>NW_027187344.1:4980312-5098151 GCF_028583685.1 Petaurus breviceps papuanus | reverse complement strand
TATATATATATATATATATATATATATATATATATATATATATATATGTTTACATTCATGTCATCTCCTGCATTTGAATGTGAGTTCCTTTAAGGTAGAGCCTTTTTTTGTCTCTTTTTATTTGTATACCCTGAGCAGTCCAGTTTGAGGCTCCTAGTAGGGCCTGATAAATGCCTGTTGATTGATTTAAAGAGCTCAGTGGATAGAAGGCTGAGAGGAGTCAGGAAGACTCACTTCCCCGAGTTTAAATCTGGCCTCAGATACTTATTAGCTGTGTGACCCTGGGCAAGTCATTTAACCCTGTTTGCCTCAGTTTCCTCATCTGTAAAATGAGTTGGAGAAGGAAATGTCAATCTTTGCCAAGAAAACCCCAAATGGAGTCAATGAAGAGTTAAGACACAATGGAAAAATTCTGAATAACAACAGCCTTTGCATAAAGGCTAAGTGCTAGGCACAGAAGCTAGGAATTAAGAATGTGGATAAATTCTGGGATACAGCCTAATAGCTTACATTTATCTAGAACCTTAAGATTTGCAAAATTCTTTACCTCTGTGCGTTTGTATAAAATTTCATTCGATCCTCCTTATAATACCCCAATGAAATATTATTAGACCTATGCAAATGAGGAAAAAGAAACTAGGAGAAGTTAGGTCACTTAGCTAGTAAGTCAGATACAGGATTCAAACTCAGGCCTCATCAACTTTAAGTTCATTGCTCTAGTCATTAAACCAGGAACGGCAGGATCAGAGCTAGATTCCCAGGAGGCTGAGAAATATAGGTCTAGGGACAAGATCCTGTGGCTAGAGACCACACAAAGAGTTGGAGTCCCTAGCAAGAAATAACAGTCATCTGCTCCTTGACCTGGTCTCTGCACTGGCACTGAACCCCACCCCCAACACTCCCTCTCTGCTCTGTGGGGTCTCTGTGGCCAGCCGGGCAGTGGGCACTGTTACTCTGAAGCCAAAGCAGGGTGGACAAACATCCCATTGTGGTGAGGATATTGTTGAGAGGTCCTGGGAACACACTGTGCCTGGTGTCGGGTGTGGGGATGCTGGACTCAAGGGCTGCTATGTTCAGGGCCTGGGAAGTACAAACCGCCCTTCTCCCCTCCATGGGCTCACTCCCAGCAGGACAGCAGACAGTTCCCTTCTGGGAGCAAGGCCCTGAAAGTTTTCTCAGTCCTCCCCCATTAACTGCATAGGGCTCAACTCAACCCATTTAGGAGAAAGGCTGAAATTTGGCTGCTTGGAGGTGACAGGAACCCAAGACTGATACCAGTACTCCTTGGTGTTGACCTGAAATTTTGAGAGAATCTTCCACCTCTCAAAGCTACTCCTGCCTGCCATTTCAGGCTGGAAAGAAGGCTTTTTTTTTTTTGGAGGGGGGAAGGTAAGGCAATTGGGGTTGTGACTTGCCCAAGGTCACACTGCTAGTAAGTGTCAAGTGTCTGAGGCCACATTTGAACTCAGGTCCTCCTGACTCCAGGGCCAGTGCTCTATTCACTGTACCACCTAGCTGTCCCCAAGAAGGTTCTTCATTCAGAGTTGAGCACCCTGAATTTTACTGCCTCCAGGAATTGGGGAGAGGGGATGGGCTGTTGTAGAGAGCGTAACCAATCAATTGGCAAACATTTATTGAGTGTCTACTATATGCCAGACATTATGCTAAGTGCTGGAAATACAATTAAAAGATGAAAACAGTCCCTACCCTCAAGGAGCTTTTATTCTCTCATTTATTTAACTATGTATTTAAAGAATAAAGGGGAGGGATGGACTAATTTTTTTCAATGATATATAGGGCATTTCCATATGAGGAAAACTCCTATCAAGGTATGCTATCTCTCTCTCTATAACTTTTAGCTTTACAATTATTCAGGGCACTGAGATTAGTTGACTCTCCCAGAGTTCCACTGTCAGGATGCACCAGAGGAGGCCCACTTGATATAACTATGGAGTCTCTGACTGCCAAATACTATGGCCCTCACTTCTCTTGAAGACATCAAAAACCATCCTTGCCTGGGGGTGGGGTAGGGGAAGGGGTGTATATATTTTGGGCTTGGCCTTGTGCCAGGACTTACTCAGACTTCTGAGCAGCAGGGGTGTGTGGGGGATGGAGTTTGGAGCAAGAAGATGGCATGTATCCCCAGGAAGGAAGTCACGGCCCTGGGAGTCAGCAGGCACCAGCTGCCTCTTGCAGCCCAGAGGCCCTGTTTCAGGGCTGAAGCTGTGAACTCTGAATCTAGTCTATCACCTATGAGAGCCTGCCAAGTCCCCCAGACATCTTAAACATCATTCTTGCAATGTAAGCACTGATGGAACAAAAATTTGGTATTTCCCTCAAAATCTATCACCGACACCCAGTATATATAAATGAAAACTACACAATTATACATGTACACATGGTTACATATACACGCATCTATGTATTTGTTGTTGTTCAGTCATTTCAGATTCTTTGTGACCCCATTTGGGATTTTCTTGGCAAAGATATTGTAGTGGCTTGCATTTCCTTCTCCAGTTCATTTTACAGATGAGGAAACTGAAGCAAATAGGGTTAGATGACTTGCCCAGGGTTACACAGCCAGATCTGAACTCAGGTCTTCCTGACTCTAAGCCTGGCATTCTATCCTTTGCTGTCCTATATAGTTATGTGTGTGTATAGACAGACATATCCACATGAATGTACTTACAGATGCACACACAGACACATACCATCATGTTAATGTGGGCACAGATATGTCTTGCATATGTATTCATTCTTCATCCATACACCACCCCGGAGTGGGAGCACTATGTTCCAAGCTTTACATTTCAGAAAAGACACTGACAAGCTGCATCCGCCCAGGGGAAAGTGATCGGGATGGAGAGGGAGAGGCCTGAAGGCTCAGCCCAAAAGTCAGCCTCTTTGGTCTGGAGAATTCCTAGGGGAAACCTGATTACTGTCTTCGAGTACTTAAAAGACTGCCATCTGAAACAGGGATGAGATTATTTCAACTTGGCCTCAGAGGGAAGAATTAGGAGGAATGAGGAGGAAACAGCAGAAAAGGCGATTTCACCTTGATGTTAAAAAAAAAAATCCTAGCAGAGCTATCCAGAAATGGAACAGCATGTAAAAAAATGCAGTGAGTGAATTTCTACCGGGAAATTATAAAAGGTGCTCCTATTCAGGTATGGGTTGGATTAGATCCACAAGACCACACATTATCCTTTGGACACTGAATATCACTTGTATACATATCCCTTGTTCAACATCAGACAGGAGGAAAGGCACGTACCCATCCCCCCCAGATGTTGGGGCCTGACATAGACTATGTAGAAATATCTGCAGTGAAGGGTTTCCCCAGCCCCATGTGGCTGAGAAGAGAAATTCCCTTTGCAATCCCAGAGAATCATTGTGCTTGGAACTGAAGGTGAGGGGCCTGTTCAAACAGAACAGAACCTGTATTCCCTGCTTGCAACATCAAAGATACTACCCTAATATTGGTGTGATCTTCTTTTTGACTCCTCCTTCCCTCACCACCCCAGATTAAAGAATCTTGCCTGATATATTTAACCTCTTGGAGGCTCAGTTTCCTAATCTGTGAAATGGGGATAATAATACTTGTATTAACTATCTTACAGAGTTGTTGTGTGCAAAGTAGTTTGAAAAACAGAAAGCTCCATATAAATGTGAATTAAAATTTTTTAAAATCCCAGATCCTCCTGGATATCAGGAATTTTTTTTCTCTTGAAACTCTGGGAAAGTTCCTAATTTGATCCTGAGAGATGATTCTCAATCAGTGAGAAATAGTAGTAGGGATCTCCTCCTCCTCCTCTGTGTACTAAGGAGGAAATTAGGAGGGTTCCTGGTGGATTCGTGGGCAGTAGAGGATAAGGAGGTCTGGTTTGGAACCTGTGTCTGTCACTTGGGTGTTGTGTGACCCCAAGTAAGTAATTTTCTTTCTGTGAACCTCAGACCTGTCTATGAGTCTAGAAATCACTTATTTTCTTTACTTTCCCAGCTAGGAGAATATAAGCTCTTTGTGAGGATACAACACATATATACACACATACATTTGTGTATATGTATGTATACACACATATATTTGTATGTATATATGTATATACTGTCTTTACATCTGCAGACTCTAGTACAGTGTCTGACATGTGGTAGGTTATAATAACAATATTTAGCATTTATATAGTACTTTAAGGTTTGTAAAGCTCTGCACATATCTGTACATATATGTTGGATGATGCAGTGGACAGAGTACTGGGTCTGGAGTCAAAGAATTCATCTTCCTGAGTTCAAATCAGGCCTCAGACACTTACTAGCTGGGTGACCCTGGGCAAGTCACTTAACACTGTTTGCCTCAGTTTCTTCATCTGTCAAATGAGCTGGGGAAGGAAATGGCACCATGCCAAGAAAACCCCAATCGAGGTCATGAAGAGTCAGACATGACAGCACAACAATGAAAACAAAATATCTCATTTGAACTTCACAACAACCCTGCTAGGTAGGTTCTATTATTATCTCCACTTTTTAGATGAGTAAACTGAGGCTGAGACAGTTTAAATGACTTGCCCAGGGTCATCCAGCTAAGTAAGCATCTGAGTCAGGATTTGAATTTGGGTGTCCCTGACTCCAAACTCATTGCTTTTAACCACTGAACCACCTAAGGACTTAATAAATGCTTGGGCTGAATCAGTTCTGGAGAATGGAAACAGCCTAGTCTCTGTACCTGCTTTCCCTGATTACACTAATATCAGAGTCTTACACCTACAGAGGAAGAGAAGGAGATGCAACCATTTCTGCATGGACTAGATGATCGAAAGACAGTTAATTTTGCAACGTACTTTTCACCAAGGGTTTCAGTTTCCTAGGCTTTTGGCCAGACAGGCAGACTAGGAAAGATGCATTTGTTTGAAGCCTCTAATCTCTTCCCAGAGTTCTGGGAAAAGCATTAAAGATCAGAGAGATGACCTAATAAAAGTAGATTGGGGGGGGGGGGGAAGAGCAAGGATTATGGTAGTAGAACTCAGGTTTCTTCTCCTAGGAGTCTGAGGTAATTGAAGGGGGGCAGGGAAAAGGGTGCAAGGAATTAGGAGTTAAAGGGAAAGCTCTTGACTCACAGAAGCCAGTCAGAGCTCAGCCCCAGCTGGAAGGGGTACTGCCCACTCCTTCCTTGACACCCGACCCATCCTCACTGACCAAGATGTCAAAGTGCTTTCTGCCAGGATCAAAAGTCAAAAGACCCAATTTCTGAAGGATCTGTCACTTTCTAGTTTTGGGACTTTGATAAAACCCCTTTAACTCTCCGAGTCTCAGTTTCCTAATCTGTTAAATGGGGACAATAGTTCCTGCTCTAACTCCCCTATCTCTTTCTGTAAGTGGGAGATTAAGGAAGGGAAAGCTTTGGATCTCCCTAATTCAGGATTCCTACCTCAGTTCCTCTAGTTGCTCTCCATTCTCACCTGGGTCTCTGATCCCTTACTATTCTCACTGCAGTTGGTGCTCACAGCAACACTCCCCAGGGTATCCTCTGCTTTGTTCACAAGCCAGCATATATGGAGAAATAATCCTTTCCACAGAAAAAAAAGTGTCCTGGGGAGCCTATTCCAGTCCTGTCTAAGTGATCCAGACCTGATTTTTTCTCCTTCCCCCTGGTCTGTTAGAGTGCTCTGGGGCACAACCCTGGGTGTGTGGACCCAGGACCTTCCTGGGGAAGCCACGTTCCAACCATACCCCCTAGACCAAGTGACCAACTATGGTTCTGTGAACTTCATCACTGCCTGTGGAATTTGTCCCTGCTCTCTACTTTCTTGTTTGGGTACATATCCCAAGCGGCTAGAACAGTGTTAATCCCAGAATTTGGGTGGGTGGGGGCAGCATAAAAATATGAACCTCCCTTGTCCAAAGGAAGAGGGCCCATGGAATAATGGAAAGAATACTAGATTGGGGGTTAAGAAACCTAGAGGCCAGAGTTAGCATTCTGGTTTTGCTTCTAACTTAGCTATGTGACCTTGGGCAAATCATCACCCCCTCTCTGAGCCTTTATTTCCCCATATGCAAAATGAGGAGTTTGAACTTGACGACTGGAACCTCAAGTCCTTTCCAGCTATCAGAGGGTGCTGCGCTGGAAGTAGGGGAAGGAAACTGTACAGAGAACCCCGGTGTGAGGGCGCCCAGTCCTTACAGTGAGAGCCACCTCAAAACAACACTTCGACACCCCACCAGACCGAGACAGATAGAACTGAGTTAATTATACACCAGAGACCCTGGGGGATTAAGCCTGGAGGCCACCAGGGTGGGGAGAGGGGCGGGTTGGTCTAGAGAATGGGGGAAGGGAGGTAACCTACCGAGGCGCCCCCCCTACTTTCCCACAGTGCAAAGGCAGAGGTTTGGGGACTGCAGCTGAAACTGCCTCTGGAGCCACACCCAGCAGCCTGAGGCATGGGAGGGGGGCACTACCAAGCACGTGCCTGCTCCCGCCAGCCGGACTCGAGCCCAGAGCCCAGCGGGAGAAGAAATGCACCACGAAGGAGGAAGGAGAAAGGAGATCCGACCCTGCCTCGTCTTGTCTCCCAACCTTACCCAGCCTGCTCCGGTGCCCGCCTGCCTTTGTTCCCCTCCAGGGGGACCAGAGGGGTGTGGCCAACGTCCCTGGGAGTCAGGCCATTTAGCCCCAGCCCCTGCCCCCGGCTCACCTCGTCGTCCTGCACACTCAGCGGGATGTCCAACATGAACACCTGCATGGGCTGTACTAGCGCCTTCTGCACGTTGAATAAAGGCCGACCCTCCATTCTCAGCCCCGTCCCCGGGCTAGCCTCTGCTAGCTAGCGTTCAGCTCCTTTGGGGGACGCGGGCCCTTTGGTTAGTGCCCTGCAATCGAGCACACATCTTGCGAGCCAGCAAGCGGGAGCGCGGAGCCGCACCCGCCCCCCAACCCAGCCCACAGCCGGGAGGTGAAAGGCTCTCGGGAAGCGGCCCCGGCACGCCTGCCGCTGGGGCTGCAGCTCTCCTGGCTAGCTCACTCACTCACTTCACTCACAAAGAGCCTGGCACTGGGTAGAGTGCTGGGGCGTCCGGGCTCATTACCATGTACACACCGGCGCGCACACACACATCCGCGCACACATACACCCCTCCCGCCCCCCCCCCCCCCCAGCTCTAGGGAAACCCGGGACTGCCTTTGTTTTCTAAGCCCCTGCAGGTTCCCCCCCCCCCCCAAGCCTCGCCCGGAGAAACCAGAAAGACTCACTTTACCTCCTCGCCCTCCCCCACCCCTTCCCGGGGACCTTGGTCACCTCTTCCCCAGATCACCTGCTGGGGATGACAGAAAAGGGAATAGCTTTGATTCAGTGGGGGTTAGTTTAGAGCTAAGGAATGAGCCTTTTCTTACACTGAGCCGAGGATCTTTTCCTTCCCTGTTCCCAATCGGGAGGGTGAAAGGGTGGGGTGGTGGTCAGGGGCCAGAGTGGACGCTGGAGGGTTATGTGTGTGAAGCGATGAGGGAAGTGGAGGTTGGCAGCTCCTTGCTTCTCCCCCGATCGCCTCCTTCCCCTCTCCCTCCTCGGAATCAGGTGAATTTCTGTACTTGGAGCTCTTCGAAGTTTGAGTGACCTGTCCCTAGTGGGACCCTTGTAGAGGAGCCCCTCAAATCTCCTGGGCAAGTTTTAGAGCACCAGGGGACATTCTGCAAGTCTCCCCAGCCAACCACCTCCCGTCTCAGGGGCCCAAAGTCAGTCTGACTTGAGATGGCTATCAAAGAGGAAGAGAGAGAAATTCAGTACCCCTCCCGTCACTCCATTCATTCTATCCTGGGGCATCTTCCCCCGTTAATCTTTCTGGAGTACTTCTTCCATTACGTCAAGCTCAGCTCATAAACCTTCAGGGGATGCTTATTGCCTGCTGCCTAAAGGTCAAATGCTGCAGCCTGACATTACTGCTCTCTCCTCCACCTCCCAGCTTGGCTCCCACCTGCCTTCCCAGCTTTATCTCAACTATACGGTTCCATTTGTACACTCTGCTCCTTACAGACTCATCTCACTGTTTGAGAGTGTCTTACATTTTCTAGTTTTCTAGCGTTGGAGCCTTAATTCCCATCATTCCCACTACCTAGTATAACCTGCAGTCTGTCTAAATTCTACCTTCCCTTCAAGGCCCAGGTAATATATTGCCATCTCCAGGAAACCTGCCTCGATTACCTATCCAGTCCCAAAATGCTCTTTCCCTCCTCTGAACTCCAGCCGAACACACTGTCTAAATCAGTGTACAGGGATCACCATCTTTTTCTCAGTGGACAATCATCTTTTGGCATATATCTTGTCTCCCAGACTCTACCATGAGCTTAGTATATGCTTACTATAGCTTAATTTTGTCTAGTTATGAGATGTAATATAGTTTATATTATAAACTGTTTTATAGTTTAGTTATAAGATATAACATAGTACAAATTAACTTTGTCTCATAGACTCCTTTGACAGTCTGGTGAATTTTTATTCCCAGAATAATGATTTTGTTGCTTACATAATTGAAGGAAATGATAAATTTCAGGTAGAAGTTGATGAAAATGAAGATAATTTTTTTCCCATCCAAGTTTATGAATCCTCTGAAATCTATCCATGGACTCTTTCCTATATACACATAGATCCCTACCCCCAATCTATGTGTATATGACTTATTCATCTCTCTCCGCAGGTCTAATACAGCGTTTTGCACATCATTCACACTCCACAGGGGCTTACTGCTTGAGTGACTGCTTATTTGGGGTCTGGTCAAACCAGAAGACAAGAAGAGTCTGGGGCATTTGCTGATTTGACCTTGCCCAGCTCCCATGAGAGGTTCTAAAATCAACATCTTCTCAGAGGCCTTTAATCCCTATCAGCTCCACATCAGCTAACATCATTCGCAGGACTATTTTTGTAAAGTGAAAGATGAATAAATAAATAGCATTGGGAAGAAGTTGTATATATATCTGGGGGTGGGGGAAGGCCAGGAAAGAAACTTTCTTCTCCTCCCAGTGAAAAGCCTGCTTCGAGGTCCTGAGCAAGGAGCTGTGTCACTCAGAGGCTTGTACAAGAACCATTTCCTAGGACTAGAAAGGTAAAGGGTCAAATCATACCACATGGAATGTTTGGCTGGAAGAAACCTTGAGAATCTTCTAGAACTACCCTATCATTTTCAAGATGGGAAAAATGGAGACCTACAGAAAGGAAGCAGACATGAGTCTAGAATCTAGATCTGCCTCCTTTGGGATCCCCTTCTAAACCTTAGGGTAGCCCCACTTCTACTCCTCCCTCAATTTCTCGCTCCACACCAAGCAGCTGTGGAGAGGGAATGAGGTCATAACTGGGAGGAGGGGAAAGAAAGACAGAGGCATGAGGTTCCAAGAAGGTGAGATCAGGATTTCACAGTGGGAGGAACACTGGTTATGACCCCCTTCTCAGCCTCCCTATCATTTCTAAAAACCCAACATAGTGTGTCACAGGGATTCTACAAAATGGTTTTTTTAAGGTAAATTGACTCTAGAATGTTTATTTTTGTGCCTTTAAACCTCTGGCCTAGCTGGACAGGCTCCCAGCAGGGAGTTCCCAGTGTTCAGCCCTTGGCCTTCTGACCTTTATTCTTCTATAAGGGAAAACCACCTTGTTATGTTGACAGGGTTCCCTTGGTCAGGCAGGTATCCAGGAAATGGGCTTTGTTACTATGGCAACCACCCCATGCTGTTTGACTCAGCCTTGCTGGGGTCATCTGGTCAAGTATGGGTGGGGTTGGATTTTCCTCTTCCCTCCCCCAATCAAATTCTTGAAAACCCATCTAGAGAAGTGTCAGGAAAATAGGCCATCCCAATTCCAGGCTCCTACTGGACCACAGCTCTGCTATACTTGGCACAAAGGAATCAGATGAGCCATTTGGAAATCTCCCTCCTTCCTCTCCCACCCCAACTTGCTATCTCCCTTCCCTCCCAGAGTTGGCAATGTGGAATAATCAGCAGTGGGTATTTTGGGGGCTCTTCAGTTGCTATGGCTACCCCAAAATTGTTGCCATAGAAACCTTCCTTCTTCTGGGGCCTGCCATTTTTTTAGGGGAATGTGGCAGGAACCTTATAGCCCCTCCTTCCCTTTTACACACTCTCCCTCATCTCCCCTCTTGCTCTGGTTTGGCTGACTCAGGGGCATCCCTGAAAGAGGGTTGAGGTATTTCACAGCAGGGAGCCAGGGACACCTTCTACATTCTGTGCTCTTTACTGACCTGGCATGTGATCCCAGGTAATTCATACCCCTTTAGCTATGAGAATATTCTCTTTAGGCCATCATTCCCTCTCCATTCTTCCTCTGTGTACTTCCATTCCTTGCTCTTCCCCAGGTTGAAGGCATGAAAGAACTAACACATCATTATCCCTGCTTACAGTTTTGCTCTTTCCATAATCACCACTCTTTGGTTTCTAGCCCTGTCTTTTGGCTACAGCACCAGAGCTGACCCAGTTAGGGGGCTAAGAAGGGGAAAGGTCTGCAGAACCATCTCTCCTGCTTGTCAGGGATGTATATTTCCCAACATTCAGTCCCTGACATGCACAGGATGGAGAGCTATCCAGAACCCCTTGTCTCAACCAATTTATATCTGTATACATATTTAAGTATGCAAAGATCTATATACATTGGTAAATATTTATCATGTGTATCCCGCCTTTACAATTTTTTGCACAAGGAAGCTGAGGCCCAGTATGGTTGGTCACACATTGAAACAGTTGGGTGGAGTAGTAGATTAAATGTTGGGCCTGGAGTCAGGTAGACCAGAGGCCTCAGATACTTAATAGCCATGTGACCTTGGGCAAGTCACTTAGCCACTGTATGCCTTAGTTTCCTCAATTGTAAAATGGGGATCCTGATAGCACCTATCTCCCAGAATTTTACTGTGATGATGAAATGAGATAACATTTGGAAATCACAGCACAGCTCCCCAGAGAATAGTAGGTACTTAATAAATGCTTGTGCCTTCCCTCTCTCCCTCAGTGATAGGAGAAGGTCTGGAACCCATTTCCTGACTTCATGGTCAGGGCTTTCTCCACCACTTCTGGTTGACTAGTCAGAGAAGGAGGATGGCCTGCTTTACTGATTGAAAGACTGAATGCTTATTTGGGGGCTGCTCAAACCAAAAGGGAAGAAGAGTCTGGGGCATTTGCTGATTCGACCTTGCCCAGCTCCCATGACAGGTTCTGAAATCAACTAACTCCTCCCTTTGGCAGTGGGGAGTGAGGACATAAGAAGATATCAGCGGTTACCCTGAAGCCTGGATTCCTACATACTCTACAAGATCCACAGGGCTGTGGGGTGGAAGATCAGACCCTATCCCATATGATAGGCTTTCCTGAATCATCCATAAGGGATATTACAGCTCAGAACAGAAGGACAAGGAAGGATTCATTCTGGGGCCTCTTCCATGGGCAGATTTTTTCTGCTGCTCCAGACCATGTCTGCTGGGGACAGGAGAGATGATGGGGCAAGGAGGGGCCCTGGAATTGGAAACTGCAGAGCCAAGCCAGGGCTTCTTATCCCCATTCCACCCAGAGGAAAAGACTAATACCTAGATGGTCAGAGCACCACCTGCTGGCCCCTGTAGTCTTTACATGCAGGTGACAAATAGTACATGCCCTGCATATATAGGATTCAAACCAAACCAAACCAGTCCTTGTCCTCAAGGAGCTTGCTTACAATTTTTAAAAATGGGGGGAGGTGGGTGTAATGGAAATGTAAATTTTAAAGATCTTCCCTGCCCCTAGGCTAATGTGCACCTGAAGCCTGGGGTGGGAGGCTTGTTTTTCAGTAGATACTTTTTGATTGGCCAGTGGGTCAAAAAGGTTGTTACATTCTCTGAGCCAGGAGAAGGCTATATAAGCCCTGATGTGTAGCTTTGTTTTTGGACTCACTTTGAGAAGTGTTTTGTGATTTGATCTGAATTCTGGGAAGCCGTTGTTGAGAGTCCCCCGGCTTTGAAAAACCCAGAATGTGGAAACCCAGATGTTGACTGGGTATGGATGTAATGGTTGGACAGTTTGGAAATCTGTCTACTTGATGTTTCTGTCTTGATAATTCTGTCTGTATGTTCTGAAGTTCGGGGTGCTGATCTTTTTCCCCTGAACTAGGTAAATGATATACATCTGACTGATTAAAGTAAGCTTGTTAACCCATTTTGAGTTGCTTTCCTTTAACAAAGCAGATCCAAGAACCTGTGGTAGCTGCAAACCTTGAGGACGCTTGGGGTGCTTGCTGCTACAGTGGGGAATGCAGCATATTATGCAAATAAATTTGATACAAGGTATATGTATGTATGTGTGTGTGTGTATATATATATACACATACATACAGAGAGAGAGAGAGAGAGAGAGAGAGAGAGAGAGAGAGAGAGAGGCAGAGGCAAAGTAGTCTAGGAAAATCCAAGGAGGAAAAGAATATCTTTAAGTTGGTTGGGAAGGCAGATTAGGGAAGACTTCTTGGAGAAATCAATACTTGAGCTAGGCATTGAAAAACAGAAGGATTTCAATGTTGGAGGAGATGAGGAAATAGAATGTGGTAGGGATGGGATGGGGTACACCAGTGGATGGAGGCAGGAGAGGATAAGATGTGACTGGGCAGCACCAAGTAGTCTAGTCTAACTAGAATAGAATGCATGAATGGAAACAGAATGAAACAAGGCTGGAAAAGTAGATGGGTCTGGAGAACAGTTTATGGGATAATCACAAGGATGTAAGGGAAAGTGATACTAGACAACTTCAGAACTATTTCATCAATAAAGTAACCAATGATGACTGATGGTGAAGTAAGCATCTCTGGACAGAGAAGTGGTAAACTACAGGTGTGCATCCAACACAGCAAATATTTTTAGAAATGGCCAATGAACTGACTTGGTATTTTTCTTTTTCACTACGCTTATTTGTTACAAGGGAGGAAGAATCAGTGGTAACATTTATTAAGCACCTGCTATGTACCAGACACTATCCAAGTGTAGAAGATATTATAGCAAATGAATTCCTGCTCTTAAGAAACTCATAGTCTGGGGCAGCTAGGTGGTGCAGTGAATAGAGCACCGACCCTGGAGTCAGGAGAACCTGAGTTCAAATGTGACCTCAGACACTTGACACACTAGTCGTGTGACTTTGGGCAAGTCACTTAACCCCAATTGCTCCCCCCCCCAAAAAACCTCATAGTCTAATGTGGGAAGCAACATGCAAATAACTATAGGCAAACAAGTTCTATACAGGATAAATGGGGCTATTTCAGAGGGAAGGCATTGGAACAGGAGGAAAAGTGAGCTGAAACTCAATTAGAGAAGCCAGGCAATGAAGGTGAGGAGAGACAGCAAGTGAAAATTTCCAGAGTCAAGAGATTGAGTATGTGGTTTAAGGAACAGCAAGGAGGCCAATGTCACTGGATGGCAGAATTCATAGAAGGGAAGAAGCTGTAAGAAGACTAGAGAGGTAAAACAGGCCAGGTTATAAAGGGCTTTAAAAGTTAAAGAAAGGATTTTATATTTGATCCTGGTGCAGGGAAGTGACATGTTAAGATATATAGTTTAGGAAGATCACTTTGACATCTGAGTATGCATTGGAGTGGGGAGAGACTTGAGACACTGAAACCAACCAGCAGGCTGTTTCAATTGTTCAGGTGTGAGGTGATGAGGGTCTGTACCAGGGTGGTTGTAGTGTCAGAGGGCAAATGGGGGCATATACAAGAGATATTTTAAAGGTAAAATTGACAGTACTTGGCAACACAGGGAGGGAGAGAAAGTGAAGAGTGAAGAATGGCACCTTGGTTGGGAGCCTGAGTGACTGAGAGGAGGATGGTGGTAACCTCAAGAGTAACAAGAAAATTAGGAAGAGGGTAGGGTTTGAGGGGAAAAGATTATGAGTTCAGTATTAGATATGATAAGTTTAAAATGTAAAATACAGTTTGAGATGTCCAATAAGAAGTTATAGATGAGAAAATAGAAGAAGAGAGATAAGGGCTAGATAAATAGATCTGAGAGACATCTGCATAGAGAGGACAGTCAAACCCATGGAGGCTGATGAGCTTTCCAAGTGAAATAGTGTATAAAGAGAAGAGGGTCCAAGACAGAGCCTTGGTGGACACCACCATTAGCAAGTATGATCTAGATGAAGCACTAGCAAAAGATGCTGAGGAATGGTCCAACAGGTAGGAGATCCATGAAAGAACAGTGTCACAAAATACTAGAAAGAAGAATATCAAGGAGAAGAAAGTGATTAACAATGTGAAAGACTGCTGAGAGGTCAAGAAGGACAAAGATTAGTGGGGCACTAGGTGGCTCGGTGAATAGAGCATGGGCCCTGGAGTCAGAAGGACCTGGTTTCAAATCCCACCTCAGACACTTGAAACCTACTAGCCATGTGACATTGGGCAAATTACTTAACTCCAAATGCCCTGTCTTTCCCCCTCCAAAAAGAAAAATAAGGACAAAGATTGAGAAAAGGCCATTCGATTTGACAATTAAGACATAGTTACTTTGGATAGGACAGTTTTGGTTGAATCATGGGAATCAAGGAAGTGAAAGCATTGATTATAGATAGCTTTCACAAGGAGTTTAGCCACAGAAGGGAGGAGGGATATGGGATGACAGCTAGCATCAATGGATTCATCAAGTGAAGGGTTTTTTTTGAGGATGGAGAGACATAGGCATGTTTATAGGTATCAGGGAAGCAGACAGCGGGGAGAGACTAAAGAATAGAAGGGACAGCCTTCTGGAGAAGATGGGATGGAATGGGATTACTTGTGAATGTAGAAGGGTTTGTTTTAACAAGGGGAAGGGTTCATGTAAGATGGGTGAAGGAGATAGTTGCAGATCAGGGCTATGAGATGAGGAGGAAGGGAAACGAGGAAGCTCTCATTGGATGGTCTTAATTTTGCCAGTGAAATATGAGGCAAGCTTCTCAGTTAAGAGGGTTAAGAAAGAAGGAGCCATGAGAGATTTGAGGAAAGATCAAAAGATTTGGAAGACCTTGTGTGGTGAGTGGGATGGTGTTCAGATGTTTTAGTTGTATCTGACTCATGACGTCACTTGGGGTTTTCTTAGCAAAGATAATAGAGTAGTTTGCCATTTCCTTCTCCAGCTCATTTTATTGATGAAGAACTGAGGCAAACGGGATTAAGTGACTTTCCCAGGGTCACACAGTTAGTGAGTGCTTGAGGACATATTTGAACTCTGGTCTTCCTGATTTTAGGTCTGGTGCTCTATCCACTGAGCCACCTACCTGCCCCCAGTGATTTATTAAGGAGTGTAAAGGGACTGCCTGGAAGCAGTGAGAGCCCAGTTGAGGTTATGTAACAAATCTGTAGCATCTACAGTTTCATGATTTTCTTCAATTTCACCAAGCAGCACATGAGTAGGAACAAAGGCAGTGGATGATAAGAGAAATCCAAGGCTGGGGCTCGTCAGCGCAGGATGGGCAATAGGATAAGGGGGCAAAGGGCTCAAGAGGAGTGAACAGTGTGGAGTTGAGCTGGTTCCCCAAAAGGTCAAGATAAGGAAGGAAAAAGAGCATAGTCAGGGCCAGTTTGATGGCCTAGGAAGGAACTGAGAGGTCAAGGGACTGGAGGACCTGGTGAGATGAAGTGACAGTGACATTAAAAAAAAGAAAGAGGGGCGGCCAGGTGGCACAGTGAGTAAGAGCACCAGCCCCGGTGTCGGAAGACCCGGGATCGGTTCCGGCCTCAGATACTTGGCACCCACACAAAATAACCTTGAGCAAGTTACTTAACCCCAATTGCTTTTTTTTTTAAAGAAAGAAAGAAAAGAACATCAATATTTTTATTTAAAAGATGGGCTGGAGCCAGGTTGTAGAGGACCTTAACTGCTAGACTGAGTTCATATTTTATTCTAAAGGCAATACTGAACCACTGAAGCTTTATAAGCAACATAGCATGGTAATAATGGATAGAACAATGAACCTGGATTCAAAGAGATGTGGTTACAATGCCATCTCAGACACTCATTAATTGTGTGACTCTGGACGAGTCACTTAACTTCTCTGGGCCTCCTTCAGTCTACTCATCTGTAAAAAGAAGGGGTTAGACTTTATGGGCTTGAGGGTCTTTTCCAGACCTGTGGTCACAAGGTAGGGACATGGCTCTTTCCTAGGGTCAATTTGAAGCACTATTTAGAGTGTTGGAATCATAAAGACCTGGTCTCTGGTTTGGGGCACTTTCTAGGTATGTGATGCTGGACAAATCACTTAATCTAAGTCTTAGTTTTTTATCTGTAAAATGAGGGTGTTGGACAAGATGATCTCTTTGGCCCTATGATCTCCACCCTGGCATCTATGACCAAATCAGGACACTACTGGGGTTACTGGGCAGTGTGTCTGTAGGTTTAGGACCCTGTGATTCCCCCTCTCCTGCATTATTGAGGATCTAGGAATTCTACCATGCAGGGTTTTCCTCATCTAGGTAGCTACTGACTTCTTCAAAAGGGACACTGGGGCTCTGACCTCTCTAAGGAATTACTCTAATGCTCCAAACTCTGGGTTAGGCTCTCTCTTTTTTCTTCCACCAGTGATACTTAAAAAGCTATTCTAAGTAGACCACCATTGATAACTAAGGGGATCACCCTGAGCCCTTTAATTTTGGGGGTCTTGTGCAGCTGGTGGGGAAACAAGGCTAGTAGAGGAGTAGGAAGTAGTATGGAGGGTACCCCAAGCCTATTAATATTTAACAACAACAACTACAACAATAACCAGACCTGAGCATTTATCTATGCTTAAAAGAATAGAGGCTACTGGGTTTGATTGCCTGGAAGCAACAGGCCCCTTCCAGTGCATGTGGTGATTTTGTTTGGCAGCCACTAGTTGGCTCAGGTGACTACTCTGCCCAATCCTGTGTAAAATTCTGCCCATCTTACAAAAGGTTAGGTCAAACACTGACTCTTCCACAAAACCTTCCCTAGTTTCTTACTGTCCCCAGATAGTTCTCTCCCTCCTCCTTTGAATCATCTTAAGCACTTGTTCATTGTGTCTCTTGGGTCACAGAACCAAAGGTTCATGGATCCAGAGTTAACACATTGCCCTGTGTGTAATGATTTTGTGTATTCACACAGTTTCCCTCATCCCATGATGAGATCTCCCTGAAGGTGGGGACCCTATCTTCTTCATCACTGTCTCTCCTTTGATTCCTACCCTAGAGTCTCACATACAGTAGGTACTAAGCAAAGCTAAGCTTAGCTTAGCTTCTGGATTTTCCGTGATATTTAAAACCAGATGTCACTGTCCTAGAACACTTAGGTGGGGGAAATCCCTACAGATGGTGTGGCTATCAAATGAAATAATGGATATATAGCACTTTGTAAACTTTAAGATGCCATATGTCTGCTTTTTGTAATGGGCATTACCTACCTTGCTTTTGCTTAGAGACTTAACTCTGAAGGGAACTGAAGGAATCTAATCCAACACCCTTACTTGACAGATGGAGATATTAAGACCCAAGGAAGAGGCACAAATCTGGACATAAAGCTGTCTAACAGCAGAGATTTTCCCTTTTGTTGACTTTAAAGGGCTCATCACACAGCGGATCCCTAGATCATAGACTGAGAGCTAGATGGGACTTTAGAGGTCGTCTAGGTCATCTCCCTTATTTTACAGACAGGGAAACTGAGGCAGAGTTAAATGACTAGCCCAAGTTTGTAAATAGAAGAGCTAAGATTCAAACCCTCTGACTTCAAGTCCAGCACAATTTCTACTTGCATGTTGTTGCCTTTCTCCTGGGTGTTAACATTGCTGGTTAAGATGTTGTTTCCTTTCCCTTTAAAATGTCTTATTGATGCCCTTTTATTGTTTGTCCTTCACCCCCACTTCCCAATGATTACACGTGCTCCCAGAGAACCATCCCTGATAACAATTAAGTAGAGTTAAGCAAAACAAGTCAATACATTGGAATGGTTAAGATTTTTAAGTATGGGAGAGATATCTCTTTATCTGGGGGGAGGGGAGGAGGAGGTATAGACAATAGCCTTTTCTTGGGAGGGTCCTGTAAGGGGAGGAATGATGGAACTGAGTCAGGGTCAAGACTGAGACTGTCTGCTGTTCAGGGAGCCCTTAAGTATGGCGTCAGCATGAGGAAGCCCCTCCCCCATGGTGGATTGGATTAAGATAACAGACTCCCTTTTCAAGGCACCACTACTCCATCTCCTTCTCCACCCCTGCAGGCGGCCTCCTCTCCCGCTAGCACCCTGTTCTTGCATTAGTAAAAACAGGGGCATCATTTGCCTGGAGGGCTGGGGGCCAGGCAAGATCTTGAGGTAGTTAGGGTCCTCCCTTCCTAAATCCTTTATTTCCACTTGTCCAATCCCAGGGAAGTCACTTTACTAACCAAAAAGATCCCAATCCACCCTGTACCAATGAGAGGATGAAAACAGGCCAGGCCTAGATGCTCAGCTTCATACACTATTTTCTTTTAAAGTTGTAAGAGATGTCAGAATCCTCCAACATGTAACACAGTGCTCTGCACACAATGGTTAATTGATTGAACTGGACCAAACTCCGAACCCTCGGATATTATAGTGAAAAGAACATTCAACTTAGAGTTAAAAAATAAAATAAAATGATATGAGTTACTCTCAGTTTGAATCATGGCTCTGTTACATATTCCCATGGGCAGCTAGGAGGCAAGATGGATAAAGTCCTGAGTCTAGAGTTAGTTAAGACCAGAGTTAAAATCTAGCCTCAGACATTTATGAGCTGTGTGACCCTGGGCAAGTCAATTGATATCTATCTCAGTTTCCTCAATTATAAAATGGTGATAATAATAGCACCCACCTCCCAGGGTTGTGAAGATTAAATAGCATAATATTTGGAAAGCACTTAGCATAGTGCCTGGTACATAGTAAATGCTTAATAAATACTTGATTCCTTTCTCTGGGCTTCAGTTTTCTGATCTATAAAATGAAGAGGTTAGGTGGACAGACTGTGGCTTCCAGGCCACCTGTGACCTTCTAGGTCCTTGGGTTCGGTCTTTTGACCAAGTCCAAGTTTTACAGAAAAATCCATTTATTAAGGTGATCTATTCTGTGAAGTCTGGATTCAGTCAAAGGGCCACACGTGAGGACCTTGAGGCTTGTAGGTTCCCAACCCCAGATTCCTAAAGTCTCTGAACCTATGATCCCCCCACTTATTTTACAAATTGGGAAGTTGAGGCCTTTCCTTCTATTCTCCACTTCATGCCAAGGAAATAAATCTCGTGTGGGCTGTGCACTGAGTGCCGGAGGGAAAAAAGATAGATATTGGGAGCCTGACTTGGTATTGTGGGAGTTTTTTTCATGACCCTGTCATAAGAGGGGAGAGATTGGAAGGCCCCTCTAGCAAAAGTCTTCATGTGCCCCTGTCTGGTGAAATTTCTTGCCAGGTCATCTACTGAGTGTGCGTGCACACACACACACACACACACACACACACACACACACACCTCTAGTGGCTCTAGATGCCACTCTTCCCTTCAGATATTTTCATGGGGCCCTGATTCTACATTGGAGGAAAGAAAGGGAAAAGCATTCCAGGTACTGCAAATGTTATCTCTTGATCTTCACAACTCTGAAAGGTAGATGGTACTATTTCTCCCACTTTACAGTTAAGGAAACTGAGGCAGATGGAGGTTAAATGGCTTGCCCAACGTCACACAGCTAGAATGTTGTCTGAGGCTGGATTTGAACTCAGGTTTTCCTGCTTCTGAGCTCAGAACACTATTAACTGCATCACCTAACTGCCTCTAACATTGCCCTGGATTCTTGCTGGTCCACCTGGCCTGAGTGAAAAGAAATACTAAGGAGGTGCTGGGGAAATGGGTCTCCCACCCTGGAATGATTGGGGCAAGGGTGTCCTACATAGAAATTTCCCCATTCTTTGTACCCATATTCCTTCAGAGGTTTACAGGGGAGATATTGATCTGTGGAATATCAGAGCCCAGGGTACTCCCAAGACTAGCAACTCAAAACCTCCTGTGGACTGAAGATTTGGGACCCCTGAGATCCCTCTCCCACGTATGAATCAGTTTTTTTTTTTAACTTTCCCCAGTTCAGCCTTCTTTCTGAGCCCCCACTTGCCCCCCTGCCCCCAGGAGATTCCTCATTTGTGGCAGGGGGGAGGCAAGGGAGATTGGCCCTTTGCTTGGTTTCCCACAAATGTGTCAGTTTCCTAAGCAGTTCGCCCAGGTCAGCTCCTCATTCCTGTCCCATTCTGGTCTCACTTATAGGAGGGGACCACTTATATAGCACATCGTGGCTGCTTTGTGCGGGCTTCTGACTATTTAAGAACATCGCATCCTCTGTCTAACTGCTCCTTCTAGGTTCCCTCAACACTTTGGGCGACCTAGGGAGGCCCAGCTCCCTTCTTTCCTCCAGACTGGTCAACAGGGACGATCATTGCATCTGAACCTGGAGGCGGTGGTCCCTAGGGCAGCCACCTTACCTCCTCATCTCCAGTCCGGCTGGGGGGAGGGGGAAGCTGTAGGGCTAGTTAAAGGACTTGGCTAAGAATCAGGGCTAGGAGGTCACTCACCTGGGTATCCACCATCATCATCACATTACCCTCCGCCTTACATCGCCTCGGCGGGGGGTCACGGAGAACTCAGACGGGGGTGGAGAGGGTAATAGAGATGGGGAGGGCCCGGGGCCCCCGGCCGGACTCCGAACCCCAGAGACTGCTTCAGGGACCGCTCGCCATGGCCCCCCCAGCTCGGCCTGACTTGGCTCAGGGACCCGGGCGGGGAGGCCCCCGCACTCAAGAAGTTCCGACTCAGCTCATGCCCCGGGCACCCACTAACCCCTCTCAACGGCCAGGACCCACTGCGCTGGCTTCCGCCGCTCCCATTGTCTGCGCTGCCCCGCGATGCGCCCTGCCGCGCTCGCCTCTCTGTGCCGTGCTCGGCTGTGCTGGCCGGCGTCAGCCTTTTGCCCCTTGCTCTGCTCTGCTCCTCCCTCCCTGCTGCTGTGCCCCGCGCTAGGAGGGATAGGCACAGCTCGGCTCCGCCCCGACTCGTGCCCTGGCAGCGCCGGGCTCCGAGGAGGGGGAGGGGACGCGGGGCGGAGCCGAGCGCTGGACAACTCCCCCATGCCCCCCCGCCCTCCCCTCCCCCAGCAGGTGTGGGAAAAGGAACTGGGAGGGGCGAGGGAAGGTGGTCCTGCCCCCGAGAACCTTATTCAAGAGTAAGATACTCCACCCGAGACACATCCACCATCCGCCCTCGAAGGGTACCCCCGAGGCCAGGGCTCTGCAGGGACTTCAGGCTCCACATACACCCCTTTGACTCCCCTACGCACACACCTGCTCCTCCGAACATCTAGAGGGATCCCATTCTCTCATCCAGGCACACAGAAGCCTGGAAATTCTCTGCACATAAGTACTGGCGGGTTCTCTAAACATGTACAGGGCGGTGCATACAGGAAGCATGCATTTGTGCACAAGCACGTCCATAAAATCCGAATCAGGTCTTGAAGGGCCCTCAGAGATCATTCTAGCTACAACCCTTAGTATTATAGACAGGGAAAATGAGAGCCAGAGTAAGAGAAAGTGAGCTGATCAGTCTCACAAGTTAGGGGCAAAGTGGAGATTGAAATCCAGGTCTCAGAGACTTAAGTCTATGGCTCCCTATAGCTGTCCAAACAAGTGCAGGACACTCCTCCCCCCTCACACGGTCTCTACTGTGGAAAGCCACAGCTCCATCCAATCACACCCCCATCCCGCCTAGCAGTCGGGCCACACAGTCTCACAGGCACTGCCTGCCACCCTCTCTGCCTAGAGCTCCTGGACAGTCTCATGCCCTGGGGAAAGTAGCAGCCCTTGGGGACCTGGAAGAGAGCTCAGGATCCTCATTCCTTGGCAACAGGCTCTGTCTGCCTGACTCCCAACTGTCTCTGCCCCACCTCCCCCAAAGCCAGTAGGCACCTGAGATCCAGTCCCATGTGGGCCTTAGAGTTGCCTGGAAACTGAAAAATAAATAAATTGGTTTTCTTAAGAAGGAGGAGGAGGAGAGAGCTTCCAGGTCTTCTAGACATAATCCAGAGAAGACCACTCTTTTTCCTTCAGTTAGGTGTCTTTACACAGACCCCCTCTCCCCAGCAGGTCTCCTTATCCACTCTCCCTCATCTCCCCCAGGGATGGTTTTAATGGCCTTCAGCAAATGCTTCCCTCTCCATTATCTGGGGCAACCCAGGAAGAAGACAGGATGGACACAGACAGAGCAGGGACCGGGTCCTAAAGATCCCTGTCTGTGCTGAGCTGAGGATGTGGATTGTGGTTGTGCACCACTGCCATGGACTCAGGGCAGCATGGAACTCTCCTAAGGATGGGGGTGGGTGGAAAGTGGGCTGGCTATGGGTTCCACCCATACCAGGTTTACATTACAGGGGTGGGTGCCTGGCAAAGTGAGGAGGGAGGTGTGATGTGGCAGAAGAAAGGGCATTATTCCTAGACTAACAGCACCTATAGAAAAGAAAAAGGAAAAAAACCCTGCTTGTGCCATCACTCCTTATTCCTCCCCTAAAAGACAAAGGAGATCTGTCCTTTTTCTATGACCTCATTAACCTTGTATTGACTGATGGGAGGGGGGTGGAGCTGGGTGTCCCACAAGGGAGTGATCTCTTAAGCCTCAGACCAGTGGGCCAAGTGCTATATTCAGTGCTATAGAATGTCGGTCATTTCCAGTTCTGATAAGATGTCCATCCTTAATGAGGGATGGACAATTCTGTAGTTACCTCCTAGTGTCCTCAAGGCTATACAGATACCCAAGGCTGATGGATCCTAGCCTGACCCAGCTTGGGGATAGCCTTTGGAAGGGAACCCTGAAGGTCATGTTAGGGGCAGCGTTGAGGAAAAATTCTTGAACAAGGGAGTCATTAGACCTGGGGTTCAGTCCAGTTAACTTGATTAATTTGGAATTTGGGCAATTAACTTTCTCCCTCCTTTCCTCATTAGTAAAATAGGAAATGGACATTCCTGCCCTGACATCTTCACATGACTGTAAGGATCAAATGAAATGTTAGTATGATCTGGTTGTTATGGCTCCTAGACCAGTAACAAGTAGGTTGGATGTCAGAGAAGAAAGGAATTTAGGAAACAGAATGTCAGAATTGAATGGGACTTGGAGCCAAAGCACATAGAATATGAATATTAGAGCTGGAAGGATTTTGGAAGGTAGAACAGAATGCCAGAGCTGGAGAGGAGCTTAGAACATAAGAGTCAGTGCACTGGCAACAACCTTAAAGATCATCTCGTTCAGTTCTCTCTACAGAAGGGAAAACTGAGACTCAAGGTAACTTGCTCAAGGCTACATCGTGTATCAGTGGCAAGGTCTGAATCAGAATCCACCTTTCCTGATATTCAATCTAGGTCTCTTTGCAGTCAGTCAGTAAGGCATTTATTAAGCAACTAGGTGTCACAGAGATTATGCTTTCATTTTAGCTCCTCATTCCCATTCTCTTACCATCAACAACTTCAAAAAGCAAAAAGCCCCCATTCCCTCAAGAGAAGCAATCAAATCCACTGCACTGTCCAGGTGATGTTATGGGTGATGGAGAACATGAAGCCCAGCACATAAGACCCCATTCCTTAAGTCCTAGGTCCTTCTCTCCTCCCCATCTTTCACCTAAAGCCAAAGAATCACAGAGATATTTTTGGGTACCATTATAGTCATTATCCTCAGGTCACAGACTCCAAAGTCCAGTTGAATATGGACAGAACTCCAGAGGCATTACCACACACATTTGTGCACATACATGCTTGAATGCATGCACACAGGCTGGCTCATACACTCTAGCAGACCTCTCTTCCTGCCATCCCCCCCCACCCTTTCCTTGGTGAAGACGGCTCGAGCCAGGTTGCCATGACAACAGCAAGGCCGATGCTGAGAGAGTGGGCCTGGTGGGGCCAACCCTAGTGGATATTTATGATGTGGCTGACAGGTGGAAATGAAAGGGGTAGGGGTGAGGGCAGGAAGAAGGAGAAGGTGGAAAGGCAGGGAGTCACCCTCTCTCCCTCATGTACAATATTCTCCTTGGCTCTGGGGTGGGGGTACAACAGAGAAGCTCACTCCCCCAGCTATGAGGGGGCTTTAAGAGCCATCTGATTCTGGAAAAGCACTGCCTTCTCTCTCTCATTCCTTCAATAAGCACCTTCTCCTTCCCCCATCCAACACCTCCTACTAAGCTAAACAAGTGCTCTATCCATCAAATGCCTCCCACTACTCTAAATACTTTCTCTCCCACCCCATCATTCTTTTCTCTATTCCTTCCTTCTTCCACTTCCCATCCTTCACACCACCCATCAGCACACATTTCTTTCTTCCACAAAATCTACTTTCTCCCTTAAGATTATTCCTTAAATACCTTGTCTGCGACACAGAGGAGCCTAGAAATTGTAATGGGTATAAGGGACTGCTCAGCAGTACCACAGATCAAGCTTCCAAGCATAGATAGGAACTGGGATTGAGCCTAGGGCCACACATGATCTCTTATTTGAACAACCAGATCTTTCACTTGTTTTCAACAACAATAATAGTAACAACTCACATGTCACTTTTTTCACAACCACTTGGTGAGGTAGGTAGTATAAATATTCTCATTTGACAAATGATGAAACAGGAACAGAGAGGCCAAGGTTGTTTTGTTAGAGAATCTTCTCCTCCAGCAGCTCTTTCCATCACACCATATTTTATTTGTGTCAAAAACATGTTTGCAGATCCCTCAGCTTGAATCAGGTGTCTTGCTTTAGCAAGGGGGGGGAGGGGTAGGGTCCTTGTTCTGGTCCCCTGCCTATCCAAAGCCAGTCTTTTCCAGGCAGGAAAAGTGATTCTGTGGCTCTGCTCGTGTTCCAGTAAGGTCACGCAGTACAAAGGAGGGCAGGCTTCATCTCCCCTGGGATTCCAAGCATGACTCTACCAAAGCCTGATGCAGCCTAATCATTCAGTTCTCCAGCTGGGGCAAGAGGGTGGAGGTGGGGGAAGGGGCTCCCACAGAGGCTATTGAGGCCCATCAGATTCAATGCAGTGTGGTAAAACGAGGTTAGCAGGAATAACACCAGAGACAGATTGTACCTTCCTGGAATGCAGGTCTCCTTCTCTCCCTCCAAATAATTGTAGAATGTCAGAGCTGAAAGGGACTTTAGGAAGCACCATGTCATTTTATATATGACCGAACAGAAACCCCCCACACTCATAAAATTAGTGCCTGAGCCTCATGCGATATGGTCCCGGGTCTCCAGACTCCAAATATAGTACTGAATCTTGCCCATTCTTCAGAACACAGCTCAGATGTCCATCTTCTCCATGAATTCCTTCCCAGTGAGCTCCCCCCTTTTCTGTTCAATTAACCCCAGTGGCTCACTGTTGCCTCAAGGAATAAATATTAATTTGTTTGGCATTAAAAGCCTGGGTCCAATTTATTTTCCCAATCTCATTATAGTCCCTTTTAGAAAATTTTAATGCTTTCATCTCCAGAACTCCTTCTCCCCACCCCACCCCCACCATCGATGTTGGCATCCCCATAGCCCCTATTTTGGATGAGTAGACCCAGGCATCCTCCATTTTAGTCCCTACTCCCCTCCCCTCACCCCATCTTCTCCCTGACCACCTTGTGAATACCTGCAAACCCCACTCCCCCTCAGCTTGAGAACCATGGTCAAATCACCATTGCTGCAGGGGTATATCATAACTGCTCCCCCACAGCCCTACTTACCATCTTGGTAACATTCCAGATCAAATCCAGACCACTATTCCCTGATAAGTTAGAGTGTGAGTTCCTTGAGGGCAGGGACTGTCTTTACTTTTGCATTTGTATCTCCAAAGCTCAGCACATAGTAAGAACTTAATAAATGCTTGTTCATTTATTCGTTCATGACCAGTCATGCTGTCATTGCTGCTCCTCACACACACAGCATCTCTGTACCCCTGCCAGGAAGATACTCCTTCACCTCTCTCTCTTAGAAGTCCCAACTCCCTTCAAAGCTCAGCTCAAAGGCAACCTCCAACATGAGGCTTTTCTGGACTGCCCCAGCCTTTAGGGCCTCCCCCCACCAATGACCTTGTACTTATTTCATTTGTGTACCTGTTGTGTCTCCTAAGAGGATGTAAGCACCTTGAGGACAGACCAGTTCATTTTTGCCTCTGCATTCCCAGGTCACTGCCCAGGGCTTAACAAATAACCTAGTGAACAGTGGTAGCACTTAGCACCCCTGCCACTCCTTGGACACTGATTACCGATGGCCCAACCTTGCTAATTTGTTTCATGTCTGTGCCTGTCTTCAACAAAGCTAAGGTCCTGGAGGGGAAGATCTAGATTTTACTTCTCTCTGGGTCCCTTCTCACACAGATCTGGCATGTGGTGCACGTGGGTAAGTGTATTCTCAGTAAGTGGTGGCTAAGGAAGTACACTCTGTGGACAGCCTGACTCCAGTCACTGGCAATACCAGAGGCCTAATGTGAAGGGGAACCCACCTATGACTCTATTCAATAAGCCCTAGTGGCCTCAGGACCCATTGCTCCATGTTTTCAGATTCTTTGGCAGGAAGGTCAAAAGGAGAATCCACTACGCTGGAAACCAGGTCTTAGTAATAATGGCTAGCATTTATAAAACCTTTTGAGGTTTCCAAAGTGTCTAAAAATAATATTTCATCTTACCCCCACAATAACCCTGGGAAGCTAGTACCATTTTACAGATGAGAGATCTGAGACAGACAGGTTAAATGACTTACCCCAGGGGTCACACGACTAGTGACTATGGCTGGATCTGAACTCAGATCTTCTAAGATCGAACGAAGAACTAAGAACTAAGTTCTTCATTAGATCTACCTTAGTTCTAAGAATGGCGCTCTCATCCAAGGCTCTCTTGCCACTTTGAAAAGCTGGTTGGGGGGGCGGCCAGGTAGCACAGCAAGTAAGAGCACCGGCTCCAGTGTTGAGAAGACCTGGAGATCGAATCCCGGGCTCAGACACTTAGCACCCACCCAGAAACACCTGGCCGTGTAACCTTGAGCAAGTTACTTAACCCCAATTGCTTAGGGGCGGCCACGTGGCTCAGCGAGTAAGAGTACCGGCTCCAGTGTTGGGACGACCTGGAGATCAAATCCCGGGCTCAGACACTCAGCACCACACCCAGAAATAACTGGCCGTGTAACCTTGAGCAAGTTACTTAACCCCGATTGCTTAAAAATATATTAAAAAAAGAAAAAAGAAAAGCTGGTTGGGACCCTAGCAGGAATGCTATCAGCCCCTTCACTGACCTCCCTCTTCACATCCAGGAGAATCCTGGTAGCCAGGGAGCCCCTTTTCCACCCTCTCTTTAGCCTAGCCTCTAGCACCTCTGAAGTGACTCTGGAATGCCTGACTCCTTAGGGTCCTGGCCCCATGGCCATTCCCAGCCCAGAAGAAGAAAGGTCTGCCCTTTATAAGAATGATAACAATAAAAACTCAAACTCTTAACATGTACATAGAATTTTACAGTTCACAAAGCACTTTCACATTCATATTCAGTCCTCACAATACCACTGTGAGGTCAGAAAGGAAATGTTTCTCCATATTTTACAAGTGGGGAGGCTGAGGTACAAAGAGATCATAACTTGCTCTAGGTCACAGCCAACAGTAGTAAGCACCAAAGCCGGGCAAGAACCCCATGTCTTTTTGTGTTTGTTTCTACATTTTTTTTCTAGAGTTTGAATTAGCCTCAGTCCTGTTCCTCCCACTCTGCTTCATACAAAACAACAGCTCATACCAAAACTATGAACTTAGAGAAGTTTGAGTTCAAAGTCTTCCTCCTTGTCCAGGACTCCTCTTTTCTTCTAGGCAACCAGTGTCCTCTTGGCCTAGGACCTTTGTAACAGCAGGAAATTGTCTGATGAACTAATTCACACTGACATGTTCTCACTCCCCTTGGCCATTCTTGGGCATTGCTTAATGAAAAAATGCTAAAAGCATGGATTTTCAAACACTGTGACACTAAGATGGATGGGAATGCTTTGGGTGAGAACAAACCTTGAAAGTAGCAGCCTGTGTATAAAGCCACAGATTTTCCTTTACATGGGCCTTGTCTGCTCTTTAAAAAACTCACTCCATGACTTCCTTACTTTCAGCCCCATCCCTAGTACCTCATTACCAAGGAAAGCTCTGGTCATCTCTGTCTCCCCATAGCCCTGGGTGAGAACTGAAGGCCCCTGGCCTGTACCCATCAGTCCTTCAGGTTCATGGAGTCCTTGTCCAGTGTAGAGAAGCGGATCAGCTTCAGGCTGGGTGGCTGGGGCTTCCTGTCATCCCAGAGGTACTCAGGGGACAGGACTTTGGAGGGCTTGTGGGAAATGAAGCGCCGATTCAGGTGGCTCTCCTCCTGCCAGGCAGCCATGATGCCATTGGCCTTGTCTGCCAGAATGGCCATGTGACAGCCCCCTGTGAACTCATACACCCTTTCCACTCGACCACCAAAGACTGCCCCACCATAGTAGAAATCTCCCTCACCATCAGCAACAAAAGCGGTGGACAAGGGTCTCCGCTCATAAGGAAATTGCCACCGTGGAACAGTAAAGTAACCAGGGTGGATGGCAGCCACCAGATCTCCTAAAGTCTCAGCACCCCAAGGATTCCAGAACACCATGTCTATATCGAGGCAGTAGAGATAGTCTACCTCCCGATGGCCCCTGGAGGCAATGAATTTGTTGATCGACTCCATTCTACGCATGGAAATTTCCTCCCAGTGGGAAAAGCCCTGGATGGGGATGACTGAGAGGTTTCTGCCAGGCCCCAGGGGAACGTGGGGTATTGCCTCTGGGTCATCAGTGAAGATATAATAGTTCACCTGAAAGCCTTGCATGAAGAATTCTTCAGCTGACTCCAGGAAACGACGGACAAATCTTGTGTACCTAGCAGGTGGATACAGAGCAGGGCATTATGAGGTGTGATGGGGAGAGAAAAGAACTCACTCCCATTTCCTTACCTTCACTTTTATTATTCTATCCACCTAGAATTCTCCCCCTTTTTCCTACAATTTACCTAAAATCTTTCGAAGTCCCACTAAAGCTTCCCATCTTGCTGAAGACATCTTTAGCCACCCTATGTCTCACTGCTGAAGAGAATCTAGACATTGGCCTTGTCTCCTTTAACTAAACTAAAAATTCCTTGAGGACAGGGACAGTGTCCTATGCTTCTTCTCTATTCCTTCTCCCCCCTCCACCCACACAGGGCCCAGCATATAGATTACAGGTGGGGGGCAAGGAGCAAGTTGGAGAGAAATGCAAATGAGAAAAAGAGAGAATTCCTGGTCTCCCTTCCATCTCTGGCTCAGCCTCTTACTTCCCGACAGCAAATGCTGTGACACCGATGGTGAGATTCAGGGGCCGGTAAGCATTATTCAGGAGTTCTGAGTTGAATGTCCCTTCAGAGACAATTGGAGCCAACCATGGTGTAAGCGTCAGCACATCTTTGCGTCTAGCAAGAGAGAAGGGAGAAAATGGTGAAATCAGTGTCCTTCCCTTCACTTTTCCCCAATCCTTTCTAGATTCTATGCGAATTCCATAGCTACAATCATGGGATTCCAGTGGTCAGTTTGTATTTACGGAGCTTATTTGTGAAAAGCACCTTCCAGGTCTAGCATAAAATGACTTCACTCAGAGATAGGAATTTCACCTACACTCTTATCCAAGTTGTTTCTGTCACTGAAAACCTTTGTTGTTCAAGTCAGTTATGCTGGGACTGCACCTTTAATTTTAGTTCACTGCAAAAAGACTTTTGTAAAAATGAGAGAGAAGTCCCCCAAAGGGCCAGTGTTTGACTTTCAGATTCTTTAAAGTAGTGAGGGAAGCTTTGTCAGAACAGTGTGAAAACACCAGAAAACAGTATTCCAGGGGTCACTGGACAAAGCTGCTTTCTTCTCTCTCAGTAGGCAGAGTAGTAGAATGAATTCTAGAATCTCAGGGTTGAAAGAGAAATCAGAAGAACTTTAGTTCAAGCTGCTCCTGAGCCAAAGTCCTCAACATGTGGTGAGCCCCAGCCTGTTCTTGGAAACCATTAGTGATGGGGAACCTATGACCTCCTGAGGTAGCTCATTCCACTTTGGGTCAGCTCTAAATAGTGGTAAATTTCCCCCCACATTAAGTCTGTCTTCCTTTCAGCAGTTTTTGTGAATCTCTCCTAGTTCTGATCTCTAGAGCAAAGCAGAGCTAATCCCCTCTTCAAATCCTTCAAGGCAGTGGTCACACTGGCTTCCTTTCCCTTCCTTTCCTTTTTCCAGGCTAAGTAGCACAGTGAATAGGGCATAGGGCCTGGAGTGAGGAAGACCTGAGTTCAAATATGCTCTCAGATACTTACTAGCATAGTGACCCTGGGCAAGTCACTTAACTTCTATTTGTCTCAGTTTTCATAACTCTAAAATGAGGTTAATGGTAGTACCAACCTCATAGGTTTGTTGTAAAGGATCAAATGAAATAATATTTATAAGGTGACCTGGCACATAACAGATGTTTAATAAATCCGTCTTTTCTTCCTTCCTCCCTCTCTCCCTCCTTCCTTCCTTCCTCACTCATATGGTATAGCTTTCTAACATAATCACAACCTAACTGATCTTCTCTGGCAGTGGTTTGTCTTTGTCTTTCTGTGCCCCTTTCCTCCCTTCTGGGATATTTGCTGATCCCCTCCCCCCCCACACACACACATACTTGAGAGGCTAAGTATCCTTTTACTCTCCACCCCCACCCCACCCCAAACCAAACCTTACTCAACCTGCTCTGTGGAAAGGATCTGAAATCAGTCAGCCTTAAGGGTGAAATGTCAGTCACTGTATTCTCTTTCCCAGGGAGGTTCCCACTTTAAGACTGAATTCGAACTGAGGCATAAAAGTTTGGCTATTCTGGGAAAGGAGTTTCAGACAGTAGGGAACAGGTAAGGAAGGAAATCAGGGTACAGGAAAGACTCTCCCAAATCTAGCCATACTACACAAGTGCTGGGTGACTCCCATCTTCACTTGGTACTAGCCCTGCCTGTACGTGCAGGTTTTCCCACAGTCAGTGAGCCCCGTCCCTGGCTAGCCTGGGGGGGAAGCCATTTCTGCCAGAGCAGACACACATGATTTACCCCTGGAACAGCACTGATACACTCTGATGTTATCTGACTTTCCCTTTCTATATAATACTGGCAGCTCCTTAAGCATCCTTTTCATGTGTAAGATGAAGGGGCTGGACAAGAGGGTTTTTCAGGCCCCTTCAGGCTCTGAATTCCATATCCTAAATAGTCTTTTCCAGCTCTGATATTCTCTAGTCCTACTGGATACTGGACAGTGGTTGCATGAAAATGGAATTATATCATATGAGAGCTAGAAGAACCTCAGAGTTCATCTGCTCCAAAGCCCTCATTTAACAGAAGCAAGAAACTGAGTCTTAGAGAAAGGAAGACTTGTCCAAGGTTATGTGTTGAGCAGTGGCAGTAAAACCAGGCAAGCTGACTCTCTGCCCACTGTTCTTTCTACTACTCCCAGCTTCCTGTCTATGGTGATAAAAGTTTTCATAGGATCAGAGCTGGAAGATACACCATAGGTCACCCAGTTCCACTTCCTTATTTAATTTTAGTTTTAAATTTTTTTTTTTGAGAATAGGTCTCCATGTTTTGTCCAGGCTAGAAGTGCAGGGGCTGACTACTCAGGGGCCCAATCCCAGTAAAGAATGGCATAGAACTTCCATCTCACCTGGGCTGGTCTATCCCTTCTTAGACAATTGGTTCTCAAATCCCCCAAACATTCTCTCTGGGTCCTGGGGGCTCACTGGCTGATACTGGTCTTAGTGTAGATAGCCAATCAGCTTAGCCCACTTCGACTCAGAATTTAGCCTGAGGTCAAAAGAACGGCCAAGCTCAACCCTTCTCCCCTCCTGCTCCAGTACCAGGGATGACAGGTATGTATCACCATGCCTGGTAACCCCCCCCCCCATTTTACCCATGAGGAAAGTGAAGCCCAGAGAGGGAAAGGACTTGCTCAAATTCACATAGCTAGGGTGTGGCTGACCTAGGATTTGAACCTAGGACTTCAAATCAGCTTCTCAGCTTCTCCTCACCCCATCATATTCTAATTCAGGAGCATTTTCCATTCTGGAATAGGTACCCCTAACTAATCTACCAGTTTCCCTTGTTATGTCTGTCACTAGCTCTGTGACTGGCCTCTGGCAGCAGGGGTGAAGGATGGGGGTGGGTGCTATTTAACAGCTGTCTGGTCCTGAACAAGTCACTTAATCAAATGAGATAATATTTTGCAAAAAAGCACCTAGCATAGAAAGATAGCTCTTCTTGGCCATTGAGTACAAGGGACATCAAGCTACTTTGCAGCCGTAGGCCATATCTCTTCTCCCTCTCTACATCAAGGACACAATTTCTGAAGGTTCTAAAGCAATGAATCATGCTCTCCTGACCAGTGAGAGAATTTAAGGGTATAGGAAGCACTCTCTCCACCTCCCCAATTGCTCACCCCCACCCTCACCAAGTACATTTCATTCCCAACCCAGTGGGTGGTAACTTACTGCTGTTCTAACAACTTTGGCTGAGGATAGAGTAATCTGCAAAGAAAGACAAACAAGGCATGAGGTTCACATTCTAGACACAGCCCCATCCGTTTAGACCACTGTTAAGACAGGAAAAGAAGGAATTCTCCTTACTGGGGAAAAGGCCGAAATTTCTTTTCTTCTGTGGCTGGCAACTTCATAGAACTGTATTAGAGGGGTAAAAAGAGAAATTAGAGTTTAGACTTTATGGTCCTTTAGGAAGAAATGGGTATGGTATAGGCAGGCACTTATAAGGCACAAGATGGCGGCACTGGCTCTCCCAGGATCCCAGCTAAGGTCACCCCATTATCCTACTACTGTGACATTTCCATCATTAGTCAGTCACTTCTTTTGGTTAGTAAGCCATATAACAACAACAACAGTACAGGTAGCAGGTACAGTGGATAGGGAGCCAGGATGATATGGGCTCAAGTCATGACTCTGACACATCCTGCCCATGGCCTCTCGTATTTCAGGCAATTCTCTAAGACTAGAAATTGCAATGATTAAAGCTGAAATATGTTTAATATGATTGGACATGTGTAGGCTATATTAGATTACATGCTGTTTTGGGGGGGAAGGGGGAAAATTTAGAACTCAAAATGTTATAAAAGTGAATGCTGAAAATTAAAAACAAATGAATGAATGAATGACTAGAAGTTACAGAGGGATGTACTGACCTGTGCTGGTAAAGGGAGTTTCCATCCCTAGGCCTGATCATAATAGTAATTAGCTGACATTTTACATAGCATTTTAAGGTTTGACGATCAATTTGCATATGTGATTCCATTTGATCCTCCCAATACTGTGAGTTAGGTGCTGTTAATATGATCCCCATTTGGGGGATGAAGAAAATGAGGCTGGGAGGTTAAGTGACTTACTTAGGGTCACACTGCTAGTAAGTATTAGAGGTGGAATTAGAACCCAGGTTAAGGGATTATATATTTAAAGCTGAAAGGGTCTTTGGAAGCTATTAAGGCCAACTTCACCCACTTTGCAGATGAGGTAAATGGCACACCCAGGGTCATATGACCTGTCTGAGTTGGGATACAAATCCAGGTCTTTTAGACCACAGGTTTGCCTGTTTCTTTCTGCACTATTCCATGCTGCCTCCAATGGGGGTATACTGCTTACAGAAAGCCCCTGTGTACATGTTCCCATGACCTGGCAGAAAGCATGGGTAGGGAGTTGGGGTGAGCTGGAGAGCCAGCCGCCATAACTCCCACCCGGCGCCTGGCATACATATTCCTCCAGGACAGTGAGCTGGTCATGCACAACTAGAATCCTAGGATGTTAGGGTGAGAGGATCCTGGCTCTAGAACTTGGAGGGACCTCAGAGACCAATGAGTACAAATTTCTCATTTGACATGTGAGAAAACTGAGGTCCCAAGAAATTAAATTACTTGCCCTGGTCCCACAGGCAGTAAGGGTCAGGGACAGGGCATCACTTCCTTGTGGAATCTAGAGAGAAACAAAACAAGAGTCACTTTGGTGAGGTGAAAAGAAGAGTCAGGAGACACGAGTTCAATTCCCAGCCCTGCTATGTAGCAGCTGTATGGCCCTGAACAAGTCACTTAACCAAATGAGATAATATTTTTCAAAAAGAACTTAGCATAGAGTCTGGCTTATGTTGCTGTACAGTCATTTTTTAGTTGTGTCTGACTATTTATGACCCTGTTTGGAGTTTTCTTGGCAAAGATATTGGAATAGTTTGCCATTTCCTTCTGCTGCTCATTTGGTAGATGAAGAATTGAGGCAAACAGGGTTAAGTGACTTGCCCAGGGTCACCCAGCTAATAAGTATCTGAGGCTGGATTTGAACTCACAAAGAGGAATCTTCCTGACTCCAGGAACAGTACTCTCTCTATGGAGACATCTAGCTGCCCATCTGGCTTATAATAGGTGCTATATAAATGCTTATTCACTTCCCTTCCGCTTTCCCCCTTAATTGCTCTGGGCCTTGATTTTCTCATCTGCAAAATGGGAATAACACCATTTGCACTGCCTCTGTCACAGGGCTGTTGTGAGGAAGATGCTACTATTCTAGAGGCATCTGGGCACTAAGGGAGTCGTCCTCTATAATAGCAAGATTACAGGAACATGACTCCAACAGCTGCAGCCGGAGCGGCAGCCCTACTACCAAGTCACAGGGTGTCCTTGGCCAAGGCACTTCTTCAAGAGCTTGTATACAATTTTGATCTCTCTGCAGTTGGGATAATAATTCCCTCCTGGCCTACTTCACAAGGTCATTTTAAGAATTAAATTCACTCAACAAGCATTTATTAAAAGGCTGCTAAGCTCAAAGCATTGTGGCTAAAAAAAAAATTTACAATCAATGCTTTCAAGGAGTTTACATTCCATTGATAGAAATACAGATAAGTAAAATACAAGGTAGGAAATGAAGAGGGCAAAGAAAAGATCCAGACGTGTGTGTGTGTGTGTGTGTGTGTGTGTGTGTGTGTGTGTGTGTATGGAAGAAGGGGTGTTTAAACTGAATTTTACAGGAAGTCACAAATTTTGAAATAAGATACCTTGGGGCAGACATGTGATTCAGGAGATAGAGCACTAGCCCTGGAATCAGAAGGACCTGTGTTCAAATCTGACCTCAAACATTTACTAGCCGTGTGACCTTGGGCAAGTTACTTAACTCTGCTTCCCAAAAAAGAAAGAAAAGAAATAAGATATTACTTAGAAAAGTGCTTTTCAAATTGCTAAAGCAGGAACCATATACATAATATAAGAAAAAAGTTTTAACTGGAGATCATATAGTCATTTTACTGAAGAGGCAGAAGGGGAAAGTGATTCATGAAGTCAGGCAACAAGCGTGGATTTGAACCCGTTTCCAGGCTGTAGCAGCTTTACTACCTTTGTCTCTTTGAGTTACAGTGCCTTAGGAGAGGGAGCTTTTTATGGAATCTGGAGGAGCAGAGGATGCTTGATAAAGGACAACATACCACAGTAATTCCTTTATCACTAATGCTTCAGATTTACAAGAACTTTTCCTATAAAGCCCTGGATGGGAAGTCATGTACCTTTAGCTCAGTTTCACAGAGGAAGAGCCTGAAGCTCCACTAACTAGAGGCATCTCCAAGATCACATAGTTCACATGGAAGCCTGAGTTCAAACCTAGGCTTGCTGATTCTATGACCAGTGGTCATAGAATTTCTGTCAGGCTCTATACTTACCTTAGTGACTTCAGGAGCCAGGCCAATCCTATGCCCTTACACATTACCCAATAATGTTCTTGGAGATACATTACCTTTATTCCACACCCAAACCCAACTCAATACTTACAAAGCTTCTGGGCAGGGGAGGTAATATGGGAGGTAATGGACAGACCAGTTCCAGGTTAACATCCTGTAATGGAAAGCAAAGAAGTAGTTAACATGTTGTTTCAGCTATTTAATTATTTAGCACCTTGTTTCAGTTCAAGTTTCTTTCCCATAATTCTATCAAGTCTTTTGTTAAGAAACAGAACTTATGAACCCCTGTTGCTGATGCAGCAGGAAGGGATGGAACAGGGAGAAGCTTAATGACCATATGTAAGGAAAAGCCCAGGCTGAAAGAGCAGAAACTGGGAGGAAGCATGGCTGTGGTGCTGGTACTTTGTCTGTTTTGATGTTACTTTGTCAGATTCATCTGCTGATAGAGGATGTTGCTGTTGTTACAGAAGCACTGAAAGAGGATTTTCTTGTATTTTTACAGAAGTCCTGGAGGAGGGTCTTACTGATGTTTTCAGAGGTCCTGGGACTATACTGATGATTTGTGTTGATTTCTCAGACCTTATTGGTGAGTCTGTGTTGATTTCACAGGCAGATAGTGAATTGATGCTGATGCCGGCAATGTTCCTAAATGTTATCGTGGCTTTGTTAAGCTTTGTCTTCCAAGGAACAGAAACTGTGAAGGACTTGAGGTAGACTGGACACTGTGAGTTTCAATATGGAATGGGAACTGGATGAAGAACTGGACAAGGAACTGAGAGCTTCCTGCCCTTTAATCCAGGTGACAGTTGGGTAGATTCAGGCAGGATCTGGGACCATGCAAGAGGAACAATGGAATCTGAGAGCCAGCCTGGAGTCAAGATAAAAAGACCACTCCTTGGGTACTTAATACAAACTGAGAAGATCATCATTTACTGTGGCCTAGGGGTGGGAGGACTTTGTACACTGTACCCTTCATCTCTTCAGGATGGTTGAATTAAGGATGTTTGGAAACTAATCTCCAATTAAGAAGAAAGAAGACTTCTTGACAGAGATTAAGACAATGTGACCTAGGGGTAGAGAATTTTGACCTTTGTACTTTGTATCCATTAAGGAGCCTTGCCTCCTTAAGGATGATTGAGTTAAGGACTTATTGAATGATTGTCCTTTGTGTCCCTTAAGGAGACTGGCCTCCTTAACGATGATTGAGTTAAGTTCTTACTGAATGATATCTTTTGCTTAAAACTATGTGACCACTTTGGTGAAAACCATGTGGTCGTTTTAGTGATAAATTGTTATGTTATAACATTGTGAATGCTGTACTTTGGTTTCTGTGAATGTTTTGCTTTAAATTACTGCTGAATAGGGAGTTCATTATACTACGTAATCAGCACCTTGAAGCTGTTCACAGCAGTAGTCCTCTGGAAAGCTGCTCATGCTTGGCTTTACACATTCTGAACGGGAAGAGATATGATGTGTGTCTCTTCAGAAAAAAGAGCACTTGCTTAGTAAAAATTAAGTTCAGCAACAACCTATTCTGGGAATTACTGGGTCACTTTCACTCTGTTGTTGATATAAGCCAGAGCTCATTGTTAGCAAGTGGCTGGATTAGAGAAAAGCAATCTGGATTGTTTTAGTAGAAGAGAAAAGTGGGAGACTGAGGGAGGAGAGAACACATTCCCAATGTATTCCAGAACATTCTTTCTAGTACTTATAAATGACTCATTTAAAAACTGCTCCTCTCTATTTTTCAAATTAAAAAAAAAATAAGCCAGAATTTGGGGCAGCTAGGTGTCAAAGTGAATAGAGCACTGGCCCTGGAGTCAGGAGGACTTGAGTTCAAATCCTTCCTCAGACGATTAACACTTACTAGCTGTGTGACCTTGGGCAAGTCACTTAACCTCAACTACCCTGGCTCCCCCCTCCAAAAAAAAAAGCAAACAAAAAAAATCCACACCAAAAATAAATAAGTAAGATAGAATTTGCTTTTATTGGTTTTCATAATGATACACACATTTATTGATATACTCCACATGGGTTCTAATGGATGGAAAGTTATTTTGGGGGCTGATTTTAGTTGCTTGAATTTGAAAATCTCATTTTAGTTATTATCATCTTTCTCTGAATTCTGCTAGTTGCTCCTGGGGCAGATACGTAGAGTTCCAGAGTTATTTTTCCCCTTTAGAAAGCAAGGAGAGAAGTAAGGGTGAAGAGGCCCTTCAAAGACATCATTTGGGGGACTGGAGATTATAGAGTTCCATCCATAGCATTGTAAAATGCCACATGCCCTCTTTCATAATCAAGGAAAATGCGCACTTATGAATAGGTTGGCTTACGTGAACATCATGATTTGAACATAAGAGGAGAAAGTTATTTCTCAATTGCACAGATACAAGGGTACTTTTATCCCAAGGCAACTTGCAGTCATTTCTCTTCCTTCTGATTGATTCTTTACAGACATCTACTTCCCATTCTTTTGTATTTTCCACCTCTATTTCCCAGTAGTGTTTCCCTGAGGTGAAGCTCTGAGTGGCCAAGACACAGAGAGTCAATTCGAATCTTTTTGGGTTGTCAGGCACATCCTGTGGGAAAGAAATATATTCAACATTCTTCAAATCATCAGACAGGATGAGATTAGGATTGGCTGTTTCAGGATCCAGAGTTATATCCCTGTGGAAAGTCAGCAGCATTTCTCTCATGCCAGGAATGGGGTACATGGTCCATCTGGGTGAAGCAGTAACAGGATTTTGGATAAGCAGTTCCTCATTCCTTTCCAATATGCCTTTCGAATCCAGGAGCATTTCAATGGAAAGTTTCTCAAAACTCTTCTCTGTTTCTGACACTGCCATTTGCAGATTGTGGATCTGTTGGGTCATTTTTCCCTTGCTCTCCTCAAACTTTGCCAAGTTGTCTTTTACTTGCTGGTCCAGTCTTTGCAGATGGAGCTGTTTGTGCTCTGACAAGAACTGGTGCTTTCCCTCAAATTCAGACTTAACAGACTGTTTCATAGCCTGGTCTTCCGATTTGAGTACTTCCACAGGTTGCTGCTCTGGATTCATTGGCAAACTGAGGCTGTCTTGGGACTGGCCATCCTTGCTCTCCTCAGCTGCCAACTTGTCTCCTGCTTCCTTGTCCAGGCTTTGCAATTGTAACTGTTCCTCCTCCAGAAAAAACTGGCACATTTTCTCATACTCAGATACAACCAATTCTTTGAGAGTCTGGCCCTCCACTTCCCATGGTGCCTCTCTCATTTTCTCCCATTGCAATTCCAGTTGAAATTTTTCCTTCTTACTATTTAAGATATCCCATGTTGCTTGGAGCTTCTCCATGCACTGACTAGCAGCCTTTTCCAAGGGAAGGACTTTGTGGTCCTTGTGGTCCTCAGTTAAAAAGCAAGGCCCACACAAGGGTCTGTGGTCTTCTTCACAGAACAGGATCTCTTCTTTCCTGTGTTTCTTACAGATGGTCAGGTCCCTGGTGCTCTGCAGGAAGTAAGGTGTAAGCATCTTGCCAAAGATAGATAGATTTTGCATCCTTCTATTATACAAAAAGTCTTCAGATTTAGTGACTGCCTTGCAATCTGGGCAAGTTATTGGTGTGTGAGATTCCTTCCAGCAGCTAAAAAGACACTCTTTGCAGAAGGTATGGCCATATTTGATATTCACTGGGTCAGCGAAATAACCCAAGCACATGAAACAAGTGAGATCCTCTTGGAGACTTTCATGCAAGGTTTTAGCATCCATGTTCCTAGGCCTTCTAGTCCTTCCTTCGAGGCCAGTCAACTCAGGAAGGGTAAGTGTAGCTCTTTCCTTGGAGCTCCAGAACCCAACAAGATTACAGCACTGAATTGCTGGCGTCTTTTATAGGGCCTCCCTTCTTTAGCCCCTCCCCTCATTCTATCACCAAAGTGTGAAATCCTATGACCTGTGAACTCCTATGACCTGAGAGAACTTCTTGTCTCTGCTTTGGGGAGTTTTCACCTATGTGGGTTCTCACATTTTCATTTAAATCTAGTAATGGGCCTAAGTGTTCAAATTGTGTTTGCACCTGGGAAATTCATGCCAGAACCTCCCTGTTAAGGTTGTCCATTGTGTGGTTTGTCACTTTGAGTGAGGTAATACCCATGCAGTAAATAGGCCTTTTGAAGAAGTGAGTCAAGCAATGGCCACTTTAATAAAAAAAAATCATCAAACTGGGAGGGGAAGACCCTCAGGTTTGCTGGCCAAAGAGAAACAATTACTATCTACATTCACTCTGAGCCAGGAGAACTGCCCCTCTTTATGTGAACAGGTCCTGCTCTCCTGTCCCTCTTCCCCAGCTCCATATCCCCAGCTGCTAGAGCCCTCTCTGAAGCCCTAGCCATACTCCTACAGAGGTGAAAAGAATTCCCAGGGCTATAGATTTTAGGGTTAAAATGTTTTCTTGGCATCCCCAGGTAGAATAAATTTCCCCTCCAAATAGAAAAAAGATAATTAGGGTCTACAGTGCCATTAATCCTAAAATAAAGGTATATTTTGGGTTAAAATGAGGACCTTCCACATGGAAGAGGGATTAACTTTGCCTTACTTCCCTCCTTCCTCAGAAGGAACCAGGAGCAAGGGCTAAAAGTCACAAAGATACAGATTTAGGCTCAATTTAAGGAAAAGTTCTTAGCAATCAGATCTATCCAAAAGTAGAAGCAAATGTCTTGGGAGATAGTGAGTTCCCCATAATTAGAGATCTACAAAAAGAGTCAGTAAATCAGCTTGCAGTTATGAGGTTACATATCAGGTACTATGCTAAGTACAGAGACTGGATGACCATATGTTAATACCATTGTGGAATGTTCTACTGTTAGCTATTGACTATGTATGCTCTTCCAAAATCCTTACAACACTAAGAGTGTGTGATTATTGTGTATGTAGTGTGTGTAAATGAAAAGTACAAAAATGTTTATCTTTTATCTGATTGCATAAACTATGTTTGGTTCACAAAAAAATGGGGACCTTCACCACCATGAATAACACCATTTCTGTGTGAAAATGCATTCCCATCTCCAAACAACCAAGCACCACACAACCTATTTGTAAACTGAGTGCTTGCCTCTATTTTCCTCTATTTGGCAAGATAGTTCATCCCCATTATTGATAGATCTCTCTTTCTCTCTGTCTCTTTCTTTCCTTTTCCTTCTCAGTTCCTCCCCTCCCCTCAAAGTGGTAATTTGATTCAATAAATATTTATCAAGTCATTAAGTTCTATCTTGATTGGAGAACTGTGCTCAGTTCTGGGAGGAGACACACATTTTAGAGAGCACAGTCTCTAAGTTTACAGAGCTCATAGTCTAGGAGGGGGAGAAGACACAAACACAGATAACTACTATATAATAGTCCATGATAAGTACATTAAAGAAGTACAAAACCAAGTGCAATGGGGTCCAAAGCAGAATAACATTTGCAAAGGGATATGAGAAGAGAGCAGGAAATTTCACCTTCCTGGAGGAGGTGGAATTTGAGGGATGGGTAGGAATCCCCACAGGTGAAAAGAAGGAGAGAGGATGTTCCATGTATAGGGAACAGTGTGAACAAAGGGCTGGAGTAAAAGGGTCATAGATTGAAAGATGGAAGGAACATGAGAGGCTATTTAGCCCAACCATCCCATCTTAGAGATAAGGAAACTGAGGCCCAGAGAAGTGACTTGTCCAAAGTCACATACGCAGTAAGTTGGGCCTTGAATCTAGGACTTCTACCTCCAGATAGCTCTTTCCACTGTACCATGGGCACCAGCCCTTCTAAGTCAGAAGGTTCAGAGCGTGCTCAGAGGACTGAGTGGCTGGTATTGGGGAGGGGAGTCATATTAGCAAGTCTAGGAGGGCATGGCCAGATTGTGGAGGGCTTCGAATGTCAGGCAAAAAAGTGTGAACTTGACTCAGTGGGCAATAGGGATCCACTGGAGATCTACAGTCTTCGGATACTGATAAACCGAATAATGAAAAAGATAGGATGAATGACAGCAATAACCCATACCTATCTAGAGGCATCTCTAGGTAGGCCTTGAAGGAATCTCTTCCAGGTCCAATTAAAGGCTGCTAAGGAACAAGCACTTGGTTATACTGTCTAGGACATCAGAACAGGAAATGAGATCACAGTTCTGGGTTTCTACTTTTCAAACAAACACATCATTCTATCTATCTTTCTTTTGTTGTCTTCCTTCTTTCCTTCCTTCCTTTTTTCTTTCTTTCCTCTCTTTCCTCCCTCTCTTCTTTCCTTCCTTCCTCTCCTTCCTTCTTCTCCTTCCTCCTTTCCTTCCTTTTTTCTTTCTTTCCTCTCCTTCCTTCCTTCCTTCCTTTGTCACCTTCCTTCCTTCCTTTTTTCTTTCTTTCCTCTCCTTCCTTCCTTCCTTCCTTTGTCACCTTCCTTCCTTTCTTTTTTCTTTCTTTCATTTCCTTCCTTCCTTCCTTCTTCCCTCCCTCCCTTCATTTCTTTCTCTTTTTTAATCCTGGAGAGGTTCTATATCTATTATCTATGTCTATATCTATGTCTACATCTGCATCTATATCTGTATCTATATCTGAGGGAACAGGTGGGTGGGAGGTCAGTGTGAGTGATCAGACCTGGACAGGCTCTCCCCAGGGTGTCAAATTAAGCTTACCAAATGACCAAGAAGATGCTGAGTAAAGTGAGGGTGATGGCTGCCAGCAGCATGCTTCTCCAACGCATTGCTGCGGATCTTGAAGGCTGATTCCAGCGTTGTCGAGCCTGGCGCGCCGTTTTCCACAGCCTGCTAAGTAAAAGTACAGGCAGAGATAAAGGCACAGGCCCCTCCTGACCCCATTGCTAAGCATGGGAGAAACAGTCGCTCTCTCTGTACCGGTCTGACAGAAAGAAAGCTTCCCTTAAGACTTGGGAGGATGGTGTAGTGGACGGAGTGTTGGGCCTAGAGTCAAGAACACTCATCTCCCTGGGCTCAAATCTAGCCTCAGAAACTTACTAGCTGTGTGACCCTGGGCAAGTCACTTAACTGTTTGCCTCAGTTTCCTCACCTGTAAAATGAGTTGGAGAAGGAAATGGCAAACCACTGCAGTATCTTTGTCAAGAAAACCCCAAATGGGGTCAGGAAGAGTTGGGGACGACTGAAATGACTGAAGAAGCAAGGAAGCAACTTGGAAAACCTCTCTTGATTCCCTCACAGCTGCTAGCATCCTCCCCAGTTTATTCTGTATTTATTTTTTTGTATGAGCTTATGTACATGGGTGCTGTCTCCCTTAATAAAATGCAATTCTTTAGGGCGGGGACTGGTTCATGTTTGTCTTTGTGTCTCCAGAGTGCTTAGCATAGTCTGCCATGTTAGTTGTGTCTGACTCTTAGTGACTCCATTTGGGGTCTTCTTGGCAAAGATACTGGACTGGTTTGTCATTTTCTTCTCCAGCTCTTTTTACAGATGAGGAAATTGAGGCAAGCAAGGTTAAATGACTGGTCCAGGGTCTTACAGCTAGTTAAATGTCTGAGGCTGTATTTGAACTCAGGGAAATGAGTCTTCCTGATTCCAGGCCTGGCACTGTATTGCTATGGCGCCACCTAGTGGCCACATAGTAATTGCTTAATAAATGCCTCTGATCTATTGAACAGCCCCTTAGGATGGAATGATTAGGCCTGGACTCTCCCCATACAATACCTGACAAACTGGCATGCTTCTTATCTCAGGAGCCTTCTCCCTCTTATTTTCTCATATCCCAAATACTATTTTTCACAGGATTTATTTTATTATTAGTGACTTCTTTTCTCAGGAATCCAAAGGAACATCTCCACTATGGTTTTACTCTCCTCTTCTATGAAGTCAAAGAAGTCATTGAGCTTTTTGCTGTTTCACACCTTTAATTTCAGCCTCAGACTGAGCCTTGATCCCAACCACAGACCTCTAACTCTAGCCACAGACTGAGCCAGCACAGACTGCTCCTTTTGACCTTGGGGCAACATTGCCTTGTGGATTGTTGAATGTGAAGTCAGAGGACTTGGGGTCAGATATCCCCTCTGCCATTTTTATCTGTTTGGTTTTGAGATAATTTCTTAACCTCTTTGGACCTCAGTTTCTTCATCTGTAAAATGAGGAGGTTAGTGTAGATGGACTCCTAGGTCCCTAAATCTAAGATTCTATAATCCCTGACCACTAACTAATTCTGACTTCAGGTTGACCAATGACTGATCCCAGCTATAGAACCAAAGCAATGGAAGAAACTTTTTGTCTTTAAATCCAGTCTCTTGCCCAGCCACTTACCTTCTAAAGGTATACCTCAGTTCCCATGGGGACCAGGCAAGAGTGTGAATGCTTCATATCCTCCTGATCACTACCTGGCACATAACAGCTACTTAGTAAATATTTATTGAATGAATGAATTTTTGCACAGCCAGGATTATGAGCTACTGTACCCATCCCTCAACATTTTTCCCACAATGTTCTCCTGTACTTATCACGTCCCTTGTGTAACTCCATTTTATGTCTCGTGGTATGATTTATTTTTTCATAGGTACAAACATCATTCTCTTTTCTAGACTCTATTATTCGGGAAGGCAGGGATGACATCTTATTCATCTGTGTCCCTCTGAGTGTCTAACTCAGACCCTGAACACAGTAGGTGATCAGTAAGCAGTTGCTGGATTGTGGGTTGGTTGACTCACTTTCTTAGATAATGGGATCATAGATTTAGAGTTAGAAGAGATCCTATATATCATCAAGTCCAACCCCCTTATTTTAGAGATTAGGAAACTGAGGCCTAAAGAGATATAATGACTTGCCCAGGGTCCCACAGATGACAAGCATCTGAGGCAGGACTAGAACACAGGTTTTCCTGACTCCAAATTTAGCAATCTATAGTCTGATTTCTGTCCAGATCTCTCTATTTCACTTAAATGAAGGCAACTGTCTCCATCAGGCTCCCAAAGTAGATTTCAGGAGAGTAGGACACATTCCTCTGGCCCCAGGGACATCATTGGCCAAAGTGCTTTAATTTTACCAAAGCTTCCATGGCCAGGATGTCCCTGAGCCTGGTATCTCTTCATGATGTCCTAAGCTTGGGCCTGATTCTATGATCTACAGGACAAAGAGGAACAAGTATCAATCTCTGCTGAGTATTAACTGAGCACAGGAGGAGGGGCCTTGAAAGTATAATGGAAAAGAGCCCTGGATCTAAAATCAAAGGGCCTGAATTCCATGTCTCCAACTCACTACTCGTGTCACCTTGGACAAAGCTCTTCATCTCTCTAGACTTGTTACCTCTAAATAAGTGAGTTGGACTAGATGGACCCTTAGGACCCTTCCAGACCTATGATCTTTCTCCCTATTTCTGTTCCTGATAGGTGTGGAGACCTCCCAATGACCGGAGAAGCTCTGCTTCCACACCAACCAAAGCCAGGCTTCCCTTTTAGGCCTCCAATCTATTCTCTTTTAGGTTGTACTAAACCCAGGTGGGCCCAGGGATACCCACATTCAGCAGGGAGTGAAGGCTGGCAAACAGTTTCCACTTAGGTCTTAGGTGAGTGTCCCATCACTAGTATCTCTCTCAAAGGTTCTAGATGCTGGATCTTATTTGCCTATATTCATAATAGCTTCCTGCTTCTCAGGCTCCGTCCTGGGCCACCTACTCTTCTCCTGTTATACCACGTCATTTGGTGATCAGCTCCCATGGATTTAATTACCATCTGTATGTTGATGCTTCTCAAATCTATCTATCTTGGCCCAGCCTCTCTGGGCTGACATCCAGTCTTATATCTCTAAATGCCTTTCGGTTTTCTTGAACTGGATATATAGCAGACATTTTAAACTCGTTATCTTCAAAATAGAACTCATTTTCTTCCCCCTAAACTCTCCCTTCACCCCATTACTATGGAGGGGGCAACACCATCCTCCCAGTCCCTCTGGCTCTTAACTGGATTCCTCACTCTCACCCCCCATATCCAAGCTGTTGCTAAGGCCTGTACATATCACTTTTGCCACATCTTTAGAATACAGCCCTTTCTCTCCTCCAACACTTCCACCACTCTAGTGCAGGCCCTTATCACCTATCACCTCACACCTGAACTGTTACAATAGCTTGATGGTGGGTGTGCCTGCCTCAAGTCTCTTCCCATTCCAACCCATTCTACATTCAGATTTTTCAAAAGTGCAGGTCCATTCATATTACACATACACACATCCTACTCAATAAACTCCAGAGGCTCCAAAAGTCCTATTGCCTCTAGGATCAAATACAAAACACACTCAAAGTCCTTTACATAACCTAGCCCCTTCCTTCCTACCTTTCCACTTCAAATCAGACACTCTTCAATCCAGTGACACCTGGCTTCCTGACCGTTCTACAAACAAGACACTATCTCCTAGCTCTGGGCATTTTCTCTGGCTGTCCTCTGGTGCCTCCTCTGTTCTGACTACCCAAGTTCCTGGCTTCCTTAAAGTCCCAACTAAAATCCTGTTTTCTACAGGAAGCTTTCCCCACCCCCTCTTGATTCTAGTGTCTTCCCTCTGTAAATTAGCTCTCTTTTATCCTGTATTTAGCTTGCTTTGTTTATATTTGCTGGCATGTTGTCTCCTCCATTCAATTGTGAACTCCTAGAGGACAAGTACTGTCTTTGACTTTTTGTCTCCCCAGCACTTAGCACAGTGCCTGACACATAGTAGGTGCTTAATGAATGTTTATTTATTGATTGATTGCTACCCTGTTTGCTCCTCCCTAGATCAGGAAAACAATCAGACCCTTCCTGGACAGTTCTGATGTATCGCTGCCCATCCTATCATAGTAAATGCCAGGCTCATTACAGTTATTCTTAATGGTGTCCATTTTTGAAGGGGTGGAGAGAACTAAGTGCCTGAATTCTCCCTTTTTCCATCATTCTGTGGAGAAAATAGTTGATTGAATCAATCAACCAAAAATAATTATTTAGGTGCCTTCTGGCTGCACTGTGCTGCCTGCTGGTAGTACAAAGACAAAAAAAATCCTTGCTGTCAAGGAGTTTACATTCCAACAGAGGAGACGACAGGTCCATGTATAAATGTATATGGAATACATGTGTTATGAATACAAGGTAGTTTTGGGATGGGGAGCCCCTGGAGCTAGGGTACAGGTGGAGGATTTGGAGTTACAGTAGTGTTTTGGGTTGGTTTTTTTAACCTCTTTTGTGATATAGACTTTTTGGCAGTCGGGTAAAGCCTACAGACATACCTAAAATAGATAGGATTACAAAGGAAACTAATTAATTGAAATAGAGTTATCAAAATGTTAAAAAAACAAAAACAAACCCACAAGCTCACAGACTGCAGGTTAAGAACTACTGAGCTACAAGCAGAAAGTTCTTTAGAAGTTATCTAGTTCAATCTTACCCATTTTACAGATGAAGTAACCAAGGCCCAGAGAAGGGAAGTGACTTGTTCATGGCCCTGCAGATAGTAAGTGACAGAGTCAAGTTTTGGCCCCAGGTCTGATTTGGCATCCAATGTTTCTCCCTCTACACCATGTTCCTTTTTTCCTTTAGTTTCCTTATTTATAAAATGGGAATAACAATATCACCTACCTCACAAGGCTGTGGTAAAGACCAAAGATAACATATGTAAAAAGCACTTTGCTGACCTTAAAGCACTGTATAAAAGCCACCACCATCATCCTTATCATTTTCTTTTTCCTATGATTAAAGGTAGTAGACTGAAAAATCAGATTTCCTGGGAAATTAATTCCCAAGCCCTCTTGGAGGCTCTGCCGGTGCATCAGGATATTCTATTTACTTGTCTAGCCAGTGAGAGACCAATCCTCCCCTCCTACCCCTCCCCTGGGCGGCCTCTGACAGCTGGCAGTCTGGGTACAGCTATAGCTGCAGGGAACCATTGGTGTATATGGTTAGTTTGCAGGCTTCTTACTGGGAGGCATCTGGGTGAGAGGTTGGTAGTAGCTGTGGGGCAGGATTATTTTTAAGCCATTTCTCCAAGTGTCTGGTTCCCCAAAAACAGGGTAAAGCCCCTAGAGCCTGGGATCCTTTATCTCACTTCTCTCTAAACTGTGGCAGTTTTGTTGAGAGACAAATATGGGTGACAGAACTAAGCCCTGGCCTGGAAACCAGGGTTCTAGTAAAAACACTTACACTACCTTGCTGTGTTGCTAAAGCAAGTTATTTCACACACACACACACACACACACACACACGCCTGTTTCCTAATCAGTAAAATAAGGGTGTTGGGGTTTCTTAATCTGGGGTCCACAATCTTCCATGGAGACTGTGGAGAGATTACAGAGAATCTATGAACTTGGATTGGAAAAATATATGTTATTATTTTCAGTAACCCTTGGTTTCCTTTGTACTCTGTATTTTATGCATTTAAAAATATTCTTCTGAAAAGATATCCACAGGTTTCCCCAGATTGCCAAAGGGGTCCATGACATAAACAAGATTAAGAACATCTACATCTTTAAGATCCTAGGATTCATTAGAGGAATACATTTTCAGAGATTGCTTAAAATAAACTCGCGGTGAAGCCATTTCTTCCTTCTCCCCTCCCCCAGTTGCCAGAAACACTAGGCCAGCTACTCCCTCCAGGCTTTCCCACCCAGGGAATCCTGCTTCTTTGTGATTAGAGATTGGCAGAGAAGCCAGGTCCCGCTAGATTCCCCAGGGAGCATTTTCCTACCAAGACAGAAAAGACCCTCCACACACCCCAACTCACCCCTAAGCCTGGGGAGGGCAGCAAGCAGTAGTGAAAGGCAGAGAGATAGGCAGACAGGTAAGCTGGCTGGGAGGTGGGCAAGCAGGCTAGGTGGTGGGCAGGCAAGAAGGATTCTCGTGGTCTCTTCGGAGAAGGGTTCAGGCTGCAATCTAGCCTCAGTCAGTTTTAGCAGGACCCCAGTTAGGCTTCCTCTCCCTGTGTCCTTGGCGTCACAATCACCAAGGTTTCTGAGAATCCAGGGGCTTGGAACGTCAATCCTGCTGCAGAGGAAGATCTTCTGCCTAGACCAAGCAGGACTGGAGCCACCGCCCTAGCCCCCACGGCTGCTGTAATCAGGAACTGCGTGGCTTTCCGGCTGGTCCCAGTCAATTTCATTCGCAAACTCGAATTCGAGGTTGGACTGGTTGGCTGCTCCTCCCTTTTCTCTGAGCTGGGGGGGAAATAGCTTTGTTTCTCCTTGAGGCTAAGGACTGAAAGGGGGAGGGATGGTATAGAAGCGAAAGGGAGGGAGGCACCTTGGGAGAGAGAAGGGGGAGGGAGGGGTTGCTTGGCTAGAGGTCTGCACCATTTCAGAAGAGGAAATCACGCTGTTCTGTACCAGGCAATTTTCCTGTGTCTGTAAACACATAACCATGCATACCAATACGCCTACATGCACGTGTCTGGACGCATGTACTCTCACATATACACGACATAGACGTTCACTCCCTCAACAGCCAAATGTGTGGCCCCAGTGGCTTAAGGTCATTCTTCGAAATTTTCCTCGGGCTCCTGTGGTTGGAATGTGGAGATTCAGCCCTTTGGCTGTCCCAGTGGCTATGTGGGTAGTGAAAAGCAGCATAGCTATTATTTATATAACCCTTTAAGATTTGTAAAGTCATTTACATATGCTATCACATTTGATTTTCACAACAACCTTGTGAGATAGGGGTTACTATTACTCTCATTTTACAGATGAGGAAACTGAGAGTGGTAAAGTGACTTGCCCAGGGTGACAAGGCTAGTTAAGTGTTTGAGGCAACATTTCAACTCTGGTCCTCCTAACTCCACATCCAGTGCTCTATCCATTAGGGTGCTAGACTCAGAATAAGGAAGATGTGGGTTCATATTCTGTCCCTGACACTTACTAGTCACTCTACTACTCTAAGCCTTGGCTTCTTCATCTACAAAATGATGGAGGATTAAACTAGATGACCTCTGAGGTTTTGGATCTTTTGGATCCAATTCTGACCTTGGAAAAGTAACTTCCCCCTCTTTGAGACTCAGTTTCCTCATCTGCAAAATGGCAAGAGGGGAAGGGAGTCAAGAAGGAGGAATAATTCCTGTCTTCTGCCATAATATTACTGTGAAGAACAAATTAAATAATAGCTAGGATAACTGCTTAAGAATTAGGCGAGGGTTTATTTATAATTATTATTTTCCCAGAGCACATCTTTCAGATGAGGGGTAGGGAAACTTTGGCCCTCTAGGTCCTTAAGTGCGGCCCTTTAATTGAGTCCAAACTTCACTGGAGAAATTCCCTTAAGAAAAGGATTTGTTCTGTAAGACTTGGACTCAGTCAAAAGGCGGCAGGCACCAAGGACCTAGAAGGCCATAGGTGGCCTCAGCCAAAGGTTCCCCATCCCTGCTTTAGATGTAGTTTCTGAAGTAGAGGCCTAGACCCCTAAAGCAGGGGTGGGGAACCTGTGGCCAAGGTCACCTATGGCCTTCTAGGTCCTTGGTCCTTGGTCCTTGGCCTCGAGGTCAAAGTTTCCCCACCCCTGCCCTAGAGTGTGTAATCACCTAATCAGAGATAGGAAGATGCTGACAATCGATCATGGGACTTGTCTCCAATCTAACCACATCCATCATTTTTCTTCGACCTTCTTATTTTATCAGAGTCCTACCTCCACTAAGCAAGTTCCTAGCCTCCCTTCTTCTGCCTAGGGAGTAGACCCCTCAAAAAGATGGCTCTGGAGGAGAAAGTGAGGCTGGTGACTTTGCACGGCACTCCCCTTACTTAAATCCAACTCACGGGCAAGTTATGGCATCACCTTTCTGATGTCTGTGATCTCCTTCAAGAACTAAGGACCCCCCAGGACAGATATTAGCTAACACTTCCCTGGGAACTCATAGCAAGAGCCACTGGGAAAATTTCTCTCATACCCAGCATACCCATATGGTCACACACATCCTCTCCCCCACACCTCCCCAGGGATCAGTGGGCTGACGAAGATACTCTTGTTCCAGTGCAGCAACCAAAGAGTAAGGCCCCACCTTTGCCTGTCCATTTTGTTACCTAGGTTACCATCTTTAATGCCATTTCCTTATCATACTTGACTCTGCAGTCTCACCTATCTGATCACTTGCCAAATCTTGGTCATTTCTACTTCTACTACTCCCTTCTCTCTACTTTAGGCCCTCATCAGTTCTCACTTAAGATTATTATTGCATTAGCCTCCTAACTGGCCTCTCTGACTTAAGTCTCCCCACTCAACCCATCTTCCACAAAGCTGGTAAAGGGATTTCCCTAAAGCACAGGTCTGGCCATGTCACTCCCCTGCTGTTGGGGGCCAGGAAGTAATGGTATATGGGCTAGTGCCTGCTTGCTTGATGTATGACCTTAAAAGGTAATGAATAGAGCTGTGGAAGATGATTGGCTATATGTACCTATAAGTTGCCCTGATGCGGAAGTTCAGGGCAGTCGAGATGTAGCTGAGCCTGAATAAACAACTCCTGCAAACCTCGGGTGCTCTGTCTGGTAATTCCTCCTAGGAGGCCGGTGACGACCGAAGACTTACTATGGGTAAGTGAGAGGATGGGATATCAATAGCCCCCCACAACTGGCGCCCAACGTGGGGCCTGGGTAGGGTCCGAGAAGACCGTCTGGGCTGTAACTTAGCTCTCCAGACAGCCTCATTGGTAAAGAGTACCTTTGAGAAGATGGGAGGGACAGGAAGTGTCCCCGCAATTTTGCCCGAGGAGCAAGGAGTTATTGCCGTGCAGCTTTACAAAGTGTGCTCGAAGGGCGGCGTAAAGATACCAATAAGAACGTGCCGCCAGTTTGTAGAAAAAATATGGACCATCTGCCCCTGGATACAACATGCGGGGGTGCAGCCAGGCCGATGGGCCGTGGTGGGACAACAAATGGCTTCATATGAGGGAACAAACCCGGGGTCATTAACCCCAACCGATTTCACCGTTTATCCTTAGCAGGCTCCTCTAGTGAGGAGTCGGAGGAGGAATCGACTAGCAGACCTCCTCAATATCTGTGGGAGGAGTTGAGAGAAGCGGAGAGGGGATTACAAAGCGGGGAAGATGGCGACAGCGAAGGAGCTGGCTCCGCGCGCTGTTCGCTGGGAACAAGAACCCGGAAGAGAGGAGACAGTGGCGCAGCAAAAAATAAAAAAGAGGAAGTGCCTGACTTCGACGCCTACAGGGCGTCGCCCAGAAAAAGGGAGGAAGTCCCCACAGGGGGGGCGGCCGCCTGGGCTGCTGAATGGGTGGAAGGAAGCCGTCCTCCTCCCTTCAACCTTGCCGGAGGCCCGATCACTTTTAAGAAGCAGATAGATAACACCTTAAGTCCCACCTAATTACTCTTTCTGGTTTAGGTGATTAAATTGTGGGTTCGAGTCCCACTTAGTTGCTTGTTTAGAATGAGTGGTACATGTTTTGCGTGATTGGTACTGTGCACAGAACTGTTACGTGTCGTGTCTTGTGTTTCTGCTGTGTTCTGTCCCTTCTGTGTCTTTGTTTGTCCTATCCAGTCATCAGGTCCATTATGGGCCAAGGGTCATCCACAGCCGGCCCGTGTACTCCTTTGAAATGCCTTTTGGACAACTTCAGACTTCCAGAAACGGGCCTCTGGATATGGGGAGTCTGTGACCAAATTTAATTTAGAAAAGTTCTGTACCATTGGCTGCAACTGCAGGACATTCCTTTGAAATGCTGTATCTCTTTCCCTCCTTCTTTCCCCTGCTGCTGAGTGCAGGCTGGAAAGGGAGAGAAAGAGAGCAAAATATTGTCTTGCTTAGGTTATATGATGGTAAATGCAAGTGAAAGAGTATAGGAGAAATGTTAGGTTGGAATTAGAAAGAAATAAAGTATGTATATGATTTTAAAGGAGCTTTAATCAAAGTCCAACAGGAAGAGTAGACAGTAGTAAAAGCAAGAAAGTTTAAGCATGTAGCAAAGAAAGGAACATGGGTAGGAAGTTAAGATAGGTATAAGTTAGTTGCTATTGAAAAGTGTGAACAGAAGTTTTAAGATCTTTAAAAGTTTGAAAATCTCCTCTTCATTCCACTCTGGCCAAGTGGAGTGAGGAGAGGGTGATGGGAGGGGGAAGGAATCTTTTCCCTCAGAACAAAGAGGCAGGTAGATTAACATTTAACTATTTCCTGCCTCACTTAAAAGAGAAAAGTTTTGTGTAACAGGATGCAACTAAAAGGCAACTGAATGCATCCTGGTCATCTTTGAAAAGTGTCACTCCTAATTTGATGCTAAAGAAAAGTTGGAATTCATTTTACTATTTGGCATTTAGGCAAATTGGAATATTTTCCAAGATTTGATACATAAGGTGAGGTTTTTGGGTTCTCTAGAACTGGGATAAGGGAGTAGGCGCCACTCCCTCTCCCCTTGCTAGGGAAGTCAAAGCTATCACTTTCAAAGAAGTTTCTAAGGAGTGGACACAAAATTTATTGGAGTAAAAGTTGGAACAGCTAAAAACATTGGGGGGAGGCTTAGCAGCTATATTGAGGGCCCCTGGGGCATGCAAATGACCCTCTTTCCTTTCAAATCCGGGGACCACAACCAAGCTCTGCAACTGTGGGGAGAGGAGAAAAGCCTCTGCACTTGGTAAGCCTAATTTTCTATCAATAATTTTGGTATGTGATGAATCGGAAATGCAATTAATGTCATAATGTCATTGTTCTATTATGGTACCTCTAAATTGTAAAATCTAAATTGTGAAGTCCTCTTATACTGTAAAAATTGAGTGACAAATCAGTTTTCAATCTGAGTTTTGTTGAAACTAAAAGATGGAGAAAAAGTTGTGTAAAACTAGCTATGTTACTTTATCAGTTCTGCTAACCCTATGTTATAATGTTATTTTCATGTGAATTGGATTTTTTATGTTATAATATCTGATGGTTTAAAGCTTTATATTTGGGATACAAACAAGTAGTAACAATACTGCCAATATTTACTGTGATAGCTGATTGTCCATTTAACTTTTTGGCTATTCTGGAAATATACAGTGATTATAAGTTGATTGGTTGTATGGCAGCAAAAAAAAAAAAAAAAAGGATTTTAGTTGAGTATAACTTCATGTGGAGTTTTAAGGTCATCAGATTGGTAATTCATTTGTTCCTATTTCGAAGTTCAAACTTGAGATGATATCATTACTGGTAAACATCTGTACTATCTATGCTGTATGAAAAGCAGTTTCTCTTAAAGTTTTGGAGTATTGTAATTTGGGAAAATCTTAAGCTTCCAAGTCTATCTTTGTTTAAAAGGAAGTTTCAGTTAAGATTGTTTGAAATTGTAAGACTGTTAACTAAGTTATTGGGCTACTGTTTTAATGCTAAAACCTAAAACTGTGACAACTTTATACTGACTAGTTCTGCTCATTCAGAACAGTCCCTCTACTACTGTATAATGTTGTAAAATTACCTGGGAAAGCGAACTTGTATGAAGCTCCTAAACTATAAGCTTGACTTACTGAGAAGCAGCAAAGTCTATGTACAAAAGAGTAAAAAGGATCTCTAACAATTGGCCTTACCAGGACAATCTCAGAAAATTGTGAAGGGAAAGATGTTAAAGGGAATCCCTTATGTATATGAGTCCTGGCAAATCTTTGTGGTATATTGCAACTTAATGAGAGTAAATTGATGTTAAGATAAGAAGATTTGGGGACAAATGGGGATTTCCAAGCCCCTCCTGTCTCTAAATAGTGGTATGGATACCTTTGTATCAGATGGTTTAAGTATGTTGAGAAGGGTGTGAGGAAGTTTTAAGGAAGACAGAAAGATTTGTAACTAGATTTTATAATTAATAGCTCAATCATATTTGAGAAGAAAAGGAAATAAGAATACAAATGCAATATTGAATCATTATCCCATGGACTGAGATTGGGATTATAAAGTTACTGTAGAAAAGTTATATCTGTGTATATGTCATAGGGATCCCAGTGTATTTCAAAGTATAATTGGGTATTAATGCCATCGACTGAATTAATTGTTGGGATTAAATCAGAGACACTTTAGTTGAGAGAACGGAAATTTTAGTGTGAGATCAGATTAAGCATAGTTACAGAAAGATGAGGAATCTTGGGCAGTAGATGCAAATCTATTAGGGCAATGATTTATAAACCTGATGGGAGATTTGACTTTACGAACACCTATGGGGTTCCTTTGAAAAGGAATGTATCCCACCTATTCCTGAGTCTAGCATTGAGGTGGAATGGATACTGCATGGTTGGATATCTGTAACTAACCTGAATTTAAACAGAATCAAGGATGTTCTATCCTGTCATATTTGGAATGTCACAGGTCCCTGTTTTTTTCCTTCTATAGCAGGTTTCTATGATCAGAGCAGGGAGTCAGTAAAGGATGTGAGCTCTTTCGTGTTAGCCTACTGGAAAATCTAATATTATTTTTATCTAAGATTAGAACATGTACAGAAAGTTATGCAAACTGCTTAAGATCATTCTAAAAGTTTTATGAGTCTTGAACTGTTTTAAAGAAGGGAAAATACTTTTAGAAGAAATTTTAAATCTCTAGTGGGATTTTGAAAGGCCTATTCTATGGGAAAATATGAAGGACAGTGAAATAGTCTGAGTAATGGGTTATACTAGCCCATACTCACCCCACTTCTGGTCAATTTTCTCTTACTCCTTTTTGGCCCTTGTTTGTCTAATCTTTTTGCTAGATTTGTGTTTTTTTAGGCTCAGCACCCTTCACTGGCAGGTGACTCTTCTGCCGGGAACATTGTCGGCTGAGTATCAACCGTTGCCTGAAGTCGTTACCCATCCATCACCCCTTGGACCTGGCATCGGCCAAATTCCGGACCTTGGCTATGGACCCCACCCCTTGAACGATGATACCCTGAGAGGCAGGGAAAGCTCTTCGCCCCTCCCCAGCGGGAAGTAGCTCGGGAGGCTGAGATCATCGTCCTGTGCCCCCAAATGATTTCGGGTGTCATCTGTTTAAGGGGGGAATGATGGGGTACCTGGGGTCTAGGTCAATTTGTGAAACCAACTTGTGAAACCAGTCTGTGAAATTGTAACTGCAATTTGTATTGTCTGCCCCTTCCCCCTACCCCACATTCCACCTAGGCAACACCCTTCGACCCCTTTTGTTCTTACTTAATCTCTTGATTAAGTAATCAAGGCCAGGGCTGGCCCACACCCTCCTTTATCCTTGCCTTTTGTCTTCTTAACCACCTGGCCCAAGTCTTATCTAAACTGTCTATTCACATGCTCCCCTTGGTCAGCTCTGACCTTTGTCTATGCATTGAGGCCCCCTCTCCTTACTTTTATTCCGGTGAGGGTGGGCGAGAGCATGCAAATTTGCCTAGACAGAAAAGAGCCCCCATACTTGTACCTCTGCTTTTAGGACTTGGTATTGCCGGGTCCACTGCAGTAGGGACCACGGCTTTGGTTAAAGGTAATGAGAATTTCTTATCTCAGCAAGAGCAAATTGATGCCATAATGGAAATGGGTCTCATGGGGTGCCAATGGCACACAACCGGGTCTTTGTGTGACCTCCGCCCCGTACCAAAGATATTCTAGGGCAGCTAATCTGTCCTATACTCTGGGTTCATTTTTAAACGGGACATGGAATAAGCAGTTTACACTGAAGTTAAATGAATTAAGACATGCTATAGTTGTATTGAATTCTACCACCATATCTGGTCCCCAATTATCAGCATGGACTGAGTGGTTCCAAAACATTACCCAATGGTTTGCCTCTTGGGGAGGTTTGGGGGCGTCAAGTATGGTGTTACTCTTGACCATAGGGTTGCTTGTCTGGTACCTCTGCCAATTGCAGAGAAGACAACAAGGATATATGTTGCTCACACAAAAGGCCATTATGGCCATTGAGGAAGGAGCAGACCCTCAAGTATGGCTGGCTTCCATGGAAGACATGTAACGCTCTTGAAGTAAGACGGGATCCGTTCTATGACGGGCAACCTCCTGACCCGGCTGCCTAAGACAGGGCCCGAGGGCGTTGGGTTACCGAGGACGGGTAAGGTTCAGGGATCAGGAGATGACCCAAGCCAGAACATCCTGCATTCCCCTACTGCCGCCAGGGTCTGCTAAATTCAGGTTATTGCAACTGCACCGCTTAAGGCTGTACCGGACAAGCGTCCTGATTAAACAAAAAGGGGGAGATGTTGGGGGCCAGGAAGTAATGGTATATGGGCTAGTGCCTGCTTGCTTGATGTATGACCTTAAAAGGTAATGAATAGAGCTGTGGAAGATGATTGGCTATATGTACCTATAAGTTGCCCTGATGCGGAAGTTCAGGGCAGTCGCGATGTAGCTGAGCCTGAATAAACAACTCCTGCAAACCTCGGGTGCTCTGTCTGGTAATTCCTCCTAGGAGGCCGGTGACGACCGAAGACTTACTATGGGTAAGTGAGAGGACGGGATATCAATAGCCCCCCACACCCTGCTCAATAAACTCCAGTAATTCTTTATTGTTTCATCCTTTTCTAACTGTCAGGTAGGTGGCACAGTGTGAATGATATAGTATATGGTGTGCTGTGCCTGGAGTCTGGAAGATATGAGTTCAAGTCCAATTTCAGGCACTAGTTGTGTGACCCTGGGCAAGATACTAAAAAAAAAAAAAAAATCTCTTTCTGCCTCAGTTTCCCCAACTGTGAAATGGGAAGAATCATAATAGCCCCTACCTCCAAGGGTTATTGTGAAGGATCAGATGAGATTCTATTTGTAAAGTGCTAGCACACTACCTGGCACATACTTGTTGTTTGTCCTTCATTTTCAAAGAGAACCAGTGACATAGTGGAGTGATGTCTTGATTTGTGCATAAACTGGATCAAAGTAAGGCAGAATTGCACAAAGTCATCAGCCTCATTCTCTCTTCCAGAGTCATTGGAATCCAGTGGCAAGGCAAGAGGTGGGAATGAACTTGGCATCTTTGATGTCTGACCAAGCTCCACAGTGCCTCCTCCAGCTGCCTTAAGGGCCATTGGAACAAATTGTTCTTATCCTCCCATTATACTGCAGGAAGTCTTCACATGCTTGGGGTAGACATCCACCTAACTCACCAATGAGCCCTGTCAGTATCCACAAGCTAGTTTAGCTAGTTTTACTAGGGTGTGGCCACTGGGCATGCCACAGCTTCTTGGAGCCACAGGTGAGAGGGTGACAGGTGGACACCAACGGTGGATGAACAGTCCTGAAAAGGGTTTAGCAGGCCCTCACACCAGAGGGGCTAGTCTTCCCTGAATACTCCATATACCCCACACACATAGTAGGCACTTAATAAATGTTTGCTCCTATTCCTTATCCCATCCTTTCAAATGTCTATTTTTGTAAATTTGACAATGCTTGTAATTAGTATAAATATATAATTTATAAATTTATATATATATATATTATATAAATTATACCCATACTGGGGGTACATGTTCAACGCATTTTTTTTTTTTTTTACTGATAAAGAGTGCATGACCAAAAAAGTCTAGAGGCTACTGATTTATATCTTTTTTTTCCTATCACATACAACCTTAATTGTGTACTGTGTGTCACATCCCACTTCTAACAACCTCCACTATACTTTAAGAGCTGTGAAGGAAGGTACTGTTCTATCTTTTTCATCAAAGCACCTAGTTTAAAAAGACAAAACAAAACCACTTGATACTTGGGCTTTTTAATTTAATTTTGGTAATATCATTTGTCTTTTCATCATAATCGTATTTTGAGGAAAGTGGATCTTAGCAGGAAAGACTCAGGGCTTGGATACATGTCTTTTCTGTGTTTTAATACTATCTTAAATGCATATCCTTATATGTGGTTTTGATTGCTTATACTTTGCAAGATATCTTGAGGTTTGGGTGCTAAATTTTTTTCTTTCCTATTTATTTATTCTATCATTTAAAAAATCCCTGGGGGGTGGCCAGGTGGCTCAGTGAGTAAGAGCACTGACTCCAGTGTTGGGATGACCTGGGGATCAAATCTGGGCTCAGATACTCAGCACCACACCCAGAAATAACTGGCTGTGTAACCTTGAGCAAGTTACTTAACCCCGATTGCTTTAAAAAAATTTTTTTTTAAATCTCTGGGACAATTGACTTTTTTGTCTCACATAGTTTTCATTCATGATTTCTTGAAATGTAGCTCTGACAAAGCAAGCTTTGATAAAGCCTATTGAGATTCAAATGGGGCTACCTGACTATGGCTTTAAACCCTCATCACTCTTGCTTTCACTGATTGGCCAATAATATGTTCCAGCCCAAGCCTCACTTGTTTATGTTTGGGTTTTGATGACTCAGAGTGGAGTATAAATAGCCATCATTTCTGTTTTGGCCAAGAAACTCTGAGGGTCTTCCACTCCCAGACTGATTCTTTTAGAAAGTCAAAGTAAGACATCTTTTGCATCAATTCTTACCTAGCTTTTAATCACTGAATGGTTGTTGCCTCAGACAAACTGAGACCTCAGACAGGCGAGGGTCTCCCACTGCATCTGGTGCCAATCATCCTGACCCATGTCTTACTGCTGGACACTGATGTCTCTGGAGGAGAGTAGTAGGCTGATGACTTTGCACAGCCCTGCCTCACTTAAATCCAATTCACTTGCAAGTCAAGATATCACCCTTCTGATATCGTTGGTTCTCTTTGAGAATGAAGGATGGACAACTGTCTTAAATAAACATATTACTGTATATGTTTTCTGTTATTAAAAGAGAAGTAGAATAGTGTGATGTCTTCAAAGCTAAGAAAACCTGGGTTCAAGTCCTGTCTCTGACATATACTGGCTATGTGACCTTGGCTAAGTTACTTAAACTCTCTGTTCTAGGCCAATACTTTACTATTATAAATTGCAGAGAAGGTGCTGACCTTCATTGGTAGCAGGAGTTCTCTTATTCAGAGTTCCATAGACTGGTGGTTCCCATTTGGGTTCAAGATGATGGTCCAAGGAGTATATCATAAAATTTTTTTAATGTATCTTAATAAATAAATGCCCAAGTGATGGGGCAAATATGTTTTTCCTTTGTGACAATAAGCGCTTATATTTTGGAAGCATTATAGACTTGTTTCTGCCATAATTATAAAACATCACATCATACACACAATGATATTGGTGTTCATATAGCTATTACTTCAAATTCTGACTGCTTCTGACTAAGCACATCCTTGTCATTTTTCAACATGTCATCAAATTGTTTGCAGACTGCCGCAAAAATTCAACATTCAAGCACAAACCAATTCCCAGTGAACAGTCAGACCTTCATTTGCATTCTGTATACTACACCAGAGTAGCACCCTCATTTCCCTCTGTTACCCTGTAATTGTACTTTATCAGCTTTGTAATCACGTGATCAAAATGTTATCAATGTTTGTGTTCTTGAAAAGCAAATGTCAGACTGTTTGCAAAGTATGATTGCTAGACATGTGTTTTACATGCCAGCATGAAATAATCATAGGACGTCACAAGTGTTCTGCAGAAATAAACCTTCTATTGCCTTTCTGCAGCATTAAGGCCATTTTCTGGCTTAAAATGACCTTCTACTTATGTTGCTGTTCCTCTTACTAGATGATTTCCAAATTAACTGGTTGGCAACATTGGTCAGTCATTCAGTAGAATTTATGTGAGAATGTAACTGGTGTGCCAATGGTAGAAAAAAAGAAAGTCATATCTGAAGAGAATCTTTCCTCATAAAAGTTTATTTATATACATGTAGTCTTGCAGATAATAGTAAACAGATGAGGTTTTGTTGGATTACTTCTTTTAATTCTTATAGATTGCACCACACAAATATTTATAATTATTTTATAATTTTTTAATTTGGAGTTTTCATAATTGCTAGACTAAAATTGTCTATTTTATAATTACATGACAAATTTTAATTTGGACTTTTCCGGGGGAAAGTTATCATTATAGTTATTATAAATAATGAATAATGCTAAAAGAATGCTATGAGTATTATATACATTACTCTAGGGGTTCATAGCACTTTTTGTTGTTGTTGTTTGTTGTTGAAAGTGGTTCAAGAAATCAAAAACATTGGGAACCACTACTCGGGATCGATGCAATAACAAATCCAGGTTGTATTTCTACACCTATGTTTTATCTTTTGTTAGCCAGATGCTGTCAGGGGAAACTGCTGAGGCTTGAGCCAGATTCTGATGCTCCCAGGGGAAACCCTGGGTGAGGGCAAAATGAACCTTGGAGATTATTATTACAGAGAAGCATCCAAAATCACAGAGGGTTTGTCTGTCAGAGATCTGGGCCTAACATTCTTGTTACACAAGTAGAAACAAAGAATCAGAAGGAAACAAAGGAACTTTAACACAAAGTTGCAAGGGAAGAAATCAGAAGAAAGAAACCAGTTACCAGACAGTTCCATTTCCTTCTTAGGTATCAGGCTGGCACAGCTTCCCTAGGTCATGAATGGATTTTAACCGAAATATAATGTCTTCTCATCCACCTTCACTTGATTAATTACTTGCCCATAACCCACTTGTTCTTTTAAAAAAAGACATTTATTCCCTTCTCCTTAAGTTCCTTCTTCCCTAAAATTGGAGGTCCAAAAAAAGGGAAGAGATCTTGGTAAAGGAAATCCATCCTTTCTCTCTCTTTCCAGCAAAAATCGGATGCTAGCTGGGTTTCTTTTTTTTTTTCTTTTTTTTTTTTTTTTGGCCAAGTAGATTTCTCTGTGGATCTTGGCTTATACTGCTTGGTTGCTAGAATGCTTGTCTTGCAGAGAGTGGTAGTAGGTAAGGCTTGGGTTTCAACTACCCAGGAACAGAGGAGAATACAGCCAGTCTTTGGAAGAAGAGAAATTTACCCTAAAATGTCCTAGAAGGAAGTGAAACCAGAGTACAAGGGCTTGCAGTTATGTCCATGTTTACCTAACAACCTGGAGAGAGGAACCTATTGTTGAAAATGGTATTTATGGTCCTTTCCCAGTGGGTTTCAACTCAACCAGCACTGAGCCAGGAATTGCCTTATATATTTTACTTTTTTTTCCCCTATGCCTGAGGATGGGATGAGAAACAACATGGAGTAGAATGGAGTGGAGAGTTAGGGAATCAGAATAACTGAATTCTTGCTCTGGTTCTGCCACCTAATTAACTGCATGATTTGAGCCTCAGTTTTCACATCAGTAAAGTGAGGGAATTGGAGTAGATGTCCTGAAGCTGGATTCTTTTTTTTACCCTAAGATATGACTTAGAAACCACCTCCTTGTTGCCAGGTTTACAGAGATGTCCAGGGAAACCCTACACCTGGAAGAAATCAAGACCAAGGGATCTCAAACAAGGTTCTTTCCAGAAAAATGAAATATCAATACAATTTCTGCTTACCCCTGATTTCAATCAATGAATGCTTTCTTCTTTCCCTTTCCCCTTCCCTTCTCTCAGGAATAAGTTATTCAGACCCTTACCTAAATTCTGATCAAGGAAGCTCTCAGCAGGCAGTAGATCTGACACACTGAACACCAGACTGTCCCGTCAGTTGAAACAAATAAAGATAGAAATATCCACTCGGTGCAGTACACAGGTTGGCTGACCAGGGGGATTCCTGGCCACAGACTGAATTGCCACCATGGGAATCCCAGGAGGAACTCCAGACTGAGTAGTGCCTCTGGGAGCATGGAGTGCAGGTGGGGCAAGTTAAACGGATACTGGGTTGCATCATCAGGAACACGCCTAATGAAGGAGGAGTTCAGGTGATGGCAAACAGTTAGAAAGGACATTAATTCTTTCCTTTTGGCTCTAGCAGATGACTCCCACCTTTTTTCTGTACTTGTTTCCTTCTCCTACTCTCACCAGAGCCTGATAGAGTTTGAAACTAGAAGAAAAAAAGTGTCTTCTTCACTGACCTTCAATGCAGTACAGGATGACAATATTCTTTCTTCTCTACTCGAGCTGTAGAATCTAGCTGCTCTCATCCTCTACAGATTTCATGGGTGAAGAGAAAAGAGGTGAGGGGCAGAGAAGAGAATCTGTATAGTCAGTGGTTCAAATGAGACCTCCCACGTTGGCAATATGCTAATATAATCATTCATTAATAGGTATTTACTTAGCTCCCACTATGTTGTCGTTCAGTCCTGTCCGATTGTCCATGGGGACACTCTTGGCAAAGACACTGGAGTTTGCCATTTCCTACTGTAGTGGATTGAGGTAAACGGAGATTAAGTGATTTGCCAAGGGCCACTCAGCTGTGTGTGGTTGGGTTTGAATTTAGGTTTTCATGACCCTAGGCCTAGCACTCCATCCACTGAACCACCTAGCTGCTCCTTCCTACTATATATGAGGTCTTTTGTAGGAGCCAGAAACAAGGTACTGTGTATCCCTGACCCTGAGGACTTTATAGTCCAGTAGGGAGGAAAGACAAAAAGATGTCAGGTTAAAAGATGGAGAGTTAGAGCTAGAATGGAGCATCTAAGTCAGACTTTCAAGGGGAAACTGAGACCCAGAGAGGAGAAGTCACTTGCCCAAGACCATGAAATGACTGAGTAATAGAGCCAAAACTAGAATCCAGGTTTCCTGATTCCTGGGCCAGTGTTCTTAGACTCCTTGAGCACCTTGAAAGCAGGACTGGTTTTTGTTTTTGCTTTTGGTGATTTTTTTCCTTGCCTTTTTTTGTATTGCCAGAGCTAGCATAGTGAATGGATCATTTTATTTGCCTTAAATAACATTTATTTTAAAATAGTATTTTATTTTTTCTCACAATTACATATCAAAAATTTTTTTAGCATTCATTTTTATAAGATTTTGAGTTCCAATTTTTTTTCTCCTTTCCTCCTCTCCTCTTCTGAAAATGATAGGCAGTTTGATATCATTTATATATATGCTATCATCTAAATCATATTTCCATATTCATCATAGTTGTAGAAGAAGAAACAGATTAAAAGAAAAAACTACTAGAAAGAATAAAGTGGAAAAAAATACTTTGCTCTGCATTTAGAACCCTTCAGTTCTTTCTCTGGATATGGATAGCATTTTCTTTCATGAGTCCTTTGTACTTGTCTTGGACCATTGTGTTGCTGAGAAAAACTGATCATTACATGATGTTGTTGATACTGTGTACAATATTTTCCTGGTTCTGCTCATTTCTTTTTTTTTAAAATGCTTTATTAACTTCTGATTTACATCATTTGTTTCTGCCAGATTTTGAGTTACAAATTTTCTCCCCTTTTTTCCCCCACCCATCCCCCCAAAACAGCAGTCCCACAGGATATCTCCACCTCCAATCTGATCTCTCCCATATCCCTTTCGACTTTTCCATTGTATCTCTATGCCTCAGTGCCTGTATATCTTATTTCTTAATTACAATTTCTTAATTAAGATGGTATTAATAATAGTATATACACACACACACACACACACACACATATATATATTTGAATATTTGATTTTAAAACTTTCAATTCCAGATTCATTCCCTTCCCCCCCTGCCACCCACCCCCACTGGGAAGACAAGCAGTTCAGTATAGGTTGTACATGTGCGGCTAATGCAAAACAATAACGTAGTAGATATATTGTGAAAGACTGACTATATTTCCCTCCCTCCTATCCCACCTCCCACTTGTTCTATTCTCTACTTTGATCCTGTCCCTTTTCAAAAGTGGGTGCTTCCAACTTCCCTCCCCCCCAGCGCACCCTCCCTTCCATCATCCCCCCTCTCATCCCCTTCCCCCCCATTCTCCTGGAGGGTGAGATCCCCTATTTAGTGTGTATTTCACTCCCTCCTCAAGCCAGATTCAATGGGAATAAGGTTGAGCCATTCCCTTTTGCCTTCCTATTCTTCCCCTCCATTGTAACCATTTTCCCTTGCCTCTTCTGTATGAGATAGTTTGCCCCAATCTGTCTCTCCCCATCTCCTCTCATATTCCTCTCACCTCTTAATTTCACCTTTTAAATATCATCCCTTCCTGTTAAATTGGTCCTGTGCCCTCTATCTATGTATACCTCCTGTAAACATATATACACACATTCACATATATATTCATATGCCCATATACCCTCATATATAGACATATATATATATATATATATATATATATTTCTAATCCCTTCAACTACTGAGAAAAGTTTCATAAGTTACAATTATTTTTTTTCCATGTAAGAATGTTAATAGTTCAACTTTGATAAGTTCCTTATGATTTCTTTTCCCTGTTTACCTTCTCATGCTTCTCTTGCTTCTTGTATCTGAATGTCAAATTTTCTATTCAACTCTGGTTTTTTCAGCAAGAATGCTTGAAAGTCCTCTATTCCACTGAATGACCATATTTTCCCCTGAAACATGATACTCAGTTTTGCTGGGTAGGTGACTCTTGGTTTTAGTCCCAGCTCCCTTGACCTCCGGAATATCACATTCCAAGCCCTTCGATCCCTCAGTGTAGAAGCTGCCAGATCCTGGGTTATTCTGATTGTGTTTCCACAATATTCAAATTGTTTCTTCCTGGCTGCTTGTAATATTCTCTCCTTAATCTGGGAATTCTAGAACCTGGCTATAATATTCCTAGGAGTTTTCTTTTTGGGATCTTTTTCAGGAGGTGATCGGTGGATTCTTTCAACCTCTATTTTGCCCTCTGGTACTAAAACATCAGGGCAGTTTTCTTTGAGAACTTCCTGGAGGATGCTTTCTAGGTTCTTACTTTGGTCATGGCTTTCAGGTAGTCCAATAATTTTTAAGTTATCTCTCCTGGATCTATTTTCCAGGTCAGTGGTTTTTCCCATGAGATATTTCACATTGCCTTCTATTCTTTCATTTGTTTGGATCTGTTTAACAGCATCTTGATTTCTCATGAAGTCATTAGCTTCCATTTGCTCCAATCTAATTCTGAAGCAATGATTATCCTCATTGAGCTTTTGAGATTCTTTTTCCATCTGGCAAATTCGACTTTTTAAGGCATTCTTCTCCTCATTGCCTTTTTGAGCCTCCTTTGCCATTTGAGTCAGTCTGTTTTTTAAGGTATTATTTTCTTCAGTCAGGCTGTTGACTCTCATTTCATAATTTTCTTGCATTGTTATCATTTCTCTTCCCAATTTTTCCTCCACTTCTCTTATCTGCTTCTTAAGGTCCTCTATGGCCTGTAACCAGCTTGTATTTTCCTTTGAAGCTTTTGGTGCAGGAGTTCTGACTTCACTGTTTTCCTCCTGTTCCATGCCTTGCTCCTTCTTATCCCCAAAATAGGAGTGTAATGTTGGAATCTTCTGTCTGCTTTGCTTCCTTTGCCTACTCATTTTGCCACTCAATTATTTGACTTTTGGGCTTTTTTCCACAGTAGGACTCTGCCACCAGACAGGGGAGTTTTCGTCCCAAACGCTGGGGTTTTCTCAGTTGCCGGAGGTATTAGATGGGTGCCCTCTCTGAGGTCTCCACACACTCTGGCAAGCTGGACACACACCCCAGGACCTCCACCCTAGACTGCAATCCAGATCCAAGCAGGTTAAAGCAAGAGCGATTACCCCTCAGACTGGTGCTTGGTCCCCCTACACTCTGCAGGCCAGGAGCTGAAGCCGCCACGTGGCGCTGGCTGGCTGTGCCGGGGTCTCAGCGGTTTCTTGCCATGGGGGTAGAAGCCACGCACTCCCACTTACTGGGTCCCAAAGTCCAGACTGCACTGGCCTCTCACCTTGTCCTTCGCATCTATGTATTGATAAATCTGGAAACGGCCATAGCTGCTGCTGATCTGGAGTCCCTCTGGCTGGCGGCTAGTCAGGCCTGCCCCGGGGCTAAAGCCTTGGTGTGGGGCTGGGCTTGGCTCCCAGAGCGCTGTGCTGGCCGATTCCTGCCGGCTTGCCGGGCTGTCCTCAGCTGGAGGTTAGCTTCTCTGTGTCATTTTGTGGGTTCTGCAGCTCCAAAGTTTGTTTAGAGTCCCCTTTTTACATGGATTGGGGAAGGTGGAAGCCGGAGCCCCGGGAAGGTCGTGCTTCTACTCCGCCATCTTGGCTCCCTGGTTCTGCTCATTTCACTTTGCATCAGTATAAATCTTTCCAGGTTTTTCTGAAATTCACCAGCTCATAATTTCTCATAGCACAATAGTATTCCATTACATTCATATACCACAATTTGCTCATCCATTCCCCAATTGATGGGCATCCCCTCAATTTCCAACCTGGCTCATTTTAGACGCTTAATTCATGCCCGTTGAATTAACCCCCCCACCTCCATTTTATCACACTACTTATATTGTAGCTGCTCTAGCACTAAGCACAAGGTTCTGCTCACAGTAGGTACTCAATTAATGTTTGTTGGGTGAATATTAATAATATTGTAGCTCTGAATGAGCAACGAAAGTAAATTTGGAAACTGAGAAACAACAAAGCTCTTTAGGAGACTTGAGGATATTACAGAAGGTAGGGTTTTATATGTACTTGTTTTGTATGGTATAGTGGAAAGAAGAATGGATGAGGAGTCAGGAGGCTATGGTTTAAAACCCTGGTTCTGTTACTTATTAGTGGTAAAACTTTGGACAATTTACTTCTTATCTTTCGATTTCAGTTTCCTCTCTTGTAAATTTGGGACAATAATCCCTGTCCCTCCTTCACAAAATTGTGAATGAGATAATGATTAGGAAAATGCTTCATACCAATCAATTAATAAACATTTATTAAGTACCTGCTATGAGCCAGGCGCTATGCTAAGTGCTGGGGTGTAGGGACACCCACGAAAGACTAGTACCTCTGGTGTGAGGGCTGCTCATTCATCTTTGTTGTCCACTTGATTCATCCAACTATCATCTGTGGCTCCAAGAAGCTGTAGCATGCATAGTGGCCACACCCTGGCAAACCATTTTGGCAGATGGGCTAAACCAGGTTGAGTGTAACTGGGGGGGTCTCAGACCTGTTGGTGAGTTAGGGGGGTCTCTATCTCGAGCACGTAAAGACTTTTCCTGGTGGAATGGGTGGATGAAAACAATCTGTTTCAGTGGCTACAAAAGTTGCTGAAGCAGGCATTGTAGAATGCTTAGAGCTTGGTCAGACACTAAAGACACCAAGCTTATTCACCGAATCCTGGGCCATCATCAGTCATCCTGACTTTTGTCTTGCCACTGGACTCCAATGACTCAGGAAAAGAAAGTGAGGTGAAAACTTTGAACAACTCTGCCTCACTTAAATCCAGTCTATGTACAAGTCAAAAGTCAACACCCATAGCACTTTACCACTTACCTACTTCAAGGTCCTGTGGTCACAGGCAAGTGAAAGCAGTAGGTGTGGATACACTGGAAACCGTAGTCACAACCCTGCACAACCCATGCCCAGGCTATAGGGTCATCTTCTCACTGGTCTGAAGCAGCAGGGGGATTTGGTAGCCCCCTGGGTGTCTGAGCAGCCTTTTAGGGATTGCACTGCCCACTTGCTGGTGTGAGGAAGGAACTAGAAAAGGTGCCCTAAAAATTGTCTGCTTCACCTAACCCTGGCCTGCATATTGTGGCAGGTGGGGATCCTACCCAGTGATTGAAGCACAAAAAATTATACAAAAACTTTTGCGAAGATGATTCCACTCATCACTGGTACATGAAATGTGCTTATGGACAGCACAAAATCCAGTAGACATGAAAGACAAACAGCTCTTGTAGCAAGAGAACTCAGCAGGTATTGCATTCAAATAGCAACCCTGAGTGAAACAAGGCTGATAATGAAGACTAGCTTACCAAAGAGAGATCTGGATATATATTTCTCTGAAGATGGGAAGTGCCTTGAAGCTGGCATAAATTTTGCAATCAAAACTAATCTAGTCAACAAGGTTGTATGCCTCCCAAAAGGAGTGAACAACAGGTTCATGACATTGTGATCGCCACTTGCAGGAAAGCACCATGTCACCATCATCAGTGGGTAAACTCCCACTATCATGACCCCTGATGAGGTTTAAAAAAAGCACATTTTAATCTGATTCCAGCTGTGCTCTGGAGTGTTGTGGGCCACAGGCAGCCTGGGCAGTACATTTGACACCTCTGTCCTAAGGCATTGCTGGTTTAAGTGACTTTCCCAGGTCTTCCTCCCTGTGAGCTCAACTCTTCAATCTCTATGCCATGTTATTATTATTCTGAAGGTAGGACAGATCTTTTTAGGGCCTTTGGGCATTCAATTGCAGCCCTCTGTTTTCTTGTCACAGATTTTCCCCCAAACAGGTCCTACTCTTCTGTTTTCCTCCAGTCAAGCTCCAACGTCCTCTTTGTCAACTGCTATTTCCCCAGGTGACAGGAGATGGCAGCTCTTGCTCATTCAGCTCTCACCCCAGCCTCAGCCTCCATAGCCTTCTTTGTGACAGGCAGAAGAGACTCTGCAAGTCTTCGTCCTGCTTAGAGTAAACAGCTAAGTAAAGGACATTTGTCCCATAGAAAGCAAAGGCAGCTGCTCATGAAAGAAGTATTTAGCACCATCCAGCCCTGTGGGGAGAGCTGCAGGTGAAAAGGGAAAGGACTGATCAGGCTTAAGCCATGATGCTCACTAATCAAATTTATTTCATATTTTTCCTGGGGAGATGGCCAAATGTAGGTGCTGCTTAGAAAACCCTCTTCCACTTGTTGGTACCCACCTAAATTTCTAGCACAGAGCTGGGTAAAAAGAATCAGAACCTGTCAGAGCTGAAGAAAGTCAGAGATCATGGAACATTTAATCCGGAAGGGACTTTAGGACGTGGGATGGCTGGAAGAGACCTGAGAGATTACTGAATTATTTTGCAGAGGAAGAAACAGCTTAAAGTCACATAGTTAGTTGTTCCTCTGAGATCTTATGATTCCAAGCCCGGGGCTCTTAAGACCAATAAAGAAACCAAATCCATAAACCAAAGTTCCAAGATATGTGCTTACAGAGATCAGATTCAGTCTTTGGGATCACTCTAAATATTTCTTTTTGCGTTACTTTGCCCTCCACCAGAATTGACTGAGAAGTCTTAGAATATAGCTCCTGTCTAGGTGACCATAATGTGGGTAAAAGGATCCCCAGTTTCTATACAAACACTCAAGATAACAATATGCATGTTGGGTACAGAATTGCCTTTATTGCACTCCACAGAAAACACACAGAAGACTCCTAGTAGCCCATAAACAACTGATATAACTTTCTGTTAAGATGACTTTCACCTTCCTGCTAAGGCTCTATACAGTCTCCCAGACTCAGTGATATCTTGTATTTTGGATTCCTCTTAGAAGATGAATTGAGGGTTCCTAGAGGAGCCACCCCTTGATATTCTGGTGAGACCTACTTTTACCCTCAAACATTCAATCTTATGGTACTATCCCAAATACTTAGATTCCTCCTGGAAGGGAAATTCACTGGATTGCCAGATAAAGAATCTCCCACTATACTGCTGAGACCTACTTTCACCTAAGAAATCCATAAAGCACTGGACGTTGCGATAGCATCCTTTCAGCCTTGAAAACTCCTCCCTTTCCGCCCCCATTCCCCACCTTCTCCAGAAGGAAAATGAACTTGTGGTGACTAGGGACACAACCCCAAGAATGGTGCTACTCAGGAACTCCTCATCTCTCTCTAGAAAACTAGGATTAGGGCAACTCCTACTCCTTGGCCACTAGTTTCTTGCCTTTGGCCCTGTGGTTGAGAGTAGGTGCAGCTGTCTCAAGTTTCTGTGGTTGCTTCTACAGGGCAGGAGCTCAGAATCCAGGAGGTAGCTGTGTGGGATAGAAACCACTGCCAGATCTTCAAAATCAGAATCTGAGTCAGAGATCAGAAAAGATCTTTATTTTTTCTCATGAGAAAGGGCACAGCCCTTGGCGCTCAAGGAGCATCAGCCAGGGAGTGCAAATTGTGGAAGCCCACAGGTTTCTGTTATCCTAATCCTAACCTGGCCAACTCCCCTGGCCTGTCTCACAATTAGTCAGTGAAGTGAGTTTACAATCTCAAGCTAATGGGTGCAAAGCAATCTCAATCCTTTATTACCATATTTTTTCATGAATTAGTATTCTATAAGAGGACAATGTTTTCCAATCCCCCATTATGCACCAAATTTGGAGACAGTCAATGAGAATTACAGTTGACAATCCTTTATTATCATAATTATTCATTTGACCCTTCCACCCAATCAGAAGGAAACATCCTTCGATCCCTTACTTATACATATCTACACACCAAATTGAGTGGGGGGGGGGGGCAACCAATAAGCAGGCTAGTGTTGTTTCTTTTAAGTTTTGTTACCTCATTCTGGGGCTTGTGGAAACTTAACCCTTTGTTATCTCTCACATAGGAGTCCAGAAAATTTTGATACTCTACCATTGTCCCTAGATTACTATGCATATTTACTGCTGTGTACCTAATCTATTCAACTGATATGCTAATTTACTATTGTGTACCTACTCTATTCCACTGATCCACCATTCTATTTTATAGCCAGTACCAGACTGTTTTCATGATTACTACTTTATAACACAGTTTGAAATCTGACACAGCTAGGCTACTTTCCTCCACATTTAAAAAAAAAATTAATTCCCTTGATATTCTTGACCTTTTGTCAGATGAATTTTATTTTTTTCTAGCTCTACAAAATAGTTTTTTGGTAGTTTGATTGGTATGGCACTGAATAAGTAAATTAATTTATGTAGAATTTTCATTTTTATTACATTGGCTTGGCTTACCTTCAAACAATTGCTACTTTTCCAGTTCTTCAGATCTGACTTTATTGTGTAAGAAGTGTTTTGTAATTGTGTTTATGTAATTCCTGTATTTGTCTTGGCAGGTAGACTCACAAGTATTTTATATTGTCTATAGTTATTTTAAATGGAATTTCTCTTTCTATCTCTTCCTGCTGGACTTTGTTGATAATATATAAAAATGCTGATGATTTATGTGAATTTATTTTATATCTTGAAACTTTGCTAAAGTTGTTAATCATTTCAACTAATTTTTTAGTGGATTCATTAAATATACTATCCTATCATATCTAACTTTCCTAGAAATTCTATTCACCTCCTTAACTTCTTTCTTGTTTATATTTTGGTTAGATTTATCTAGTTCTGAAAGGGGAAATTTGAGGTTCCCCGCTTGTATAATTTTACTATCTATTTCCTCCTATAACTCATTTAACTTTTTAAAAAATTTGGGTGAAAAATAATTTTAAATTAGGATGCTATGCCATTTGGTGCATGTATGTTTAGTATTGATATTACTTCATTGTCCGTGGTATTTTTTTTTATCAAAATGTAGGTTCTTTCCTTATTTCCTTTAATTAGATTTATTTTTGCTTTTGCTTTGTCTGAGATCATGATTGCTACGCTGGCTTTTTGTTATTCCTGCAGAAACATAATAGATTCTACTCAAGCCCCTTACCTTTACTTTGTGTACATCTCTGCTTCAAATGTGTTCCTCATATATTGTAGGATTCTGCTTTTTAATCCACTCTGCTATCTACTTCTATTTTATGGATAAATTCATCCCATTCACATTCACAGTTATGATTGCTGTGCATTTCTCTCCATCCTACTTTTCCTCTGTTTATCCTTCTCTCTCTCTCTCCTTTCACCATCCCTTCTCACAAGTGTTTTGCTTCTGATCACCACCACCCTTCTATCAGTCCCTGCCCCCCTTCTCTGATCCCTCTCCCCTCCTACTTCCCTATAGGGTAAGATACATTTCTATATCCTACTGAGTGTGTATATTATTCCCTCTTTGAGCCAATTCTGATGAAAGGTTCTAATGTTGCCTGCCATCCTGCCACCCCCTTATCTTTCAATCCATGGTAATAGGTCTTTTGCACCTCTTCATGTGAGATAATTTACACTATTCTACTGATCTCTTACCTCTTCTCCCAGTATAATCCTCTTTCTCACTTCTTCTTCTTCTTCTTATTATTATATCATCCCACCATCGCCAACTTAACTCAAACCTTCTGTCTCTGTATTCTCAAACTGCCCTAATACTGATAATGTTCTTAAGAGTTACAAGTATCAGGGTGGAGCCAAGATGTCAGAATAGAAGCAAGAAAACTCCCTGCAATCTCCTTATAACCACCTCAAATACCTATAAAATATGACTCTAAACAAACTTTAGGGCTACAGAACCCACAAAGTGACAGAGAGAAACAAGTTTCTCACTGAAGGCAGCCCATCAGGCAGGCAAGAAGGGTCCATCACAACATGCTGGGAGGAGCATGAAGCCACATGTGAGCCCACAGTTTTAGCTCCAGGCCACCCTGACCAGCCCCAGCTGGAGGGACTTGGCGACAGTGGATCACCGGCAGCTGTGATGGATTCCAGAATTATCAACCCATAAATGCCAAAGACAAAGTGAGCAGTCAGTGTGGACTTCATAAGAACAGGGAGCCTGGGAGTGTGATCTGGCCTCTACCCTCAGAGGGAGAAGCAGCTGAGGCTCAGTGGCTATAACCATGTGGCTGCTTCAGAGCTCCTGACCAGCAGATTGAAGGGGGACCAAGTGACTATCCTGAGGGGTAATTGCTCTTGCTTTAACCTACTTGGATCTGGATTGCGGTCTAGGGTGGAGGTTCTGGGGTGCATGACCAGGTGCCAGAGCCTGTAAAGGCTTCAGAGAGGGCAGCCAACTAATAGCTCTGGCAGCTGTGAAAACCCCAGCAATTTGGGACAAAACTCTCCTCTCTAGAAGCAGAGTTCTACTATAGCAAAGAGCTCAAAAGTCAAGTAATTAAGTGGCAACATGAGCAAGCAAAGGGAGCACAGCAAGCACAGCAAACCAACTCTAGATTCCTTTTTTGGGGACAAAAAAAATAAAAGAATGGAATGGGAGGAAGACAATGAAGTCAGAACTCCTGTACCAAAAGCTTCCAACAAACATATGAACTAGTTACAGGCCATAGAGGAGCTTAAGAAGGATTTTGAAAAGCAAATAAGATGGGGCAGCTAGGTGGCGCAGTGAGTAAGAGTACTGGCCGCAGAGTCGGGGGGACCTGGGATCGGTTCCAGCCTCAGATATTTAACACCCACACAAAATAATTGGCCATATAACCTTGGGCAAGTTACTTAATGCCAATTGCTTTAAAAAAAAAAAAGCAAATAAGGAAGTGGAAAATTGGGAAGAAAAATGAGAATGATGCAAGGAAATCATGAAAAGAGAGTCAACAATCTGACTGAAGAAAATATCTTAAAAAATAGACTAATTCAAATGGCAAAAGAGGCTCAAAAAGGCAATGAGGAGAAGAATGCCTTAAAAAGCTGAATTTGCCAGATGGAAAAAGAATCTCAAGAGTTCACTGAAGAGAATAATTCTTTCAGAATTAGATTGGAGTAAATGGAAGCTAGTGACTTTATGAGAAATCAAGATACTATTAAACAGATACAAACAAATGAAAAAATAGAAGGCAATGAGAACTATCTCACTGGAAAAACCACTGACCTGGAAAATAGATCCAGGAGAGATAATTTAAAAATTATTGGACTACCTGAAAGCCATGATCAAAGAAAGAACCTAGAAATAATCCTTCAAGAAATTCTCAAGGAAAATTGCCCTGATATTTTAGAACCAGAGGGCAAAATAGAGGTTGAAAGAATCCACTGATCACCTCCTGAAAAAGATCCCCAAAAGAAAACTCCCAGGAATATTATAGCCAGGTTCTGGAGTTCCCAGATCAAGAACAAGAAGAAACAATTTGAATATTGTGGAAACACAATCAGGATAACACAGGATATGGCAGCCTCTACATTGAAAGATTGAAGGGCTTGGAATATGATATTCCAGAGGTCAAAGAAACTGGGATTAAAACCAAGAGTCACCTACCCAGCAAAACTGAGGATCATGTTTCAGGGGAAAACATGGTCACTCAGTGGAATAGAGGCCTTTCAAGCATTCTTGAGGAAAAAACTAGAGTAGAAAAGAAAATTTGACACTCAGATACAAGAAGCAAGAGAAGCATGAGAAGGTAAAGAGGGAAAAGAAATCATAAGGAACTTATCAAAGTTGAACTATTTACATTCCTACATGGAAAAATGATAACTGTAACTTATGAAACTTTTCTCAGTATAATAATTGAAGGGAACATAAATGTATATGTTTATATGTATATACATACATATAGGAGGATATACGAGTGTATGAATATACATGTGAATGTGTGCATATATGTGTACAGGTATACATAGACAGAGGGCACAGGACCAACTCAATAGGGAGGGATGATACTTAAAAGGTGAAATTGAGAGGTGAGAGAGAAATGTAATGAGAGGAGATGGGGAGAGACAGAATTGGGTAAACTATCTCATATAGAAGAGGTAAGGGAAAACTATTATAATGGAGGGGAAGAACAGGAAGGCAAAAGGGAATGGGTCAAGCTTACTCTCATTGAATTTGGCTTAAGGAGGGAATGACATACACACCAAATATGGTATCTCACCCTCCAGAAGAGTAGGGTGGAAGGGAATGAGAAGGGGGATGATAGAGGGGAGGGGAAGTTTGGGGAGGGAGGGAATTTAGAAGCACACATTTTGAAAAGACACAGGGTCAAAGTAGAGAACAGAACAAGTTGGCGGGGTGGGACAGGATGGAGCAAAATTTAGTCAGTCTTTCACAATATATCTGCTATGGAAATTTTTTGTGTAGCTACAAGTGTACAACTTATATTGAATTGCCTATCTTCCCACTAATGGTGGGTGATGAGGGAGGAAGGAAAAGAATCTGGAATTCAAAGTTTTAAAATCAAATGTTTAAAATGATAATATATATATAATTTTTTTTACATGCAACTGTATAGCAGCAAGCACCCCAGCATTCACAGGGTGGCTGCCAACACAGATTCTTAGATCTGCTTTTCTAAAGGAAAGCAACTCAAAATGGGTTAATAATCTTGTTTTAATAAATCAAACATATCATTTACCTAGTTCAGGGGAAAAAGTCAGCACCCCAAACTTCAGAGTATACAGAGGTTACAAGCAGAAGTTACAAGAAGACAGAAAAACAAACAGATCAAGCAGACAGGCCTCCAATTGTCTGGCTATTACATCCATATCTAGTCACAGTTACCAGAGAGGGAAGCATCAACATCTGGGTTTTCAAAGCCGGGGGGGCTCTCAACGGCTGCCCAGAGTCTCGTCTGGTCAAATGACACAACACTTCTCAAAGTGAGCCCCAAAAGAAAGCCTCACAACAGAGTTTATGTAGCCTTCTCCTGGCTCAGAGAATGTAACAACCCTCCTGACCCACTGCCCAATCACAAAGTATCTCCTGAAAAACAAACCTCCACAGGCTCCAGGTGCACTTAAGCCTATCAAAGGGCCTAGGGGCAGGGAAGATCTTAAATTTACATTACCATTACAACCTGGGAAATCAGATATACAAGCACTGGGGTACTGAGATCCGTCTTGCCCTACTGGAAATTTGGAGGGGGAATGGGGAAAGATATAGGACAGAGCAGATTGGGGGATGGGGTATACAGTGGGATTGCTGTTTTGGGGTGGTGGGTAGGGGAAAGATGGGGAGAAAATTAGTAACTCAAAATCTTTTTGAAATGAATGATGTAAACTAATAAATAAACATAATTTTTTTTTGCTTTTTGGAGGGCAATTGGGATTAAGTGACTTGCCCAGAGTCACACGTCTAGTTTTTGTGTTGTGTCTGAGGTCATATCCGAACCCAGGTCCTACTGACTCCAGGGCTGGTGCTCTACTCATTGTGCCACCTAGCTACCCTTTATTTTTTTTTATTCTTCCTCTTCTTCTTTTTTTTTTTGCAATTTGGAGGGCAATTGGGGTTAAGTGACTAGCCCAATGTCACACAGCTAGTATTTGTGTTAAGTGTCTGAGGCCAGATTTGAACTCAGGTCCTCCTAACTCCAGGGCCAGTGCTCTACTCAGTGCACCACCTAGCCTCCCCATAAATATAAAATTTAATTTAAAATATTTTTTATAAAGAGTTACAAGTATCCTCTTCCCATGTAGGAATGTAAACTGTTTAACTTTATTGCATACCTTATGTTTTCTTTCTTGTTTACCTTTTTATGCTTGAGTCTTGTATTTAAAAATTACATTTTCTGCTTGACTTTGTTCTTTTCTTTCTTTCTTTCTTTTCTTGAGGGCAATTGTGGTTGAGTGACTTGCCCAAGGTCACACTGATAGTAAGTGTGTCAAGTGTTTGAGGTCAGATTTGAACTCAGGTCCTCCTGACTCCAGGGTCGGTGCTCTATTCACTGTGCCACCTAGCTGCCCCTGGCTTTGTTCTTTTCATCAAGAAAACTTAAAAGCCCTCTATTTCAATGAATATCCATTTTTTCCCATGAAGGGTTATATTCAATTTCACTAGATATGTGATTCTTGGTTATAATCCTTGCTACTTTGCCTTCTGGAATATCATATTCCAAGCCCTATGCTCCTTTAGTGTAGAAGCTGCTAACTTTTGTGTTATTCTGACTGTGGCTCCATGATATTTGAATTGTTTCTTCCTGGTTGCTTGCATTATTTTCTACTTGACTTTGGAGTTCTGGAATTTGGCTATAATATCTGTGAGAGTTTTGGTTTGGGGATCTTTTTCAGGAGGCGTTTGGTAGATTCTTGAGGTTTTAAAAAATATTTATTTACTTATTTTTAGTTTTCAACATTCATTTCCACAAGATTTTGAGTTACATTTTTTTCTCCCTTTCTTTCCCCTACCCCCACCCCAAAATAGCAAGCCTACTGAAGACCCCTTCCCCCAATCTGTTCTCTCTTATATCCTCCACCATTACCCCCTTACATTTCTAGTAGGGCAAAATGGATTTCTATACCCCAGTGCCTGTATATCTTATTTCCCAGTTGCATGTAAAAAACAAAATTTTTTTAAACATTTGGTTTTAAAACTTTGAGTTCCAGGTCAAGAGGGTGGAGTAGAAATAGGACTTCTGCGGAGCTCCAGCTTCCACCTCTCCCAATTCATGTAAAAGGTGACTCTGAAGAAACTTTGGAGCTACAGAACCCACAAAATGACACAGAGAAGCTAACCTCCCGCTGAGGACAAGCCGACAGCAAGTCTATGGGAGCTGAGCCTAACCCCGCCTGAGACAGAGGTTTTAGCCCCAGGGTGGGCCTGACCAACCACTGGCTGGAGGCACTTCAGATCACTACCAGCTGTGGCAGTTTCCATAATTATCAACACATAGAGGCTAAGGACAAAGTGAGAGGTCAATGCAGTGTGGACTTTGGGATCCAGTAGTTTGGTAGTGTGGTTGACCTTTGTCCCTGGGGCGAGAAGCAGCTGAGGCGCAGCTGCCGTGCAGCCGCAGCCACGTGGCTGCTTCAGCTCCTGGCCTGCAGATTGTAGGGGACCAAGCAACCAGTCTAAGGGGTAATCACTCTTGCTTTAACCTGCTTGGATCTGAATTGCGGTCTAGGGTAGAGGTCCTGGGGTGTGCGACCAGCTTGCCAGAGTGTGTGGAGGCTTCAGAGAGGGCACCCAACTAATACCTTCGGCAGCTGAGAAAATCCCAGCACTTGGGACGAAGTTTCCCTGTCTGGTAGCAGAGTCCTACTGTGGCAAAAAACCCAAAAGTCAAGTAATTGAGTGGCAACATGAGCAAACGAGGGAAGGAAAGTAAACAGAGCAACCAACTTTACACTCCTACTTTGGGGACAAAAAAGGATCAAAGCATGGAACAGGAGGAAGACATTGAAGTCAGAACTCCTGCGCCAAAAGCTTCAAAGAAAAATTTGAGGTGGTTACAAGTCATAGAGGACCTTAAGAAGGATTTTGAAAAGCAAATAAGAGAAGTGGAGGAAAAATTGGGAAGAGAAATGAGAACGATGCAAGAAAATTATGAAATGAGAGTCAACAACCTGACTGAAGAAAATAACACCTTAAAAAATAGACTAACTCAAATGGCAAAAGAGGTTCAAAAAGGCAATGAGGAGAAAAATGCCTTAAAAAGCCGAATTTGCCAGATGGAAAAAGAATCTCAAAAGCTCAATGAAGAGAATCATTCCCTCAGAATTAGATTGGAGCAAATGGAAGCTAGTGACTTTATGAGAAATCAAGATACTATTAAACAGATCCAAACAAATGAAAAAATAGAAGGCAATGTGAAATATCTCATTGGGAAAACCACTAACCTGGAAAATAGATCCAGGAGAAATAATTTAAAAATTATTGGACTACCTGAAAGCCACGATCAAAAAAAGCACCTAGAAATCATCCTTCAAGAAATTCTCAAAGAAAACTGCCCTGATGTTTTAGAACCAGAGGGCAAAATAGAGGTTGAAAGAATCCACCAATCACCTCCTGAAAAAGATCCCCCCCCCAAAAAAAACTCCTAGGAATATTATAGGCAGGTTTCAGAATTCCCAGATCAAGGAGAAAATATTACAAGCAGCCCAGAAGAAATAATTTGAATATTGTGGAAACACAATCAGGATAACTCAGGATCTGGCAGCTTCTGCACTGAGGGATCAAAGGGCTTGGACTATGATATTCTGGAGGGCAAAGGAGCTGGGATTAAAACCAAGAATCACCTACCCAGCAAAACTGAGTATCACGTTTCAGGGAAGAATATGGTCATTCAGTGGAATAGAGGACTTTCAAGCATTTTTGAGGAAAAAACCAGAGTCGAATAGAAAATTTGACATTCAGATACAAGAAGCAAGAGAAGCTTGAAAAGGTAAACAGGAAAAAGAAATCATAAGGAACTTATCAAAGTTGAACTATTAACATTCCTACATGGAAAAATGATAATTGTAACTGATGAAACTTTTCTAAGTATGAAACTAGTTGAAGGGGAAATATATATATATATATATATATATATATATATATATATATATATATATGAGTGTATATGGGCATATGAATACATATGTGAATGTGTGTATATATGTTTACGGGAATACATACATAGAGGGCACAGGACCATTTAATAGGAAGGGATGATACTTAAAGGGTGAAATTAAGAGGTGAGAGAGGAATGTAATGAGAGGAGATGGGGAGAGACAGAATGGGGTAAACTATCTCATACAGAAGAGGCAAGGGAAAATGGTTACAATGGAGGGGAAGAATAGGAAGGCAAAAGGAAATGGGTCACCCTTATTCTCATTGAATTTGGCTTAGGGAGGGAATGACATATACACTAAATAGGGTAACTCACCATCCAGGAAAGTAGGGAGGAAAGGGATGAGAGGGGGGATGATGCAAGGGAGGGCAGCCTGAGGGGGGAGGGAAGTTGGAAGCACCCATTTTTGAAAAGGGACAGGATCAAAGTAGAGAATATAACAAGTGGGAGGTGGGATAGGAGGGAGGGAAATATAGTCAGTCTTTTACAATATATCCACTATAGAAATGTTTTGCATAGCTACACATATGTAACCTATACTGAATTGCTTATCTTCCCAGTAAGGGTGGGTGACAAGGGAGGAAGGGAATGAATTTGGAATTCATAGTTTTAAAATCAAATGTTTAATATATATATATATATATATATATACCATTATTAATATTATTTTACATGTAACTAGGAAATAAGATAATCAGGCACTGGGGCATAGAGATCCACCATGCCCTACTGGAAAGTTGAAGGTGGTATAGGAGAAGATATAGGAGAGAGCAGATTGGAGGAGGGGATATCCAGTGGGATTGCTATTTTGGGATGGTGGGTAGGTGAAAAATGGGGAGAAAACTTGTAACTCAAAATCTTGCGGAAATGAATGATGTAAACCAGCATTTAATAAAGCATTTGATTTGAAAGGAAAAAAAAAACAAACTTTGAGTTACAGATTTTTTCCCCTTCTTCCCTCCTTACCTACCCCCACAGGGAAGATAAGCAATTCAATATTGGTTGTACATGAGTAGTTACTCAAATCATTTCCATAGTAGTTATATTGTGAAATACTAACTATATTTTCCTCCATCCTATCCTGCCCCCCACTTATTCTACTTTCTCCTTTGACCCTATCCCTTTTCAAAAATGTTTGCTTCTAACTACCCTCTCCCCCAATTTGCCCTCCCTTTTATCAACCCCTTCTTATCCCCTACCCCACTATTTTCCTGTAGGATGATACCCATTTGAGTGTGTAAGCTATTCCCTCCTGAAGCCAAATTCAATGAGAATAAGGCTGTCCCATTCCTTTTCACCTTCCTGCTTCCATTGTAACAGTTTTTTTGCCTCTTTTATATGAGATAATTTACTCTAATCTATCTCTCCCTTTCTCCCTCTTCTAATAAATTCCTCTCTCACCTCTTAATTTTATTTTTTAGATATCATCCCTTCATATTCAACTCATCCTGTGCCCTCTATATATACATGAACATACATATGCCTACACACACATAACACACATACACCCTCCTATATATACATATATGTATGTATACATATATATTCCCTTCAATTATCCTCATACTGAGAAAAGTCTTATGAATTACAATTATTGTTTTTCCATGTAGGAATGTAAATAGTTCAACTTTGATAAGTTCCTTATGATTTCTTTTTCCTGTTCACCTTCTCATGGTTCTCCAGCTTCTTGTATTTGAAAGTCAAATTTTCTGTTCAGCTCTGTTTTTTTCATCAAGAATTCTTGAAAATAGGGGCTTCCAGGTGGCTCAGCGAGTAAGAGCACTGGCCCCAGTGTTGGGATAACCTGGGGATCAAATCCGGGCTCAGATACTTAGCACCACATCCAGAAATAACTGGCTGTGTAACCTTGAGCAAGTTACTTAACCCCAATTGCTTTAAAAAAAAAAAAAGAATTCTTTAAAGTCTTCTATTTCATTGAGTGACCATATTTTCCCCTGAAATATTATACTCAGTTTTTCTGGGTAGGTGATTCTTGGTTTTAGTCCTAACTCCTTTGACCTCCAGATTGTTCCAAGCCCTTTGATCCCTTAATGTAGAAGCTGCTAGGTCTTGTGTTATCCTAATTGTGTTTCCACAATATTCAAATTGTTTCTTCCTGACTGCTTGCAGTATTTTATTCTTGACCTGGGAACTCTGGAATTTGGCTATAATATTCCTAGGAGCTTTCTTTTTGGGATCTTTTTCAAGAGGCGATCAGTGAATTCTTTCAATTTCTATTTTGCCTTCTGGTTCTAGAATATCAGGGCAATTTTGCTTGATAATACTTGAAAGATGGTGTCAAGCCTCTTTTTTGATCATGGATTTCACGTAGTCCAATGATTTTTAAATTATCTCTCCTTGATCTATTTTCCAGGTCATTGGTTTTTCCAATGGGATATTTCACATTGCCTTCTATTTTTTCATTTGTTTGGATCTGTTTTATAGTATCTTTATTTCTCATAAAGTCATTAGCTTCCATTTACTCCAATCTAATTTTGAAGGAGTTATTCTCTTCAGTGAGTTTTTGAAATTCCATTTCCATCTGGCAAATTCGACTGTTTAAGGTATTCTTCTCCTCACTGGCTTTTTGGGCCTCTTTTGCCATTTGAGTTTGTCTATTTTTTAAGGTGTTATTTTCTTCAGTGTATTTTTGGGTCTCCTCTGTTGACTCAATTTTCATGATTTTCTTGCATCATTCTCATTTCTCTTCCTAATTTTTCTTCTATTTCTCTTACTTGATTTTCAAAATCCTTCTTGAATTCCTCCATGGCCTGTAACCAATTCATATTTTTCTTGAAGGCTTTTGATACAGGAGTTTTGTTGGTCTGTTTGTGCTTTCTTTGCTTGCTCATATTCCCATCCAATTACTTGACTTTTGAGCTCTTTGCCATGGTAGAACTCTGTTTCCAGAATGGAGAGAGCTTTGTCCCAAATCATTGGTGTTTTCACAGCTGCCAGAGCTATTAGGGGGGCACCCTCTCTACAGCCCCCACAAGCTCTGACTCACTGGCCACATACCCCATGACCACCATCCTAAACTGCAATCCAGATCCAAGCAGGTTAAAGCTAGAACAATTTCCCTCTGAATGTTTGCTTGGTCTCCCTATGATCTGCAAGACAGGAGCTCCATAGGCAGCCATGCAACACAGCCACCGCACCTCTGCTGCTTCTTGTCCCAGGGGCAGGGGATAGACCATGTTCTTCCATTCTCCCCTCCCCTCATTCCAACAGAGTTCCACACTGACCTTCTACTTTGTCTTTGGAGTTTATGGGTTGAGAAGTCTGGAAACCACCATAGCTGCTGGTGATTCACACTCCTGAAGTCTGCTCTGGCTACTGCTGATTGGGGCTGCCCTGGTTCTGGAACCACATGGTCATGTGGAACTGCATTCGACTCCCAGCTCAGTGCGATGGACCCTTCCTGTCTTCCTGCCAGGCTGCCTTCAGCAGGAGTTTTGTTTCTCTCACTTTGTGGGTTCTGTAATTCTAAAGTTTGTTTAGAGTCATTTTTTTTTTAACATATATTGGAAGTGATTGGAGCGGGAGCTCATGCCAAGTTTGTGCTTCTACTCCACCATCTTGGCTCCGCCCAATTGGTAGATTCTTTAAATTCCTATTTTATCTTTTAATTATATAATATCTGGTCAGTTTTCCTCAATAATTTCTTGAAACATAATGTCCAGGTTCTTTTTTTTTTTTTGAATCATGGCTTTCAGGCAGTCCAATAATTCTTAAATTATCTCTCCCTCTCCTGGATCTGTTTTCCAGGTCAATTCCCTCCCTCCCCTCCCCCCCATAATGAAATGTTTCACATTCTCTATTTTTCCCATTATTTTGATTTTGTTTTATTGTATCTTAATGTCTCATGGAATCATTAGCTTCTACTCACCCAATTCTAATTTTTAAGGAATTGTTTTCTTTGATGAGCCTTTGTACTTCCTTTTCCATTTGGCCAGTTTTATTTTTTAAGAAGTTATTTTCTTCAGTGAATTTGGCATATCTTTTCGCATTTTTTCTGCTTTCTTTACCAAGCTGTTGACCTTTTTTTCCATGATTCTCTTGTATCACTCTCATTTCTTTTCCCAATTATCCTTGACCTCTCAGTTTTTGAAATCCTTTTTTAGCTCTTCCAGGTGTTCTTTTTTTGACTTGAGACCAATGCAGTTTTGTGTGTGTGGCTCCACATATAGCCCTTCTGACATTGTTATCCACTTTTGAGCTTGCATTTTTATCTTCTATGTCACCATAGTAACTTTCTATGCTCAAGTTCTTTGGGGGTTTTTTTTGCTTATTTTTTTCCAGTCTATTTCATGACTTTTAACTTTGTCAAAATTGGACTCTGTTTCTGGGATGAAGGGGGTACTATCCCAAGCTTCTTTGTGCTGGGGTCATGGGACCTCACTTCTGTCTGATGCCAGGGATGATGGCCCTTGATTTTGGCCTACATTAGGGCTATGGGGTCTCATTGTTGGCTTGTCTGAATGCTGCCTGCACTGGACTGTGCTTCCCTTTTATCTCAGTAAGACAGATCTCTCTTGCCAAACTTCTAAGTTGTCTTGAGCTGGAAAATTGCTTCGTTGCTTCTTCCACTCCAGAATTTGTTGGGAGCAAAGGCCTTCAGGCCAGGCACCCTCCCCCCCCCCCCCGTGAGAAAGCCACACCCCCCGAGAACCATACCATGTGAATCTGCTGACCACAGAGTGTTTCGGCACCAGATGTCCTAACCACAAAATGTTTCAACGTTTGTTTACAAGAATTCCTCTCCCCACCTACTTCTTCAAAGAGTATATAAGTCCTGTTTACCAGCAATGAAGATTTGATCTGATATGATCATCAGATCATCAGACCTTAAAACAAACTCGCTTGGTCTCTCTCCTTTCCCACCCATTCCTTTGCAGGCTGGGTCCTCCTCGGCCCCACGAATAACTTGGTCCCGCAGGACGGGACAAGTGGCGCCCAACGTGGGGCCCGAGGCACGGACCCTCGCCAGATGGACCAGTGCCTAGCACAGAAGTCGTCGTGACCCCTTCTTTTTTGGTGAAGAACCCCCCGGCTGCCTAAGAGCCCCCGTCCTCAGTAAGTTGAATTCGTCTGTCTCACACTCATGGGTCAGAAATTATCTAAGGAACAGGTCTTTATAAAAGACCTTAAATCATTACTCAGGGAAAGGGGAGTTAAAGTTAAGAAAAAAGATTTAGTTGTTTTTTTTTATTTGTGGATGATGTTTGCCCTTGGTTCATTGTAAATGGGCCAGAGATTCACCCTGGCAAGTGGCAGAAAGTTGGCAGGGATCTAAATAGAAAATTGCAAACAGAAGGTCCGGAGGCGGTCCCTGTGACTGTCTTCTCTTATTGGGGCCTCATTAGAGATATTGTAGAAGCAGCCCACAAGGACCCAAATAACCAACAATTACTATCAGTCGCGGAGTTCTGCCTCCGCCCCCTGTCCCGAGCAGCCTCCTCGGCCTCCTTGCCCCCTGCCGGCAAAGAGCCCTCTCGGCCCCTGTCGGTGGTAATAGACATGCCCGTAGCCCCAAGACAACCCCTCTATCCCCCCCTTCCCAAGGAGGAGCCACCTACGGCCGACTCCCTTAACTTTCCAATATTTACAAAAAAATCCAGCAGTGATATTTTAGACCCTGGAGATGCGGCAACCTTGGAGGATGAGGCAGCTCGTTATAATGACCCTGATGGGCCCCTTGGACCTCTCCTCAACGCAAGCCCCCATCAAATTTCTCCTCCTTATGTGGTTCAGACTTGTGCACCTGCCCTTCTTTCGCATGGCTTATCCCCTGCCACCCTCATAGAAGCTAGAAATCAGCTTTCCACCCAGGTTAATGAACTTCGGGAGGTCCTTGACCTCCAGAAGCAGTTTGTTCAGCTTTCTACTGAGCTCTCCTCCTTACAGAAAACGCTGCATAATTCTGTTCTCCTCCCGGCTTCAGGCCCCTCAGTTGCTCCTCCCCCGCCTCCCCACCAGAAGGGACCCTCTCGTAAAACCAATGATGTAAGGTTAACCTTTCCTGTAGTAACCCGCTCCGATAAGTCCGCCCCCCCTTCCGATGGCCCCTCCACTTCTGCTGTAAAGCCCTCCGCTACTGATGACTCGCAGGGGGAATTGGATAGTGAGGGGGAGAATGAGGATGAAAACGAAAGTGACGATGAGGCGCTCCCCCTGCAGGGTTCCGTAAATTAAATTTTAAGACCTTAAAGGATCTGAACATCAAATCTTACGGACCTAATGCGCCTTTCACACTCTCAGCCCTTGAGGCCATGTCCCGTTGAGGCCATATGCTCCCCGGAGAATGGGTCAGTGTAGTTCAAGCAGTCCTTTCGCACGGGCAATTCCTAACCTGGAAGGCAGATTTTTTCGATCGCTGCCAGTCCGCTGCCCGCTGCTAACTTGAAATCTCCACGTTCGCCTTCTGTGAACTGGACTTATGAGAAACTTAGTGGACAAGGGAAATATGCGGCAGAAGACCTACAGCCGCGTTTCCCTGTGGGGCTTTTGGCCCAGACCGCCAACGCAGCCCTTGCAGCATGGCGATCCCTGCCCAACACTGGCTCCCCCTTTGCCCCCCTTAATAAGATCGTTCAGGGAGGGCAGGAAGATTTTTCTGAATATGTCAGCCGCCTATTAGAAGCCACTGAGAGGACCTTGGGGCAAGAGGCTGCTAATGACCAACTTGTTAAGAGCTTAGCTTATGAGAATGCTAATAATGCCTGCCGAGCTGTATTACACGGCAAATGGAGAAATAAATCCCTTGATGAGATGGTTCGTTTGTGCCGCGATATATAGACCCCCTTGCTTCCAAAATGTCACATGCCATGCATTTAGCTATAGGAGCGGCATTCCAAGTAGGCGGGCCTCCTAGACATTGTTTCCCATGTGGCCAGCCCGGTCATTTTGCCCGCCAATGCCCTGGGGACACCCCACCCTCTGCAGGCCCTCCAAAACAGCCAAATCAACCCTCCACTGTTTGCCCTCCTTGTCGAAAAGGGAAACATTGGGCCAATACCTGTCGGTCTGCCACTGACGTGGACGGCCAACCCTTACCCTCCCATCTGGGAAACGGCCGGAGGGGCCAGCCCCGGGCCCCTCAACCCATTCCCTTTGTACGAGCCTCGGGGAACAGCCCGTCCGTCCAGCACCCCCCCTTTGCCGAGCAACAACAGGGGGCGCAGGGGTGGACCTATGTGCCGCCTCCCCCACAATATTGAATCCAGAAGATGGGGTGCAGACCATTCCTATGGGTGTCTTTGGCCCTCCTCCACCGAATTTTTATTTCTTTATTATGGGCCGCGCGTCCTCCACCCTTGCTGGCCTGATGATTCACCCCTCCCTGGTTGATAATGACTATACTGGGGAGATTCAGTTGCTTGCTACCGCCCCCTATGGCCCCATCTCGATTGATAAGGGACAACGCTTGGCCCAGGCCTTGCCGCTCCCCCTGGATACTGCTTACCCTGCCCTTGTCAAAAGGCGCGGAGTATCCCGGCCCGGATCATCCGACCTATACTGGGTCCAGGCCATCTCTCAGGAATGCCCTACTCTTAAGCTCACAATACAGGGTAGGATTTTTGAAGGTATTCTAGATTCTGGGGCCGACTCTACCGTTTTGTCACAAGAAGCCTGGCCTGCTGCTTGGCCCTTTCAGGCCTCCATAACCCACTTACAAGGCATTGGTCAGTCCAGGAACACCCTCCAAAGCTCCCAATGGTTACCCTGGAATGATAATGAAGGGAATACTGGTACTGTCTGGCCGTTTGTGGACCCTGGACTGCCTGTTAATCTCTGGGGTAGGGACATCCTTTCTCAGATGGGAGTCATTGTGTGCAGCCCCAATGCAATTGTGGCCCAGCAGATGCTCTCCCAGGGATTCCTTCCAGGACAAGTTCTTGGAAAAAACAAACAGGGACGTTTAACCCCCGTATCGACTGCCCCTAAGGTGGGTCATGCAGGCTTGGGCTTCCACAACCATTTTTTGTAAGGGCCACTGGTCCCCCTGCACACCAGGCAGACAAAATCACCTGGAAGGATGACCTTCCCGTCTGGATCGACTAGTGGCCCTTATCCATAACAAAGCTAACTGCAGCTGTGGAATTAGTGCAGGAACAACTGGCTGCGGGGCACATTGAGCCCTCCACATCACCTTGGAATACCCCCATTTTTGTTATACAAAAGCGTTCAGGAAAATGGCGCTTACTGCATGATCTTAGGGCAGTTAATAAAACCATGATCCCTATGGGAGCACTTCAACGGGGCTCCCCTCCCCTGTAGCCATTCCAAAAGGATTTTCTAAGATCATTATTGATTTAAAGGATTGTTTCTTTTCCATCCCCTTACATCCTGATGATTGCAAATGTTTTGCCTTTAGCCTCCCTATAGTTAATTGTGTGGGCCCTTCTCCCCGTTTCCAATGGAGGGTCCTCCCCCAAGGCATGGCCAACAGCCCTACTCTTTGCCAAAAATTTGTGGCCCAGACTATAGATCCATTCCGTTTGCGCCACCCAGAGATTTATATTATCCACTATATGGACGACATCCTCCTAGCAGGAGCTGATGAGCCATACCTGTCCAAAATCTGTCAATTGCTCCTTGCGGCTCTACAGTCCCGCGGGCTCTTAATTTCCCCTGAAAAGATCCAAACCCAGCCTCCCCAGTCGTTTTTGGGTTTTGAGCTCCTCACTAATCATGTCCTCTCACAAAAACTCCAATTAAGGGTAGACTGCTTTCATACACTTAATGACTTCCAGAGGCTCCTTGGAGATATCAACTGGCTGAGACCTTATTTGAAACTCACTACAGGGGAGTTAAGGCCCCTGTTTGACATTTTGAAAGGGGACTCTGACCCATCCTCCCCCCACCACCTTACTCCTGAGGCGCGCAAAGCTCTTATTACGGTTGAGCGCGCCATTCGTGATCAGCACATAGGGTATTATGCACCCCTTCAACCCCTTTGGCTCCTCATATTTCCCACCCCCTTTGCGCCCACGGGATTGCTTTGGCAATGAGAGCCGCTTTTTTGGATCCATTTGCCCGCATCCCCCTCTAAGATTTTACCCACCTATCCCCATTTGGTTGCTACCCTCTTGCGCCTTGGCAGGGGGGCTGCCTTAAAACTTTTTGGTAAAGACCCCGATCATATCGTATCCCCCTATACTGCTGCACAAGTACAGTGGCTCATTCAGAATGATGATGATTGAGCTATTAGTTCTATTTCCTTTCATGGTACTATTGATAATCATTTTCCTTCAAATAGACTGATTCATTTTCTGCAAAGGACGCCTGTGGTTTTCCCCAAAGGAATGAAAACAACACCAATTCAAGGAGCCCGTTTGGTTTTTACCGACGGCTCCTCCACGGGTGTTGCTGCATTTAGCATTGATGATCAGGTATCCCGCTTTAATACCCATTTTTTATCTGCACAATTAGTTGAGCTTGTAGCCATTATTAAGGTCTTTGAGCTCTTGCAAGAGCCTTTTAATTTGTATACTGATAGTGCTTATATAGCACACTCTGTCCCCCTCCTGGAAACAGTTCCTTTCATTCACCCTTCGACTAATGCCTCTCCCTTATTTGCAGAACTTCAACGCCTTATTCTTGCCCGAATTGCCCCTTTTTTCATTGGTCACGTCCGGGCCCATTCAGGCCTGCCCGGTCCATTGGCAGAAGGAAATGATGAAGTCGATCAAGCCACTCAACTGGTGGCCTTTGCTCTCACCGACTCCCCTCTTTCCGCTGCACAAAAAGCCCATGCCTTGCACCACCTTAATGCACAAACCCTTAGGTTGCGATACTCCATCACTCGTGAACAAGCACGACAAATAGTGCGTCAGTGCAAGGGCTGCCTGACCCTCCTACCTGAACCTCATTTGGGAGTAAATCCCCGGGGGTTAATGCCTGGGGGAATATGGCAAATGGATGTTACCCATTATCCACCTTTTGGTAAATTGAAATATGTTCATGTCTCCATTGACACCTTTAGCGGCTTCCTCTTTGCGTCCCTCCAAACAGGCGAAGCTTCTAAACATGTGATTTATCACATTCTTGCCTCCCTAGTGGTCCTCCCACAGCCCCAAACTATCAAAACTGATAATGGGCCTGGTTACACTAGCATTGCTTTCCGACAGTTCTGTGCCCAAATGGGGATTAAGCACATCACAGGCATCCCATATAACCCTCAAGGCCAAGGCATAGTTGAAAGAGCTCATCAGACATTAAAAAATATGATCTTAAAACTACAATCAGGGGGGGATATGTTATACCCCAGAGCAGGGAATTTTAAGACCCTCCTAAACCATGCAATGTTTGTTTTGAATTTCCTCACTTATGACGCTAATGGCAAAACCGCTGCCGACCGCCTCTGGCATTCATCCACGGCAAGCATTTATGCACAGGCCATGTGGAAAGATCCACTGTCCAATAAATGGCAAGGCCCCGACCCGGTCCTTATCTGGGGCAAAGGACATGCCTGCGTCTATGATACACAAGCACAAAACGCCAGATGGCTTCCAGAGCACCTGATAAAACTTCACAACTCGCCCAGGGATCTCCCTGAGAAGTCTTCTAACTGTGCTTTGTTTCAGGAGACGTCATGAACCAGACGAGCCTGCCAGACATCACAATGATCCTTTGCCTGTTTGTCATCGTCGGTGCCATCCCTGGCACTTCGTACCAGCTTCTCAACCGTACCTGGCTGGTAATAAATGGAGCAGGTGATACAGTGTGGAGTGAGTCAAAAATAACATCTGAAGACTGGTGGCCTACCCTATACCCTCTTTGCAAATTAGCTTTAGGGGCACCGGCTGGGATGTGAATGACTATCTCAATCAACGTCAGGCCCCCAATAAGGGTCCTTCAAATAAAGTTTACCATCCTACACAGGGAGGCTGCGGGAATCAGAGGCGAAGGAGTAGGTTAAGAGGCTATTCCTTCTATGTCTGCCCTGGTTATCATAGAAATCGTGCCCTAAACTCCAAGTGCGGAGGCTTAGCAGACTACTACTGCTACAGCTGGAGCTGCGAAACCACTGGGGACACCTACTGGCATCCCTCCTCCTCCTGGGATTTTATTACGGTTAAAGCTAACTATACACACCCTCCCCCCGGTACTGCAAAGTGGAGAAATAGCCAGGAGTGCTCAGGGTGGTGTCATCCCCTGCGCATCCAATTTACAGAACCCAGTAAAAAATATACTCACTGGGACCGGGGTGTGTCTTGGGGTCTACGGCTTTACCAAGATCAATATGATAATGGTTTGATCTTTACCATCAAGCTCCATAAGAGCATCCCTAACCAAAATAAGCCTGTGGCTGTTGGTCCCAATATTGAGCTTCACTCGGGATCTTCTCAGGGGCACAGAATCAAGCCTAATCCCCTGCCCATTTCCCCTACACCTAGAGCACCAGTAAGTGAACCCTTTCGGCCCACACTTCCCAATGGACCCCCTTCCTCCGCTGAACTTATTCTTTCTTTGGTTAACGCCTCTGTATATGCAATTAGCAAAATGACTAACCATTCCCTAGAAGATTGTTGGGTTTGTTATTCCTCAGCTCCCCCCTTTTATGAAGGAGTTGCCCATTTTGGGAACCTTACCTTTACTAATGACACCTCTTCCCTGCTCTGGGGAACAAAGGATAAACATGGCCTTACCCTCAGTCGCATTTCTGGCCTCGGCCTGTGTCTCTTGGGACCGCTTATGCTCCCTCCCAGGCAACTTGAACAGGTTTGCAATCTTTCCATTATAGTTAATGCCTCATTTCAATATATTGCAGCACCAAATAATTCCTATCTTGCCTGTTCCTCTGGACTTACCACCTTTGTGATTACGACCTCCTTTTTGAAAAATAAAGATTACTGTGTGGAGGTTTCCCTTCTTCCTCACCTCACTGTCCACTACCCAGACGAATTCCTCCGGTTCTGGGAGCAAGGCTCCAATCCACACAGTAGAATTGAAAGAGAACCCCTGACCGCACTTACCTTGGCTGTACTCATAGGTCTTGGGTCCATTGGCACTGGAACTGGGATTGCCTCCTTGGTCAATTCAAATATGCAATATGCTCAGCTTAGTGCAACTATTGATAGGGACCTCCAGGAACTCCAAGCAGGCCTTGAAAATCTTAAAGACTCTGTGGCCTCCTTGGCCGAGGTGGTCTTGCAAAATAGGCGAGGCCTAGATCTCCTTTTTTTACAGCAAGGCGGCCTTTGTGCTGCTTTAAAAGAAGAATGCTGTTTCTATACTAACAAGCTTGGCCTTGTAGAAGATAGTTTAAAAAGGGTTAAAGAAAGTTTAGAAAAAAGGAAGAAGGAAAGAGATCAGAAGGAATCCTGGTATCAAAACTGGTTCTCTACATTCCCCTGGCTGACTACCTTGCTCCCCACCCTTTTGGGACCCCTCGTGGGGATTCTGTTGCTCCTTTCCTTTGGGCCCTGGGCCTTCAACAAATTAACCACTTTTGTTAAATCACAGATTGACTCGGCTCTTAGGAAACCCATTGCTGTTCACTATCATCAGCTTAACTCCGGTGGGTCTTGTGACGACCTTCCTTCCATGACCATCCTCGAAGGCCTTCAATTTTCTACTCTTGCTGGTGCAGATGCCGATCCATGGTACTCAAAGGTGTGGAAATGTTTTCGTAGATCATAAGGTTTTGACCAACGCTGTGAAAGAGCCAATGACGGGAATAGTGGGGCTACCACGAGCCAGAAACAACAGACCTTGCTGCAGATGTACCCAAAGACGGGATTATTGTGGGTCCGTCTCTAGAATGTTCTGCTGCAGATGCACCCAAAGACGGGATTATTGTGGGTCCGTCTCTGGAATGTTCTTTTAAGATGCCAGGGGCGGGGGCAACCCACATAGCCTAAGACAGGGGGTCTGCCAATATAGATGCTAGAGACGGGGGCCACCCGCATAGCCTAAGACAGGGGCACTGCCAGGTCCGCTGGACGTGGATGCAGGCCTCATAGCCTAAGACAGGCCTTTCACCGGTCATTAGAGAAAAAAGGGGGACATGTTGGGAGTGAAGGCCTTCAGGCCAGGCACCCTTACCCCCGTGAGAAAGCCATACCCCTGAGTACCATGTCACGTGAATCTGCTGGCCACAGAGTGTTTCGGCACCAGGTGTCCTAGCCACAAAATGTTTCAACGTTTGTTTACAAGAATTCCTCTCCCCGCCCACTTCTTCAAAGAGTATATAAGTCCTGTTTACCAGCAATAAAGATCTGATCTGATCTGATCATCAGACCTTAAAACAAACTCTCTTGGTCTCTCTCCTTCTTTCCCACCCATTCCTTTGCAGGCTGGGTCCTCCTCGGCCCCACGAATAACTTGGTCCCGCAGGACGGGACAAGAATTTAATTTGAAGTATTATTTTGTAGTTCTCTGCAGGTGAATTTGGGATGCTTCAGATAAGTTCCTTCCTATTTCAACCATCTTGGTTCTACCCTAGATCTGATGCTTTATAGAACTAGACTGTAAAGCTGATGGCTGTTAACTAGCCATATAATATATTATCAGGTCAATTCTCTTTAGAAGTTAACTCTTAATCTTACCTGTGAAAATGAAATAACCCTATATGAGCTTTAGATCAAAGATATGTACATAGTCAGCTAAAAATCTATGTCAGGGGAACAACTGTTAACTGAATATGAGGTTAAATCTGTAATGGTTCAACAATCTAAAAAGCGCTGATATTTATCTAATATCAGATAAAAACTTCCCCAAGGACAAGTTTCTTTTCAAAGAAAGCTTATTCTAGCTTCAAGGGGCTAACATGAGATTATTTGCCAGGGCAAATGTATACTTTGTGAATACTCATGCAGTAAACGCTATGCATCTGCTAGCAGTGCACTTAGAAACATTTGTGATGGACAAGAGATGGACCAGATTCATCATTTTCCTGCTTGCTGATTCACATCTGCTGGAAGGTGGAAAGAGAAGCCACAATAGAGCCACCAACCCAGACAGAATACTTACATTGAGAGGGAGTGGTGATCTTCATTTTCATTGTGCTAGGTGGAGGGCTGTGCTTTCTTTCTGCATTGTCAACAATATAAGGGTACACAGTAGTACCACCAGACAATATAGTGTTGGCACAGATACTTTTGGATATCAACATCACACTTCATGGAGTTAAAGTGTTTTCATGAATGCCACAGGATTCCATACCCAGAAAGGATGACTGGAAGAAGGCCTCTGGACACCTGAACCTCTCATTGCCAATGGTGATCACCTGACCATTAGGAAGTTCCTAACTCTTCTCCAGGGAAGATGCAGCAGCAGCAGTGGCTGTCTCCTGCTCAAAGTCCAGGAAGTCCACAACCTCTCCTTGATGTCACAGACAATTTCCTTTTTAGCTGTGGTACTGAAACTGTACCATCTTTCTGTCATTATCTTCATGAAGTATTCTGTCAGGTCACAACCACCCAAGGCTAGATGAAAGATGGCCTGGGGAAGGACATAACCCTCATAGATGGGCACAGCATGGGTAACATCATCACCAGAGTCCATAATGATATCAGTGGTACAATCAGAGGCATACAGAGACAATACAGCCTGAATAGCAACATCCCTAATTGGGGAGGTAAAGTTCTCAATTATAATCTGTGTCATCTCTGTTGGTGTTGGCATATTAAGAAGCTTCTGTAAGTAGAATAGGATGCTCCTCAGGGGCTACATGAAGCTCACTGTAGAAGGTATAATGCCAAATTTTCTTCATGTTATCTCAGTTGGTAACAAGGCCATGTCCACTGGGATTTTTAAGAGTCAGGATACCTCTCTTGCTCTGGGATCCATCACCAACATAACTTTCCTTCTGTCCCAGTCCCACTATGACATTCTAGTGTCTTGGGCATCTAGTAATGAAGGGGAACACAGCCTGAGGAGCACAATCCCTGGAAAAGTCAATTTTGTACATACCAGAGCCATTATCATTGGTAAGAATGGTGATTTCTTCTTCCATTTTTGTCTGTCTCTTAGAGAAATTAGAGCAAGGAATGGGGGGAAAAAGGGGACAAGGGAGAACATCCAAAGTAGCCTGCAAGTGCTAATAGCTACCACTGAGTGAACCACTTCATATGTTTTTAATGAGCAGAGAATGGTAGTGAACAGGATTATCTTAGTTTTTAATTTTTCAATGTTTGTTGCATAATTTTGATACATGCATAAGAAACACCTTGTTGGAAGAAAGTCTTTGTGATGTTTTGCTCTACTGAATCAAATGTTTTTTTATATTCAACAAAGGGTAGAATTTTGTATTTTCTGTCTCTTCCAGTCTATTGGGGCCTATTATGGAATATTGCTTTCAAAAAGTCCATCTGTTCCCTATTAATACCTTCCTGTATATATTATACTTGAAATATTTTACACAGGTGGAGAAATAAGCATGTTGATTGGTAGTTGCTGATATTCTTTTGGTCACAATTTTTGTTCTTAATAGAATGTAGTATTTTTTGACACCTTGTGACTTCCCCTCCTTATGATTTGATATTTCAATGTCCTCAGACATTGCTGCAATAGATCTCTATATAGCCTAGGTATAATACAGATGAGTTTCTTGGGTGATTGGGTTTTGGGGAAGAGTGCGAGACGATTGGGGTTAAGCGACTTGCCCAGGGTCACACAGTTAGTAAGTGTCTGAGGTCTGATTTGAACTCAGGTCCTCCTGACTCCAGGGCCACTGCTCTAGCCATTGTATCAACCAGCTACCCTTCTTTTGGTGTCCTTTAATGCTCTTTAAAAATAACCCCTCTATAAGCACATCTATGACTGTGATATTAAGAGTCCAAGTGTGGAGTTCTCCATTTCCTTTGATGATGAAAAGTTTGTTATAAAACCACCCAGAATTGTCATCTGAAATTTGAAAAAAAAATTATTGATTAGCTTACTTCCTCCCCCCCCATTTTTTAAAACATTGCTCTCATTCACTCAATGAAAAGAATACTAAATTTAGAATCAGAGGAACGTGCCTTAGCTCTACCACTTGGGCAAGTCACTTAATCACTATGGACTTCAGTTTCCTTAATATAAAGGCAGGGGGTTAAACTAGATGTCCTCAGATGTCCCTTCCAACTATAATTCTTTTCATTGCACTGGATTACTGATGAGCTGGGGAGTGTCTGCTCTACCAGGAAGGATCACCTATAGTCTGGCCACTCATGAAATTTCAAAAACAAAAACCTTTCCCAGCACAGTGATGGCCACAACTGTCAAGTCCATTGTAACCACATTTTTATTTATAGAACAAAAATTTCAATGTCTCTTAAACCTAAGTGTATACATAAGAAAAGAATCTGCAGGGGTTATGGATACAAGTTCTTAATGGTTTTTACTGAGTGGTTCCACCAGCCCTTCCAATTCTCAGCTTTGGTTAGTTGGATATCCTTTTCTTCCTTAATCTTGTTCAGGTCCAATTGTAATTTCTCCAAATATTTCTAGGGGTTAAAGCAGAGGAAAGAGCCCACATTAGGGAAATTGACATCTTCCCTTTTCAGTTTTCCCTCTCCTATCCCTGCCTTCTTGTTTCCCTAGCCTAGATCCTTTTCAGCAGGCAGCAAGCATGGGCACCTGAGGAAACCACTGCCCTACCCAACCTTCCTCTCAGTGCTTCTTTCTCTTTCAACCCCCCAATTAGACACTGAACTTCCATTCCCGCCCCCCACAGGAGGTAGCTCTACTCCAACCCTTGGGTCCTCTCCGTTCTTACCAGTGGTGGTGGGTCTGGTCCATCCAGTGGCTCCTTATGGCTTAATAGACCTAGCTGCTAATACCACTTGGATATGTAGGGAGTTACCAACTATAGTTATTCCTTCCATGTTGTGACTTTGCCCATCGTGATTTTGATATATTATGGGTTAGCATAAGAAATTAAATGGAAATTTCTGGGGAGTTTTGTGGAAGCTGCAGATGATAGGATAAGGACAACAGAAGACACAGAGTCTGTGATCAAATCCTTAACCCAAATTTTACAATAAGGCACTGTAAACACCCCATAAAAGAAAAAGAAAAAAATTCAGACTTCTCTAGTGTGATGGGAGGGCCAAAAATTTTACATAGATTTTGCAGATCCCAGGGCACCACACCCCTAACCCCCCACAATTTGGAAGGGATAAGTCTACAAACCTTCTGGGAAGATGGAGGCATACTAGGCCTTACAATTTGCCCTGCCACTATGCATTCCAGACCCCCAAGCATTGCCAACTAACTTAAAGATGGCACCCTAAGAAGCCTTGGGCCTTGCCATCTACCCTGCCATGTGGTCCTCGGGATCATAAAAAACCATTTTCTTTGCTTTGGCACTGCACTTTCCTATGTGTTGTCTCTGCTAATTAGAATGTGAGCAACTTGGGAGCAGGGACTGTCTTGTTTTTGTATCTCTAGTGTCTGGCATAGTGCTCACAGTCAGTTCTTTCTCTTTTATTCATTTGTCTAGCATTCACTGAACATCTTTTGTCTCATCTAAGCTCCCTGTAGGTTTTTGCAAAGTGCATGGAAGAGGCACTGCCTTTGTCAGAAGAATTTCTTTTTTTTCCCTCTGGTTTGAGAGTCTGGGTTGTTGAGTACAAAAAGCCCTTGATTTGGAGTTGGGAGATGGAGTTTGGAGGCCTAGTTCTGGCACTTCCTGGCAATGTGAATATAACTTTCTAAGCCCCAGGACTGTTGTGTAAGCTGGAAAACACTGTGTCCATGTTGTTGTCATCATTAACCTAAGGGCATATAGGAATAGTCAGAGGGAGTAGATTGTCTGGGGAGAGAGAGAAGTGAAGCCCATTGGAATATGTGAGAGTTCCATAAGCTTCCACTATTCCCTCATTTCTGCAGGATAGGATTTTCATCCTAGTACTGGGATGTTAATGGTGAGAGCATCTGTCCCACTTCCCACCATAAATGGCAGCTGACTATATTTTGGTTTTGCATATACTATAGTAGACAGCACTTGTGTTAGGTTTTCCTGATAACCTTTTGCAGGAATATGAAACACAAAGAAAATTTGCCTTGAAAGGGACCTACAGGAACCACCTGTTTTAGCCTCCTGCCTTTAAGCAAATTGACATCTAAGTCTAGTTATATCTAAACCAGAATTAATCAGACTCAACAAACTTTATAATTACTTACCTTATGAATTATTATTAGATATAATTATTATTATATAAGTTATATAAATAATATATAATTAATTCAAATTGCTGATTAAGATAGTTTGAGAGCAAGGGTTCTACCATCTATATTTCCATTATCACATCATCACCCACCTCCCATGGTTGAGGCAGTGCCCTGCTTATGATCTATATTGTTTACCCACTGATATCATCTTATATACATATCTTATATACAATGAACCCCACCATAAGCTCCCTGAGGTCAGGAATTATGTCTTAAGCATCTTTGGATTCTTTGTTGCAATTTTTTTCAGATCAATTTTGTTTTGATCTCCTTTAACATCTAGTTACAAACTGTTAAAATATTTGAATAAATACAAAAAAGAGGATATGTATAAAAACAAAAGAACAAAAACTCCAAAAAATCCCTACAGTAGAAAATTATGATATTGAATTATGAATGTAATTATGAATGATCATGCCTATAGCAGCACATTCTTCTTAGCTATCAGATGTTAAACACACACCCACACCCACACACACAAACCTATTCAGATAAACTTTTTATCAAGGTTGTACCAATGTTGGATTTCATTGTTTATCACATGTTAAAACAATGTATCTGAAAGCATGGCATAAAGGAAAAATGTCCAGTGATTACATAGTGAATCCACAATAGAAAGAGTAATGAAAAGAGTATTTTCAATTTACTCTTGAAAAATTAGTCAAGGGAGGGAAATCCAGCTCTCTGGCTTCAACTAGGTCAATAGCAGCTTACATTTGTCTCAAGGTTTATAAAGCACTACAAACGTATTTTCTGAGCAGATCCTTCACAAGAATCCTTTGAAGCAGAGAGTGTAGTTTGCACTCAGAGCAGGGACTGAACCCACCAGCTCTTCCTGTCTTTTACGTTATCTCTTTAGCCACTACATGGGGGGCACACCAGAGCCAGACACTACCTGCTCCTGAGACAGATTCTTAAATTTTCTGTGTGATTATTTATACCTCAGAAATCGAGAAATGCTACAAAACAGGCTTTGATTATTGTTTTGTTGATTGTCTAGACTTAAGAAAATGGAGGAAATGTTAACAATGCACGTTAAATTCAGAAATGTGTCATGTCTACATTTTTTCCCTTGAGAACCAGTTATTGACTAGCATATCACTCACTCTACCACACTGTATCTCTCTGTTATATGCATGTAGTTTATTTCCTTTGTAGTAAACTTGTCATAAATGTGTGATCTCAGGATGATTTAGCTCTAGCTACCTGCTTGGTATGCTTCTAGTTGGTCTATCCCCATGCGGTTCTGCTTGGGGCATGCAGATAAATGATTTGAGCTTACCTGATTGAGGAAAGGAAATTGTTCTTAACTGTCACCTCCTAGAATTCTTCACCTCCATCAAGCTTAACTCAGGTTCCACCTCCTGTGAGAAGCCTTCCCTATTGTCCCCTAGTTGTTAGTACAGTTATTCCCATTGAGACTTTTCCCATCAATATATTTTTTCAATATATCACAGGTTAGCAAAAGAAATTAAATGGCAATTTTTTAGGAGTTTTGTGGAAGCTGCAGAGAACATGGGAAGGCCAGAAGACAGCATAGAAAAAGTTCAGAAACTCAGAAAAGCATAAAAATGTGTATAGTATTATATAATATCAAAATAGTTTATCTTTTAATACTATAATAATCCAGACTTCTTTTCTGGTATGAAGGGAAGGACAAAATTTTTATGCATATTTCCAGATCACAGGGCCACCTTGCCCCTAACCCCACTATATGGAAGGGATAACTATAATTCCTCAAATTATCTTGTATTCGCTTCTCTGTTTAAAAGTTATCACTCTTAATCATTTACACATTACCCTTCTACCCCTCCAAGATCCTTAATCTGGTTTGTAGAATCAAAGAAAATTTCAGTTTCTTTTTCAAACAACTGCCCATTTTCCCACACTCACCGAATATACTGCATCTCTTGCTTCCACCAGTGCGTGGTGGCCCAGGGTACTTTTGGCAGTTATTATTGGAGGTGATGCTCTGATGTAAATTTTGTTGCTGATGGTGAATGATGTAGGGATAATTCCTGGCCACTTCCTGGGAACAAGAATACATTTAAAATACAGAGATAGGGGTAGCTAGGTGGCACAGTGAATAGAACACTGGCCCTGGAGTCAGGAGGACCTGAGTTCAAATCCTGTCTCAGACACTTGACACTTACTAGCCATGTGACCTTGGGTAAGTCACTTAATCCCAATTGCCCTGCCTTCCTCCCTCCAAAAAGCAAAATAAACAAAAAAATAAATGAAAAATACAGAGATGGCCTCTATTTTGAATTTCTCATCAGTGAGACCTAAAAATACAAACCTAATGTCCTCTGCAGTCACCATTTGTTTGTCCCTTTCTAAAAAAAATTTATAGTAAATTGGTTCATCCTTTCTAGAAAACAAGTTGGAACAAGGGAAGGAATGTTACTAAATTGCTCAAATCCTTTGACCCAGAGATTATACTATTAAGATGATAGCCCAAGGAGGTTATTGATAACAAGAAAAGAAACATTGCATGCATGTATGTGTTCATAGAAGCCTGATTTGTGACAACAAATGGAAACTACATGCCTGATGATTGAGGAAGAGTTGAATAAATTATTGTAAATTAATATAATGGAATATTGCTGATCCAAAAGACAAGCAAAGATGAACACAAAGAATTCAGAGAAATATGGGGAAACCTTTTTGAAGTGATATTGAATGAAGAAAACACAAATCAAAAGAATAAATATACCACCATAATTATACCAAACTATGACAATTACACCATAATTACACCAAACTATGACAATGTGGAGTGTCAATTAAGCTGCAGTCAAACACAGTGGTCAGTGTTAGAACCATAATGCCAAAGTTAACAGATACATGTCTATTATCTCTGTTATTTAATGATTTTTTCATGGAGCATATTTTATTTTTTAAACTAGCACATTTTTATTTAATGCATTCTATACACATAGCACTATTCTCAGTACTGTGAAATAAACAAAGAATTATAGGACCAAATCCCTTCCCTCAAATAGCTTAGAGAGATTACTAACATTTATATAGAGTTTTAAGATTAGCAAAATGTTTTTTTGGAGTGTATTTTTAAAGGGGTTTGTTTGCCTGTTTGTGGAGATGAGTCTATCATGTCAAAACAAACAACCCCCTAAGACAGCAATAAATTGATAAACAAACAACAATGATCAAAAAAGAAGCTAATGTCTATTCCTCAGGATTTTAAGGACAATGATTTATTTAGGCTAGGATAAGCAGGGCAACTGCCCTGGTAAAGGCCTGGGAAACAGTATCTTCTGACCCAGATGCCACTCTCAATTGTTTACAAAAACTGTTCATAAAATATAATCTGAATTCCTTAGCCTGATGGTTAAAGCCCTCCATAATCTTGCCCTAACCTACCTTTCCTGCCTAACACGATTTCCAACATGAATCCAGCATTGAAGACAGGCCAATCATACCATCTCTAGAAAGGGCCTTGCTCATTTTCATTTCCAGGTAATTGTTCATGCTGCGACTTTCTGGCCACTCCCCCCCTTACACACACACCAAGAATGTCATTCCTTCTGTTTTTCTAATGTTGTTAATTCTATAAGGCCCTGCTAAGGTCCCAGTACTCTATTCAACATCTGGCATATGAAAAAAGGGCTTTTGTATTTTTTTTTTGCCCAAAGGCCCCTACAGCTGTATCCCAGCTTTTGCTACGTGATTGGTCCATCTTTTTTATGTTATCTGACAGATGACAATTGTCCCCTGTGAAATTTTTGTGTAGCACAAGTCTTCCTTTGCAATGTTATCTGGGGTGAGCCTCAGTTTCCATCTTCAGAGAACTACCAGGATTTCATGGTTCATAGTCATATAAACACCAGAATGTTGGTAGAACATTGTTATTAAAAGATGAACATTATTGATTGGGGAATTGCTAAACGTATCATTGTTCATGAAGGTAAAGGAATATTACTGTGCCATAAGAAATGATGAATATGGAGAACATGGAAGATTTAGATGAACTGAGATAAAATGAGATAAGCTGAGCCAGGACAACAGTCCCAGTGACTAAAATAATATAAATGGGAAGAGGCAGCAGAATGAAGACCATTCCAAAGTGAAATCAAACACCATGTAAGTGTAATAATTAAGCCCGGTCTGAAAAAAAGATGAGAAAATGCTCCTCCCTTCCTTTCCTTGAGGAGGTGGGGCACTAAGACTGTTGGTTAGATTTGCCAAACTGCCCTTTTTTCACCCTCTTGTTTTTAAATTGTTATAAGGCAAAAAATGACCTAAGCATATACAGTTCAGTTTTTATATGGCCCACAAGCTAAGAATTAAAAAATACAATTAAGTTGTTCTAAAAATACAATAAAAACAATTAAAAAGTTAAAAACCAAACATTTTAATCCGACAAAAAAAAAAAAGAGCCAGGTGGGCTGAATTTGGCTCTTTAGCTTACCCTTGTTATAAAAGATGGCTGGGGGGAGTTGAGTAAGGGTGATATTAATTTTTTTCAATATAAGGAGGATCTGGAATATGTGCAGAATGCCTGGGATGTTGTTACTCCACTTGCAGAGGCAAGCAAGCTGTTTCTAGAAGAATCATAAAGGTAGTATCTTGGAAAGAGCGCGTAGCATGTTTTTGTATGTGGACATTCTGTAACTAGATTAGGTCTGCTAACTAGATGGGGAAGAGAAGACTTTCAAAAAGACCTATCAGCCTTTTGGCGGATCAGCATCGGGCACTTTCTCTTCTTCATTAATTCTTGGGATAAACTCGAGTGACTTTTTTTTTTCACAGAGCCCAGTGAGAGATGATACTGTAAAGAGAAAGGTTCCTGGAGGCTTCTTTCCCCTCTGAGGCCATCTGGCCCTTGCCTTCTGCCTTTTTTTTTCTGTTCTAGATTAAGGGAGTGAAATTTCCACAACCTTGTAAGTTCAAAAGGTCCAGAGTGCACCTTGGTATCCCAATATTCCAGAGCCCAAACAGCAGCAGTGTCCCAAGGAGTGGTCTCCAGGATTGACCTTTGATCCAGTAGTCTGGCTACATTTGTGCATGAATTCAGTGGGACCAATGTTACATAGGAACTAAGATAAATTGAGTTTATTGCTCTCTTTCCAGCCTTCCTCCACTCAAGTGAGATGCTTATAGGGGAGCTCATGCCCTGGAAGCATTCGGGAAAACTGTTTATACAGTTATCCCTTCCACATCTCAACTTTACCCATCTCAGTTTCAATATATAGAGGGTCGGCATAAGAAATTAAATGGGAATTTTTGGAGAGTTTTTTGGAAACCACAAATGACATACAAAGACAATACAGAAAAAGTTAAGAAATGTATAAAATACATGTGTAGTATAATATAATATCAATATATTTTATCTTTTAAGGTACTATAAATACCCCTTAAAACAAAAAGAAATAATTCAGACTTCTTCTCTGATATGAAGGGAGGGCCAAAAAGTTTTATCTGATCTTTTTCCAGATCTCAGGGGCTCTGAGCCTCTAACCCGTGCAAAGTGGAAGGGATAACATGCTATGTTTTTGCTGTATCTTTGAAGTAAATGTGCCTGCATCAAAGAGGATACTGTGCTCCATGAGCAAAGCGGGATTATAGTAGCTCAAAAGAAACGTGATATGTCCAAATTTAGAGACGTCTCTACTCCAAATGTCCATATGGATTATCTGTGCCTGACTTGTGGTAGAGGCTTCCGAGTTTGTATTGGTCTGACAGGCCACAGTCAGATACACTGTACCTTGACCCTAAGACAGTGAGATTAAAGGATAACAAACAAACCTTCTGTAAAAGCTAATTGTTATTAAGTAGTTAAATGGAACTGGGATATTAGTCACTGGCCCCTAATGGTGGAACACAGCTGGTAGGGGTTTAAGCCAAAGGCTAAATAGAAAAGAGATGCCCCAATCCCTTAGGGTGAGCTAGAACCCTGAGGTTAAGATGGAGTCTTCTTAGCCTTATGATAAGAGAGGCTAAGTTCACTTCCTACAAAAAAGATGGGTCTTTATTTCAGCTATAAATTTGGGTTCATTAAAACTATAATTTCCTAAAGGAGATTTAGTTTTTCCTGTTGTTCAACCCTAAATTCAGTTTATAGTCAACTGTAGTATCTGTCCAAAATTAATTAATGGCTCTACAGTTTGTCCAGGCAACTCCACATTTCCTGGACAGCAAGCATTCTTTATTCACTTCTTAGCACATAGTAGGTACTTAATCAGTGCTGGTGGATTATTGTATGGATGGCCAAGCCAAATTCTTCTGAGTGATTATTAAGAAGGTTCTTAATGCAGTCAGCATAATGTCATCCTTAAAGGGGAGCCTCTGAGGGATGGCTAGATGGCACAGTCAAAAGAGCACTGGCCCTGGAGTCAGGAGGACCTGAGTTCAAATCTGGCCTCAGACACTTGACACACTTACTAGCAGTGTGACTTTGGGCAAGTCACTTAACCCCAATTGCCCTCCAAAAAGCAGAAAAAAAAGAGGAGCCTCTGGAGAACTTCACCATCTACAGGGAATCACTCTTCTAAATTTGGACTCTTTGCTAGACATTCATGGTAGTAGCTATGCCCTTGGTGAGCATAGGCTTCCCCATCTTATAGTTTCGCTAGAGATTAATACTCAGCAGCTCATTGAACAATATTTTATCTCTGTTGTTACATCTTTCCCACAAACTTTGTATGATTTTGATGTATGCCAAGGTGATGATTCATTGTGGGGAAAGCCTTTCGGATGGCATTTTGTTCTAACAAATTAAATGCATTTTTCCAGTCATCAAAATGGTAACAACAGTGGGAACCTGTATCCTCTCTACTTTTTAGTCCATTGTACAGCTGTAAAGGTGTGGTCTGCTGTCTAATTTTGCTTGAGAAAGAGCCTATTTCTTCTCAGAGGTTAATTAAGGCATTTGTAAAGATGATTCTCATAAAAAAAATCCGTTGGAAAATACGTGTCAGGTGGTTCAAAGTCTGCGAGTCTCGTTTCTGGATACACCTCCACATGAAAGGCAGGATACTGAAATAGATGACTTGAGACACAGGGCAAAAGCTTTGTGGTTTACAGTAGCCCACCTGGCCTTTGTTGTTCTGGCCTCATCTGTGCTTGTTTGCTTGGTGACACACAGAGGACGGAGCGAGGCTGGAGTGCTAAGCAAAGCCACGGTGCCTCTTTTCGAGCGGCCCTGGCCACTCCCCTCAACACCCTCCCCTCCACGGAGTACCAAGATTTACAGAATTGCTTGGGACAATGAGACCTTAAAAGGCTTGCCTGAGATCTCTGTCAGTATGTGTTGGAGGCAGCCCTTGAACCCAGACTCCATAGCCCTAACCATGAGATACCACCGTGCCTGCTCAGTGCTGCCTTTTACATAGCCATGGCATTGCAATCAAACTGCTTATGGGGAAAAATGTTTCAAAAACTACATCAAATGAGAAATAATAACTGCCATTTATTAAGGTTTGGAAAGCACTTTGCATAAATTATCCCATTTGATCCCTCATAACAATCCTGTGAGGGAGGTGCTATTATTTCCCCCATTTTACAGATGAGGAAACTGAGGCCCAGAGAAGTCAAGTGATTTACCCAGGGTCACATAGTATCTATGAGTAGATCTGAACTCAGTTCTCCCAGCACACTATGCCCTATGAGATCTAGTTGCCTCTTGGATATTAAGAATAAATTTAAAAAGCAATGAGTTCATAGACTTAGGAGCTGCAAGGAACCTTAGAAGCCACTGCATCAAACATCCTCATTTCAGGAGGAGATGGACTTCATATTTACCTGGAGAGGTTTATACAAACTGATGCTGAGTGAGAAGAGCAGAACCAGGAGAAATTTGTACACAATTACAGACACAACATATGTGTGACGACCAACTTTGATAGACTGGACTCTTCTCAGCATGCAAGGTTATAAGAAAACTCCAAAAAACTCATGATGGAGATGTCTACATCCAGAGAAAGAACTAAAAAGAACTGAGTTTAAATCCAGATTGAAGCAAATTACCTGCTTTTTTTTCTTTTTCTTGTTTGGTTTTGTTTCCTCTTTCCCACTGTTGATTCCATCTGATACAGTCCTTTTTTATAACCTGACTAATGTCTAATGTGAAAGTATTTGCAGATCCTATACGTGACTGTATGTGGCCATGGAGGGGAGGGGGAGAGGGAGACAAAATTTGAAACTCGAGGAATTGTGGAACTGAATCTTGTAAACTAAAAGTAACCAAACAAATTAATAAAGACCAAAAAATTAGAAAATAAATAAATTTTTAAAAAAACCATCCTTATTTCACAGATGAAGAAATTGATGCTAGGAGCATTTAGGTGGCTTGGCCGAGGTCCCACAGAGTTCGGTGAGGGAGAACTAGGCCTTTATGGTTCTGGCCTTGTCTGTGTCTATTTGCATGGTGAGTAATGCTGGAATGCTAAGCAAAGCCTGGGATATGCACGAAGGTTTCTGGCTCCAAAGCCAACCTTCTTCCCACTGCAGCAGTGATGAAGACTGAAAGCTTTGCTGGCTAAGCTTGCCCAGTTATCCCCCTTTGGGCCAGGATAACTAAAGAACAGTATAACTAAACACTGGTTTTCCTCTATTCACTGAAGATAGCATTCAGGTGAGAAACAAGTATTTTCCAATACCTTAATCAAGGCAGGGTTAGTCAGTGGCCAGCCCAGCTGAAAAGCCAGAAAGTGCTGGTGCAGCTGGGAGGAAAGAGGGAAAGGGTCAGAAACAGCTGAGGAGGCAGATCCTTTCTCACAGGGAGAAATTTGAGGTTTTTTGTCCCATCCCCTCTTCTGACTATATGCTGATTAGGCATGTGCCGAATGATGAACAAACCTGGTGATTTGTTACAGGAATTTTTAATTTTCCCTTTTTATTATTTGGGACTCAGGGACATTCCTCTTGCAATTTTTGGTTAATTCAAGGTCAGTCTTAATCATAACCTCATCTAAACAGAGGCTGTCCTACGGGATGTAGAAATTTACTTAACAGCCTTGGGTATTCCTTAGATAAGAGGCCAAAGGAGGAATCTCAGCTGTCCCTGACTCCTTATGTTTGCTGTTGTTTAGTCATATCCAACTCTTCCTCACCCCATTTGGGGTTTTCTTTTTTTTTTTTTTTTCCATTTTTCAAATGCTTTATTAACTTCTGATTTACATCATTCATTTCTGCCAGATTTTGAGTTACAAATTTTCTCCCCATTTTCCCCCTACCCACCACCCCAAAATAGAAGTCCCATAGGATATCCCCTCCTCCAATCTGCTCTCTCCCATATCTTCTCCCATACCCCCTTCGACTTTTCCAGTAAGGCATGGTGGATCTCTATGCCCCAATGCCTGTATAACTTATTTCCCAATTACATGTAAAATAGTATTAATAATAGTATATATGTATATATATATATATATATATATATTTTTTTTTTTTTTTTTAAACATTTGATTTTAAAACTTTGAATTCCAGATTCATTCCCTTCTTCCCTTGTCACCCACGCTTACTGGGAAGATAAACAATTCAGTATAGGTTGTACATATGTAGCTAATGCAAAACATTACCATAGCAGATATATTGTAAAAGACTGACCATATTTCCCTCCCTCCTATCCCATGTCCCACTTGTTCTATTCTCTCCTTTGATCCCGTCCCTTTTCAAAAGTGGGTGTTTCCAACATCCCTCCCCCCAGGCTGCCCTCCCTTCCATTGTCCCCCTTCTCATCCTCTTCCCCCCCTACTCTCTTGTAGGGTGAGATACCCTATTTAGTGTGTATGTCATTCCCTCCCCGGGCCAAATTCAATGAGAATAAGGTTGGCCCATTCCCTTTTGCCTTCCTATTCTTCCCCTCTATTGTAACCATTTCCCCTTGCCTCTTCTATATGAGATAGTTTACCCCATTCTGTCTCTCCTCATCTTCTCTCATTATAGTCCTCTCTCATCTCTTGATTTCACCTTTTAAGTATCATCCCTTCCTACTAAATTGGTCCTTGCCCTCTATGTATACCATGAATACAGGGCCCATCTCTGCTACCAGACAGGGGAGCTTCGTCCCAAATGCTGGGGTTTTCTCAGCTGCTGAAGTTATTAGTTGGGTGCCCTCTCTGAAGCCTCCACATGCTCTGGCAAGCTGGTCACAACCCAGGACCTCCACCTTAGACCGCAATCCAGATCCAAGAAGGTTAAAGCAACAGCGATTACCCCTCAGACTGGTGCTTGGTCCCCCTACACTCTGCAGGCCAGGAACTGAAGGTGACATGGGGCGGGGGCTGCGCTGCAGCCCTCAGTGGCTTCTCACCCCAGGGGCAAAGGCCAACCACACTCCCAACTACTGGGTCCCAAAGTCCACACTGCACTGACCTCTCACTTTGTCCTTAGCATCTATGTGTTGATAATTCTGGATCACCACAGCTGCTGGTCATCTGGAATCCCTTCAGCCAGCCGATGGTTGGTCAGGCCTGCCCTGGGACTAAAACCTCGATGTGGGGCTGGGCTTGGCTCCCAGAGCACTGCGCTGGCTGATTCCTGCTGGCCTGCCAGGCTGTCCTCAGAGGGAGGTTACCTTCTCTGTGTCATTTTATGGGTTCTGTTGCTCCAAAGTTTGTTTAGAGTTCCCTTTTACATGAACTCGAGGTGGTGGGAGCCAGAGCTGCATGGAGTTCCTGTTTCTACTCCACCATCTTGACTCTGCCCCCCATTTGGGATTTTCTTGGCAAAGATCCTGGAGTGGTTCACCATTTCCTTCTCCAGCTCATTTTACAAATGAGGAAACTGAGGCATATAGGGGTAAGTGACTTGCTTAAGGTCACATAGCTAAGTGTCTAATCCTGGATTTGAATTTAGGACCTCCTGACTCCAGACCTGGCACTCTACCCACTTTACCACCTAGCTGCCCTGACTCCTTGGCAACATGTAAATTGTAGGCTCCATCAGCCTATTGTGCATTCTCTAAATGCAATTTAATATGTAACCTGACTTACCGTGTTTCCCCGATAATAAGACACTGTCTTATTATTTTTTTTGGACAGAAAAACACCAGAGGGCTTATTTTCAGTGGAGGGCTTATTTTAATGAACATTGACAGCAATTTTAATAAACAGGTAAATGTGAACAAAAAAATATACCTTTATTCAATAAGCAAATCACTGGAGAAGAACAGGATGACGCGCTCACTGCAGCAGCTCTGATTGGATGCAGCTCGGAGCGCGGCCTGCATTTCACGGGAGGGGAGGGGCGGTGCATACAGAGGGTACCGTAATGTAGCGTGTAGCACAGGGGATCACCTTCACTACAGTAGCAATCTCAATAGGGCTTATTTTCGGGGGAGGGCTTATTTTAGAGGAATCTTACACAGTAAGGGGAGGGCTTATTTTCGGGATAGGTCTTATTATCGGGGAAACACGGTAGTTTACACACAGAGTTTGTTTGATGAAATTTGTTTCCTTAGGGAATGTATGAAGTTATGACTCTGTTTAACTAAATTTGTTCAAATTGGGATTATATGGGATTATGGATCTGTCTTCTCTTTAACTTTTGGCCTGAGAGTAATGTACATGAACTCAAAATGTAAATGAATCATTTCTCTGTCATTTTACAAGCAAAATAAAAAACCTTGTTAGAATCCTAATAAATTGTTGAGGTTTTCTCTGAGGCCTAAACCTATGCTTGAGCATAACAATAAAACTATGTTTTAACCCCTATAATTTCTGAGTTCTGGTAAATATGTATTTAGTAGCAGTTACCCATGAACTCAGAGAGGAGATATTTCTCCCATAACAAGGTGATACTATACTTCCAATATATGCCTAAAAACTGTCTTCAAGGAACTGAAGTCCTACTGCTGAAGCCACTCCTGTTACAATTGTGTCACACTAAAGACAGACTTCATCATCAACACTGTTAGGCTTCCACAAGATCCACAAGTCAAGCTGGACTGCTTTATGAAATATTTAAATTGTTAAGTGTTCACTGAATGCATATTATGAGCTTGGTTAGCCCTGGACTGACTGCTATCCCACTATGGGATGTATAGCCCAAGTATTTCCCCCAACTGGAAGCAATCATACCATCATCTACTCCCAGTGTGCTTGAGGAGTAGTCTTCTTTTATGCTTAGAAAAACAATAAACTTTCATTAGATGCCTTTCTGTGTGCATAGCACTCTGCTAGTTCCTGTGGGAGATGAAGGTTAGATAAGAGATGGGCCCTGTATTCATGGAGTCTGATGTCAAAGGAGGAGGACAGGACAGTGGGCAGCTAAGACACAACCACGGACAAGTTAATGAATTAGACAATTAAACAAAAGCATTAAAGGGCAAAACAAAGTGCTGTGGGGGTCTGATAAGGAAAGTTCTTGTTTATGGCAGAGATTTACAGTCACAGAATGTTAGAATTAGGAGGAATCCCTCCATTTTATGGAAGAGAAGGGATGTCAGGATTTGCCCATTAGATTGTAAGCTCCTTGAGGGCAGAGACTGTCTTTTGTCTTTGTTTGTATCTCTAACACTTAGCTCAGTGCCTGGCACACAGTAAGTTTATTAATTGATTGGAGTCACAGGATCATAGATTTAGAGCTAAAAATGCCCATTGGAGGTCAGTCAGTAAACGTTTATGAAGCACTACTTATGTGCCAGGTTTTATCCTAAGCTCTGGGCAAACAAAGAGAAAAATGAAATTGTCTCCTGCTCTCTAGGAACTTACAGTCAGTTGGCAGAAAATGACTGAGGTTCGGGAGAATGAACTTTTTTCTCATTCCCTGAATAACCCTAACATATTTATTGACTACAAAGTCATGTTGGAAGGGAAGGCGCCAGCAGCTGAAGAGTCAGGAAAGGTTCCATGTAGAAAGTGGCACTTGATCTGAATATAGAAGGAAACCAAAAGGCAGAAGTGATGAGGGACTTCTTTCCATACATGGTGGAAAGTCAGTGCTCAGGCATGGAGATGGGAGACTGCATACTGTGTATGTGAAACAGTTTGTCTGGACTGTAGAGCATGGGGAGAGGAATACCATGTAAGAAGTCTGGGAAGATCAGCTGGTCCTTTGACAAAGAAGGGAAGGGAGGAATGGGGAGGTTGTGACTCATCTCTGATCACACAGGTAACAATAGCAGAGCAGGGATCCAAACCCAGGTCTGCCAAGGCTTATTCAAGTGCTTATTCCACAGCACGTTGCAAGATAGAAGAAGAAAAAAGAATGTAGCAGCTGTATTTCTGACCTACATATGTGTCTGATGTGGTACAGTCCCAGAAATTTGGAATACAATTCTGGGAGTTCCCAGTAATAAGATATTTTTCACTTAGATTCAGTTCCAGAACAGGGAAGATCAACTGAATTATAGCTGTGTGCAAGACAAAGAGGGAGCCAGTAGTATGACAGCTGAACACTGCGTTTGGAGTTAGAAAGACCTGAATTCAGATCTTCACTTCTTCTGTAGACCAATCAATCAAATAAGCAGGTCATGTGATAATAATCTAGCCCATTCTTTTCCTTCTATTTAATTCTGGGCCCAAATAATTATCCATACATATTACATATGTAATATGTGACATATCATGTATAATAAAATCTATATTATGAAGGCACAATAAATGACATATTATGCCACTAGAAGAAAATGAATCCTTTATACATAATATATTGCATAATATACTATATTATACATGCAATAGCTGTAATATATTATATGTCAACACAATAAATGACTATGTCAGGGTGATATATCACTTATTATGCTGATAGGATAATGTCATTTATTGTACTGGAGGGATAATTTATTTTACTGACGTAATATGTCATTTATTTGGTTCAGTGCTGGGCCTGAAGTCAGGAGGACTTGCTGACACTTGCTAGCTGTGTGACCCTGGGCACGTCACTTAACTCTGCTTCAGTTTCCTCATCTGTAAAATGAACTGGAGAAGGACATAGCAGACCACTCCAGTATCTTTTGCCAAGAAAACCCCAAATGGGAGTCACAAAGAGTTGAACCCAAATGAAACAACTGAACAACAAAAATTATGTACCTAAACTAGTATAGAAATAAGATGTTAGAGATCAACATATCAAATGTTGCACATGTGTGACATATGCATACAATATGATATATCACATTATTTTATATTATATATGTTCTGATGGACTTGTTATTTTGTCCATCTGATAGTGTGTTATCACCTGGGCAATAACTGTCTTTCTTCATCCTGCTTTTTTCAAAAATGGTGATTATAAGCCCAAACTCATTTGATGGACCATGATGTCACTGAGGAGCCCCCATAGCTTCACGGGGCTTTGCAATCAGCAGAGAGTCCTCTTCAAATAGCCAAGGACCTCACCATTGTGGGTAACCCAATGGAGAGATCCATGTCAGGTATAAGTAGGCAGCAATTTATTATTTGCACGCAAGAAATGGCCTAAAGGAATAGTTAAAGGATTTGAAAGTTTGTTGGTGGGATACTCCCTTCAACAATACAACTCATCATTTTTCTCTAACTTAGTAATAGCTAACATCTATAGAATGCTTTAAAATTTTCGAAGTGTTTTACATATATTTTTTCATTTTATTTGTATTGTGCATAAATGACTTCTGGGATGAGGACTAGACATGTGATTTCATTAACATCAGGAACTCTCAGGTGAAGAGAGCCTCTGCCAAAGCTGGTTGGCACTTTCTCTGCAATTACAGCCTCAGAGTCTCCTAGAGATATAGAAGGTTAAGTGGTTTGTTCACATTCACACAGTCAGTAGTATCAGAGCCAGGCCTTCCTGGCCTCAAGGCTAGTTCTCTATCCACTATGCCATCCATGTTGCCACTGAAATCTTTAAAACATCATGCCAAGATTAGCTATTATTCTTACTGGGCATTTTTCATCATTAGATCTAATAACTGAGTTTGCCTCAGATGTATACTAGTTGTGTGACCCTAGATTTAGTCTCTCTGCACTTTAGTCTTCTCATCTGTAAAATAGGGACAGTAATAGTCCTAACTCTCAGTGTGGTTGTGCGAATCAAATGAAATAATACATGCCAAGTGTTTTATAAACTTTAAAGTATTATATAAATGGTAGCTATCATTATCTGCAAAGTGAGGATAATTATAGCACTTCCCTCACAGAGTGGCCATGAGGCTAAAATGAGATGTTTCAAAAAGTGTTTTATAAACTTTAAAAATTATTTTAAAATTGTTATTACTGGTCTACCCAGTAAATCAGGGGTTCTTAGAGTTCATGAACTTTGCTTTAAAATATTATGTTTTGAAATAATTGGTTTTCCTATGTCTTTTATTTTATGTATAGCATTTGCTTTGCTGGCCCCCACTGCCCGAAGGCCAGTATTTTACATTTCCCTGTTCCCTGAGTGAAAAGGAAAAGTGCTCATGACTTACTTGTTCCCTCGTTCACCTTGTGGCTTTTCTTTCTCTTCTTCCAAGGGAAGTCCAGCAACTTTTCGACGCATTAAGACAGATGATTTTTGCCTGGCTGGCTCCGTTTCTGGGACAAAGAAAAGCGATGAGATGACACCATGAAATTATTTAGGTAGAATGGAAGAGGCACTAAGATCATTAACTCTATCCTCTCCAAAGACCTGAATTTAGGCCATAGCTTTGTGTGACCTGAGGTAAGGTGCTTTGCCTCTCTGAACCTCAGTTTTCTCCTTCGTAACATGGGTGTTGTAATATTTGTGCTTTGCTTTTGCTGTTGCTGTTAACCTTAATACATTTTGGAAAAGTGAGTTTTGATGGCAGTGGTGACGATTTGAGCTCAATTCCCACTGCTCATGCACTTACTTGGTGTGACTTTGGAAAACTCCCCTTGGTTCTCTGGACCTCAGTTTCCTCATTTGCAAAATGAAGGGTTGGAATAGAGTGTTAAGATCCTTTTCAGGCCCAGGCCTCTCCTTCTGCTGACTAGGGAGCCCTGGTGAGGAGAAATGTTCTCAGACTAACCTTGCCTGGTCCCTGAAACAGTAGGCCCTCATTGGCTAGGAGACAGCTTCCTCATGGAATGTGGTGGGTCAGGTATGTATCTCTGGCCTGTGATAGTAATGGCAATTAAAGATTCCCCTGTATTGGCTTGGTTTTCAAACTGATTGTGTTAAAACCCAGAGCTTGTTAATCCCACCTGTGGGATGGACTTGTTGATGTGAAAAGAAAGTCCTGAACTGGGAGGAGCTGGTGACTTAGATTTGGAGAGACAGGAGAGAGGAGGCAGAAGAACTTTTTGGAAGCAGCACCTCGTGGAGGCAGAGAGAGACTGAGAGGATTGTTGAGTGCCTCTTTGAATTGCCCTGGACTTTTGAGACCTTCCCCCAGAGCTGCCAAGGACTGAGGAGACATGGCTGTTTTGCTGGTACTTTGTCTGTCTGTTTTGATGTTGTTTTGCCAGATTTGTCCACTGGTGAAAGACAGTCCTTTTGTTGAAGAAGTTCTGGAACCTGGCTGTTGGCTAAGAGCTCCTGAGACTGTCCTGCAGACAGAGAGTGAATACTGTCCACTGGTGAAGGACAGTGCTGTTATTGCAGGGGTCTTTGGAACCTTTCTGTTGGTTTAGAAGCCCTGAAGAAGGATTTTCTTATTGTATCTTTACAGAAATCCTGGGAGAGGGTTTTGCTAATGTTTTCAGGGGTTCTAGGACTGTTCTACAGACAGAGGATGAATTAATGAAGAGACTGGCAATGTATCTTGTGGCTTTGCTAAGCCTTGTCTCCCCAGGAACCAAGATTGCTGAGAACTTGCCTTGTGTCAAGATGAAGAAAAGACCTCCATTTGGGTATTAAGTGCTGTGCTTAAACTTGATGTAACTCTGGGGTAGATTCAATTGTGATCCAGGGGTGGGGAACTTTTGACCTCTTTGTGCTCTGTGATTGAACAAATGAAGGTATTTTACTTATGTTTGGAAACTAATCTCCATTTGAGAAGAGGGGCTTTGTGGTGGACTAAATGAAGGTACAGCCTAGGGGTAGAGTAGTATTTAGAACAGGGACTTTGTAATTGATTGAATGAATGGAAGGTCCTGGGGTGGGGTAGTACTTGGAGATTATTTAATCACCCTTAGTAAATGCTGTATTTTGAATGATGTCATATTTTGATCTTCTCTGTTCTTGGTTGGTCACTGAATAAAATGGAGAGCACCTATGCTGGTATTTTGAACCTTGGGAAGTTGCCTTTCCTTGGCATTACATTACATTACATGGCCTTGGGCTCCGACCAAGGGAAATTTCTAAAGGAACACAATTACAAGGTGGCCTTCATTATACTGTTGTTTGATCAGTGCAATGAAGCGATGAAGGGGATGAAGAAAAATGGGCTGAACAATAACACTGTGCTTCCCTGACACATCTCCCGGATTGCCTCAGTCATCCAGATAGCAGGTACCAGGTGCTCCTTCGGTATGAAGGCTTTAAGACCCAACCACGATTTTTTGTGCATCCTGGGCACTGTGGATGTGTGCCCACCAGCTGATGCATAATCAATGACAAAGTCTTGGGGTCCCCCGCAGACCATTCATGCAAAATACACAGACTAGAGAAGTTGCCTTATGAAGCAGATGGTGGGAGGCAGGACTCTCCTGGTGGATTTTCATGAGATGTCAGAAAGCATTAAATACTCCTTCCATCAAAATATGTGAGAAGAGGTGGTGGACAAAACACATGTTTCCAGGACATAAACATCCAGGGTAGACATTGTGTTGAGGAAGGGAGACTGCAGCTGCTCTGTGGGGATGGGGATTGGTGACAATGAATTCTGGTGCCACATGTGGAGTCTCCACATCCATCCCAAGGGCTGGTTCCACTATGCTGGCCATAACATCAAGAAACCAGAGAGGCAAGGTGAAATTAGCAGCCACCCAAACTTTCAGAAGATCTTCTGCGACACCATCTACCACCTCTTCAAGAAGGTGCAAGCTGTCTACATGGAAGGCCTTGGGTGCAAAGAAGAGATGAGGCTGAAAGCCACTGAGCCACTGAACCATGGCCACTGTCTACAAGGTTCTCCTGGATGACTTCCTGAGGATTTACATTGACAGCTCCACTTCTATGGATGGCTCAGACTGTCACATGCCATCTTAACAGCTACCTTCTGCCAGAAGAGCTCTGCTGACCTTACACCACTGAAAAGGTATGACTCGTACCTCCAAATGAGCAGAAGGAACTTGAATCCTTCTTTCACATATGGGTGCCCTTCATATATCAGACCATCATTCACTAGGCTGCCAGTTGTCTTAGTTCTTCAACCTTCCTCCCTCTCAGGAGATGTGTCCAAATGTGATCAGACCAATGCAGAATCCTCTGGATGCTATGCTTTGGGAATCTTTGCAGCCAACTTAACTCAAACCCCATGGCCTTTCCTCATGAACAGCATGCTATTGAGCAGTTCTGCACATGTGAAGGAGATTTTCTGAACCCAAACCCAATGCTTCACATTTGTCCCTGTTGTTTTCATCTTATTAGTGGCTAACTGGGATCTGGATCCTTTGGAATTCTGGCTCTGTCATCCAACTATCCATCCCTCTCAGCTTCATAAGCTCTTTGTCTATTCAAAACTCTGATTTTGGGGAAGCTAGCCCGGAGTCAGGAGGACCTGAGTTCAGATCTGGCCTCAGACACTTAACACACACACACACACACACACACACACACAAAACCTAGCCATGTGACCTTGGGCAAGTTACTTAACCCCAATTGCCCTCCAAAAAGCAAAAAAAAACAAAAACAAAAACAAAACCCAACAAAAACAAAAACAAAACTCTGATTTTAAAAATTGATTAAAAAACAAAACCAGACACCCTGGGCAAGTCACTTACCCTTTGTCTGCTTCAGTTTCCTCAACTGTAAAGCAGGAATAATAACAGCACCAACCTCCCAGGGTTATTGTGAGAATCAAATGAGAATATTTGTAAAGCACATAGAGGTGCTTATTAAGGCTTGTCCCCTCCCTCTCACCCTGTGATGATTATCACAGCACATGAAGATTTTTTTCCTTCTTCCTCTTATAGAGGAATAGAGGGAATAATTCCATAGGCATCAGAACTTCTGAAATATTGGAAATAAAAGGACTTTATCTTATTTTGGAGGAACAATTGTCAAACTCCTAAAATCCAGCCTCCTTGATGAGAAAAATAGTGCAAAATTTCCTAAAATGGGAGTAGAGAAACCCAGGTTCTTCTAGGGTCAGATCTGCCAAAAATTCCACAGGAAACTGGGTGTATCTCTTCCCTTTGCCGGGCCTCGGTTTCTCTATTTTTAGAATTAGTCAGGTTGGTCTCTAAGGTCTTTTCCACCTCTGACATCTCTTCTGGTTCTGATACTCTCTGTTCTAAAGGTTATTCCAGCATTGGGATTTCCATAACTTGACACAGTCTTTGCTGGCTTGTTATGACCTTCCTCTCACTGCACTTGGGATAACCAGATTTATGTAGTCTTGAGTTCAACATCTATGACAAGCACTTTAGAAATGGCCCTCTGGAGGTGCTTAATGTTTGTTGAACAGAAATTTCCCTCACTACCCTCATCCTCACCTACCTCTGTCAATGGGTATTTTTCCAGTCCTGGACACATTCATACCACATTTAAAAACTGGAAAAACTTGGGGGCAGCGTGTCAACACTAAAGTTGAACAAGATTAAGAAAAGAATGATAACCAAAAAAAGAACCAACATTTCCCATCCCACCCCCAACCCCTTTGCCCTAGAAACTTTAACCACTACAGTTACAGGGAAGGGCCCCTTACTCGCTGCTTGGACATCTTCAACCGTGGGGATTTCATCCAGCTGCTGAAGGAATTTCTCAGTCAAGAGGATCAAAGAGCTTATAAATTTCCGGGCACATTTCTTGGCACTTTCCTAGAGAGAATGTGGAAATGATCAGACTTGGGATATCAGAATAGGAAGGTACTTACTTCCATGCATCTGAAGATGTCTTTGTTGGTGGGTTGTAAGCATTTTACCTTTTTTGGGAGGGTGGGTTAGGGAGGGAAGAGGGAAAAGAGTGAGGATATGAGCTAGATCTATTGAGAGTTAATAAAATGATGTCCTAATTCATGCAGAGGATCATATGGCCAGAAACCCTGAGGGTCTTCCCCTCCCAGATCGATTTGTTGTTGTTGTTGGATGAGGTAAAGAGGCCACTCTCTACCTCATTTCTTACTGGCTTTAATCAATGAATGGGTGTTGCCTCAGTCAAACTGAGACCTGTTAAAGACCTTAGCTTGAAAAAGCCAAGGTCACCCAGTGCATCTTGGACCATCTCCAGTTGTCCTGATCTATATCTGGCCACTGGATCCATCTGGGTCCAGAAAGTGAGGTTGGTAACTTTGCACAGCCTTCCCTCACTTAAATTCAATTCACTTGCATGTCATGGCTTCACCTTCCTGATGTCATGGTTCTTTTTGAGAACAAAGCAAAAGGGG
>NW_027187344.1:4949683-4980212 GCF_028583685.1 Petaurus breviceps papuanus | reverse complement strand
GTGGGGGGTGGGGGGGGGGGGGGGGGGGGGGGGGGGGGGGGGGGGAGTTGGACCTGTGATTCCAATGACAGGAACTCCCAATGAGGAAGCTCTTCTCACCAAATGCAGGCACTTATTTCAGTGTCTGAATCTTCTGGGGGCACTTTAAGAGAAGTGAAGTAGCTTGCCTAGGGCCATAACAGTCTTAAGTCCAAGTGACTGGATTTGTGAGGTCAGGGGAGAAACTGAAGGCCATGCCAGTCCTTTGTCCTGGTCCAGGTATCTGAGAAACAGGAAATCTTTCTCTTTAGGACAGAGAGGACACAGACCCCTCCTAAGCCTGCATTCTCTATATTCCCTAGATTACTGCTGGGAGTAGAGACACTTGTCCAGGGGATCCTGATGCAGTGCCAGAGGTCAGGCACATATGTGGAAGAGAATTCCCATGGGACATTAGCAAGGAGCTCTGGGGCCAGTCCTATAGGCGTTGTAAAAGCAGGAGGCAGGTACAACAAGCAAGTTTATTCAGCACATACCAGGAATAACATGGGTAGGGGAATGGACACTGGGTCACTAGGATGGACCCTCTTCAGAGAGAGAGTGCTGCCAGAGATTTGCTCTTCTGGGAGGATTTAGATAGGTGCCAAAACAAGGTCAAGGTGGTCACTCCTATCCCTAACTTTTAGTCAGGGGGCTTAGGTGTGGCCAGGACTAATACTAAATTGGCCCCATCGAGACAGGTGACTAGAGGGGTTGATGATAAGGGACCAGGAAGCTTGGGTCCTGATACACTGACTAGGTAACCCTACCCTAAGGGGTTGGAGAAGTATCCAGATAGCACAGCAGACCCCAAAGTAGTTGGACCAAAGGCAGTATTACAAATAAGTATGTGTTAGAGGTTAGATTTGGCCCTGGTGTTCTTGACTCCAAGGTTGGTTCTGGCTACAGTATTCTAACCTGCCTCTTGATAAAGTTTTAGAACTTTGAAATGGTCAGACTGAAATTTTAAAAAATCTTATGAAGAAAGCAAATATATGTGTACACACACACACACACACACACACACACACACACACTCCCCTTACAAATTATAGGCCCAAAGTGGGTTCCTTAAAAAAAGTGAGGATATTGGAGGCAGAAGGAACATTCCTAATTATTAAAGCTGCCATTAAAGATAGCAACCATACTGTCATCAAATGATCTAGGAAGTACTACCTGGAGTTTCTAGGAATAATACATGTAATAAACATGATTAAGTCTCATACCTCTAATTTATCTGAATAAGCCAAAATCCCAGCATCTTGGTCTTTCTGCCTCTTTTCTTCCCTCTTGCACAGAGAATCCATAATTTTGGAGTTATTTGGGTGCCCAAGGTCTGGATGTAGCTGTTGGTTATTTTCATCCTTCAAACAACAATTAGACAAACAATACATAAATAATACAAACAAGGTCTGAGGTAGAAAATAAAAAGGGATTGAACAACATTCTCCCCAATTTTTCCCTTCTAACCCATGCTTCCCAGCACATACCCGTTCCCAAATACAGACTAATCTCCTATTAGCCTTATGTTAGGGAGAGGTAGGGGATTTAAAGGAAAAGGAATGGTCAGAAAAGGAACAGAAAAAGAATGGTAAGGGAATGTGTATACCATGCGGCCATGATTTGTACCCACTTAGAATTGGATAGTGGAATTACTACTACCCACCAATGAATCAATCAGCAAAATAGTTATTAAAAGCATCTATTATATGCCAGGAACTGTGATAACTAAGCCCTAGTGATTTTTTTAAATTAGAAAGCAAAAGCAGTCCCTGTCCTTAAGGAACATGCATTCTTCTGGAGGATACAACATTTATAAATTAGTACAGAAAAGATAAACACAGAATACTAGGAAGATCACCTGGGGGGAGGGGAGGATGGTAATAGCAGCTGGTGGAACCAGAAAGGCCTCCTGGAGGATGGGAACCCTTAGGTGAGTCTTAGAAGGGGGACCAGGGATTCTAAAGGTCAGTGGTTGGGAGGAAGAGCATTCCAAGCCCCAAGAGATGAAATGTGCTAGCTGAGAGGGAACAATATGTAAACCAATAAAGCTGTATTGTAGGGTGGGTAGAGGAGAATATAATTCAAGAGCACAGGAAATGGGACAGTCAGGTGGTGCAGTGAGCACTGGCCCTGGAGTCAGGAGGCCCTGAGTTAAAATCTAGCCACAGATTTATTAGCCATGTGACCTTGGGCAAGTCACTTAACCTCAACTGCCCTACCTTCCCACCTCCGAAAAAGCAAAAAATAAAAATAAAGAGGATGAAAAAGGGAAGAAGGGACAAGTTCCAAAGAGCTTTTAATGCCAAAGGACTTTACATTTGATTTGGGTGGCAGTAGACACTGAATGAATGCAAACTCATTAATGACAGGGATTTTTTTTTTTTTTTGGAGTGGGGGGTGGGGTCCGTGGTATCCCCAGCACTTAGCATAATACATAAGCACATAGTAGATGCTTAATACATATTTGTTGAATTGAATTTTCCTTTACTACATATCCCTTATATTTCTCCCCTTTTCAAGTACTAGATATGTTAGAAATACCAACCCCCTCCTTTTGCAGTGATAAAGCAGAGGGTCATTGAGTTCCTCAGGAACTCTAACTCCTTTTCCTACGTCATTCTCCCTTCTTTTGGTTTGGTGTGTTAGCCTTTCCAAGACTTTAGTCTGAAAAGTAATTATTGCTTAGAGCAGCTATGGAATCAAGGGATCCTAACCCAGAGGCAGCCTGATGGCTGGAATGGACTCTCTTGGTCTGCTGCAATTTACCCAGGGCCCACAGTTTCTTTTTCTGTCCTATCAACTTGAGCATCTCTGTGCTGATTCAGCTCTGTAAGTGGAGTCAGCTTGGCCCCATTCTTTGCCCGTAGAGCCTACTTGAGATCACTCCCGGATGACTGGTAGACTCAGGTAGCATGGGTGTGATAACAATGACTAGCCTTCTAGGCATGTTGCTGATTGGACCTAATTAACACAATTGCAAAGAACTCTTAGATTATTCAACAAAACAATGAAGGAGCTAAGAATTGTGATGCCTGAGGCAAATTTTAAGGCATTATCTGTCTCTCAGTAGAAAGTATATCAAATGTGTAATCAAGAGCCCATTCTTTCTGGAGGGGAAAAAAAGGGTGTTACAAAATTGTGTTATGATACTACAAGCACCTTAGTTTCCAAGGGCAAAAAGGTGAACTAACAAATGCAATCAATGCCTGGGCCTGTGTCTAGAAGGGCTCATGGAAATGCTCAGAATCTTGACTGCTGGCAGTCTATGAGGCACCTGAGATACCCACCCTGACTTTTATCCACTGTTTAAGCTGTTCTTTGAAGTGTCCCTGGATCTCCACCTTATTGGACTGAAGGCTCTCCCAGTGTTTCTCGAGAAAGTTTTCCAAGACAAGACGAGCCACGTGGGGTAGCTGCTCCTCAAGTTCCTTCAGCTGCTCTCGTAGTTCTATCAGAATGGAGAGAGAGAGAACAGCTCAATCAGAAGCCTTATGAACTTGGATACCTAGAACGATTCTCAGCAAATATCTCAAAAATTATAAAAAGCAAAATCTTTCCTTCACAAAGATAATATAACCAGCTACACAGATTCTGGATTTTAGGTTAAATGTCAAAGGCCACTGAATACAAGAATTCTTCTCACTGATTAGTAGTTTTCCTTTCACTGACTATTGTACTAGTAGCTAATGGCTACTATATAAACTAACAGTTTAATTTTTAAAGAAATGCCATGTTGTTTTTCTATGCTTTTAAGAGCACATTCTCAAGATTCCCATTTTATAAGACACCACACAATTTTCCATAGGAAATATATTTCTGATTGTAACCCAAAGCTGAGTTTTTCCTTGAGGACACAGAATCTCTAAAGGCGCTAGAATACAAATTAGAAGTGTCTATGTTAAACTGACCTCTGTGGGTCATTTTTACAGGGTTATTTTCAAAATCTATATAGTGGGAAAGAGTCAGTTCCCCTCAAATCACCTTCTTTGCCCCTCCCCTGCCACTTTCATCTCAGATGAAGGAATCACAGGAAGCAAGTAGAGCCGATGTGTCTAATGCCTTGTTATTGCTTTACAAAATATGAAGAAGTCTTCTTGATGCACTTGATAAATTATCTGACCGTTGGCTGGCTGAAAATTGGCCACACCCCTGGTTGCCTTTAAAAGAGTTAAGGCTAGAAGTAGCTTTGCAGTTTGTGGTGGATTAGAAGGTAGCATGGGAAAGGGAGGGGGATTCTCTTTCCCACTCCTCACTGTCAGCAATGGGATCTTGCAGTGGAGGCAAGTTAAGTAGGAGCCATGGTACTCAGAGAGAGACAGATCCAGAACGGGGGTTACAAAGAAACGTTGGGGAACATGGCCTCTGGCAGCTGAGAAAACAGCTGCCCATGGATTTAAGAGAGAATTAGCTCTGAGGGTAGGAGAGGAGACGGTCAAGGGCCTCAGCTGAGTGACCCACCAAGTAGACACCATGCCCTGGTGGGAAGATCGTGGGATACCCCAAACAGATAAGGAACATGGGGGCCTAGTAGTGAGAGAGGCATGAGCTGATTTGGTGAGGTGTTTTAGGTGTGTGTGAGTTTCCTACTCCCAGCATATTATAAATTTGCACCCACTCTTTCTACTGCTGTTATGTATATCCTGCCCCACCCCCAGTTTTACTGTGTAGATATTCTTACTATGTGTACAACTTTGCACTGAGCTATTTGTGTTTACTGACTATTAAGGACAAGCATGCAGGGCGGGAGCTCATGAACTATAGATGTACAAATGCAGACTCATTTCAATATCCCTTAAACCTGAGGTGGGAGTTATACTTCCAGGTGAGCCACCCTGGGTTGTGAGTTGGAGCAACTTCCTTGAATGCAGGGGCCATGTACAGTTTATCCCTTCCACATTATGACGTTCCCCTTTGAAGTTTTGATATATCACGGATCAGCATAAGAAACTAAATGGGAATGTTGGGGTAGTGAAGGTCAGCAGACAAGACAGAAAAAGTTTAGAAACTCAGAGATGCATAAAATACACTTATAGTATTGTATGATATCAACATATTTTATCTTTTAATACCATAATAATTCATACTTTCTATTATGAAAGGAGGGCCAAAAAATTTTACATGGATTTTCCAGATCCTGGGGGCGCTGCACCCTTAACTCCTCCAACCTCATGATGTGGATGGGATAACTGTATTGTCTATCTTTGTATCTTCCCCCAAGGCTGAACATGGAGCATTACACATAATTGGAGCTTAAGAGATGCTCACTGAGAGAATGAATGAAGGAATTTTATAGAAGCAGATGAATCAATGGTTTTCCAAGTACCTATGAGACAGGCATTATGGTATTCCTCTGTCTGGTTCTCATATTCTATGAGTTTCTTCCCAAATCCCTCAGCACATTGGTCAAAAGTGTCCTGCATGTAATCAGGCCTGGTGACAGGATGTTTCTCTCTACGGTAAAAATCCTACAGAAAATAAAGATTAAAATATTACCAATAATAATAAATGTAAAAATATAAAAAATAAAAATTTTTCAATGGTCAGATTTGTCTAAGAAGCTTTATGGCTTAAGAAGTTGGTAGTGAGTTAGTTATTCAAAGACAGGACCCACATTTTATTCATCTTTGTGAATAATCCCAGAATAAAACAAACATGGTAAAACAAGTCACCTTTGGTACTTTAAGACTGCAAAGCATTTGACCTATGACGACCATGTAAAGTATGGGTAGTTCAAGTATTATTAGCACCATTTTAATAGGTGTTAAACTCCTCAAAAAGGCCCTCTACAATAGGTACCTTCACTTTCCCCTCTCTTCTTAACCCCTCCTTACAATCAGGCTTCCAACTTTATCATTCCACTGAAACTGCTAACTCCAAAGTCACTAATGATCTCTTGGTTGCCAGATGCTGGGGCCTTTTCTCAATCCTCATTCTCCTTGCTCTCTCTGCAGCCTTTGAAGCTGTTTGTTGATGACTGCTTCCTTCATATTCTCTTCTGTTTAGGCCAGGGGTGGGAAACCTGCAGCCTTGAGGCCACATGTGGCCCTCTAGGTCCTCAAGTGCTGCCCTTTGCATTTGGATTCAGTCAAAGACCTCAAGGCTGCAGGTTCCCCACCCCTGCTCTAGGCTTTCCAGACACCACTCTTTCCTAGTTCTCCTCCTTGCCCAGGGTCAGATAATTAGTAAATGTCTGAAGCCACATCTGAACTCAGTTCTTCCCTATTATACAGGGCCAGTGCTCAATCCACTGCACCATCTACTGCCTGTATAACATAAGTAAACGAACGTTCTTTGTGAGTCCTCAGTAATTTTCAAGAATGTAAAGGGGTCCTGAGACCAAAGTCTGAGAACAGCTGGTGTAGGATGAAATACATCTTATTAAGAATCAGGAGACTTGGGCTCTAGACTTGTCGCTCCCACTGATGTGCCTTTGCCACCATAATCTTTCCACAGTCTGTCAAATAAGAAGGATACAATGGATGCTGCATAAAGTCTTTTTCAGTTCTGACAATCTCTAACCCTAAGTTCCTTTCAGTTCCTACATTCTATATTCTAAGTTGCTTTTTAGCTCCGACATTCTCTGATTCTCTGAAATTCTATGGAGGAATCCTGTTGGAACTTGAACCATATCTTTCTTGCACACAGAGGAATCAGCTAAGCAAATCAAAGATATACTAGCAGAGTGAAGACACAGTAGAATCCAAAATGTGATAGGAGGTAGAATTCCTTACCTCTGCTACTGAAAGCAAAGTGTCATTGCTTTCCCAGAGAAGTACATGGATGATACCTTTAAAATGACTGAAACCAAACAGAAGGAAGACAGCTAAAAAGACTTGTATTATACATATTAGTGCTTATCCCCACAAATTAAATAAAATCAAACTAATCAAATCCGTCCTCAGACACTTAACACAAAAACTAGCTGTGTGATCTTGGACAAGTCACTTAACCCCAACTGCCCTCCAAAAAAGCAAAAAAATAAAAAATAAAACCAAACTAATCAATTTTATGTACTTGATTGCTTCACCCTCCAGTAAGGGTTAAATAAATATTTTTGGGACTGAAATGAAAGCTGTCTTACTCAGCATGTTCAGGCTTCTCCCCAAACACCTGATACTTCCTGTCTTGTCGGTTTGGCCGAGAGTATCGTAGGACACTGAAAAGACACAGGCATTTCATCGAATTCAGAAAGGTGCCATTATTGGGAAAAAAACAAAAATGAAAAGAAAAACAACTGACTTCCCCCTTTGATGCATCAGCTGGGGAACTAGGAAGTTATTTTCTGTTCACATAATGATAGCTTACAACCAAATTTAGTACTGAAAATCCTAAATACCTCCTGTAGTTTCTAATTTGTTTAAATTTTCATCCCTGGCCTATTTTAAAAAGGGCCTGCATGTGGAATCAGCCCAAGATGAGACATAATGTTGGAAGTGATGAGGGATGGCTCCCTCTACCCCAGGTACCCCATCAGAAGGAACAACACTTGATACTTTTAGGCTTTGGAATTAATAAGCATGATGACGATATATGGACAATGAATTTGGAAGTAAGTTTTCAGGCAGATGAGGCCAAAAAAAAATGTGGGAGTTAGGGAGCAGGGGGAATATGATTGGTTACATCTGATATAAGAAAGCAGATGTTTTTATGTATGGAAATTTTTTTTTCTGGAAATAAAGCAAGCAAGACTTTATGCAGTAGGTTTCTGTAAAAGGACATAGAAGGAGTGAATGAACAATGCCATCAACCATATTTGTACAAAAGAAACAGAAACACTAATTAAAGTAACATTTCTTATATCAACTTTCTACAAAGGCAAAGGACAATAGAATTAATTATAATTCAATGCAAGAATTTCTACCAGGGATGTGAGGGTTTTTTGGTTTGTTTTAAAAATACCATGTATTGAAATCACAAGTCCAGAAGATAAACCATTCAGTAATAAGAAGAATAAATATGACCCTTCCTTTTGTGTCAGGCAGCAGTTTTCATGGCTGGTTAGCTCTGTTGGTTGAAATGTGTTGCTAATGATGCCATGATTGTGTAGGTCTAATATATTTACACATTTCATGATATATACATATATATATTTGTTTAAAACATTCATTAAAAAAATGAGTTACAGATTCACTCTCTACATCCCATACCTCTTCTACCCACTGAGAAGGCAACTAATATATCGATTGTACATGTGAAACCATGCAAAACATATTTCCATATTAACCATATTGAAAAAAAAGGCAAAAAAATAAATGAAGAGATAAAATTATACTTCAATTTTTATCTAGAATTCATTAATTCCTCTTTGGGGGTGGACAGCACTCTTTCATCATGAATTCTTTGGAATTGTCTTGGATCACTGTATTGCTGAGAAGAGCTAAGTCATTTATAATTGATCATCTTATACTATTGCTGTTACTGTGCATAATGCTCTCCTGGTTCTGTTCATTTCATTTTGCATCAGTTCATGTAAGTCTTCCTAGGTTTTTGTGAATAGATCCTGCTCATCATTTCTTATAGCACAATACAATAGTATTCCATCATAAAAATATACCACAACTTGTTCAGCCATTCTCCAATTGATGAATAGCCTCTCAATTTCTAATTCTTGGCCACCATAATAAGCGGTGCTATAAATATTTTTGCACATACGCATCTTTTTTCCTTTTCCTTTGCTGGGTTAAAGGGTATGCACAGTTCTTGGACATAGTTCCAAATTGCCATCCAGAATGGCTGGATAGTTCACAGCTCTATCAACAAAGTACTACTGTCCCAAACTAACTGTTCTTTTTAGATAAAGATAGCACAACACACCTACCATTAGTAGAACATGCCCTTAATTTGGCCAAGGTATCCACACACTATCAACCAGTCCCCCTTGTGACCAAGAGTATTCATTTGTCTGCCAGCTAAGTGTAGGAGTACAACTGATGTAAAGAAGTGAATGGGGGGATGGCTAGGTGGCGCAGTGAGTAGAGTGCTGGCCCTGGAGTCAGGAGGACCTGAGTTCAGATCGGACCTCAGACACAACACACACAAACAAAAAACCTAGCCATGTGACCTTGGGCAAGTTACTTAAACCCAATTGCCCTCCAAAAAGCAAAAAAAAAAAAAAGTGTATGGGGCATACAGGCCAGGAGTCAGCTAAATTCTCCCAACATTCCCCTCCAAACAACTTTGAAATAATAACTCATATCAAACTTTGGAACAACAGAATCAACAAAAGGCCAGAAAGAGATTTTTTTCCAACCTAAGACAACTTAGTAGTTATAGGAGAGGTTTGAGACATCAGGGTGGGCACAGGCTCAAACTTGGCAGAAGCACCAATGGTGGGGCTTTAGGATATCTGAGCCTAGAGACACAAGAGAGTCAGACAACTGGCCAGAAAGAGTTTGCAGGGGATCCTGTGCTGGCACTCACTTTGCTGTGCAGCTACCACTAATTGGCAACTCTATTGCCTATAAGCAGTTCTGAGTCACCATTCCAGGACAGAGAGAAGCATTATGATGAATCACAAGGGAGTAGGGACACAGATCACATTTCTAGGGCCAAGAGGAGTACTTGTGGCTACAGGGGACCAGGGTCCCTTCCTAGGTGAAGACCAGAAAATAGACCAAAAGAGCAGTTACCATACCTCTCCCAGGGTAACACCATCTTGGCAGCACTGAAAACTTGCAGACCCCCAAAACTAGTTCTAAAAGAGCAGCGCAAAAAAAGTCTGAAGCTTAGTACAGTGCCTCCCCACTAAGCACAGCCCAATTTTACATAAAGTTCAGTGTCAATAAATAGACTGGAAAATGCAAAAACCACAAAAAAGGAACTTGACCACAAAAAAACTACTACAGTGATAGGGAAGACCAAGACATAAACTTAGAAGACAAGAACAATGTGAAAACAACTATAAGCAAAGCCTCAAAGAGATAATTTAAAAGTTATTAGACTACTTGAAAGCCATGATAAAAAAAGGAACCTAGATATCATATCTCAAGAAATTATCAAGGAAAATTGCCCTAATATCTTAAATTAGGAGAGCAAAATAGAAAATGAATGAATACACCAAACATCTGATTGAGATCCCCAAATAAAAACTCCCTGGAATATTGTAGCCAAATTCCAGAGCATCTAGATCAAGGAGAAAATATTGCTAGTGGTCAAAAGGAACTATTCAAATATCATGGAGCCATAGTCAGGATTACAGCAGCTCCCATGTTAAAAGAGTGGAGGGCTTGGAATATGATATTCTGAGAGATAAAGGAGCTATAGGATTACAACCAAGAATAATTTACCCAGTGAAACTGAGTATAATCCTTCAGGGGGGAAAATAGACATTTAATTAACCAGAAGACTTCCAAGCCTTCCTGATAAAAAGACCAGAGCTGAATATGAAATGTGACATTCAAACTCAAATTTCAAGAGAAGCATTAAAAGGTAAACATGAAAAAGTATACATAATGGACTCAATAAAATCAAACTGTTCATATTCCCATATAGGAAAATGATACCTGTAACTCCTAAGAACTTTATCAGTATTAGGGCAGTTAGAAGGAACTGATAAAGACTGAGGACACACACATGAGTTAATTATGTTGGGATGATGTAAAAAATATATATAGGGGTAAGAAAGAAGGATACACTGGGAGAAGAAGTAAGAGAGAGGTAGAATGGAGAAAATTTTCTCACATAAAAGAGGCACACAAGGAAGAGCCTTTACGGTGGCAGAGAAAATGGTGGGGGGATGGGAAATGCTTGAATCTCACTCTCAGCAGAATTGGTTCAAAAAGGGAAGATTTATATATATGCACTCAGTTGTGTGTAGAAATCTATCTTACCCAAAAGGGAAATAGGAGGAGGAGACAAGAGATGGGGGGGGGGGGGTTTAAAAGGGAGGGCAGATTAAGGGAGGCAGAGATCAGAAGCAAAACAGATTTTTGAGGAGGGACAGAATAAAAAGAGAGAAAGATAAATAGAAGAAAATAGGATGGAGAGAAATAGACAGTAATCATAACAGTGAATGTGAATGGGATGAAAGAACTCATAAAACAGAAGTAGATAGCAGAATGGATTAGACACCAGAATTCAACAATATATTGTATACAAGAGACACACTTGAAACAGGCACACACAGAGTTAAAATAAAAGACTAATATAAATATTAAAATAAAAGGCTAAAATAAAAGAAAAGAATTATTATGGTGGGGTAGCAATCATGATCTTAAGACAAAGCAAAAGCAAAAATAGATCTAATTAAAAGAGATAATCAGGCAAACTATATTCTGCTAAAAGGTACAATGATAATGAAGTAATATAAAAAAAATTTACAGCAAATTTCTCTGATAAAGATCTCATTTCTCAAATATGTAAAGAATTAAGCCAAATTTATGAAAAAAAATAAGAGCCATTCCCCAATAGATAAATGGTCAGAGGATATGAGCAGGCAGTTTTCAGAAGAAATAAATAATATCTACATTCATATGAAAAAATGCTCCAAATCACTATTGATTAGACAGAGACAAAGTAGAACACCTCTGAGGTACCACTTCAGAACTATCAGAAATGACAAAAGCTGGAGGAGATAAAAGATGATAGGTAACATTAATGAATTGTTGGTGGAATAGTGAACTGGTCTAACCATTATGGAGAACAATCTGGAATTATGCCCAAAGGGCTACAGAACTGTGCATAAACATACCCTTTGATCCAGCAATACCACTACTAAGTCTACATCCCACAGATATAAAAAAAAGGTAAAAGGACCCATTTGTACAAAAATATTTATAGCAATTCTTTTTGTGGTGGCTAAAAATTGGAAACTGAAGGGATGTCCATCAAATGGCTAAACAGCTATAATAAATGATTGTGATGGAATATTATTGTGCTATAAGAAACGACAATGGGATGATTTCAGAAAAACCTGGAAAGACTTACACAAACTGATGCAAAGTGAACAGAACCAGGAGAACACTGTACACAGTAACCACAATATGTATGAAGAAGAATTGTGAACAACTTAGCTATTCTCATCCATATAATGATTCAAGACAACCCCAAAGGACTAATGATGAAGCAGACTATCCACCTCCAGAGAAAGAACTGATATTGTTAGAATACAGACTAAAACATGCTATTTTCACTTTCTTTCTTTCTTTCTTTTTGAGTCTTTTTGTATAAAATGGTTAACATGGAATTGTTTTACATGATTGCACATGTATAACTACATCTCATTGTTTATTGCCTTGGGGAGGGAGAAGGGAAAAAGGGTTCGAGGAAGGGAAAGAATTTGAAACTCAAAACTTAAAAAAATCATTAAATGTTTCAACATGTAATTAGGGGAAAATAAAATATTATATAGTTTTAAAAATAAAGAGAACAGTAACATTAATCTAAGACAGTGGTATCAAATTCAAAGAAATGGGGCTATTAGTTCATACTTAAGGATCCCTGCTGGTTACAAATCAACTTAGTTTTAAAATGCAATGTTATCTATATTTTATTGAATTTATTTTATTTTGTTTTTGCTTTTTGGAGGGCAATTGGGGTTAAGTGACTTGCCCAAAGTCACATGGCTAGTAATTATGTCAAGTGTCTGAGGTCAGATTTGAACTCAGGTCCTCCTGACTCCAGGGCCAGTGCTCTATTTACTATGCCACCTAGCCGCCCCTTGCTATTACATTTTAATCTGGTTCTGTGGCTAGTACCTCTGGTCTAAGGGATTTCACAGCAACATGATCAGAATGAATCTTGTGAGATTTGAATCTAAATTGCTTTGGGATTTTTTGACATTCAAACACCTGGAAAATATGCTAATGCCTTCCATTTCCTTGGGATAAGCTCATTCTTCCAAAATTAAATGTAAAAAAAAAAAGTGGGGCGGCTAGGTGGCGTAGTGAATAGAGCACCGGCCCTGGAGTCAGGAGGACCTGAGTTCAAATCCGACCTCAGATGCTTGACACACTTACTTAGCCATGTGACTTTGGGCAAGTCACTTAACCCCAATTGCCCTCCAAAAAGTAAAAAAAAAACAAAAAAGGAAAGAAAAAAGAACCTAAGTTAAAAAAAAAAAAGCATTCATTTTGAGAAGCAGAGTAGAATAATGAAGAGAAAGCTGACCTCAGGGTCAGGAAGACCTGGGATTAAGTCTCATCTCTGGCATATATTGGCTATGTGACTGTGGGCAAGTCACTTAACCTCTTAGTGTTCTAGGCAGCTATCCAAGACTGTTAAATTGTAGAGAATTTGCCGACCTATATTAGTGGAGTGGGTTTATAAAACTGAGAGTTCTTAATATCAATGAATTTATGGGTCTAATTCCTATCCTTAACACTTTCCCACCTTAAGTAATATTGCAGAAAGTCATAACTCTGATAATGGTACGACAAGGAAATATTCTGAAAATAGATTAGGCCTGGTGAAATCTTAAGATAATACTAATAACAGAAATCTATAGAGCATTTTAAAATTCCCAAAGTACTTTACACATTATTTCATTTAAGCCTCACAACAATATTGAGAAGTAGGTATTATATCTATAATTATAACCATTTTACTTGCAAAGGCACTGAGGCTCAGAAACATTAACGATTTGTCTATAGTCAAATGGCTAACAAGTGTCAGCGGCAAGACTCAAATCCAAGTTTTCAGAAGTCCAAGTCTAGCAACTCCTTCCACTGGGCCAGGTTGTGAGCAGCACGTACCCTCCCAATCTCCTTTAATTCAATCTATTTTGGTGGAAAACCCTATTAGGAGAATATTTTTGAACAGTGGCTAGTTTACAGTATTGCTAAAAGCAGAAAGATAAATGGACTGGACTGAAAAGTGAAATAAATAAAGGTCTCTGAAAGATAAGGAAAAAAAAAAAAGGTGGGATTAAAGCAGATGGCCAATGCTTCAGAGGAGAGGAATCTAAGAACCGGTAGAAACAGGGTAGGAAGAATGTGGTGAGGTGAAAGGAGGGTTGAAAGGAAGAAGGGGAGGGAAGTGAGGAAGGCAGGGTAGAAAGAGGGGTCAATTTTGTATTTCACAACTCCTACCTTAACTGTGAGAGACTACTGGCCGTAGATGTGACCTTCTTTAGTGTTGTAATGAGGCTTTCAGTTCGTCGTCTTGGACGTTTCCCTTTAGATGATAAAAAGAAAATAGCAAACCGCTTGGATAGTCCCCAGTTCTTTCACAAAAGCTGATGGCATCTTTCGGATTCCTGACATCCAATTTTTTATATCCTGAAGTTTATACACACCTTTAACCTTGGTACCATGCTCTCGATCACGCCTTGGCTCTGGGAGTCTGAAACCAAAAGGAAAAGCTCTGAGATTTCCTGAAAGAGGAACAGGTTTTGTTTAATTGCTTGTTTGCTTGTCTTTGGAAAGGGAGGTAAGGAGTTCAGTTCTGATTATGATGAGTTTAGAGGATTGGAAAGATATCCATGTTTCTAGTAGGTCACAGAAAACATTACCTGGAGGTAGGATCATTGGCATTGAAATAAAAGGTAGTTATGGAAGCAGATTTGCCCCCCAATTACCTTATACTTTCATATATTTACATAGGATCCTATCTTTATAGTTGAAGGGAACCTTAAGAGTTCACTGAGATCTACCCACTCATCTTAGAGATGAGAAAATCAGGTACAGAAGAGTTGTGTCATACAGCTAGTAAGTGTATGAGACAGGATCTGAACCCATGTCTCCATGATTTTAATTCCTGTGCCCTATGCACTGTACCATGATGTTTCTCCCAAAAGAATGCAAACTTCTTTAGGACATAGACCGTTTCATTCTTATCTTTGGGCCCCAGTGCTTAACCCATTAACCTGAAGGATCAAATAAAGAATTCTGTTTGACTTTTAAAGCACTTTATAACTAGTCTTTTTATGCCTTACATTCCTACTCCAGAATCTAGTGACATTGACCTCTTTGCTCTTTCCTGCTCTCCATTTCCTGACTCAGAGCATTTTTGCAGGCTGTCCCCCATGCCTGGAATTCTCTCCCTCATCTCTATCTTCTGGTCTCCCTAACTTCCTTCAAATCTCATCTAAAATCCCACCTTCTGCAAGATGTACCTTTCTCAGTCCTTCTTAATGCTAGTGCCTTTCTCCTGAGATTATCTTCAATTTATTCTGTATATATGTATATAAATGTATATATGTATACACATCTATAGTTTATACAATGTTGTCTGCATGTTATCTCTCCTGTTAGATTGTAACCTCTTCAAGAACAGGGAAAATTTTTTTGGCCTTTTTATGTATCCTCCAGCACTTAGAATAGTACCCATCACAGTATATACTTAATAATGTTTGTTGACTTGATTTGACATAGCACATACTTAAATGTTTGCTGATCCATCACCTGAATGACTGATAGATGAGATTTCTAAGGAAGAGAAAAAAGGGCCAAGGACAGGGACTTGAAGAAAAATCCTAAACTTGGGAGGTGGAAGGAACCAGAAAAAGAAACAAAGAAAGAGTAGAGGGGTAAAATGAGAATGTTGTGTTGAAGAAGGAAAAAAATATTAAGAAGGACTGGTCAAAAGAAGAGCCATTCCCCAACTGATAAATGATCAGAAGATATAGTCAGTTTTCAGATGAAGTGATTTAAGCTATCTGTAGCCATATGAAAAAAAAATTCTAACTCACTATTGATTGGAGAAACGCAAATTAAAATAATTCCGAAGTACTACTTCATACCTATTAGATTAGCTAATAGGATAGAAAAAGTAAATGACAAATGTTGGAGGGGATGTGGGGATAATGAGACATTAATGTACTGTTGTTGGATTTGTGAATTGATTAAACCATTCTATAGAGAAATTTGGAACTATGCCCAAAGGGCCATAAAACCATGCATACCCTTTGACATAGTAATACCATTACTAGGTCTGTATCCCAAAAGAGATTTAAAAAAAAGGAAAAGGACCTATATGGACAAAATTATTTATAGCAGCTCTTTTCTGGGAGTAAAGAATTAGAAATTGAGGGGATATACATCAATTGGGGAATGGCCGAACAAGTTGTGGTATGTAATTATGATGGAGTACTATTGTACTATAAGAAATGATGAGCAGGATGCTCTCAGAAAAAAACCTGGCAAGACTTACATGGACTGATGCAAAGTGAAATGTACTGGGTATAAAGTAACAACAATATTGTAAGATGATCATCTTTGAATGATTTAACTCTTCTCAGAAATACAATGATCCATGACAACTCTGAAGGACTTAGGATGAAAAATGCTATCCATTCCCAGGGAAAGAACTATGGTATCTGAATACAGATAGGATCATATCTTTTTTTTTTTTAACATACTTTATTTTTCTTGTTTTTGTCAATTTTTTTCACAACATGATTATTATGGATATTTTGCATGACTACACATATATAACCTATGTGGAATTGCTTGCCTTCTCAATGATGAGGGTGGAGAGGGAGGAAGAGAGAGAATTTGGAACTCAAAGTTTTTTTTAAAAAATGTTAAAAATTGTTTTTACATGTAACTAGGGAAAAAATGAGTACTAAATACATACAAAAAAAGAAGGGCTGGTCAACATTATCAACTGTAGCAGAGAGAAAAAGGAAAGGGAAGACAGAGGAGTGAGTGGTCACAAGAGAGTCTATCTTCTTAATATTCCCTTCAAAAAAGGCAATATAAATGACCCTGTTAAAAAAGTAGGATTAACAGAAACCTTAAAAAAAGGTTTTTTGTTGATTTTTCTTTTGGGAAAAGAGACAACCAAAGAAATAAGCAAACTATAGAATGTTCTAATTCAATCAATAAATATTATGGTTTAAAGGAAATTGAAGCCAAAGTGCCACAGGGAAAATATATTGATACAATACCATCAGTAGATCCCTAGAAACAAATCTTAAATTAGCACAAGGCACTTCAATATGGATAAGAAGCACGAGGGAAATAAAAGGATAATATTAATAAAATTATCATGAGATGAAATCAAGAAGGATGAAGATTAAATGATGAAACTTAACAGCTTAGAAATACACATGAAGAATATAAACAAAACAATGGGTTAAGTGAGAAACAATTGCTTTATTGGAGGACAGAATTGTAGAAACAGAACAAAAGTAAAACAAGTTTAAAAAGCTAGAAGATTTTGTGAAAACTTTACAAAAAAAAAACAAAGGACAAAGTTTACAATAACATGATCAGGCACCTTGAAAAATATAAAGCAATAGTCTCATAATGATTATGTTTCATGGGAGAAAAGAATTTCTCAGGAATATTGAAGACAAGGAACAAATTGTAGATAGATTCACGGGACATCAACAGAGATGAACCCTTGATTCAACTGACACAGACACATTACCACTAAGCTTTTAGTCTAAAATGACAAAGCAATAAATTTGTAATTAACCAAGAAGAAAATCTCAATGACATAGCTAGAATATGACCTACTGAATGTTAAAGAAAATAGGACTCACTGAAGGATGTTTTTTATCACGTCTACAGCCACATCATCAAGCATTGATCGCCCCATCCGACTGGGCTGAAAAAGCATATCTTTAAGCATTTCTGGCTTGTTGTCCTCTTCAGAAATGTCAACAGATACAAAGACAATGTTCTCCTTTTCTGTGCTTGCCCCAGATCCCTAGAAGAGAAGAGAGTTGGAGAAAGAAGAGAATCTCTTTCTTCTGTTTCCAGCATCAGTCATAGGCAGGTTAAGCAGACAGAAACCCTAAGAATCCTACCAATATTGTTCAGAATGCACGTTTTCACAGGCTGTTTCCCAAGCCTCATCTCCACCTCCTAATTTCCCTTCTGACTTCAAGTCTCTGATCAGATTTCCCCTTCCACATTAAGTAAGGCTTTCCGAACCCCCTTAATTGTCCTGCACATAACTTGCTTGTACTTAGTCTTTTGCATGCTGTCTCCCCCATTAGATTGTGAGCTCCTTGAGGGCAGGGACTGTCTTTTGCCTTTCTTTATATCCCAGTGTTTAGCACAGTGCCCAGTACACAGTAGGCACTTAATAAATGTTTGTTGATTGACTGATTTCAGCATCTCAAAGGATCTGAGAAAAAACTAGGTTCACAATGTTATTTTCAGGTTTGGCATTCATTTAGTTGATTCTCTTACATTTAAAAATTTTAACTCAGATTCTAATCTTTCCTCTTTCCCTTCTCTCCCCTCCCCCCATGGCAAATTAATACCTAGATCTAATAGATTGTGAGCTCCCTGAAAACCTGGGTCACAAAGGAATTCATGGACCACAGGAAGGATGCATAGTATAATGGGAAAGATGTTTTTAGACTCAGATGATGTGTTCATTTCCTTGCTCTACAACTTACTGAGTGACAACAGGCCAATAACTTAACCAGTTGGCAGCACAAAGGATAGAGTCAGGAAGACCTGAGTTCAAATATGACCTCAGACACACAGCTAGTAAGCTGTGTGATCCTGGGGCAAGTCACTCAACCTCTGTCTGCTTCAGTTTCCTCAATTGTGAAATGGGGACCCTACCTTGAAGGGATTGTGTAAGGATCAAACATTTGTAAAAAGCAAAACAAAACAAAACACTTAGCACAATGTTTGGCACATAGTAGGTGGCTATATAAATACTGATTCTTTCTCTCCCCCTACTTAGCCCCACATTCCCAATTCCACTGTTAGGCATATTCCAAGGAGGTCAATGACAAAAAAAGAAAAGCCCTATATAGACCAAAATATTTATAGCAATACTTTTTTTTGGAAGCAAAAAACCACAAACACAGTAGATGCTCATTGGTTGGGGAAGGGCTAAACTACTCATGGTAAATTAATGTAATGGCATATTACTGTGCTGTCAGCAAGGATGAATATAGAGAAGCATGGTAAAACTGATATGAACTGAAACAAAGTTAAGTAAGCAGAGCCAAGAAAACAATGCACAGGATGACAACAATGAAAACTGAACTGCAGAGTAATAAAAAGATGAATGCTGCAAAATCACAAATAGCAAGCTTGGCCCCAAAGGAGAGATTGGAAGACAGAGATGGGGGAGAGGTCCACGGGTGTGAGAACACTTCAAGTGGTGTCAGATTTTTTCCAATGTATTGGTCACTTTTGCTGGAGGGGGTGGTTTCCTCTCGTCCTCTTTTTTTTTCTTTTCTTCTTTTAAAAAGTTCTTTGTTGTAAGGGGAAGGGAGGGAAATGAGGGAAATTTAGATGATGACAAACAAAAGATGTCAACAGAAATTATTTTTAAAAAATTGACCTCTCTGAATCTCAAGATTTTTATTGGTAAAGGGAAGGGTTTGGATTAGATGACTTCTAAGGTCTCTTCCATCCGTCTTATTATCCTAAATACCATACAACTTTATATTGCCCACAGTACTTAGCATGGGTATAGCGCCCTTCATATGGCAGGTATTCAATAAATATTTATGAAATGAATGAGTGAATAAACATGTTCATCAAAACTATCTTCAAATATCTCTTCTTTTTTCTATATATTCTCTCCCCTCAGAGAGCTTATCTATGCTCATTACAATAACTCAAGATATGTATCTCCAGTCTTGAACTCTTGTCCTATTAGCAACTTCAACTCAACATTTTCAAATCTGGACCCATTAGTGAACCCTCTCAGCCCCTAGGACTTCACTAAGAATGTCCCTGGGACCAATTCAGATGGGAGAAACAGCAGAGCAGAAGATTAGAGGGCCGTTCAACCATAGATGCAGTTGCACTAGGACAGGAAAGGAGCCCAGAGAATTGGGAGGAGATTCTAGTCCTAGGGGAACTGGAACCATGATATAGTAGATTGGACTTGTAGCATACTGAATTTGGAATCAGGTTGACTTAGGTTCAAATCCTGACTCAGATACTTATTGTTAGCTGTGTATCCCTGGGCAAATCATTTAGCTTCTCTGTCCCTCAGTTTCTTCATCTGTAAAATAACATGATTGGATTTGACAGGTTCTAAGATCTTCCTAGCTCTAAATGTATGGGGACAATTTGCAAAGTCTTTTGCATAGATTACCTCACTGAAGCTTCTGTCCCATCTCATGAGCTAGGTACTCAGTGAAGTTGGTATTACAAAGAGCCAGCATGGTTTCATCAAGAACATGATACTAGGGACAGCTAGTTGGTACAGTGAATAGAGCACTGACCCTGGAATCAGGAGGACCTTAGTTCAAATTGGGCCTCAAACACTTAACACTTACTAGCCGTGTGACCTTGGGCAAATCACTTAACCCCAATTGCCCTGCCTCCCCCGCCCCCCCCTGCAAAAATAAAAATAAAAAACATGATACTGGACTAGTTTGATATATTTCTTGGACAGGATTATTAAATAGTAGATGATAGAAATGTAGTGGATTTTCCATAGATTTTAGCCAAACTTTAAGTAAAATATTTCATATTATTCTTAGAGAGAAGAAATGAATTAATCAGTGGTGTAAAACTCAAATAGAAATGAGGACTGTACATAAGGATCCCTGCAGGCCACATAGTGTCTTAGAAAACCACATATTAACATTATCTATTTTTATTTATTTTGTTAAATATTTCCCAATTGCATTTTAATCTAGTTTAGGAGTGTTGTAGCCAGATGTAGAAGCTATGTGTTTGACACTTCTGAATTACATGATAGTATAATCAGATACAGTCAAAACCAGTTGGATGACCAAACTCAAAAGAGTAGTTGTTAGTGGTTCAATGTTAATATGGCAAGAGATCTCCACTGGAATACCTAAGGATCTGTCCTTAACTTTATGTTGTGTGACATTGTTTTTGCTTTTTTTTTTTTGGAGGGGCAATTGGGGTTGACTTGCCCAATGTCACATAGCTATCGTGTTTCCCCGATAATAAGACACTGTCTTATTATATTTTTTGGACAGAAAAACAACAGAGGGCTTATTTTCAGGGGAGGGCTTATTTTAATGAACATTGACAGCAATTTTAATAAACAGGTAAATGTGAACAAAAAAATGTACCTTTATTCAATAATGAATTCAATAAAGAACAGGATGACACGCTCACTGCTGCAGCTCTGATTGGATGCAGCTCGGAGCGCGGCCTGCATTTCACGGGGGGGGGGATGGTGCATACAGAGGGTACCGTAATGTAGCGTGTAGCGCAGGGGATCACCTTCACTACAGTAGCAATCTCAATAGGGCTTATTTTCGGGGGAGGGCTTATTTTAGAGGAATCTTACACAGTAAGGGGAGGGCTTATTTTCGGGATAGGTCTTATTATCGGGGAAACATGGTAGTAAGTGTTAAGTGTCTGAGGCTAGATTTGAACTCAGGTCCTCCTGACTCCAGAGCCCATACTCTATTCACTGTGCCACCTAGTCACCCAAGTTAGTTTTTGTTTGTTTGTTTGCTTTTTTGGAGGGGGAAGGCAGGGCAATTGGGGTTAAGTGACTTGCCCAAGGTCACACAGCTAGTTTTTTGTGTTGTGTCTGAGGCTGGATTTGAACTCAGGTCCTCCTGACTCCAGGGTCAGTGCTCGATTCACTGAGCCACCTAGCTGCCCAGTTGTGTGACAGTGTTATAATTGATTTGGATAAAAGTATAGATGGCATGCTCATAAAGTCTGTATATGAAACAAATCTTGGAAGGATAGCTAACACATTGGATGATACTTAGAATCCAAAAGGATTTTGAGAGTATAGATCATTGGGCTAAATTGAATAAGATGAAATTCAGTATGAATGTAAAGGTAATAAAAATCTTATACTTGGGTACAAAAAAGTCACCTACACAAATAGATCTGGGTGTTTTAATGGACCATAAGGTCAATATTAATCAGCAGTGTGATGAGGCAGTCAAAAAAGCTAATTCAGTATTGTGCAGGATTGAAAAAAGCTTTAGGTTCTAAGAAGAGATGTGAAAGTCTCACTGAACTTTGCCCTCAAGAGAACTCATCTGGAGTATTGTTTTTAGTTCTGGGCACCAAGGTTTAAGGAAGATATTAATAAACTGGAGAGCGTCTGGAGAAGGGCAATCAGGACAATAAAGAGCCTTGAGTCCATGTCACATGAGGACTAGTTGAAGGAACTGGGCATGCTTACCTTGAGGAAAAGGTTAATGGGGACATGATAACTATCTTTGAGGCCTTGAAAAGCTGGCATATGGATATTCGCCCTAGAGAGCAGGGATAGACCAAAAGTAATGGATACAAGTTGCAAAGAGACTGATTTAGGCCTGACATCAGGAAAATCTTCCTAAACATTAAGTTGTCCAAAAGGAGCACGGGCTTCATCAAGAGATGCTGTGATCAGCCTCCTTGGACACTTTCCAGCAGAAGTTGGAGGATTACTTCTTGGGCACGTCATACTGAGATAGCCACTTGGGTCCTTTTCTACTCTCAGACTCTATAATACCAAAGGCATCATTATCTCTATTTTAGTGATGAGGAAACTGAGTTTGAGGGAAGTTCAATGACTTGCCCAAAGCTAGGGACTGCCAGAGGTGGGATTTGAATCTTGAACTCCCTAGTCTAGTAGCTCTTCTACTGTCCCACACTGCTTCTCAGGGTACTTATCTATAATGGACACTCTTCTCTTCAGATTCTGTTGCCAGCAGGTTAAGTTTTCAGCCACACAGTTCTAATAATTTCATTGCCCTACTGGAAAACCAAAGGTAGCTCCTCATTTTCTGGCAAATAAAATTTAAATGCTTTGGCCTGGATTTTAGGACATCTTGAAGCCAGGGATCATTTCTTTTATCCCCTATGATGTTCAGCATGGTGTGACAGATAGATAGATAGATAGAGATATGGATAACTATATATATATATACATTATATAGATATAGATATGTATATTAGGCATTCAAAAAATATTCATAGAATGAGTGAATTAACAAAAGAAATAAGTTTCCTAGTAAAAATTCAGGCAGTCTGTAACGTGTAATTTAATATATAACTAAGTGAATTGGATTTTTATCTGATCATTTGCCTACAAACTTTATCTTTCCAAGTGGATTATAAATTTTTTAGGGGTAGGGAATTTTGTCATATTTTTCTTCCAGCCTTTTCTGTGCTAGGCATATATAATAGGCATTTAATACATGCTTTTAAATTATTTATTTAAAATGCTACAACAGGTTGTACAAAGAAAACTACACTAACATATTGTTGATAGAGTGGCGAATTGACCCAACAATTCCAGAAAACAATCTGGAATTGTGTGAAGAGAGTTCTTAATAGTGTTACCATTTCACCTGGAGATATCATTGCCAGGCATATATCTCAAGGGGGTCAATGACAAAAATAACACTCTCAGTCATATGCACCAAAAATTTTGCATGAGCATTTTTTGTAATATCAAAGAACTAGAAACAAAGTACATACCCATTGATTAGGAAATGACTAAACAAGTTGTGGTACTTTAACGTACTGGAATATTACTATGAAAAATATCAAAAATGATGAATATAGAGAAACATAAGACAACCTGTGAATTCCTGCAAAGTGAAGTAACTGGAATCAAGAAAACAATACACACAATGGGAACAGCAATAGAATAATAACCAACAAAAAACTAAAATTTAATGCTATGAAAATAAAATGATCAAGCCTGGTCCCACAAGGAAAATGAGAAGGTAGGTTCGCCTCTCTTGACTTCTTTGCAAAGGTAGGGGACTATGAAGATGGAACACTGCATAAACTATCACATGTTTTTGGTATGTTTCTTAATTTTGCTGAAAAATTTCCACCCCCTCTTTTTATTCTTTGATATTGGGGGGGGGACTCTGATATATTGAGAAATACAGATTATGGGGGAAAAGATATCAATAAAAATTTTATTTTTAGAAAACCCTAATAAAGGAGATATATTCAAAATGATGCCAGCAAAATTTGTTACCTGTTTACCTCTAGCATATCAAAAGATACCATCCAGATGTTTTTAATCTGCCTTATTGTTTCACTACCAATACGGAGTAGATACTTGGATACTGGACCCCACCCGAAATCAAAAGAAGATATTTTCATTCTTTTTCAAGACTCATGTCCCTCCTGTCTCTCCTAGACTTTCTCCAGGATGCCCCAGATACCTCGTCACCCTGCAGGCTTATCCGTTACCCTGGATTCTACTCATTAGAAGTACCCTCTGTCCTTGTCCTTCCCCTCTGATTGGCTCATTCCTAGAACCTTCAGTTTAAGGAGGAAGCCCAGGTCATTCATATCTTCAATACTCTCCAGGTTTCCTTCCTGACTTTTTGGACTTTCTCTGTCATTGCCTCATCCCATTTAACTCCTTTTGCTCCCTTTTATGTATTTTCTTCCCCCATTAGAGTATAAACTCTGTGAGCCCAGGGACTGTCTTTCTACTTGTATTTATATTTCTAGTGCCTAGAACAGTGCCTGGTACATAGTAAGTCCTTAATAAATGCTTGTTGACTACCTAATAGATCATGCAAGATTTATTTAATCCTATAGTATCTTTTAGGGAAAATAGGTAATTTACTCCCCAATGAAAGAGATACCTCCCACAGCACCCAGAGTTGAAAGACATAGAAGTGCTAAGTCACATCTTTCCTAGGAAAAGAGATATAATTATTACCTGGTTATCCAAATGGCAATTGAGATACTGAATCCTTTGGGTTAGTTTTTCTACCACCTGTCTGGAAAAGCCATATAAGTCTTCTGCAGTCACAGTCTAATGACATGGGAGGATGAAAATAAGTTGAGAGATTGAAAAAAAAATTAGTTTTTATTAAAACTGTATAGGAATAAATGTTTAACTTTGTTTAGCAGTTTGAAGATATTTGGGTTCTACATGTCTCCTTTAAGAAGTCAGGTGGGAAAGTGAGTGCTTGTTCACCTGGAGAGAAGGGGCCTTGACCAAGTATGTTAGGAACAGCTGGTGTCAGAAGTTATATTACACAATATAAATCCTTTTAAAAAGTCAGTTTGGAGCTACTTAATGGAGGGAGATGAGAGGAAAGCCTGGAGGGGAATAGTTGGGTCCACATATGCAACTGCTCTACACATATCTCTTCTGACAGTTCTGAGCCTATTCAGAGAGCACAGCAGAGAAAGGACAGAAAGATGGCCCGAGTTAGGAATCTTCCATGTTCAAAGTGAGTTGAAGAGATATAAAATAATTAGCAAGTATGTTTGAAATGGTAACTGGGCATGTGACGCAGTGAATGAGGTTAAACATTATGGAAAAAAAAAAACCTTGGGGCAGCCTGTATATGAGAGAAAGAAAAACAAACAAATAAATATTAAGAGAATGGGAGCACTGGCAATTCAATTAATGATAAGGGACTTGAACCGTTTTTAAAAGCATCTGTTTCTCTTAATTTTTGCTTGTGAGGTATTTCACAGTTGTAAGAAGAAAATAGAAGAAACCAAGAAAATGTTATTTTCTAAATTAACTGATAGTATTTTCTTGTAAAAAGCAAGGCAATGCACTGTATGATATATCTGCTTCTTTCAGTTAAAAATCGCCTACAGTAAACAGAGGTTCAAAGGGCTTCGAACAAATGACCCAAAACAAATCCCACATAGGATTTTCTTTGTAACCTCAAACCATTCTAAAATGGTAGAAATGTGTAGGTGTATTTTTATATCCTCCTGGGACTTGTGTCTCCTCTGTCAATATCTGCTCTGAAAAAAACCAAATCTTATTGGGACTAGTTGTTGCAAAGCAGAAGATGGCAATGGGTAGTGTTCAACACGCTGCCTTCTGGCATTCCTTCCTTATAACTCAGATCATTTAGTGCCACATTAGAGAAATTACAGCAAAACCAAATTTGCAAAACAAAACAAAAAAAATAAAAACCAAACCAACAAAATGAAACAAAACAACACAGCAGTTGGCTGGAAGTTTAATGGAAATATAGCATCACCCACAGCTCAGATTCACAGCTTTGGACTCACATTGACTAGGTTTTGACTCAGGGTCTTTTCATGTAAATCTCTTTGATCTGTGTCCTCACTCTCAGGGTTTACCCTGAGAACATCCAAATTTGACTCATGTCTCAGTATCCAGAAAAAACGGCCTGGGTAAGCATTCATGTCAATGAAACAGCTAATATGAGGCAGGTTTTATTTCATGTAACAGATAATACAAAGGGACTCTTAAGCCCATAAGTGGTCATGTCAATTCTCCTTTACAGATAGTCCTTCACCTATCCTGGGAGCCTAAACAATCCTCTAGACTTTACTACTTTTGTAGTTGGAAATTTCATCTCCCCTTTCCTTCCTCCTCCACTTACTATAAAGGGAAAGAAGCCAATACTTCCAGAATATTCTAGTCCTAGGCCCTCCTTAGGACAAAGATTATTCATTATATTTAAACTAGTGGTGTGATTTTTTTTTTTAATGACAGAGATGAAGTTGAAGCCACAAATTCATTTGATTTCACATTTCAAAAGGGGTACCACGAAGGCAAGGACCCCATAATTTCTTTCCTAGGGAGGGCATTTCCCTCTATTTTCTACTGATTTCAAGAAAAAAAAGTTAAGTCCAAGATGAGACTCAGAATCTTATGAGCCAGGGCTGAGACTTACCATATTCTAGACAAAGATATGTCAAGTATCCTCCTTAGAATTATGTGGCTATCAGTAGGCACCTCTCAGATTCACAACCTGGTAGGCACAGGATATAGGACTGGGCACTTACGTTTTGGTCCATAAATTCTTGACCACAAATATTTATCTTGTGGCGAAGTTCTTGCAGAGCATTATTTAGTGTCTCGGTTTGAAAATTAGATTTGGACACCTGGAAAAGAAGAGGGTTAGACTTTGTTTAGAAGGATAATCTGGAGCTAAGAAGACTACATTGAAATACATTTTTTGGTAAATGAATTGACATGTGGGGAAAAAAAGGCTATTACTCTACACTTGGCATAAGTCTCAAATTCAAGTTCAAAATGATGTTCAAATTTAACAAGTAAAAAACTGGTACATTCAACTATGAGACAAAGAAAAGCATGAAGAATCTTCTTATACTTAACATCATTTAGTGATATCATATAAAAGCTAAATTATTCCTCATTAATTAGTACCTTGGGGAAACAATGAAAAGCATTTTTTGAATTAAAAAAATTAAAATGATGTTTCCTTTTGAATATATGTGTGTTCTATTGGAGTCCACACAGTGTGGTATGGTGGACACAGAGCTGGTTTAGGAATCAGTAGACCTGAGTTCAAGTTTTGCCATTGTACTTGGCTGTGTTACTTTGGGCAAGTTACTTAACTTCTATTAGACCTGAGTAAGTTACTTAACAGGTCCTTGGCAATTCTCTAAGACTTTAGTTGAAGAATCATTACTGATCTGCATTGTTAAAAAGGTTTTCCTCAAATAGGAATTCTGTACACCAATGAAATCACAGGTCCAGATAAGACCAAAAGAACCTTGTTAATTTTTGTCTTCATTTAAAAATTTTAAAATGTATATATCTTCATTTAAAATTAGTATGCCTATGGGGAATCACAAGCTCAAAGGACTACTCAGGTGCCAAAACAATATCAGGTAATGGGTGCTAGTCTAGGAATCACAAGAGCTGGGATCTAGTCCAGGTTCTGCCACTAAATAAGTGTGTCATCCTGGGTAAGCCACTTCATTCATAGGAGTCCCAGCTTACCATTTGTAAAATGAAGGCATTGAACCAGAGTTGGAGGTTAGAGCTGGACTGGGTTGTGGTGGGAGCTGCCACATGTAATATTCTACAAGGGATAACCAAGGGAGATTGTGACTGTCGTATACATTAAAAGGGATAACTCAATATTTATCAAACAAATAAAATTTGTGTGTTCTACCGACCATATCTAGACACCATACATGTCCCAAATATACTGACTTTCACAAGTGAATATAATATTAACAGCTAGCTGTTGGGGGCGGCTAGGTGGCGCAGTGAATAGAACACCCACCCTGGAGTCAGGAGGACCTGAGTTCAAAGCCTCAGACACTTAACACACAAACTAGCCCTGTGACCTTAGACAAGTCACTTAATCCCAATTGCCCTCCAAAAAAGCAAAAAAAAAAAAAAATTTTAAATTAACAGCTAGCTGTAAGGGAAACTTTGTGTTGCTTTTCTAATGATGATGATGGATTTGTGCCAACCCATTACTGTTTACTGACAGTCCCTGTTCAAATGCACCAATCATTTACATTCTGCCATTATTCTAATGTAAATGTAATCTCTGCTAGGTTTTAAAATTTAAGGGTATATGATTGGTTTGTTTTAAATTCAGGCAGAAAATTCAAATCATTTTCTTCCCTAATACAGCCAGTACAATGGCAAAACTTGAACTCAGGTCTACTGATTCCAAAACCAATTAGGTGTCTACCATACCACACTGTGTGGACTCCAATAGAACACACATATACTCAAAAGGAAACATCATTTTAATTTTTTAAATTCAAAAAATGCTTTTCATTGTTTCCCCAAGGTACTAATTAATGAGGAATAATTTAGCTTTTATATGATATCACTAAATGATGTTAAGTTTAAGAAGATTCTTCATGCTTTTCTTTGTCCCATAGTTGAATGTGCCAGTTTTTTAGCTGTTAATGTCAGACAATGTCAGACATTGGCCATAGGGAGATAGTTGGTTGGGCTGATCTGTGACCATCAAGGGATCTCAAGTTTACCTCTACCTTTGGAAACTGAACTTAGATGCTCACAAGCACCTTGTTCTAGTCAAGTAACCTGATAAGCCACAGACAAAGCAAATTCATTCTATGTGCTTCATGCCAATCATTGGTTGCTCTTGAAGGTAGCTACTGAAAATGTCCCCTCTCCCTTCCATTTTTTTCCCCAGGTTTGAGTCTTCACAAAGTAGAAAAAGAAGAAGATGGCACCAGAGCCATGAGTCTAGGTAGGCACAAGGTTGGTCATGGCTAGCACAACCCCAAATTGCTGGTAGAGTAAGTCACTCATTTGTGAAATTCCTCAAAGGGTCTCACATTCCCTTCCTTCCCAATATTACCCACTTTTCTCCATGGCTGGCCAGAAATCCCTAAGATAAAATAAATGGTATCCACCCATCAGTAAAATAAATAAGAAATTCTACCTCTGCCTTGATATTCACTTGCAGATTTGTCAAGAATCGCTGGATTTTCTCTATAAAAATGAGATCCACTGATAGATTATGGAATTTACTTTCAAATTTGTTGATAATCTCATTTGCCTATAAAAAAAAAGATAAAAAGTAGAGAGTATAGGCCTAATTCTAATTTTTCCAAACATAAGAAACATCTAGGGAAGAAAATGATTTGAATTTTCTGCCTGAATTTAAAACAAACCAATCATATACCCTTAAATTTTAAAACCTAGCAGAGATTACATTTACATTAGAATAATGGCAGAATGTAAATGATTGGTGCATTTGAACTCCCACTTGTTGAGAAAAATGTGCTCACCTGCTCTAGGTATTCACTCTCCATTTTCTCCATTTTCATCATGACAAAATTCTCAACAAATTCAATGCGTATGGATTCCTTTTCTAGTCGACTACAAAATGCAGTCAATTCATCAGGGGAGAAGTTCCCTCCCTCTGAAAACAGTCTGAAAGTAAGTTAGAATAAAAGCCATTGACTCAGAACATCTCCCTCTTCTTGAATTTTCTAGTTATCAGATATAAGGGCTAGAGTCAAGGAAAATGCCTGTAGGGTGCCATATCTGGAGAGAAAGGATAGAGATGGAATCTTCATTTTCGCTGGCAAATAACATCTGGTTCCCAGGTGAGGCACCTCCCCTACCAAGGCAAATTGTACCTTCCCTGTAATTTATCCCCTTAGAACAAAATGGCTGGGGAGAGAGGGGAGTCCCACAACTCCAAGGGCAAATCTGGCCTACCACATGATTTTGTACAGTGAGCTAAGAATAGTTTTTGTTTTGTTTTGTTTTCATTTTTAACACAATTTTATTGGATTTAAAAATTCCATAGTTGGTTTTGGTTTACACACTGTTGGCACTCAGGCTGTAGTTCGCAGGCCCTTCCTTGCCTTGAGAGTTAATGATTTGTCCAGGACCACATAGTCAGTACCCGTAGTTTCCTGGCTCTGAAGGCCACCTCTTTACCTACTACTCCCCATTTCAGCTCCAGGTATTTTCTCTGATTGTCTTTCCTCCATGCCTGGAATGCTCATCTTTCTCATTGTTGCCTCCTGGCTTTCCTGGCCTCCTTCAAGTCCAAGATTTTAGAATCCCCTCTTCTGCAGGAAATCTTTCCTGATCTCCCTTACTTCTAGTGCCCTGTTGATTATTTCCAATTTATCCTCTAATTAGCTTGATTGTACACAGATAATTGCATCTTGTCTGCACCACTAGACTGGAATCTCCTTGAGAGCAGGGACTGATTTTTACCTTTGTTTGTGTCCCCAGGGCTTAGCACAGTGCCTGGCACAAGTAGATGCTTCATAAATAGTTATTATTGACTGAGTGACTATACCACACTTTTATCTGTAGAGGGAGAAACTAATGCTTACTTTAATATATCTAGTCTATGTATATGTAAAGATGGGGGTAGGGAGAGGGAAGAGGGAGAAAGAAAGGGGGAGAGAGAAAGAGAGAGAGGGAGAGAGAGAGAGAGAGAGAGAGAGAGAGAGAGAGA
>NW_027187344.1:4935952-4949583 GCF_028583685.1 Petaurus breviceps papuanus | reverse complement strand
GAGAGAGAGAGAGAGAGAGAGAGAGAGAGAGATCTTGGAGAACAAATACACATTAGTTTTTACCTGCATTTTTTAAGAAAATCCACATTTGCTAATTGGAGTTTCTCCATAGTTTCTTCTAGGTATTGTCGGAAACCCCGGAGGGACACCTGCATGACATCCACATATGAGAGCAGCTCTCTGTGTAGACTGGAGCTGAACAGAGTCAGACTGTGAGAAGAGACAGAAAGCAAGCCCATTTTGAAAGAATGGAAATTTCTAGGCAGTGCCGCCATGACATTTTGTAAAATCATGATAGCAAAACTCTGGGTCCAAACCACATGCATGAAAATTTTGAGCGCCCAGAGATTCTTTCTTTTCACTACTACTGTCAATGACAAGTATCCCATTAATTTTCTACTTTTTCGTTATTGGTTTCACTTTCACGAAACTCACTATCGGGAAAACAATTTAACTGTTACTAGAAGCAGGACAATCCATTGCTACTCCTTCCCTAGGTGATTTGAATACAACGTTCAAAACTTAGTGTTTATATAGTACTTTTAAAAATGTTCTTCAAAACGCTTTTAAAAAATAATACAGTTGTAGCACTGGTGAACACAGTAGCTAAGGAAAGATATTTAAATACACTACACTCAGCTGACATATCCGCCTCAAGGAAGCATCAGGCGAACACTTTGGGAAAGGAGTTCTGTTTCAAAATAAGTCTTTAGGTTAAAACAAAGGAGAAGGATCTTATAATGCCAGGATAGTAAATGCCTAGTTCTATTCTTTCCCTGAAATTTAAGACTAGTTGCTGATCTGGGGAGAGATTTGGCCTCCTTACTTCCGACTAGTGGTAGAGTTGAGGAAGGCTTGCTCTATGTCAGTCAACCAATTCCGGAAGTTTTTGTTTTTGGTTTGTTGTTCTTCCTGGAATTTGTAGAACATGATTCTCTGCCTCCTCAGCGTTTCCAAGATGCTGGCACAGTGACGATCAAGCCGTTCTTGGTGAAACAATAACTCGGCTGCAAAGGAAAGATGGGGCACACATGACCCTTGCAATCTCTCTTGACTGTCTCTTCCCAAATAGACTAGGGGAACAAATAGATTTCCAAAGAGTGGTGAATGATGGCATTTATGCACCACTTTCACCAGCTGAGAGTACCCAAAGAGTTAGTAGGGAATGTTCAGGTTCAAAGATATGACCCACAATGAGAAATACAAGACAGTACAAGAGGAAATTTTGAAAATGAGCTCTGGAGTCAAGAGGATGTGTATTCAAATTCTGCCTTGCATGTTTCTAACCTGGGTGCCACATCCATGGGCCCTAATGTCCTCAACTATAAAACAAAAATAATTAGGCTAGACGGTCTCTGAGCTTCCTTCTGCCTCTAGCTCTCTGTGTTCCTATGATCTGAATGGAAATTTTATTCAAGGAGTTGAGTATAGTCAAGAGTTAATTCCTATAGCATAGGACAGAAACTGCCAATGTATTCTAATCCACAGATTAATTGGGGCTATGACTGTCCCTGGAAAAGACAGTCTCTCTCTCTCTCTCTTTCTCTCTTCCCTCAGCCTGAAGGGTCAGTGGTGAGAGACAGTGTAAATTTGTCAAAAAAATGAGAAATGACCAATGTACACCAAGGAGAAAAGCAATGTACTATCTTTATAATGCTCTAAGATTTTTGGGGGGGGGGGCTGGGTGGTACAGTGAGTAGAGCACCGTCCTTGGAGTCAGGAGGACCTGGGTTCGGATCTGGCCTCAGACATTTAGCACAAAAATAAACTAGCCGTGTGACCTTGGGCAAGTCACTTAACCCCAATTGCCCTACCCTTACCCCTCCAAAAAACAAAAAATAAAAAAAGATTTTAAAAAAGATTTCAAAACACTTTCCTCATGATAACTCCAAGGCAGATAGAGATTATCCTCATTTGTCCTTGAACTCCCAGTGCCTAGCACAGGATTTTCTACAAGCAAACTTTGTGCTTTATTAAATTACTGAAGGGCTGGACCAGATGCTATCTGAGGTTACATCAACCTCTGGAATTTCATGATTCAGATCAGTTCTGAAACCAGCCTCTGCAGGTCCTGCAGCGACCCACCAGATTCTATCTCCCTGGTTCATTGGGCCTTTGGAAGTCACATACAGAGGCAGTGATTACAGAGATGGCACAGTGGAGAGAGTGTTGGGTCTGGATCAGGAAGACTCATCTTCCTGAGTTCAAATATGACCTCAGATACTTATTAGCTGTGTGACCCTGGTCAAGTCACTTAACCCTGTTCGCCTTGGTTTCCTCATCTATAAAATGAGCTGGAGAAGGAAACAGCAAACCACTCCAGTATCTTTGCCAAGAAAACCCTAAATGGGGTCACAAAGAGTTGGACATGACTGAACAACAACAAATATAATTTTAGATACATACTATGCTTTGAGGGATCTGGCATCTCAGTGAAGTAGGCATGCCCTCCCCCAGAGAAGACCTCACTCCATCCCTGTATTTCTTATTCTCTACTGAAGCTATAACAGAATGATCCTGCAGCTTAGAGTCCAGAAGAAAGTGTAGCTGAGCAATCTCTGAAGAATTGAGGGGAAGTGTGACAGCTGTATTCACACATAGATCAAGGCTGTCATTTAAAAGACTTTAATTTCTTAATGTAGTGGAAAAAAGGACACACAAAGTTATCACCCTTTATGGGAAAACTTCAGACAAGTTGCAAATTCACAGACACTTTCAACAGTTTGCTAAAAGGTGCTAAATAGAGTGTTAAGCAAAATGATGTAATTAATGAAGTGTAACCGTAATTCCAGGAAAAATGTCAAGCAGGCACATTTCATAGGGTCATAGATCTAGAGCCCAAATGGACCTCTGAGGTCCTCTAATCTAAGTCTTTCATTTTACAGCTGAGAAAACTGAGGTCTAAACAGGGGATGTAATTTGCCGGTGGTCACACAGGTAACCAACTGATGGCAGAGCTAAGATTAGATTATGGGTCCTCTGATCCCAAACTGATCATTCTTCCAGCTACGTGATCCCAACTCTTTGGAAAGAATTGAGGGAAAGCAAGATTCTACCTGCTCTGACATTGTAGACTTCCGTCTTTATGCGTTCCATCCTTGGTTTATGTAAGTGGAGACGCAGCTCCAATTCTGAATCCAGCTCCTCAGTCTTTGCAGCGACAATGATTTTGGAATTGGTCAAGGATTGGCCAAACCACTTCTCAAGGGATTCAAACAACTCACAACGGATTCTGGCATCACGAGAAAAAGAACCTAGTTTAGAGGACACTTCCACATGATCCGGACTTTTGTTTTCAGGTAAGTCAATTTAAGAAACATATAAAAGCACAGTAAAGTTACATAGAAGGAGCATAATTTACTTGATAAATACTTTTAAAAGTCACGAGTTGCATTTCAGCAGTCCTCAGTGAATGATGGACTTTGCAAAAGGCTTTGTGAGGTTGTAACCAAAGCCACGAATCTTTCCACATGCCTCAATTGGATTCAACAAGCATTTATTAAGTGCCCAGTATATGCAAGGTACTGAGGATGTACAAAAACAAAAAAAAATCCTTGCCCTCAATGCACTTGCATTCTACTGAGAAAACAAAGAATTATATACAAAATAATTTGAGGAAGAAGAAATCATGCTAACCCATATTTTACATAAATGCAGGAGCTTTGAGGAAAGTTAGCTTTCTCTCAGCAGGTAAAGGTCATGGCTGGAGGCTGGGCTTCATATGACTTGAAGGCAGTCACCAAACCAATGACTGTAAATAATTTCTATAGAGGATGCTGTGCTTTGTTTTGTTTTGTTTTTTTGCCATCTAAGTCATCCTCCCCCTCCCGCTCAACTCAGAATAACATCCCCTTTGCTCACTTAATTCAGAAGCATCTTTTCTAAACTTTCAACATTTTAAAGGCCCCCCTCCCAATAAATCCCAGTCCAAAATACTGAGGAAAGAATATTTCTACTAACCGTTTTTTTAATCTTGAAAACATTTGGGATGGTAAAATCACATGTTCCAGGAATGTGGCAGTATTCTGAGAGGTGTCTTCCAGTGACACATTAGATAATATAGGATAGAACAATTGACCTTCAGTTTCTTCAAGAAGTGAAAAAACCAAATATTTGTTCCCACTGGAAGTTACAAAGGACTCAAACTCTTCATCAGAGCTTTCAATTACACTCTCTTCCTCTGATGTAGTCACAGGTTGAATCTAGACAGGTGAGTGTTAAGAGAATGTGAATTTAAGATCTTTCCTGCCCCTAGGTCCTTTGATAGGCTTAAGTGAACCTGGAGCCTGTGGCAGGAAGCTTGTTTTTCAGGAGATACTTTGTGATTGGGCAGTGGGTCAAGAGAGTTGTGACATTCTCTGAACCAGGAGAAGGCTATATAAACCCTCATGTTAGGCTTTGTTTTGGGGTTCACTTTGAGAAGTGTTGTATGATTTGACCAGAGGAGACTCTGGGCAGCTGTTGAGCCCCCCTGGCTTTGAGAACTCAGATGTTGATAACTGTGAATAGGTATGAATGTAATGGTCAGACAGTTGGAGGCCTGTCTGCTTAAAATGTTTCTCTGTAACTTCTGCTTGTAACTTCTGTCTGTATACTCTGAAGTTTGGGGTGCTGACTTTTTCCCCTGAAATAGGTAAACGATATGTTTGATTAAAGCAAGATTGTTGGGGGCACCTAGGTGGCACAGTGAGTAGAGCGCTGGCCCTGGAGTCAGGAGGACCTGAGTTCGGATCCAGCCTCAGACACTTACACACACACACACACACACACACACACACACACACACACACACACAAAATAGCCGTGTAACCTTGGGCAAATTGCTTAACCCCAACTCCCCTCCAAAAAGGCAAAAAAAAAAAAAAAGGAAGATTGTTAACCCATTTTGAGTTGCTTTCCTTTAGAAAAGCAGATCTAAGAACCTGTGTTGATAGCCACCCTAGGGAAGCTGGGGTGCTTGCTGCTACTGTAAGATGACTTTAATATATAAGAAGCATGAACTTTATAACAAGGTTACAACTACGGTAGAGTGACTGGGTTTCCCCTAGGGCACTAAAATTTAGAGGGTATTGAAAACACAGTTCTGGTCCTTCAGCAACCAGAAACAACTGAGTTCAGCCAGCACCTAGTTAGCAGATATCAGGAAGTGGTAAATAGTGTCCTTTTCCTCCCCTACACCTCAGGTGAGCTTTTTAGGAAGGAGAGCAGTATCACCCCCACTCCTCCTACTAGTCACTGGCCATCAGGCAGTGTCTGGTGTCTCTGACAAACCCTTCAAATGAACTATGTGTTTGTGCAGCTTGCCCTCAGGCACAAATGGGTGCAAGGATAAATCACCCAAGGATCATGCCTTACTAGCATTTATGCTCAACATTCAAACCTTACATAGTCAGCAGCAAATTTTATTACCACATCCAAAGTGGGCGATTGAGGAGAGGAGACACACCAAATGAACAAGATATATTTAACATGAAAATCTTGATGCTAACACATCAAGTTCAGATGTGGCCCATCAGGCAAACATAACAACTGGAGTAAATATGACATTACCGCTGAAGGCCAACAAGAACTTCTTTTCTGTAAAATCCCCAGTTGGCTTCCCAGTACAGGGAGTATAGCAATACTTTATTGAAAGGGACAGGAATAATGTTATAAGGTTGTAAAAGCCTCATGTACAGGGTAATGGCACACACTCCAAGAGCAAGACAGAATCTCATCCATGATGCTTAATATAAACCATCGTTTCTACTCTCTAGAAGCCTCTTCCAAAGCAGTCCAATCCAATGTGATACAACCCAACAAGCATTTATTAAGTATCTACAATGGGAAAAGAGAGATGATCATGGCTTGGCAGATAGAGAACTGTCCATCGAGTCAGGAAGACCCGGGTTCAAGTCATATCCATGAAATATATGAGCTATGAGACCTTGGGCAAGTCACTTGAACTTTTCAGAGGAGGTCTATAAAGGCAGCAGTGCAGTGTAATGGGAAGAGCATTGTAGACAGGATACCAAAGGGAGTGAGGAGTCCTAGAATCTAGTCTCAACTTTGCAACTAATAAGCTATATGAATTTGGTCAAGCCACTCCCCACTAAGTCTCCATTGTCTTACTGCTTAACCTGTGGTCCCTATCACTACAATGGTTGAATTTGAAGTTTATCTTATTTCTCTATTTTGCCTTTTTTTTTGCTGGGGGGGAGATGTCTAAACTTTTGAGTCAATATGCTTTGGGATCTTAAATAAATTTTCCTCAATTTCCTTATAATTTTATGCCCCAATTACTAAAAAAAGCCAATATGAGAAATATTTCTTGCAATATTATTAATAAATATTATATTTATATATTAATAAATATAATATTTATATACTAATACATGAAATATAATATAAAACGATTATATTTATATATTGATGTATTAGTAAATATTAATAAAGTGTTATTATAGTCAATTTATTGCAACAAAGATAAAAAAGACAGAATAGTCAATGTTGGAGGAATTATGGGAAGATAGGCTCCATGGTTGGTGGATCTGTGGCTTGATTTGTCTTGGGAAACAATTTGGAATTATGCCAGAAAAATCACTAAATTGTTTGTACCCTCTAATGCAGTGGTCACTCTACTGGGCATTTGCTCCAAGGAGGTCAAAGTTAGAAAGAAGGGCTACATATATAACAAATTACTCATAGCAATACTTCTTTATGGTTAGTAAAAAAAAATGGAACCGAAATGTATTGTTTATTGGGGAATGGCTGTATCAACTGTGGCATTTGAAGTGATAATACTATTTTGTTTGAAACAGTGAATTTGAGGAATTCAGAGAAACTTGAAAAGATTTCTATGAAATGGTACAAAGAGAGCACAAGGAGAACAATATACATATTGACCATAATAATGTAAATTACCATAACACTAAATGGTAGCCTATGTCAGATTAATTGCATTCATTAATAATAATAATAACATTCATATAACACTTACCATGTGCCAAGTATTGTGCTAAGTGCTTCATAATTATTACTTCACTTGATTCTTATAACCCTAGAAGTTATATTATATTATTGTCATCATCTTACAGATAAAGAAATTGAGGCAAACATACAGTAAGTGAGTTGCCCAGAGTCACACAGCTAGTATGTGTCTGAGGTCAGATCTGAACTGAGGTCTTCCTGACTCTAGGTCCAGCACTCGGCCTACCATGACCTAGCTGTTCTTTCTTGATGCCAAAGAACAGATGATGAAACAGATTTCCTTCTTTTTGTTGGAGAAGTGGGGGATGGTTTGACTTTGTTGCAAAGGGTTCTATAGGATAGAAGATAGGTTGGAAAATGTGATATAAAAACAAAAGATGTCAAAATAAAACTTATACATCAACAACATTATGGCTGGGCTGCATCGATATGATAAAAATGAAAATGTCCCCTATATTACTTTACAGTTAATAGTACTATACAAATCATACTGCCTAGGAATACTTTTGGAGGTAGACAAAATGAGAACAAAATTCATTTGGAAGAACAAAAGATCTATAATCTCAAAGAAAATATAATAGAAAAAAGTAGGAAAGAGGATAGCAGTTCCAGATTCTAAATTATACTATTTCAATGTCTCTGCCCTCTTGACAGGTGGTGCCCAGAAAGCACTGTGCTTTGTAAGGGGATGTGACTGCTGATGGGCTGAGAGAATGCTAAGACATGATGCTCTGTGAGTGTAAAACAGTTTCTTCATTTTTGTTGGACACACACTTATAGAAAGGACCTTTAGAAAGATTGGGATTTCTGAATAGTAGTCTGAAGCCCCAGAAGCCTTAAGACATGTAGAGGAAGTTGGCCTCCCATCATGTCTACTGACTGAAAGCAGACTTCCCCTTGGTGAGATTCTTCTCTCTCCTGGTTGGAGAGGAGACCTTAGCTTGCTCTCAGATAAAGAACTTCTTTACTCTTATGCTTACTTTTTGATAATTCTAATATGCATGAATTTTATTTAACATTTTCTATAATAAAGAGGTTTACTAGCTACTCATGACAATCTTTTGTGTATCTAGGTTTTGGTGGGAAGGGATTTAAGTGGTGAGTATGAGCTAAGGGCCACCCTTCCCCTTGAAAGTGACCTGGGAAGTGACTTTTGTTTTGAACCCCTTAGACTCATAGCCCTAGACTGAAGAGAGGTGAGGTGTGGTAAACATAGTCTGATACTTCTATTAAGAGACAAAATAGCTCTTAGATCCCGCCTATCTCTTTCTCCGGATATGTAAGATTAGACTGCTAGGTATTTATCCCAAGGAGATCAAAGATAAGTATAAAAATAAAGATCCTTATGCTGTAAGAAATGATTGATTTTAGAAAAACAGAGAAAGACTTGGATGGAATAATGCAGAGTGAAATGAGCGTATTCAATAGAATATTGTATACAGCAACCACAATACTGTCTGAAGAACAACTGTGAATATAAGTTACTCAAATCAACTACAAAGTACTTATGAAGATGATATCGACCTCCAGAGAAAGAACTGATAAATAGAAGTATGTATAGGATGGTTTTACATATAAGTGTGTATATATACACATATATGTAAGTGTGTATATATACACATGTACATATATATATTTGTATCAATGGTGATTTCTCATATGTGGTGGAGAGGGGCAGAGAGAGATAGTTCAGAACTTAAAATATGACAAAAAATAAATAAAAATTTAAAAGTAAAGATCCCATTACACCATAATTTCTATGGCAGCATTGTGTGTGTGTGTGTGTGTGTGTGTGTGTGTGTGTGGTAGAAAAGAATTATAAAGCAAGTTAATTCCCATTAACTGGGGAGCACCTAAACAAATAATGGTACATTAATGTAATGGAATATTACTGCATTTTAAGAAATGATGGATATGAAGAACACAGAGAAGCATGGGAAAAACCTATGAACTGATATAAAGTAAAGTAAACAGAACCAAGAAAACAATATATCCAATGTCTACAACAATATAAACAGGAAAAAAAACAAACTGAATCCTGTGCAATTATAGCAATTAAGCTCGGTCTCCAGAAAGAGAAGAAAAAAGTGTACTTCCTTTCCTTCTTTGCAGAGGTGGAGGTGATAGATGTGAAATATTTTGTATAAAACAAGACTTAGTTGATATGTTATTAGTTTTACCAAAATATTTCCCTCCCCCCACCCCAAGATTTTCATCCTGTTTTCAAGACATGACTCCCTGGGTAGGGGCAAGGAGAGGAATATATCTGGAAATAAAGGCAACATGAAAATGAAAGATTTCAATAAAAGGGTTTTTGCTTTTTGTTTTTTTTAAGCATTGACTTATGATTTTTACTGGACTGAAAATCAAATGATTTTCATGAGCCCTAAAGTAGATCTACTATTACAAAGTCACTCAGTCAACATTTATTATTCATTTACTGTGTGCCAGGCGCTATGCTAAGCACTGGAGATACAAAGAGACAAAAGACAGTCTTTACCCTTAAGAAGATTACAGTCTTTTGGGGGAGACCACATAGAAACAAATATCTACAAAGCAAGCTATATATAGGATAAATAGGAGATAATGAATAGAAAGAAGGCACTGGAGCTAAGAGATGTTAAGGAAGGCTTTCAGTAAAAGATGAGGCTTTAGTTGGGTCTTAAAGGAAGCTGGGCAGGTCAGTGGTCAGAGTGGAGGAGGGAGAGCATTCCAGGCAAGGCGGACAGTCAGAAAAAATGGAAGTAGTCTTACTCACCTCATAGGAGGACAGGACTTCGAGGCTTTCCTGTATCTGGTACTCTGTCCAGTCTTCTCCATGCTCGCTAGCTTCTGCCGACCTTTCTCCTGGGGTCTCCAGTTCTCCAGGTTCCTGGGAAAGGCCCTCTTTGAAGGTCTCTGTCTTTTCACTTTCCAGTAGGACACTTTCTTTGGAGCTCTTGGCATCCTCCTCCATTTCGGGAGCTGGACACTCTTGGATTTCATTTGCTTCTGCTGCTAGGAAGATGGTCTTGCTTTTACTTTTGCTCAAGGACGTCATCTTGCTACTCTCAGAAGTTATACTGCTTTCCTTTTCAATCTTGAAGAATTTTTTTATGATATCTTTTAGATGAGAGGGACTTTCTTCTAGAATGTCAGCTGTTGTTCCAAAATATAAAACACATTAATAATGACAAACATGGACTCAACCCCAAACCAAAGAATAACATGAGTTAAACTTGACATTGCAAAGATGTTACCTGGCTCTCTAAACCTTATTATCACCTCGCCATCCATGTTCTGAAACAAAATAACAAGTATATGATTTAATCTCAAGGAAGAGGAGTCTCTTCCCAAAGTTGATTTTAGTTCATTGAACCAAGGTTGATTCTCTGCTTTGAGATTTGGATAATTTCCAGAAAATAGGAAATTTAAGTTTCTCTCTACATATTTCAAAACTAGATTAACACACCTGCCTACACATGTCTTCTGCACAAAGTTGGGACTAAACAAATATACAGTGTCTAAATACAATAACATCCTTCTTGTGCCTTTTGGAGCATGTTGGAAATTTTCAGAAAATGTAACTTGAGACAAAATGATAAATTTGCCCGGGCAGTACTTGTTACACGTGAACACAATACATTAATATAAATATAATATTTATATGTAGTATACAGTAACATAAAGTACATCACCGGCACCAAGTAGAATGGCCTATATGGACTTCTTTTATTTTGGAGATGTTGGAAGATCATTTTGTTTGTTCTTGTGTTTATGTTTTCTAATGGATTTTTATTATAAGTATAGCTATATATTAAAAATTAAATGGTGGTGTTGGAGTTTAAGAAAAGCCCAAACTGCTAAGCTGCCTTCTTAAATTTTCTTTTAAAAACCGATTTGAGAGAATGAATACTTTTGTGTTTTCCCCTCATTTTAAGCAATTCTGAACTTTAAAATATCAATTAAATATCTCCACATACAAAGGAAATAAATGAGGGTTGTAGACTAAAATGTAATCCTCTATTATGTACCCCTTGCTTTGGGCTAAAGTTATATAAAAATTCATTATGTTACTTTAAAATTTGTCCTACTTGTCTGTGATTTCTTTTGGTTTTCCATATGTTCTCCTCTGTGGATACAAGCAGGAGCATCTAGGTTGCTATCTAGCCTGCCTCAGGGTGAGCCTGAATTTCAACCCAGAAGGCATCTCTAAAAATATTAAGCATTTATTAGCATCCTATACAGGAGCCCTTCTTTGTGGATGGTATTGCTTCAGGGTAGCTATGCATCTTGAAAGTTAAGAATTCTCTAAGAAAATTTTGTCTATTCTTCAAGAGAAAGAATGTCTTTTATGAAAGCAAATGGCAAATAACGAGGCCATTGAGAAATAATTTTCAGTGTCTCTAAGAAGAAATCACCATGCTTTGCAACTCCCTAATTGATTTAGCATATAACATTGTATATTATAGTCATCTGTGTCTGTATCATACCCCCCTACTAGGCTATTAGCTAAGTTACTGACTTATTAGAGAAGGAAGGGACCCTGTCCTGTATGCCTTATCAACATCTTGTTCTGGCTAGAATAGGAAAGAGGTCTATCTGACAACCCTCCCCCCCAAAAAAAGTTGTGAGAGTGTGTGTGTGTGTGTGTGTGTGTGTGTGTGTGTGATGACTGAGTAGGAAAATATTGAAGGACTTTCAACTGTCAAGAGACTCCAAAGACAGTTGTGCTGTATCCTGGGCTATGGCTCTAGGGAGGAGAAGCTAGCACATACCTGGTAAGTTCAATAGTGAGGGACAGGGACCCACTTGCAGGAGAGCAGAGTCTCTGTTTTCAGTTCCAGGGCCTAGAGAACAGCTGTAGTTTGCAGCCACAAGAGGGACCACAGGAGCAAGATCATTTGCAGGACATTATGACTGGGGGCCCAAGCTATGGCTTAGGAATGTAAACAAAAGCCCAAGGTCCCTGAGATGGACCTTGGAAAATAACAGTAAGAAGGATCTGAGGCTTGGGATATCATTCCCCATACCTTGAGACTACAACTTAATTATACTAATAGGTGCTAAAAAAAAAAAAAATAAACAAAAAATTAAAAAACGAATAAGCAAAGGAGAAAGAACCAATTATAAAAGTTACTATGGGGACAGAGAAGATCTGATTTCATATTCAGAGGAAGATAATGGAGCTAAAACAAACATTCCCTTTTCAATGAGAGCTGTTAAATAGTCCCAAGCACAAAGAGTTTTTGGAAGAACTTTAAAAAGGACTTTAAAGATCAAATAAGAGAAATCAAGGAAAAATTAGAAAAAATAGTAAGAGTAATCCAAGAAAATAAAGTAAATTATGAAAAGAGAGTCAACCAACTGGAAATATAGAATCAAAAACTTAAAGAAGAAAATAATTCTGGGAAGTTAATGACATTGTAAGACACCAAGAAATCATAAAATAAAATAAAAAGAATGAAAAAATAGAAGAGAAAGTAAAACTTCTTATCAAAAAAACAACTGATCTGGAGAACAGATCAAAGAGAAATAATATAAGAATAGTTGGGCTACCTGAAAATTATGATAAAAAGAAGGAAATCAATACAATATTAAAAAAAATTATCAAGGAAAATTGCCCTGAAGTGTTCTAGAACAAGAAGGCAAAGTAGAAATAGAAAAAAATCCACAAATCACTACCTGAAAGAGATCCCAGGAGGAAAACGTACAAGAATGTAATAGCCAAGTTTCAAAGCCCCTATGTTGGAGCAGCTAGGTAGAGCAGTGAATAGAGCACCAGCCCTGGAGTCAGGAGGACCTGAGTTCAAATGCAGCCTCAGACACTTAACACTTACTAGCTGTGTGACCTTGGGAAGTCACTTAACTCCAATTGCCCTGCCTTCCCCCCTCCAAAAAGCAAAAACAAACAAACAAAACAAAACAACCCTATGTTAAGGAGAAAATATTGAAAGCAACAAGGAAAAAAAAACAATTTCAATATCAAGGAGCTGCAATAAGGATTACACAAGACCTAGCAGCTACTACATTGAAAGACCATTAGATCTTGGAATACTATATTCCACAGAGAAAAAAAGCTAGGGTTATGAACAAGGTAACTTACCCAGCAATGTTAAGTATAATCTTCAATGAAAAAAATGGGCATTTAATGAACTCAAAGACATTCACATTTTTTTGTGACAAAACCCCAGAATTTAAGGGAAAATTCAACATATACAGGAGAAAAATAAGGTAACCATTAAAGACCAAGTATAAGGGACTCAATAGGATCAAGTTGTTTACTTTGTATATGTGAAAATATTAGCAATACTCTCGTGATGGTCATCATTATTTGGGTAGTTAGAAAGAAAGATTTGGGCTGAGCTGAGTATGATGGGGGTGATTCTAAAAAAAATACAACTGTATAGGGAGAGATGAAAAGGAGGAATTATACAAATGAGGCAAAAAGGAAAAAGTGATATAGAAGAAGCTAGCAGTGGGGCAGTAGGTAGGGCTAGAACCTTACTTTCACTGGGAGTGGGTTAAAGATGTGACAGTATATACATGCACACACATATATGTGTGTGTATATATACATGTGTGTGTATATATATGTGTGTGTGTGTGTGTATATATATGTATGTATGGATAGAGAGAGAGAGAGAGAGAGAGAGAGAGAGAGAGAGAGAGAGAGAGAGAGA
>NW_027187344.1:4840859-4935942 GCF_028583685.1 Petaurus breviceps papuanus | reverse complement strand
AGAGAGAGAGAGAGAGAGAGAGAGAGAGAGAGAGAGAGAGAGAGAGATCCAGAAGGGTATAAAAGTCTTCTAAATTCAAGAAGAAATAGGAGGTCAAGGGGATAAGGTGAGAGAAGAGGATAAGGGAGGGACTCTTAAGAGGGGTGAGTAGGTTAAAGAATAGGAAGGCAAAATAGTGGTTAGAAGTCAAGCAGAAGAATGAGGAGTGATAAGGCAAATAGGGTGATAAGGATAGTGAAGAAAAATAGGAAGGAGGAAAATACACAAAGATTAGTTTAGAATATGAATGGGATGAATTTACCAATAAAACAGAAACAGCAGATTAAAAATCTGAATTCAACAATATGATGCTTTCAGGAAACATTATAAAAATGAGAGATATACACAAAGATAAAATAAAAGGCAAGAGTAGAATTTAGTATCTAAAAAAGTAGGCATAGTAATCATGATCTCAGACAAAGTTAAAGTTAAAATAGCTTTAATTAAAAGTGAAAAATAGAGAAACTACTCTATGAGTCAGAAATATTATGCAATATTGTTTTAGACCATTTAAAATACCTAGACAGTATAAAACACCTGAGTGTTTTGGGTGATTTATATCTGCCAAAACAGACATAAGAACTATATCAACACTTTTTATACAAATAAATTCAGATCTAAATAACTGAATATTTGTTGTTCATGGTACGTAGTCAATATAATTTTTAAAATGAAAAATTTACCTAATTAATCCATTTATTCAATGTCATCCTAATTAAATTACTAAAAAAAATTATTTTACTAAGTTAGAAAAAGTAACAATAAAGTCCATTTGGAAGAACAAAAGGTTAGGAACATCAAAATAACAAGGGAAAAAAGATGCAAAGGAAGTAGATTCAGCAGTCTCAGATCTGAAACTATATTATAAAGTGAGAGCATTGTTAAAATGTAAAAAGGATAATTTTGACTATTTTAAATTAAAGTTTTCTTCTATAAATAAAACCTATATAGCCAAGAACAGAAGGAATTCAGAAAACGGGAAAAACTTGCATAGACAATCTCTCAGATAGGATGTGATTGAGTTGGAATATTTCTGTGGTGTAGGAAATGATGAGCAAGTTGATTTGGAAAAATATGGAAAGACTTGCATTTATGAAGATGCTATTCACCTTCAAAGAAACAGATGATATGAGGAAATAAGCATAGTACATTCTTATATATATATATATATATATATATATATATATGTGTGTGTGTGTATGAGCGTATATGTGTATGTGTATTTGTATATATATATATATATAAAGATATCTTTGTATGTGTGTATATCTATCTATCATCTATCTATCTATCTATCTTTATGCTTAATTGTAGCTTTTTTTAGGGTGGGGGGAAGGTAAAAAAATTAAAAGTACATACCAGAGAACAAAAGAAAACCAACAAGGAAGCAAAGAAAAATTGGGCAGCTTTGAAAACAATGTGTAGTATTTATTATATAGGCTTTCTTGAAGAGGAAATTTGTTGTTTCATATTAAATCCTCTCTTATGGTGTGTTGTGTACATGGCAATGTTTTTTTTTCCTTTTTCATTTTGTGTTTAGGTTTAAAATTAAAAAGTTTACAAAAAACCTTAAAATTAAAAAAATCTTTAAAAACAAAATTTAAAAACCATATATACATATATACAGACACATATAAGAAGGTTTCACTGTTTCAACTATTCATATTCTATGTCCACTTGAATGTAAAATCTTAATTTTGGGGTCATTATCTGGTGATAATTTTTTATAAAGATGTGTAAAACCCCCATAATTTATTTTTATTGGAAAGGGAAAAACTGTCTCTGAAGAAGGGGAAGGGAAGGGAATAAGTATCTACTAAATGTCTACTATGTGCCAGGCAGTGAGCCATGCACTTTTACAAATATAGTTATCTCTTCCATATTGCAACTTTTTTTTGTTTTGCTTTTTGGAGGGGAGAAGGCAGGGCAGTTGGGGTTAAGTGACTTGCCCAAGGCCACACAGCTAGTTTTTGTGTTAAGTGTCTGAGGCAGGATTTGAACTCAGATCCTTCTGACTCCAGGGCCGGTGCTCTATTCACTGTGCCACCTAGCTGTCCCTATATTGTAACTTTTCCCATCTAGGTTTTGACGTATTGTGGGTCAGCATAAGAAATTAAATAGGAATTTTGGGGGGAGTTTTGTAGAAGCTGCAGAAGACATATGAAGGCCAGCAGATGACACAGAGTCTATGACCAAATATTTAACCCAAATTTTACAATAAGGTACTGTAAATGTCCTATAAAGAAAAAATTTAGACTCTTCTTGGTACAAAGGAAAGACCAAAAAATTTTATGTTGATTTTCCAGATGGGAAGCAGGGAGGTGGCCCCAAATCCAAACCTGGAGATGTGGAAGGGATAACCATATTACTTTACTAGATCTTAGAAGACCACTGGTGACGAGTGTTAACTTTTTATTTTTACACTCTTTTTGTTAATTTTTGTCTACAAAATATTTGAAAGCTAGCCTAACCAAAGATATGACTTCATTTTTGCTTCTTCACAAACAAATATATTTTACATGGAAATATTTATACTATATGAATAAACTTATATGTACAAATGTTCACACCTAACATGCTGTTTATTTCATACCTGTTCATAGATTTCTCTAACATGAAAATATCGACTGAGAGAAATGCTGTAATCCTGCAATATTTTCAGTATAGAAAATGGATAGCCTTTCATTTCATTTATGAGGTCATCGTGAAAATTTTCATACCTGTTAAAAACATGTAAATTATTTATGGAACATTTATACAAAACAGAGGCGGAAACATTTACACAAAATGGAGGAGGCAGCTAATACTAACATCATAAACCCAGGGAAATCAACCATTGTATTGTACTTAAGGATGCTTGATGTATCTTGAAATCTTCTTCCATACATCTTCTAGCGTTGGGTGATTAACATGTCTTAATATGTTTGAAATTAATTGATGAGAATGGAGGATGAGTCTCTCATTTCCCCAGAAATCATAGCCAAAGTTCAAGGTTACTTTAGAATTTGTTATTATACTTGATCAAGTATACCAAGAAAGGCAACAAGGTATAGTAGACAGTTCTGGATTAGGAAGTTAGTCAAGCCAATAAACATTGATTAAGCAACTACTGTGCGCCAGGAATTATGCTAAACCCTGGGGATTCAAAGAAAGTTAAAGATAGGCCCTGCTCTCAAGCACCTTCCTGTCTAATGAGAAAGACAACATGCAAACATCTATGTATAAACAAAATATATACAGGGAATATTGGGGATATTCTCAGAGAGAAAGTGTTAGAATTAAGGGAGATGATTAAGGGAATGGCTTCCATGGGAAGGTGAGATTTTAACTGAGACTTAGAGAAAGCCAGAGAAACCAATAGGCAAAGAGAAGGAAGAACATTGTCCACGTGTGAAGGACAGAGTGAAAATGTCTGAAACAGATGGAGTGTTCTATGCAATGAACAGCAAGGTGGCCACTGTCACTGGATCCAGAGTATGTGGGTGAGTGGAAAGTATAAGAAGACTGGAGAAGTAAGGAGGGGCCAAGTTATGATGGACTCAATGCAAAACAGAGGATTTTATATTTGATCCTGGAGGTGATAGGGATCCACTGAGTTTATTATGCAAGGAAGTGATGTGGTCAGACCTGTTTTAGGAAGATCACTTTGACAGCTGAGTGGAGGATGGACTTGAGTGGGGAGAAGTTTGTGGAAGGGAGACTAGAAATAGTCTAGGTATGAGGGGATAAAGGTCTGCACCCAGGGGGTGGAAGTGTCAAGAGGAGAGAATAAAGTGTATGTAAGAGATATTGCAATGGTAAAACTGACTAGCCTGGCAGCAGATTAGATTATGGGAAGTGAGAGAGAGTAAGGAGCCGAATATGACACTTGTGGTGCCCTTGGAGGAAGGTACTGGGGAGAAAGATAATGAGTTCAGTTTTGGACATGTTGCATTTTAAGGTGTCTATGGGACGTCCAATAGGTAATTGGAGATTTGAGACAAGGTCAACAGAGGTTATGATTTGAGAATCATCAGCATAGAGGTGATAATTGAATCCATGGGAACCGATAAGATCTCCAAATGAAATAGCATAGGGGAAGAAGAGAGGGCAGGCCAGGACAGAGCCCTGTGGGACATCCATGTTTACTAGGTGTGACCTGGTTAAGGTCCAGCAAAGTAAACTGAGAAGGAACAGTCTTTGAGAAAAGGATATTAGATTTGGCAATTAAGAGGTCACTGGTAACTTTGGAGAGAGCAATTTAGGTTGGATGGTGAGTTTGGTAGCCAAACTGGAGAGTCAGAGGAAAGGAAATGGAGGTACCTATACCAGATGGCCTTATTGAGGAGTTTAGACAAAAAAGGTAGCAGAAATGTGGGAAGTCTTTGTTTAATTTCCCAACTCTGCCACTTTCTACTCATGTCACCTTAGGTGAATTGTTTAACCTCTCTGGTTCTCAGTTTCCTTATCTGTAAAATGAGGGAGTTGGGGGCGGCGAGGTGGCACAATGAATAGAGCACTGGCCCTGGAGTCAGGAGGACCTGAGTTCAAATCTGGCCTCAGACACTTAACACAAAAAAACTAGCCATGTGACCTTAGGCAAGTCATTTAACCCCAATCGCCTTACTTTGCACCCTCCAAAAAAAATAAACCAAAAAAAATCAAACAAATAAAATGAGGGAGTTGGACTAGATGGCCTCAAAGGCCCTTTCTAGCTCTAAAGCTACGATCCTGAATGTTTGAATTATGTTTTCCTTTCCCAAATAACTGGAATTTACATAATAGCTCTTGAAAGTACTTTATTTCAAAATCGAGAAAGGACCTATTTATACAAAAATATTTATAGCAGCTATTTTTGTGGTGGCTAAGAACTGGACATAGAAGGGATGTCTATCAATTGGGGAATGGCTAAACAATGTGTGGTATATGATTATGATGAAGTATTATTATGCTATAAGAAGTGACAAGCAGGATGATTTCAGAAAAACCTGGACTTACATGAACTGATGCAAAATGAAGTGAACAGAACCAAGAGAACATTGTATATATCGTTCAAATGTCAAACACAGTAACAGCAATATTGTTTAATGAAAAACTGTGAATTACTTAGCTATTCTTAGCAAGATAGTGATCAAAGACAATCTCAAAAGACTCATGATGAAACACCCTAGCCACTTTCAGAGAAAGAAGTGATATTATCTGAATACAGACTGAAACATGCTATTTTCCACTTTCATTTTTTCTTTGATTCATCTTATACAAAATGACTAATATGGAAAGTTTTATATGATTGCATATGTATAACCTATATCTGATTGCTTACCATCTCAAGGAGGAGGGGAGGGAAGGAGAAATAGAATTTGGAACACAAAACTTTTTTAATGTTTAAAAATTGTTTTAACATGTAATTGGGGGGAAATAAAATATATTTTAGAAAAGTTCTTTATATCTAATATCTTATTTGAGGACACTCTTGTGAAATAAGTACTACAGGTATAAATCTTCACATTTTAGAAATGAGGAAGCAGTCTCAGGGAAGTTAAGGGACCTGCCAATGATCATGGAGCTTGAGTCAGGGGCAGGATCTGAACTGAGGTCTTTCTCACCAGGACACTCTGCAATGCACCAAGGCTCCTCTTGAAGTAAAAGATACAAAGTGTGTCCTGAGGTCCATATTCAGAGCCTTTCCAGCTTGGTAGGGTTTGCTAGTTTGCACTCTGCCAGCAAAACCTTGGGAAACCCAAGATTGCATTCACATATGAGGTATCCATTGAAGAGGTTTCTTCATAACCAAATGTAAATGTAACAAACATTTAATATATAAAAAAATCACTGTCTTCCATATGTAAAAATAATGATGTTGACTTAAAGGTGCTTTTAAGTCCATTTTTTTCCTGTCCAGTCCCATGTATGGTCAATTTTAAAGTATTTGTAAACTTATTGGTTAGGGTTATGGACATGTATGGCCTCAAAATTAGTTTCTTTCTGTGTGAAGGCCCTTTTTTCTTTTTCTTTTCCACCTTCATTATTTTAAAAAATTTTCTGGCAGAGTCAAGATATATTATATATACATATATATATATATATGAAAGAGTAGAAACAGGACTTCCATGCGGCTCCCACTCCCGCCTCCTCCAATTCATGTAAAAAACGACTCTAAACAAACTTTGGAGCTACAGAACCCACAAAATGACAGAGAGAAGCTAACTTCCCACTGAAGACAGGCCAGCAGGAAGGGGCCAGCAAAGCGCTCTGGGAGCCAAGCCCAGCCCTGCTCGAGCACGAGGTTTTAGCCTCAGGGTGGCCACAATCAGCCACTGGCTGGAGGGACTTCAGATTGCCAGCAATTGTGGAACTTTCCAGAATTATCAACCCATAGATGCTAAGGACAAAATAAGAGGTCAGTGCAGTGTGGATTTTGTGAACCAGGAGTTTGGGAGTGTGGTCTGGCCTTTACTCCCTTGAGGGAGAACTGGCTGAGGTGCTGCAGCTGTGCAGCCATTGCCATGTGGCTGCTTCAGAAATCCTGGCCTGCAGACTGTAGGGGGACCAAGCAACCAGTCTGAGGGGTAATCACTCTTGCTTTAACCTGCTTAGATTTGGATTACAGTCTAGGGTAGAGGTCCTGGGGTGCGTGACCAGTTTGCCAGAGTGTGTGGAGGCTTCAGAGAGGGCACCCAACTAATAGCTCCAGCAGCTGTGAAAACCCCAGCAATTTGGGACAAACCTTCCCCCTTTGGTAGCAGAGTTCTACTGTGGCAAAAAGCTTAAAAGTCAAGTAATTGAGTGGCAACATGAGCAAGCAAAGGAAGCAAAGCAAGCAGAGCAATCTTACATTGGACTCCTATTTTGGGGACAAAAAGGATGGGTACATAGGTGCATAGAACAAGAGGAAGACAGTGAAGTCAGAACTCCTGCACCAGAAGCTTCCAAGAAAAATATGAGCTGGTTACAGGCCATAGAGGAGCTTAAAAAGAATTTTGAAAACCAAATAAGAGAAGTGGAGGAAAAATTGGGAAAAGAAATGAGAACGATGCAAGAAAATTATGAAATGAGAGTCAACAACCTGACTGAAGAAAATAACACCTTAAAAAATAGACTAACTCAAATGGCAAAAGAGGCTCAAAAAGCCAATGAGGAGAAGAATGCCTTAAAAAGCCAAATTTGCTAGATGGAAAAAGAATCTCAAAAGCTCACTGAAGAGAATCATTCCTTCAGAATTAGACTGGAGCAAATGTAAGCTAGTGACTTTATGAGAAATCAAGATACTATTAAACAGATCCAAACAAATGAACAAATAGAAGGCAATGTGAAATATCTCTTTGGAAAAACCACTGACCTGGAAAATAGATCCAGGAGAGATAATTTAAAAATTACTGGACTACCTGAAAGCCATGATCAAAAAAAGCACCTAGAAATCATCCTTCAAGAAATTCTCAAAGAAAACTGCCCTGATGTTTTAGAACCAGAGGGCAAAATGGAGGTTGAAAGAATCCACCAACCACCTCCTGAAAAAGATCCCAAAAAGAAAACTCCTAGGAATATTATACCCAGGTTCCAGAATTCCCAGATCAAGGAGAAAATATTACAAGCAGCCAGGAAGAAACATTTTGAATATTGTGGAAACACAATCAGGATAACCCAGGATCTGGCAGCTTCTACACTGAGGGATTGAAGGGCTTGGAATATGATATTCCAGAGGTCAAAGGAGCTGGGATTAAAACCAAGAATCACCTACCCAGCAAAACTGAGTATCATGTTTCAGGGGAAAATATGGTCATTCAGTGGAATAGAGGACTTTCAAGCATTCTTGCTGAAAAAATCAGAGTTGAATAGAAAATTTGACATCCGGATACAAGAAGCAGGAGAAACATGAGAAGGTAAAGAGGGAAAAGAAATCATAAGGAACTTATCAAAGTTGAACTATTAACATTCCTATATGGAAAAATGATAATTGTAACTTATGAAATTTTTCTCAGTATGAAAATAGCTGAAGGGAATAGAAATATATATAAATATATACATATTTATATGTACTACATTTTCTATATAGGAGGGTATATGGGCATATGAATACATATGTGAGTGTGTGTATATATGTGTATAGGTATACATAGACAGAGGGCACAGGACCAGTTGAATAGGAAGGGATGATACTTAAAAGGTGAAATTAAGAGGTGAGAGAGGAATATAATGAGAGGAGATGGGGAGAGACAGAATATATCTCATATAGAAGAGGCAAGGGGAAAACTGTTACAATGGAAGGGAAAAACAGGAAGGCAAAAGGGAATGAGTCAACATTATTCTCATTGAATTTGGCTTAGGGAGGGAATGACATACACACTAAATAGGGCATCTCACCCTACTGGAGAGTAGGGGGGAAGGGGATGAGAGAGGGGATGATGGAAGGGAGGGAAGGCTGGGGGAGAGGGAAGTTGGAAGCACCCACTTTTGAAAAGGGACAGGATCAAAGTAGAGAACAGAAAAAGTGGAGGGTGGTATGGGATGGAGGGAAATATGGTCAGTCTTTCACAATATATCCACTATGGAAATGTTTTGCATAACTATACATGTACAACCTATATTGAATTGCTTATCTTCCCAGAAAGGGTGGGTAACGAGGAAGGAAGGGAAAGAATCTGGAATTCAAAGTTTTAAAATCGAATGTTCAAAAAATATATATATATTATTATTATTTTACATGCAACTGGGAAATAAGTTATACACGTACTGGGGCATAGTGATCCACTGTGCCCTACTGGAACATCAGAGGGGGATTGGGGAAGATGTGGGAGAGGGCAGATTGGAGGAGGGGATATTCAGTGGAATCACTGTTTTAGGGTGGCAAGTAGGGGAAAAATAGGGAGAAAATCTGTAACTAAAAATCTTGTGGAAATTAATGATGTAAACTACAAAAGAAAAAAAGAGAATTATTAAATGGTAAAAACAAAAAATGTTCTTCCAAATCTTTGTATAGAAGTGCAATATGGTATAGTTGTTGTAAGATCCCCAGGTAGGTTGGAAGGAGGCACAAGGGATCTCCCTGCAGAGCTACCATTCTGGGTACCAAACCTCCCACCTTGGCCTGGGCACCATGTACTACCTATAGGCTTGGCTTAAATCCCCAACATCCTTCACTTTTTCTGCCACACCATGTTTTCTCTTTTTTCGTAGCATACAAGGCTTACTTACTTTTTTTTAATGTCATAAAGCAGAAAGTAAGCCTTGTCCAGGTGACGCTTCAAAACATCTTCACCATTCTGTTGTCTCATCTGATCCAGAACAATATCTAGGCATGCTTCCTTTAACTAGAAAAACATATTTTTGAAAAATTAGCATATGACTGTTGAAATTCAAGGTCATATGACTGTTGGAATGCAAGGTCATATCACCTTTGTCAATTCTTTTCCTTCACAGTAAGTTTGAATCCGAGAACCAGGCTGCACTTGGCAGGAGCTGGTGGAGAGAAGGAGATGGAATATGCACATTCATTTATTCATTCATTCAATTCTACAAGCATCACTGATGACCTATATTGAAGGCCAGGTATTGTATTTTGAAAGTAATTTCTCAGAGAAATTTGAAATTATTTAGGCAGGTGGTGACATTTTGTCAGAACACAGCATAAAACCAGTTATTTGTTTTTTGCATCTGACAGACATAAGATCATGGACTTAGGAATGGGAGAAATCTTAGAGGACATCTTTTTCAACTCCCTCATTTCACATACTCCAAATCTAATCATTTTTTCCCACCACAATCCCTAGATTTTGCCACAATCCTTCAGCTTCCTTCTATTCCCCTGTGACTCCTTTCTTCCATTGGGGAGTTCTTCCCAGAATCTGCATTTTGAGGAAAGACCTAAATCAGCCATCCTTTGCGATTTGAATTTTGCCATCATGTCTCCACATAGGTACCTCTTCTTCCCCCCTTCTTTACCTCCCTTTTATGTGTTGTCTTTCCTATTAGAATGAAGTACTCCTTGTGGGGCAAGAACTGCCTTTCTTTTCACTTGTTCTATCTACAGTTTTCCCACAGTGCCTGGAGCACAGCAAGCTTACTAGCCACATATAACTTCCATTAGGATCAGATAATTTAATTTCCTTAGAGTTCAGTCTCCTTCCCTGTATAATGAGGGAGCCGGATGAGATGATCCCTATGGTTTCTTACTATATTTCTCTAAGGACAAAGGTAGATCAGAGAAAGGTCAAACAGGAAAGAATTGTCCAACTGAAATCAACAAGAGGTCAGCCACCACAGCCACAAAAATTCAGAATTTTTGAGTAGTTATGGTAATACTAATGTCTAACCATACCAAGAATTAAAAACAGAGTTCCTACTAAGATGAATATTTTCAAGATAGTCTGATAACACCTGAGTTCTAATGCCTAATAGCTGTGTGATTCTGAGTAACAACCTTCCTGAGCTTCAGATTTCTTATCTGGTTGCTTTGACCATCAACTGTCTTATATTGAAAATGCTCTGTTTGAGGGGTGGCTAGGTGGTACAGTGAATAGAGCACTGGCCCTGGAGTCAGGAGGACCTGAGTTCAAATGTGACCTCAGACACTTAACAGAAAACTAGCCATGTAACCTTGGGCAAGTCACTTAATCCCAATTGCCCTCCAAAAAGCAAAAAAAAAAAAAAAAAGCTTTATTTGGCATTCAGAGATCTTCAGAACCTAGCCCCACTCCTACCTTTCTAGTCTTCTTATACCTTATTCCCTGACACACACACTTCAATCCAGTGACACCAGCCTCCTGGCTGTTCCACCAACAAGACCCTCCATGTCTCAGCTCTAGGCATTTTCTATGGCTGTTCCCCAATCCTGGAATACTCTCCTCCTTCCTCTGTTCTGACAATCGACCTCTTCTTGGGTTCCTTAAGTACCATCAGCTTCCACAGGAAGCCTTTTCTAACCCCTCTTAATGCCAGTGCTTTCCCTCTGTTAATTATTTCCAATTCTTCCTGTATGTTGCTTGCTTTGTATATATTTGTTTGCATGTTGTCTTCCCCGTTAGATTGTAAGCTCCTTAAGGGCAGGGACTATCTTTTGCCTCTTTTTATATCTCTAGTGCTTAGAAGACTGCCTGGCACACAGTAGGGACTTAATAAATATTAACTGATTGATTGAAAACACTTTGCAAACCTTAAAGGGTTATATAACTGTTAGTTATTGTTATTGTCATCATTTTTAGGGACAGATATTGAGACCAAAGCAGGAAGAAGAGAAGCAATAGTTATGCAAACTGAAGCTTATTTAACAGTAACAGCTGCTGAAAGATAAGTTATGAGGAAGCCTTTTCACAAGACCTGGAGAATACAACAAGACCCTGACCATACATTGGGCACAGGACTGCAGTAGCAGAGATCTACAGCTCTAGGAAAATGAAGGTCAACTCAAGGAGAAGAGACTGCTCTAAGGAATTCTTTTATGTCCTGGTTAAGTGACTCCTTTCTTTTTCGATTAGTCAGGTGTGCTAGCTTGTCCGTTCTGAATCTGCTGCTCTTAAATGATCTCATTGACCTACTAAAAAGTCTTATTGGCCTACATAAGGATAAGGAAGATTTTTTTCCCCAATTCTAGCCAACCAAAAGGTTTGGTTAGTGGGCACTGATCCGGGAGGTTTGATGATCTTAGAACAAAAGAAGAGCAGCTTCATACTGCTTAAGCCTGGCATATGAATTTGGGATTCAGACACTCCTAGATGTAAATAGAAAACCAATGAAGAGTGGCAGGCTCAGCCAGACAGATGCATAGGGAAGGTCAATTTTATTTTTGTAGGGAGGGAAATAAGCATTTATTAAGTATCTACTCTGTTCCGGGCTCTGTGCTCAATGCTTTACAAATATTATCTCATTTAACTCTCAAAACCTACCTAAGAGGCAGGTTATTATCCCCTGATAATAATAATATAATGAATTGACAGCTGCTGTTTTTGTAGACTGAGTGCTACAGGAAAGGCCCTCCTTTGAGAGGAGATCTGAAGAAAGCTGGGCCTTAAGAGGGAGTTTCTCCCACCAGTCTCCAAATACACCGTGTGCTCAGCCTGCCTTGCTGGCTGGTGCCACCTGCTACCTACATAAAGAACTCCTAGAAAAAAAAAAAGACTACCTTGACCAGTCCAGACCTGTACCTGCATTGAAATTTACTGCCTTAAAGAGCAGATTGAGACATTGGAAGTTATGGGGCCCACGCTCGCTTAGCCAGGATGTGTCGGGGTGAGCCTCGAACCCTGTTCTTCCTGATGTGAAAGCTGGCTCTCAATTTACTACTTAGTGCCTCAAACACAAAATATATAACAAAAACAATAATAATGGCATTTATGAAGCACCTACTATGCACCAGGCACTGTGCTAATTTACTGATGTTATCTCATTTGAGTCTCACAACAACCTTGGGACGTAGGTGCTATTACTATCCTCTTTTTACAGTTGAGGAAACTGAAATAGGCAGAGGATAAGTGACTTGCCCAAAGCCCTGCATCTAGTAAGTGTCTAAGACTGAATTTGAACTCAGGTCATCCTGACTCCAGGTCTAGGCTCTATCCACTGCCAAAATAAGGTAATTCCAGGGAAGAGGTCTGGAAAAAAAGAGACCTTAAGCCAGAGGTCTAAGCCATGCCATTTGCCCAGGGGGAAGAAACATAATGAAACTGGAGAAATCCTGGATTTTTTAAAAATAAATTTTTCATGTAAAGTTGATGAAAATTTCACCCTACTAGAAACAATGTATAAACAAAAAAAATACAAAAGTAGAACTATTTCTTTTTTAAAATAAAATTTACTCTGTTTCTGTTGTCTTTTACATAGCCATTCTTAGAAAGTTTTGCTAATATTTTTATAAGGGTATGACTAATGTGTGTGGAGGGGAGTTGTTCTGATCCTTCTTTATTTTCTATCAGTTTGCATAAATATTCCTGGATTTCTTCATGTTCCTCATATTTGTCTTTATAAATGATTATTATTGAGTACTTCAAAGGTACAATAGTAAGGGTTCCAGAATAAGAGAACCTTTCTATTTAGAGATGGGAAAGCTAAAGGCTTGGACAGGGTAGATGACTTGACCATTTATTCAAATGGCCTCCATAAATGAGTGTCAGAGCTGGGCTTCAAAACCAAGGCCATCTTGATAACAGCTCCAGTGTTCTTTGGTGCTGTGCTGGTCAGATATGGCCATCTAGCTGTAGGGGAGTCAGAGAGGTAGAATTTATCACTGTATTTCTAGAAAATAGAGGACAGGACCTATTTAAATAGGCTTACTTTGATATTCCCAGCCATGTTTCTTGGAATCAGAATACTGGGGTTCTACTCTTGCCTCTGTTGCTAATTAATTTAAATTACTTTCAGAAAGTCAAATTATCTCTCTTGGACATAATTCCTCTGTAAAATGGGGGAGTTGTATTAGCTGATCCCTGAGTTTTTTTAGTCTGCTATTGTTAAGCGTTTACTGGATTGAGATTCAGAAGGGCTGAATTCCAGACCTGGTTACTACTTAATAACTCTGTGGAACTTTAGGTATGTCACTTAATTTCTCCTGAGACCCAAATATCTAGTCCATCAATCCACCTAGTCCCACCTATACCCGATGTTGAAATCCCTCTTCAGTAGTCCCAACAAGTGGTCAACTAAACTTTACTTAAAGATTCTCCAATGAGGAAGAACACACTCCTTCCCAAAGCAGCCCATTTCCCTCTTAGATAACTTTTGAAGAAAGTGAGAACAGAACAGTGAAAAGTGGCTCTGACATTTGAGAACCTGGGTTCAAATCTTGCCTTTACTTATTAACTATGAGATACTGGGCAAGACATTTAATCTTTTGGGTCCTGAGTCTTTACATCAATAATTGAGGGGATTGGAGTAGATGACCTCTGGGGTCTCTTCCAGCTCTAGGTCTATGAAACAGGAATACAAGGAAGAGAGCTCTTGGTCACTTCCACCACTCTTTTTTTTTTTGGAGGGGGGAAAGCAAGGCAATTGGGGTTAAATGACTTGCCCAAGGGCACACAGTTAGTAAGTATGTCAAGTGTCTGAGGCCACATTTGAACTCAGGTCCTTCTGGGTCCAGGGCCGGTGCTCTATTTACCGTGCCACTTAGCTGCCCCCCAAATCACTGTTTCTAGCTCTCTCTACTCTCTGGAGCCAAGGAGAGTGAGTCTGATCTCCCTTACACATGATGGCTCTTCATGTCTTAGAAGAAAGCTATCATCTATCACTTCTCGGAGACCTTCTGTTTTCCAGGTTCAACAACCTTAGTTCATCCTTAGACATAATAACCATGCCCTGCCAACCTTACAGGATTTGTGTGAGGTTAAAATAAGAGAATTAATTTGTTTCATTTAGCAGGTTTCACCGTACAAAGAAAAAAAGGTGTTCTATTAGGCTTAATAAGACTATCATTGAAACCTTTCTAATTTCCTTTCCCCTGGTTTTATACTAATAAAACAAACTACTATTTACAATTTGTCTTCCTAGTTATTTTTTTCTGCTAGGTAGGTAGAGAAGTGATTGGCCAGGTAGCATAACCTCTGCCTGCCTCAGTTTCCTTAACTGTAAAATGGAGATAACAGTACCTACCTCATTGGGTTCTTGTGAGGATCAAATGAAACAATATTTTTAAAGTGCCTAGCACATAGTAGGTGTTTAATAAATGCTTGTTCCCTTCCCTTCCCCTTTCCACTTCAACTCATAGTGAATTATCCCTACTGGAGCACTTACTGTTAGTACCACTCTTCTAAGTTACCTTGTGTTGTTTAATTATTTCCCTTGTGTATTTCTTTTCTTCCCAAATAAGAACATAAGCTTCTTGAGAGCAAGTTTGGGGTCTAGAACTTCTTTGTCATTGCTCACAGTGCCTTAAGCAAAGTGGCGGGTGCTTGCTGAAATATGGGCATTTTGAAATGAAATAAGTTGGAGTAAATCAGTCTCGTGGAATCCTAGGTTCTGTGGCTTGATTAACCCCCAAATTAATTATGGTCAAGATTCTGAAATTTAAGGATTGAGAGCAATACAATTCTTTCAGCCAGTCACCCAGGTTCAAAATCTGAATCACTTTTCCCTGTCCTTCATCATCCAATTCACTGCCAAGGTCTATAGATTCTATCTTTGTTCATACTGAATTGCAGTAAATTGAATTGGAATGAATTGAACAGCAGGTTTAAACCAAGTGTCACAAGTTACCAACTTGGTATGAAAAGTGTCTCTGAAAAACAACATCAAGAACATATATGACCTGAAAGGGGGGTGGGCTGGACACATAGCAGGAGTGAGGGATAAGTGACAGAAAACCTTCAGGCCACTGGGCAAATCCTTTCTGGAGAATGTGTGGCAAGTTGGGGACAAAAATGAAAATGAAAAGGCAAAGATGGACTGAAATTTACACTGGTTGGAATTCATTGACAGACTGAAGTTGCTTTAGTAGACATCTGCCACTAGAGGGAGCTTAATTTTTTTTAATTGACTTTTTTTTCTTTCCCCAGTATGTACTAGAAAAAAATATATATATATATTTTTTTTACGTTTGATTTTCCTTTAGAGTGGAAATCTAGCCATTGTGTTAGTTGAATAATAAATGATAATGAGAATTGATACAGATTTTAACTTCAGAGGTGCTCATAAATACTGGCCTCCACCCTCTTTTTGTGTATTTAGGAGGTTTGGGATGTGAATTGGTACAAATAATGAATTCTCCCCAATGTGATCACATTATTTGAATTTGCACTACATATTTCCAATAGACAGAACCAATTACTATACTTCACACAATTATAACTTCTAGAGAATATCCACTAGTCAGGGGTGGGGAACCTGTAGCCTTGAGTTTGGATTCAATCAAAGGGCTGCACTTGAGGACCTAGAGGACCACATGTGGTCTCAAGGCCACAGGTTCCCCACCTGAGTTTAGATTCTGTCAAAGGGCCGCACTTGAGGACCTAGAGGGTTACATGTAACCTTGGGGCCTCAGGTTCCCCACCCCTGCTTCCACTAATTGGGACCTAGCTTGGGCCTCAGAGAACATTATCCTGTACTCTCCTACTTAAGTGAATCTGGCATCTAATTATTGCCTGTAAGATAGTTCTGAACAACAAAGCCAAGAACTGCAGTTGAAGGCCAGAAGGGCCCCTTACCTAAGGCACTGAAATATGCTACCGGTAAGACAAGCACAGATCTTATATAATCAACTGGATTAGAGAGAGAAATCCCAGGACGGTTCAGTGTTGTTGGAGGCAACAACACAAAGATAAAACTGGCATTGTCTGGTTGACCTCTGCTGCTAGCCTGTTAAGAAATAGACTAGCTGTGTGACATACTTAAAAGAACCTTGGCCCATTAGTCAGAAGGCTGAGGTTCTAGTCCCCTCCCCCCACAACTTGTTAGTTGCATGATTAGAAATGAGTTACTTAACTCTCTGAGCCTTATTTTCCTCATCTGGAAAGTGGGGAAAATAATAATCCCAAAGAAGCCCTACTTTGATGACCCAATGTAATGTGGAGTTGACTTGGGATTCTTGAAGACTATGCCAGTGAAGGGCCACCTCTGACAGGTTCTAGTAATCTAGAAAGGACCTGAGCGTGGTCCGGGTAACAGACTGTGGCCTCTAGAGGGCCAGCATAGGCAGGTTTGGAAAGGCTTGTCACTTAAAGGCTGGTTGAGAGGTGAGTAATCTTTCATGAAGATGTTAAAAGAGGGGGTGTTTCCATGCCTTCCCAGTACTTTGCCATTTACCAGTTCCTCTTGAGATACCCAGAGAATGTGAACTCAGATTGGATGGACTGCTTTAGAGATGTAGGCTGTCTTGTCTTCCTCTGCCATGGGAATGAAGCAGTACCTACTATGCAGAACTAAGACTCAAAGCCACGGGTGGCCCAAGCACACAGTTCATGAACTCATGGTGTGGAGCCCTGGTCCACTTAAATTCACTTGTTCAAAGTCTATACCTGGCAGGATTATGCCAGTAATATGCATATGCTCCAAGGTATATTGTAGACTCCTGCCCTTTTCAACAATTTGTAGAGAACATGGGTTAGAATGATTTGGAGGTGTTGACGTACCTGGCTGACCTCGTGCCTTTGGGAAGCCATTGAAGGAACATGGGAAAAGACTGATAAAATGCATTAGGTTGACTGGGAGATGTTGGTCTGAAATCAAGTGTTAATCTGCAGAGCTTCTGCCAAGTATGTGGGTCACACAGTGCCTCAATAGAGAGTGAGTACTGAGGTGGAGAAGTCAGATAAGCCTGTTAGATGGTCAGGTCAAAAGCATCTTTCAAGGGCTAAAGACTTTTCTGGGATTTGGTGACAACAATCAAAAAGTTTTAAAAAAAACAACAACTAGGTTATCATTGTTAAGACTATCGATAATCACTTGTGAGTATGTGGTTGAGAACAGAAACTTGTCTCACTTTTGCATTTGTATCCCCAGAGTAGGTGCCAAGCACTGTGCTATGCTCTGAGGATACGAATGCAAAAGTGAGACAAAATTCTATTCTCAACAAGTTTAATTTCTAATTGGAAAGACAACACACACAAACGAATGGTGGCCAGGGGAGGGAATTTTGGTCTGGGAAATTTTCACAAAGATGATGAATGGAATAATAGGGCAATCCATTGGCACACCCAATACAGAAGCAAGGGTATTATGGATGTGATTACTATTTTCAGAGAAACAAAGAGGTAAAGGTGGTAGGAGAGATATGTACTAAGGTATCTTACTAAGCTACATAATTCACTCTATTTTTTTTCCTAAAAATGTTGTTCTCATGAACTAGTTGGTCCAGGAGACCAAGGCTTGAACTGGTGACATAGCTTCCTAGTTGCCTGAGCACAAAAACTCCTCAGGCTTCACAATGCTACTTCCTTAGAAGGCCATCACAGCAAATGCCAAACCAAAAGAACTGGGTCCAAGTGAATCAATGCTGTATCCTTGCTGAATATTCTTTCCACGCTATTGCTAAATCCACATTCTTTCACTAAATACTAGAGGATCTACAAATATCTCATTTGATTCCAATTCCAAACCTGAACACTGGACTGACCTAATTCAGGCCTGTTCCAAAAAAGGTTCCTGGGCCTTTGTGGCCTCTTGGTGCTTCCAAGGTGATAAAGTGTCAGAAAAGGATGTGGTGTATGATAAAAATTTTTGTATGACCAGAAGAGGAGGTGGGTTGGTCATGCAGAGATAACAGATGGATGGCCCTAGTGCTATGTTGCTATCCTTGCAATCTTAACAGGAAAAGAGAAAGGCCTGTAGCATGTTGATTAGATCTCCTGTGGGAGATCTGTGGAAAGATGGAGTGCAGAACAGCAGAAAGTAAAATCATGGATGGGTTGTGACCTGCACTCACTAGAGAGACCTTGAATCCATCAAAGTGGATTGTCCTTACCCTGCCCACCTCATAGGCTTATTTTGAAGTAAGTTTGGTAAACGACAATATGTTCTGTGTATGTGAGATAATATTTTTGCTTTACCTCAGTCTCATAATTGTATCTATAGCGATACTGCTCTAGTTTCTTCTCAAGCTCATTCTCTTCCTGGGTCAGGCAGTTCCGATGGACCTCCCAAAGACAAAGAGTTTTCTGTAAATACATGAATAGATCTTGGATCTGTACCTCTGCCTGTCTAGTTGCCTCCTCGAGGGTTTTCTAGAGGAACAAAATACAGCAAAATACAAAGAATCTCTTATTTGTTTGCTTAACAAGAAGAAAGATGGAGATCTACCCATTTCTTTAATCCTTGACCCTTCCAAACAAAACAGTGTCTGTTCCAAGAATGAGGGATAATTGATAGGCAGTACTAGTAGCTAGCATTAATAGAGAAGTTTGCCAGGTGCTTTACAAATATTATCTCATTTTATTCTCCCAACCAGCCTGGGAAAGTAAGTGCTATGATTACTTCCATTTTACAGATGAGAAAACTAAAGCCAGCAAATGATAAGTGACTTGCCCAGGTTCATACATCTAAGCAGTGTCTGAAGCTGGATTTAAATCCAGATTTGAACTCAGGTCTTTCTGTCTCTAGAACCAGGGCTCTATCTGCTGTGTCACCTAGTTATCTAATATTATACTAATATCCATAAAATATTAAAGCAGGTGGACAAGAATAGGCAATATGGCCTGACCCCTCCTACAGCCTTGTGTACAGGCTTTTAAGGACTAGCTCACAGATCACTTGTGCTGGTGTATGTAAATTAAATGCTAGTCTAGAAGGCTTGGGAACAGTCTTATACCAAGAGAACGATGGTCAACAGAAACAAATTAGATTTATTAGTAGAAATCCTAACTGCGTAATTCATTGACCCAGATACACTAATTGGAGCTCTTGGCTCTGAAGAACACCGTCCCTGACAAGCTCTGAGGAAAGGCCTCTCAAACACTGGATGGATCTTCTTATGACTAAACAATAACAATACCAAGGTATTTAACAGGTGAGAACACTGTGGCCCAGAGAGGTTCAGCCAAAGTTACATAATGAATTTCAAATGACATTCGGCATGTGAACTCAATTCCTTTGACTTCACTTTCCACAGTATTTCTCCCTGTGCTGGCAGATGCCCAATAAACATTTGCTGTAAATTAATGAATATTAAAAAATAATGAATAAGATCCCCATTTCAGTTCTAGGAAGTAATATTTCCAGAACCGTAACCAAGGTAAAATACCAATGCCCAGATTTACTGAAAGGCACAGGAAATTTACTCCAAAGTGAGGGAGCTTAATGGTCACTGCTCTGTACCCTTTAGAGAAGGAGGTTGGGGTGGGGCCAGGTGGTAGAGTGGTGACAGAGCAGAGTTAGTGACAGGGTAGTGATTGTGGAGGTGGGACTAGAGGCTTCCCTCCGGCTCCGGCTCCGGCTCCTAGGGCTCCTCTGTCAAGAGGGGTTGGTGTAGGCCATAGCTGGTAGGAATCCAAGTTCTGTTCTGGCCCAAGGATGGTGACAGGGGCCTAGTCTTAGCCCTGGTCCTGCCCCAGAAATCTGGTTCCTTATTGTAAATAGTATTGTTCCTTCAGGACCCACCTCATAGTATGTCACCTGGTGTAAGAGGTCACCACACAAGTACCAAAGAGCTCAAGAACTACAGGGACTGCAGAGAAGCACCCCATCTTCCTCTCCTCCCCACAATTGACTCTCAAAGAGAGTCACCCCCAGTAAGCTGATTCCTCAGAAATATGAGAAAGAAATTACCTAGGCACCTGTTTCTCAAGAATATCAAGAAGGATTGCTCAAAATGGGAAGTCTTAGGGAATAAGAGGTGGGAGACAACCTAAATGAATGAATGCAAAAAGCATTTATTGGAGCAGCTAAGTGAATAGAGCACCGGCCCTGAAGTGAGAAGGAGCTGAGTTCAAATTTGGCCTCAGATACTTAATACTTACTAGCTGTGTAATCTTGGGCAAGTCACTTAACCCCAATTTCCCTGCCTTCCTCCCTCCAAAAAAAAACCCAAACCATTTATTTATCATTTATTGTGTGTCAGGTACTGTGCTAAGCACTGAGTATAATAATAATAATAATTAATAATAATAGCTAACAGTTATATAGTACTTACTATGTGCTAAGTATTTTACAATTATCATCACATTTGATCCTCAGAACAATCCTGGAAGGTAGGTGCTGTTATTGTCTCCATTTTACAGATGAGGAAACTAAGATAAACAGAGTTGGAATGACTCTTCCTGGGTCACATAGCATCTGAGGCCAGTTTTTAACTCCAGTCTCCCCTGACTCCAGGCTTATCAGTGGAGTGACAACAAGGAAGGAATGATTTGGCCAGGGATGTTGGAGGGACAAGTCCATTTCTAGGAATGTTAGTATTGAGTTGATCGTTATTCTCAGAGTTCGAGATGGGAAAGGAGGGAAGGTGTGAGCATGGCTTAGAAAGGGTTGGGAAGTGGCGTGGTAGACCTAGATTTGGGCTGGAGGAGGTGAATGCTCACCAGAGAGCAGCCAGGGTACTAGGGGTCAGAGCTGAAATCGGACAAGGAGCAAGGGCAGGAGAAGAGAGCCACCTCACAGCGTCTCAGTGTCTGTTTCCCTTCACAAGGCAGCATCTGTCTCACTAGCCATCACTAACGGTGGCTTTCATAGTCATTGCTTTGGTTACTAGCTACTGTGCTTCATCACATGCAGAAATGTCTCCTTTTCGGTTTGGATATTACTACAGGAGTCATTCGGTAAAACTACTTCTTTTGCGTTTGGGGGTTTTCGTTTTGCATTTCTGTACTTTGTTTTCACTATCACAGTCTGGGCAGCACATAAAGTCAACTAATCCTCACCTTCCTTGAGGACAGGATTGGGGGTGGAGGGGCTCTTTTGATTATTTTAATTATACTCTATTAACTACACAGTTCCTTACACATAGAATACATTCAATAAAATTAAAGTCAACTCTACAGAAATATCCAATGGTATCTTAGAACTAACTACTTTTTCCTCTACCTCTAGTCCAGGTAAATAAAATAAAGAGACAGCACACTGGGTGATTCCAACTATTTGACTTTCTTGCAATTGGTTGTTCAACAAAGTAATGAGCTGCTTTGTGAGGGAGGCAGTGAACTCCCGTCACTGGAATGCCAAGCAGAGGCTGGATGGCCGTATGTCAGGAAAACTGCAGAGGATTCTCTGCATGGAGTGGAAGGTGGGATTGAACCTCCTCTAAGCTACTGTCTAACATGGAGATTCTAAGTGGCCAGGAACATTCTTTATTACTCACCCCTTAGAGATGAGCAAGTAGCTTTCTACCCAATTACTGCAGATCAAATTCAGGCAACAATAGGAGATATAAGTGTTTCCCACAGAACTTACAACACAAGTGTGGAAAGACTATGCAGGTGGATGAGCAAGTGAATGAATAAATCTAGAGATTTATTTTGAGTTTTCATACCTGATATATAGGTAAATGCTGTCTCAGTTTTTTCTCATCATAGGTGATTATCTTCCAAAGGCCATAAGCCTAGCTCACGTTGGCTGCGACTTCTATGAAGCCATCCCTTACTCTCCATCAGTAATGACCTTCCCCCTTGAAATTCACATAGCCCTGATTTGTACTTTTCTGATATGCTTGTCATGAAATAAAAGATGCTCACAGTTATCTGTGTTTAGATCTCACTTCCATATGATTCTGTGGAGGGCAGGGACCATGTCTTCTAAGAACACTGAATCTCACACAGCACTCCAGCCTGCACATAGTAGGTGCTTAAGACACAACCACCTACATAAGGTTCCTTGGTCTCCCAGATGCTAGCCACTCCCCACACCCCTAAAATACTTTGTACTTATTGAGGCTGAGTGGAAAAAATGCTCATCAGAGGATTGGATTGACAATTCCATTAGATTATGAGTTGAGGGCAAGGAAGTCTTTTACCTCTTTTTATATCCCCAGCACAATGTAGCACAGTACCTGGCACACAGTAAGCCATCAATAAATGATTATTGACTAACTGAAATGATCACTATGCCATTTACTACCTGTGTGACCTCAGGTAAGTCAGTTAACTTCTGTGGCCCTCAGTTTCCTCATCCATAAATAAAGGATTGGACTAGATGGCCTCTGAAATCACTTCCAGCTCTAATTCTATGAAATTATAATCCAATTCTGTATATTCTCATATGGAAAACACTGTGTTATAGTGGGTAGAGCCTAGTGGTCTTGAAACCACAAGTAGCTGGGTTCAAATTCTACCTCTGACACATATGGCTGTGTGACACAGGTAGGCTGTGGACAGATTGTATAGACCTTCAATGGCAGGTAAAAGAATTCAAATGTGATTTTGTACATAATGAGGCAGAACTAAAGATTTAAGTCATGCATTTTAGCTGAATAGCATAACAAACAAAAGGAAAGTAAATTTTAAGCTTTTAAAGAACTCAGTAAGATCAAACTGTACAATCAGTTAACTTAAATTTTCCAAAAGTCAGAAATTACATCTAAGCCAATCAACAGAATACTATTAACAATAATGCATTTCTATGGTACTTTAAGGTTTGCAAAGTACCTTGTAAATCTTCCCTTATTTAGTCCTCACTCAATAAAACAGCCTGAGGTTGGAGGGAAGGAAGGAAATTCAAGGTCAGAACGACCACTTGGAAAGCTAGCTCATGCTACCTATTTTAAAGAACAGTCACCTCTTTTATTAACTGGAACATATAGTATTCTTGTCAAAGGAGAAGTGAGATTTGATTTCTCCTAGGACATGAAAAAGAGCCTTTTGGAGACTTACCCCCATCATTTCCAGTTCATTTTCCACCTGACTCTGGAAGTTTCCTAGTATCTTAAAGAAGGAGTGACTCATGGAATGTTCTATCTCTTCTAATGAGAAAACTTTACAGTCCAGCAGTTGTCTCTAAAGAAAAAGACCAATATTAAGTTAATGACATTGTAAGCATAATAAACACTTGACAGGACGTAATATTTTAGAAATACTTAAAATACCAACTACCTCTTTCCAAGAAATCCTAGAAGGAAAAGTATATGGATGAAAGGAAAATATATCAACTGCCCTTTGGATAATGTACAAAAGTTATAAGAAACACTTTATCCTTTATTTTTCTCTCCTCCATGCTTTATTTCTGTGGTTTCTGGGATTACTGTTTATACACACCCATGTATGGGTTGTACATGTATTCAGAGGTGTGTTGGCATCAGCTGATCCTGATCCTGAGAGCCAATTGGTGACTTGTCAGTGAGAGCATTTACATTTTGGAAACTGACAGATGATACAAAGCAGGGCTTGATTTACTGTTTTGTTGATCATCTAGAGTTGGGAAAGTCCTACAAAAAAGTATTAATGGAGATTAAATGTAAAAATGTGCTGTGCATATTTTTTTCCTGGAGAGGCAGTTGTTAAATATTTACCAGAACACTCCTACATGTACATAAATTGGTGCATATTTGTAGATCGAGATAAGGCTTGGACCTGTGATTTCATTGGTACTGGGAACTCCCAGGTGAGGAAATTCCCTCTATCAATATTGGTAGGCACTTCTTTTGCAATTTATAGTCCTATTTTTGCAAATTATAGTCCTAGAGCACTGAGATGTGACTTGCTCAGGGTCAAAGACAAAGATTCCAATGCAGGTCTTCCTAACTTCAATACCATCTCTCTATACATCATACATATTTGTGTGTGGGTGTAAGTATGTGTATGTGTGTGTGTGTGTAGAGAGAAAGAGACATATACATGTATATATGTATGTATAGGCCCTTTATGTTTTGCAAGAATTTTTGTTGTTGTTCAAATTACCAAAAAAGGAGATCCTTTAACTTTTCAAGTGGTCACAAGGTTCTACCTGGCTGCAATCATCCTGAAGGTATTTAGCTTTTTTTGGTTCAGATCTGAGGATTTAGTCAGCCCTCAGTGAATGTTTTATTTTACCAGGTATATGTTACATTACCCTTCTGAGCTGTTTTATCTTCATTTGATCATATTTTATCTTTCTATACCCACATTAATGTTGGCAAATGTCACAACACCCTAAAAATCCTGCCCCTCTGAGAACTCTCCAAGATGAGGAAGGCTCTCTGGAGTCACTACCTTGCACTGCTCCACAAAGTCCATACACTCCTGCCAATTTTCTTCATTCCGAAGGCGAATCTTCATCATGCTCTCCCCAATGCAGTAATCTTTATAAACAAAAAGGATGAAAATCCAAGTCAGTTTGATACCCACAGGGCAAGAATTTTAGCCGCTCAGAAACATTTGCTGCTGTTCTCAATTACTGTGACCATCGTTCTGGAAAGGCTTCCCAATTGAGTAAGCTAAGGAGTCTAAGTATACCACAGAGCTAAAAGGGTTCTCTAATGAACGATGTGTCCATTCTTTTGTCTTTCAAATGGATTAAGTTTGCATTGTCTCCATTCTAGATACATGCTACATGGGAATGCCTTGACCAAGGCTGTTTTATCCTCAATGTCATTAATACTTTACAACTAAGACCTGCTTAATTTGATGAGACTCCTGCTTCAATGTCATTTGGCTAAAAGCTTGTTTAATTGAATTGGGAGACAAGGCTGGAAATATAGGAAGGGTCCCAATTGTGCAGGATGTTGAACACCAGGCTGAGGAGTTTGGACAGTACTTGGTAGGCAATAGGGAACACTGAACATTTTGGAGTGTGTGGCGGTATGGGAAGAGAAGGAAGAGGAAGAAGGCGGGAACACAATCAGACCTACCCACATTTTACCCTGGTAACATGTGCAAGATAGCAGGGGAGCAGCTAGAAGATCTGTGTTTGATACCAGCTCTGCCCCTAACTAGCTGGATGAATTTGGGCATATAACTTCATCTTGCTGGGGGTGAGCTTCCTCTTATGTTGAATGAAGCGGGTAGACTCAAGGACCTCTAAACTTTCGTACAATTCTAATAGTCTAAGACAAAAGTCAGGGATGCTTTTTAAGACACCACTGCTATTGTTCAGGTGAAAGGTGATAGAGGTGGGGTGGGGTGTCAAGACTAGGGTGCAGCAGCAGAGATGGAAAGAGGAGGGAAAGATATGAGAGATATTACTTTAAGAATAATTCAGTCTGTGAAGTGAGCAGAACAAGAACATTGTACACAGTAACAGCAACAGTGTGTGATGACCAACTATGATAGACTTAGCTCTTCTCAGCAATACAATGATCCAAGACAATTCCAAAAGACTAATGATGGAAAATGTCATCCACATCCAGAGAAAGAACTCTGGAGTCTGACTGCAGATAAAAGCATACTATTTTCTCTATCTTTTTTTTCTTTCTCATGGCTTTTCCCTTTTTGTTCTGATTCTTCTTTCACAACATGACTAATGTGGAAATATATTTAATGTGATTGTATATGTATAGCTTATGTCATATTGCTTGCCATCTTGGGGAGGCGGGACGGGAGGGACAGAAAAAAAGATAAAGAAGTCCAATGATTTTAAATAAGTCACAGAGCAGGGACCTGTAGACTCCTAGATTGAAACTCAGAAGGAGCTTTAGAGACCTGTCCCCTCATTTTACAAGGTCACACAGATACTAAGGGACCTCCTGCATCTGAGGCCAAGACCCTTTCCACTAAATCATTCTGTCTCTCTATTCTTCTTAAATAGAGCTGTCAAGAAAAAAATCCCAAAATCTTAGCTTCCCAATATTGTCACTTACCTAAGGCTTTATTTGAAGACTCAAGAGAAGCATACCATCCATCTAAGTTCTCTCTTGTGTAGGCTGGAGGCAGAATATCACTGGGAAAAGGAGAACCAAGTTTCAAAGGGACATAGGCTTTCACGATATAATTTATACTTATCCTTATTGGAATCAAGTAGCATCTGCATAAAAATGGATTGCACTCCAGGGGTGGGAAAACCTGCAGCCTCAAAGCCACATGTGGCCCTCTAGGTCCTCAGGTGCAGCCCTAGGTCTGAATCCAAACTTCATAGAACAAATCCCCTTAATAAAAGGATTTGTTCTGTAAAACTTGGACTCAGTAAAAGGGCCACACTTGAGGTCCTAGAAGGCCACATGCGGCCTCAAGTCTGCAGGTTCCCCACCCCTGTACTATGTCTTTTGGATGAAGTTCAATTGGTGGTGGCCCAGGAGTCTTAGATTCGGTCCAAGATTTCCAAGTGCTTCTGCATTTCCTAGGAAGTAGTGTGTAGTGAGGCCCAGGGGGGTTGGAAGTGGTGGGTTTTCCTCACCACCTCTCCTAATCAGGCAGGTGTTCTAGTACAAATGCACTGGTCGTATCATTCTATTATGCCACAAGTTTTCATTGGTTTTTTTTAAAGGAGGTACTGTTGTAGTCTAGTAGACAGAACTGTTGACAAGGGATAGCATGCTGGGCCTGGAGTCAGGAAGATCTGAGTTCAAAACCAATCTCAGAGGCTTAGTAGCTATGTGACCCAGGAAAAGTCATTTCAACTCTGTTATCTGTTTCCTCAACTGTAAAGTGGTGCTAATAACAGCACCTGCTTGCCAGGATTATTTTGAGGATCAAATGAGAAAATATTTATAAAGTATTTAGCACAGGACCTGGAACATAGTATGTGCTTAATAAATGTTTCCTTCTCTCCTTTCATCCTTCTTTCCCCATACAATGTGTCTTCAGGGGGTCAGAAAGTGGCACAGGCACAACTCACCTCCCAATACTTCCTCCACCAAGTTACAGAATTTCAGAAATCTGAAATTACAGAATCTGAATCACAGAAATCTGAAACTGCAGATTTCACTGAACCTACCCAATTGTGATTACCCCTAGTAAACAGTTCTGTCTTCTGGAGCAGAATGGTGATGATCTCCTCCTCTTCTTCTTCTTCATTCCTCCTCATTTTTCTTCTTTCTTCCTCATCCTTTTTCTTCTTTTCTTCTTCCCTGCTCTTCCTCCTCCTCTTCCTCTTTCTCCTCCCACTCCTCTTCTTTCTCCTCCTTTTCCTCCTCCTCCTCCCCTGTGTCATCATTGACAAAAATAGCCAGTACATTTGCACCAGGGCATCACCCTGATTGGGAGAAGGGGGTGAGGAACACTCACTACTTCCAGTCTTCTGGGTATCACTGCATGCTACTTCATTGAAGCCTAGCTTATAAATATAAAGAAAAAATCTTGAAGTTGGAAACATCCTCTAGAATTCTTTATATTCATCTCTTCATCCTTTCCCTCTTCTTCCCCACCTCAGAATTAGTTCTCTTCACTTATTAGTGAGTGATTCCATTTAGCCACACTCACAAGCGGCACTTCTGCTCACTACTCTCCATACCTAACTGAGTGGAGAATTCTGGTCCTCTCCTGGTTTAATCTTTCTAGCTCTCTTGTCATGGTATCCATTTCTTGCTTTACAGATGGAGGATGCTGGATCTTCTCAGTCTCCATGAATTCCCTAAAGGACACAAAAATATTTGAGGAGGAATGAGGGGAAATCAAAGAAGTTTTTAAATGCAATCCCCAGATGTATAAAAAAAAATTCGACCCTCACTTCCTCACCTATTTCCCAATACCTAGATTAGCAAGGAGGCAGCTCTAATCATAAGGAATTCCTAATTTGAGCATAAACTACGTGTCTAAGGGCTTTAGTAACCCCTATATTTTAATAGGGAGACTATCTTCAGCATGATCATTTTTAGATTTAAAATAACTACATATACAAATGAAAAAAAGAACATAATATATATGGTGATGGACTCAGAATGAAGTTTTCTACTTTTTGACATAGCTAATGTGAAAATTTGTTTTGCTTTATTATACATATTTATAACAAGTTTTGTTTTTCTTGCTTTCTCAATGGAAGAGATAAAGGGAAGTGGGATGAAGATAATTTAGAACTGAAAATTAAGTTAAATTAAAATTTTAAAAATGAACATAATGTATATCTACCCTACCCCTACCCCATCACCACCCAAATAGGCAATTGGTTTTTTTTTTGTTTTGAAATCCTGGCATATTTTGACATCCAGCTACAAGAAGCAAGAGAAGCTTGAGAAGGTAAACAGGGAAAAGAAATCATAAGCCACTGATCAAAGTTGAACTATTAACATTCCTACATGGAAAAACAAAAATTGTAACTGATAAAACTTTTCTCAGTATGAAAATAATTGAAGGGAATAGAACTATATATATATGTGTATATATATATATATATATATATATATATATATAAATGTGTGTGTAAGTAAGTATGTATATATCAGAGGGTATACGGGCACATGAATACATATGTGAATGTGTGTATATATGCTTACAGGTATACATAGATAGAGAGCACAGGACCAATTTAATAGGAAGGGATGATACTTAAAAGGGGAAATTAAGAGATGAGAGAGGGAAATATAATGAGAGGAGATGGAGAGAGACAGAATGGGGTTAACTATCTCATAAAGAAGAGGCAAGGGAAAATGGTTACAATGGAGGGGAAGAACAGGAAGGCAAAAGGGAATGGGTCTACCTTATTCTCACTGAATTTGGCTTGGGGAGGGAATGAAATACACTCTAAATAGGGTATCTCACCCTACAGGAGAGTAGGGGGAAGGGCATGAGAGGGGGGATGATGGAAGGGAGGGCAGGCTGGGGGGCAGAGGGAAGTTGGAAACACTCGCCTTTGAAAAGGGATGGGATCAAAAAAGAGAATAGAACAAGTGGGACATGGGATAGGAGGGAGGGAAATATAGTCAGTCTTTTACAATATATCTGCTATGTTAATGTTTTGCATTAGCTAAACATGTACAATCTATACTGAACTGCTTATCTTCCCAGTAAGGGTGGGTGACAAGGGAGGAAGGGAATGAATCTGGAATTCAAAATGTTAAAATCAAATGTTTAAAATTATATATACATATATACTACTATTAATACTATCTTACATGTAATTGGGAAAGAAGATATACAGACATTGGGGCATAGAGATCCACCATGCCCTACTGGAAAAGTCTAAGGGGGTATGGGAGAAGATATGGGATAGAGAAGATTGGAGGATATCCTGTGGGACTGCTATTCTGGGGTGTTGGGTAGGGAAAAAAACGGGGAGAAAATTTGTAACTCAAAATCCGGTGGAAATTAACTGATGTAAATCAGAAGTCAATAAAGTATTTGAAAAAAATCCTGGCATAAGGTATTTATTTCTTTTTGTAAATGAAAGCCTCGCATCACAGCCAGAAGCACAGAGAGCCTGAATCATTGTGCAGGTGCTATCCAAGCCTCCAGAATTTGCTGTTAATAAGGTTTCAGACCTGAAATTCTGGATCATTGACTCCTTCTTTATGTTCTTCCAGAATTTCATCAGATCTTGCCACTTGTGGTGGTTACTGATTTCCTGCTTTAGGTTGGACTCCATCAGATTAACGAACAGTTTAGCAATGGCTCTTTGATTTCCCAGCAGGGCTTGGTTTATGATCTGTAAAGGTTAAATAGAGAATGTTGATCTTGGGTACAAATCTCTCTCCCTCTCTGAACTCCCAGAGTACAGGACCACAGATTTTCAATTGGAAGGGACTTTAATACCTCATTGCACTTCTACTCTAATGCTCTCATTTTACAGAGCAGGAAACTGAAGTCATATATTCTAACCCCTTCATTTTTCTGAGGCCAAGAGAGGATATATGACTTGCCTAAGGCCACATAGGGAGTAAGCGACAGAGCTGGGATTTGAACCTAGGCCATCCTGAGTCCAAATCCAGTGTTCTTTCCACTGTACCATGTCACCTCTTACAGCACTCTGGGTCTCTTACTGTCCTGTGACATTTTATGTTGACTTGTATCTATTGTCAAAGTTAGTTATTTGATTTGGAAAAATTTGTGAAGGCATAGGTGTCTTGTTTTTCTCTGTAGTCTTCACAGAATTTAGTACTAGGCCTTGCACACAGTAGGGGAGAAAGGAGTAAAGGAGGAAAGAAGAAAGGGAAGGGAAGGGAAAGGGAAGGGGAAGGGGAAAGGGAAGGGGAAGGACAAGGACAAGGACAAGGGGAAGGAGAAGGAAAGGAAAAGAAAGGAAAAAGAAAAGGAAAGGGAAAGGAAAAGAAAAAAAATTCTATCTACACATACACACACACATCCGTGGATATATATGTATGTGTATGCATCTTAAACAAGGATATGTATCCATGGATATACATGCAATGTATATATGTAACCCTAGCTTAAAGAACAAACTGTATAGGGGCAGAGTCAAGATGGAGGAGTAGAAACAGGATTTCCACAGGGCTCCCACTTCCACCTCCTCCAATTCATGTAAATGGTGACTCTGAACAAACTCTGGAGCTACAGAACCCACAAAATGACACAGAGAAGCAAACCTGCCACTGAGGACAGCCCGGCAGGCGGGCAGGAAGTGGCGAGCAAAGCATGTTGGGAGCCCAGCCCAGCTCCACAGGAGCCCAAGGTTTTAGCCTCACAACCAGCCACTGGCTGGAGGGACTTCAGATCACCAGCAGCTGTGGCACTTTCCAGAATTATCAACACATAGATGCTAAGGACAAAGTGAGAGGTCAGTACAATGCGGATTTGTGAACTGGGAGCTCGGGAGTACGGTCCGGCCTTTGCCCCCTGGAGGGAGAAGTTGCTGAGGAGCTGCAGCCATGCAGCTGCTGCCACATGGCTACTTCCGAGCTCCTGGCCTGCAGATTGTAGGGGGACCAAGCAACCAGTCTGAGGGGTAATCACTCTTGCTTTAACCTGCTTGGATCTGGATTGCAGTCTAGGGTGGAGGTCCTGGGGTATGTGACCAGTTTGCCAGAGCTTGTGGAGGCTTCAGAAAGGGCACCCAACTAATAGCTCCAGCAGCTGTGAAAATCCCAGCAATTTGGGACAAAGCTCCCCCCCTCTGGTAGCAGAGTTCTACTGTGGCAAAAAGCTTAAAAGTCAAGTAATTGAGTGGCAACATGAGCAAACGAGGGAAGCAAGGCAAGCACAGCAGTCTGACTCTGGAATCCTTTTTGGGGGGACAAAAAGGATGGGGGCATAGAACAAGAGGATGACAATGAAGTCAGAACTCCTATACCAGAAGCTTCCAAGAAAAGAATAAGCTGCTAACAGGCCGTAGAGGAGCTTCAGAAGGATTTTGAAAACCAAATAAGAGAAGTGGAGGAAAAATTGGGAAGAGAAATGAGAATGATGCAAGAAAATTATAAAATGAGAGTCAACAACCTGACTGAAGAAAATAACACCTTCAAAATAGACTAATTCAAATGGCAAAAGAGGCTCAAAAAGCCAAAGAGGAAAAGAATGCCTTAAAAAGCTAAATTTGCCAGATGGAAAAAGAATCTCAAAAGCTCACTAAAGAGAATCATTCCTTCAGAATTAGATTGGAGCAAATGGAAGCTAGTGACTATGAGAAATCAAGATACTATTAAACAGATCCAAACAAATGAAAAAATAGAAGGCAATGTGAAATATCTCACTAACAAAACACTGACCTGGAAAATAGATCCAGAAGAGATAATTTAAAAATTATTGGACTACCTCAAAGCCATGATAAAAAATAAAAAAGAACCAAAAATCATCCTTCAAGAAATTCTCAAGGAAAACTTCCCTGGTGTTTTAGAATCACAGGGCAAAACAGAGGTTTAAAGAATCCACTGATCACCTTCTGAAAAAGGTAACTCCTAGGAATATTATAGCCAGGTTCCTGGAGTTCCCAGATCAAGGAGAAAATATTACAAGCAGCCAGGAAGAAATAATTTGAATACTGTGGAAACACAATCCGGATAACACAGGATCTGGCCACTTCTACACTGAGGGATCGAAGGGCTTGGAATATGATATTCCAGAGTTCAAAGGAGCTGGTATTAAAACCAAGAATCACCTACCCAGCAAAAAAGAATATCATGTTTCAGGGGAAAATATGGTCATTCAATAGAAGAGTATTTTCAAGCATTCTTTTTTTTTTCAAATGCTTTATTAACTTCTGATTTACATCATTCATTTCTGCCAGATTTTGAGTTACAAATTTTCTCCCCGTTTTTCCCCTACCCACTGCCCCAAAATAGCAGTCCCACAGGATATCCCCTCCTCCAATCTGCTCTCTCCCATATTTTCTCCCATACTCCTTTCGACTTTTCCAGTGGATCTCTATGCTCCAGTGCCTGTATATTTTATTTCCAAATTACATGTAAAATAGTATTAATAATAGTGTATATAAATATATATATGAATATTTGATTTTAAAACTTTGAATTCCAGATTAATTCCCTTCCTCCCTTGTCACCCACCCTTACTGGAAAGAAAGCAGTTCAGTATAGGTTGTACATGTGTGGCTAATGCAAAACAATAACATAGTAGATATATTGTAAAAGACTGACTATATTTCCCTCCCTCCTATCCCACCTCCCACTTGTTCTATTCTCTACTTTGATTCTGTCCCTTTTCAAAAGCAGGTGCTTCCAACTTCCCTTCCCCCCAGCCTTCCCTCCCTTCCATCATCCCCCCTCTTATCTCCTTCCCTACTCCCCTGGAGTGTGTATTTAATTCCCTCCTCAAGCCAAATTCAATGGGAATAAGGTTGACCCATTCCCTTTTGCCTTCCTATTCTTCCCCTCCATTGTAACCATTTTCACTTGCCTCTTCTATATGAGATAGTTTACCCCATTCTGTCTCTCCCCATCTCCTCTCATTATATTCCTCTCTCACCTCTTAATTTCACCTTTTAAGTATCATCCCTTCCTGTTAAATTGGCCCTGTGCTTTCTATGTATGTATGCCTGTAAACATATATACACACATTCACATATGTATTCATATGCCCATATACCCTCATATATAGACATATATATATATATTATTCCCTTCAACTACTGAGAAAAGTTTCATAAGTTACAATTATTGGTTGTCCATGTAGGAATGTTAATAGTTCAACTTTGATAAGTTCCTTATGATTTCTTTTCCCTGTTTACCTTCTCATGCTTCTCTTGCTTCTTGTATCTGAATGTCAAATTTTCTATTCAACTCTGATTTTTTCAGCAAGAATGCTTGAAAGTCCTCTATTCCACTGAATGACCATATTTTCCCCTGAAACATGATACTCAGTTTTGCTGGGTAGGTGATTCTTGGTTTTAATCCCAGCTCCTTTGACCTCTGGAATATCATATTCCAAGCCCTTCGATCCCTCAGTGTAGAAGCTGCCAGATCCTGGGTTATCCTGATTGTGTTTCCACAATATTCAAAATGTTTTTTCCTGGCTGCTTGTAATATTCTCTCCTTAATCTGGGAATTCTGCAACCTGGCTATAATATTCCTAGTTGTTTTCTTTTTGGGATCTTTTTCAGGAGGTGATCGGTGGATTCTTTCAACCTCTATTTTGCCCTCTGGTTCTAAAACATCAGGGCAGTTTTCTTTGAGAACTTCCTGGAGGATGATTTCTAGGTTCTTACTTTGATCATGTCTTTCAGGTAGTCCACTAATTTTTAAATTATCTCTCCTGGATCTATTTTCCAGGTCAGTGGTTTTTCCAATGAGATATTTCACATTTCCTTCTATTCTTTCATTTGTTTGGATCTGTTTAACAGCATCTTGATTTCTCATAAAGTCATTAGCTTCCATTTGCTCCAATCTAATTCTAAAGCAATGATTCTCCTCAGTGAGCTTTTGAGATTCTTTTTCCATCTGGCAAATTTGGCTTTTTAAGGCATTCTTCTCCTCATTGCCTTTTTGAGCCTCTTTTGCCATTTGAGTTAGTCTATTTTTTAAGCTGTGATTTTCCTCAGTCAGGCTGCTGACTCTCATTTCTTAATTTTCTTGCATCGTTCTCATTTCTCTTCCCAATTTTTCCTCCTCTTTTCTTATCTGCTTTTCAAGGTCTTCTGTGGCCTGTAACTAGCTCGTATTTTCCTCTGAAGCTTTTGGTGCAGGAGTTCTGACTTCCCTGTCTTCCTCCTGTTCCATGCTTTGCTCCTTTTTGTCCCCAAAATAGGAGTCTAATGTTGGAATCTTCTGTCTGCTTTTTTTCCTTTGCCTGGTCATGTCGCCCCTCAGTCACTTGACCCCTGGGCTTTTTGCCACAGTAAAACTCTACCACCAGACAGGGGAGCTTTTGTCCCAAACGCTGGGGTTTTCTCAGCTGCCAGAGGCATTAGATGGGTGCCCTCTCTGAGCTCTCCACACACTCTGGCAAGCTGGACACATAACCCAGGACCTCCACCCTAGACTGCAATCCAGATCCAAGAAGGTTAAAGCAAGAATGATTACCCCTCAGACTGGTGCTTGGTCCCCCTACACTCTGCAGGCCAGGAGCTGAAGTTGCCACTTGGTGCTGGCTGGCTGTGCTGGTTTCTCAGCAGCTTCTTGCCCCGGGGGCAAAAGCCACACACTCCCACTTACTGGGTCCCAAAGTCCAGACTGCAATGACCTCTCACTTTGTCCTTCGCATCTATGTGTTGATAAATCTGGAAAAGGCCACAGCTGATGCTGACCTGGAGTCCTTCTGGCAGGCAGCTGGTCAGGCCCACCCTGGGGCTAAAGCCTCAGCGTGGGGCTGGGCTCAGCTCCCAGAGCACTGGGCTGGCTGATTCCTGCTGGCCTGCTGGGCTGTCCTCAGCAGGAAGTTAGCTTCTCTGTTTCATTTTGTGGGTTCTGCAGCTCCAAAGTTTGTTTAGAGTCCCCTTTTTACATGGATTGGGGAAGGTGGAAGCTGGAGCAGCAGGGAGGTCCTGCTTCTACTCCGCTCTCTTGACTCCACCCCTGACTTTCAAGCATTCTTGATGAAAAAACCAGAGTTGAATAGAAAATCTAACATTCAGATACAAGAAGCAAGAGAAGCATGAAAAGGTAAACAGGGAAAAGTAATCATAAGGAACTTATAAAAGTTGAACTACTTACATTCATACATGGAAAAACAATAATTGTAATTTATGAAACTTTTGTCAGTATGAGAATAGTTGAAGGGAATAGAAATATATATACATACATATATATCTATGTAGGAGGGTATATGGGCATATGAATACATATGTGAGTGTGTGTGTATATATGTGCACAGGTATACATAGACAGAGGGCACAGGACCAATTGAATAGGAAGGGATGATACTTAACAGGTGAAATTAAGAGGTGAGAGAGGAATATAATAAGAGGAGATGGGGAGAGATAAAATGGAATAAATTATCTCATATAGAAGAGGCAAGGGAAAACTGTTACAATGGAGGGGAAGAACAGGAAGGCAAAAGGGAATGAGTCAACCTTATTCTCAATGAATTTAGCTTAGGGAGGGAATAACATACACAATAAATAGGGTATCTATCCATCTGAACATTAACAACAACAGCAGAAATACTTTAAACAGACAAGAGTGTATAATACACCTACACCTATACCTCTGTAATTTAGAAAGATTTCCATCCCAAATAGTTAAAATAATGTGTTGGCATCTAGAATGGGGGTGGGTTAGGTGGTAGTGCTGTAGATAGAGCACTGGGACTGGAGTCAGGAAGACCTGAGTTCAAATTCAGTCTCATATACTTACTAGCTGTATGGCCCTGGGAAAGTCACTTAACCCATTTGCCTCTGTTTTCTCATCTGTAAAATGAGGACAATAATAACACCTATTTCCCAGGGCTCTTGTGAGGATCTGATAATAATTGTAAAGTTCTCAGCACAGTGCTTGGCACACAGTAAGTAGTACATAAATATTATTATTATTTTCAGGCCTCTGGAAAATTCCCTAATATGGGACAGCTTATTTCTCTAGCAGTAACTGAGATGTGCAATGAGGAAGTACTGTATCTTTTGACTTAGATGTTCTTTCTGAAAGATACCACCTCCTTTGAAGATTAACTTACCATAGCTTCTTTATGAATCAGTCTTTCTACATCAGGGGAGAGGAGATAGGCATTATCTTTTAAAATTGCCATGTATTTCTTCAGCACTTCCCCTAACTGGGTGTCAAAAAGCAACATCATGAATACACTCTTAATTTCTTTATCGTGGAATTATCAATTAAAAATTACAGTTGTCATTTTCATACCGCTTTAACATTTTGCAAAGCACTTTCTCATTTTTAAAAAAAAGTCTCAATATCTTGCTAGATAAGTACTAAGGAGATAATTATTCCCATTTTGTAAATGAATAAACTGAATCTGAGAGATGTTAAGTGACTTGTCCAGGGTCAAGTCGTTAGGAAGCATCTGAGTCAGGATTTGAACTCAGGTCTTCTTATCTCTAAGTCTAGTACTCTATTATCCATCATGTCATGTTGCTTCTGAATAAAATCACAACAACAGTAACACACGACATAGAAAGAAACCATGTAAACTTTAGCTCACTTTCTCAGCTCTGCAGGCTTCAACTTTTTTCAGTTTTGTATCAAAGTCTTTGATCCATTTTCTTCTTTTTATGAATTTCTTGCTTAGCTTTTCCCATAGTTCCCACAAATTCTGCAAAGTGTAGTTTATGGAAGGTCAACAGAAAGATTCCAAGTAAAAAGACATAAAGAGAACATGTGCGGTAGGGACCCTAGAGGAAGAAGTAGGGTCTGAAGGCCAATGGGGAGGGCAACGGAGCCACAGCAAGCTGAAGCCTGTTACTTATGCTCTTACCTGAATTTTGAAAAATTCCAATTCTATATCACCTTCTATTTCTTTGAAGAGATTGTCAATATTTTCATCATCCTCTGACAGTTTTGTCAAAAGCTCCTCTCCAGGCTCCATGATAAGAGATTCCATCTCCTCAAATGAGCAAAGAGAGCCATTAGCTAGCAAATACCACATGTAACTGGACCTCCATTCTTTAGCTGGTCCATCCATATTTACAGGATCATAGCATCACAGATTAGCCCTAGTTCCAAACTTCCCTCATTTCACAGATGAAAAAAACTAAGGCACAGAGAGGCTAAGTGACTTGCCCAGAGTCACAAAGCTAATAAGTATCTGATGGTAAAATAAATAACAGTATAAGATATAGTATGCTAAGTGCTCAACGAGTGTACACACAATATTTACTCCAGAAATTCTGAGGAATAAGAGATTATAGCAGGAAAGCCTCCCAAGAAGAGGCTAGAAATTGGACTGGACCTTGAAGGCAGGATAGTAAAAAGGCAAGGCTGCCATAGCTGAGAAGGAGAGGAACACATTCCTTAAAGGAAAAGTGTGAGTAATGCTGCAGATGGACACAGGAATGCCCCAAATGCCAGACAGAGGAGGTTAATCTGTTGACAGTGTGGAGCCATCGAAGGTTGGGGCAATTGGTACAAACTTGATGTTTTGGGTTGATTAATTTGGTATCAGCACAGAGGCTAGATTGGGGGATGGGAGGAGAAGCATGAAATCTCACCATCCCAATCTGTGATATTTCTCTCTGTAGGTTTTTCAAGTGGACCTCATAGATGCGTCTTTTTCGGTTATCCACCCGCTGAATGATGTCACTTTTAGTCTTCTCAGGAACTATAAAAGAAAGCAGAAAAAATAAATTAATAGAGAGATGTGTCAGTGGCAGAATGGAGCCAAGGTCTACCAAAGATGTTTAATGCCCCAACTTCAGAATTAGAAAAGGGAGACTTTTATTCTGTACATGAAGTTCAGATGGCAATAATAATTACTCATCTTCATTGAAACAAATTTTTTTAGTAAAGAAACAGTATATATGGGACTATACACCCAAAGGAAGTATTCATTATGTTTTCTGATCATGTAATTTCTCAGAATTCCAAGGATATAGGTAATTTCACAGGCAGAAGCAAAGACTGAGATCTTAAATATTTATGGACCTTAATTTGGAAGAATAAAAACCAATCTAACTCAAGTGCTACTGATGGAACTATTATGTATCATTATCATCAAGAAACATACAATTAGTGCAACCAGACACTAGAAAATTCTTTTTGATACATATAAAATGCAAAAGTACACACCCCAAACCTTCTATCTTGTTGACTGACAAGATATCCCTTCAACTTTCAGTCATCTGTAGTCTCAGGGTTTCAATATTTCCTTCATTCTTGCAGAGTCTTTTTCTTTTGGGGGGAGGGGAATAGAAAAATTCACTCTTAAACTAATAAAAGTCATTTTCCTTTGGCCATAATAAATGCTTACTTAGGAATAATAAATATAACTATTAACTGCAAAAATAAATGAGAGACAATATTCTAGAGTTCAACAGCGCTTCCAGAGGTAGAATAGATATTTTAGACTTAGTTCCTTATATAGGCTCTATGGTTTCTCAGTATGAAATCATCTCTCCACACACACATTTCCTCTATGCCTTAGGAGGCACTTTGTGAAATGCTCTGACTGAAAAACTCATCATGGTGATGAGCCTCACCAAATTTAAATACACTAGTTAAGCCTTTTGTTCTTGATGGCATCTGCCAGACCTTCATGAGATCATAGATTTGGAATTGGAAAGGGCCTTAGAATCATCTCATCCATCCTTCTGATTTTTTTAAATTAAATTTTATGTTTATTTTTAGTTTACATCATTCATTTCCACAAGATTTTGAGTTACAAATTTTCTCCCCATCTTTCTCCTACCCACCACCCCAAAACAATGACCCCACTGTATACCCCCTCCCCCAATCTGCTCTCTCTGATATCCTCCCCCATCCCCCCTCCGACTTTCTAGTAGGGCAAGATGGATTTCTATACCCCAGTGCTTGTATATCTTATTTCCCAGTTGCATGTGAAAAATATATATATATATTTTTTTTTAAACATTTGATTTTTAAAACTTTGAATTCTAGATTCTTTTCCTTCCTCCCTCGTCACCCACCCTTACTGGGAAGATAGCAATTCAATATAGGTTGTACATGTGTAGCATCCCTCTAATTTTGATGAGAAAACTGAAGGCCAGAGTGGTTAAGGGACTTCCCAAGGTCACACAGATGGTAAGTAGCAGAACTGGGATCCAAGCCTAGATCTCCCTATTCCAAATATAGTATTTTTTTTTAGTGCACTATGTAGTCTCTCCTGGATCTTTCCTGAGACTGAGAGTTATATTGTGGATTTTCTTGGTTATGGGGAGGTGGGGTACTCAGGAAAGTTTCCCAACAACTTGATGACAGGGCAGTGGGTCTCTTTGTGATCAGAAAAGTGTTTCGTTATAGAATATAAAAAATGCCCATTGGCACTTTATTTAAGGATCAGGTACAATCCCTGATTAAGTTGTCCCAGCATGAAGCCTCTTCTTTGTGTCTTCCAGGGAAAGGGTTTCTATAGCTGGTGCTACTGCCCCAGACATCTGGTTGATGGGAATCTCAGGAGGATTGTCAGAAGTCAACTGATCAGGGTTTCTAGTCAGACTCTTGTCAGAAAAACCACCTCTCTGTGCTGGTCTATGAAAAATGGCCAGCAAACTGCTCTCACTCTTTTCCCATTGTTTTCAACTCTTCCTTTGTGCTTTTCTTCTGAGGTAGAAGTGGGGAAGGGGAATGTCTAAATTGATAAAATTCTTAGATGAAAGAGTCTAAATTTGAGTCAACTTAAATCTCAAATTGCAAGAATTACCACAAATGAATTACATAAGGAAAATTGAAGTCTTTTATATGATAAATTTATATAATAAACTATTTTCTTTTTGGATTAAACTTTTAAAAATATTTTAAATTTATTATTTATTTTTAACATTCTTTTTAAAATTTTGAGTTTCAAATTCTCTCCCTCTTTCTGACCCCCTCCACCACCCACTGATAAGGCAAGCAATATATCAATTATAAATGTGAAATCACACAAAACATATTTCCATATTAGCCATATCACAAAAAAAAGCAAGAAAAATAAAGTGAGAAAATTATACTTCAATTTGTACTCGGAGTACATCAGTTCTCTGTCTGGGAGGTGGATAGCATTTTTTCATCATGAGTCCTTTGAATTGTCTTAGATCACTGTATTGATTAGAGTAGCCAAGTCTTTCACAGTTGATCATTACAACATTGCTGTTACTGTGCACAATGATCTCCCAGTTCTTCTCACTTCATTATGCATCAGTTCCTATAGATCTTGCCATGTTTTTCCGAAACCACTCCCCTCATCATTTCCCACAGCACAACAGTACTCCTTTACAATCATATGCCACAACTTGTTTAGTCATTCCCCAAATGATGAACATCTCCTCAAATTCCAATTCTTTGCTACCACGAAAAGAGTTACTATAAATATTTTTGTATATATAGGTCCTTTTTCTTTGATCTCTTTGAAGGTATAGATCTAGTAGTGGTATTGCTGGGCCAAAAGATATGCACAGTTTTATAGCCCTTTGTAGAGAACTTTCAGAAGTTTCTCAGCTTCACTAATGAAATGTTCCCCTTCCCTATATTATCTGAAAGGCTACAGGGCAGACAAGCAAGAAAATGTATTATGAAGGGAACGTTTTGGGGTCCCTTGACCTAGCTAGGTATATTCCCCTGTCCTATACAGTTATTTGCAAAGGTTACCAGGCAGATAGCAAGAGGGCATGTAATCTTTTTTGTTTATGCCTCCAGATATGGTCCTAGAATAATACCCTGATAAGTAACTAACCTTAAGCAAGGGTAAATAGTGAACAGGATTAATGGAGGCTCCTTCTACATTATCTGCATTCCTTTGATGTAGGATCTTTCTACATTGTCTGCATTCTTTTGGAGTGTCTACATTCTCTTGGGGGGCATAAAAACTCTGTGAGCTCTTTGCATCTTTGGCTCTGTATGAAATGGTCCTGTAATAGACTATTGATTGCACCCCCATTTCGTTATTCTCACTGCTCACTAGCCCACCAACTGCTCTGGCCGTAGTAGCCCTTTGGGCCTACTTCCAAATTATTTTCCAGATTGGTTGGACCAGTTCACTCCACCAACATTAGTATACCTATTTTTTCCCTCATCCCCTCTAGCATTTATTATCTCTGATAGTACGAGATGGTACTTCAGAGTTGTTTTGTCTTTCTCTAATCAATAGTTATTTGGAGCATTTTTCATATGACTAAAAGCAGTTTTGATTCCTTCTTCTGAAGACCACGTGTTTATATCCTGTGACCATTTATCAATTGGGGAATGCCTCTTATTTTTATAAATTTTACTTAGAAATAAGGCCTTTATCAGAGAAACTTGCTACAAAAAATGTCTGCTACTATTTCATTGTCATGGCACTTCTGATTATCCCTTTTAATGAGGTCTAGTTTTGCTTTTGCTGTATCTGAGATCATGACTGCTTTTTCAGTTCAGCTGAAGTACATTCGGTTTTGCTCTAAGCCCTTTATTTTAACTCTGGTATGTCTTTCTGTTTCCAGCACATCTTTTGTATTCAGCATATTGTTGGATTTTAGTTTCTAATCCATTCTGCTATCCATTTCTGTTTTATGGGAGTTTCCATCCCATTCACATTCACAGTTATGATTGTCTCTTTCTTTCCATCCCATTTTCTTCTGTCTCTCCCTTTTTACCCTCTCCCTCCCTCCTCAAAAGTCTATTTTGCTTCTAGCCACTGCTTCCCTTAATCTGCCCTTCCTTTTATCATCCCTTTCTCTTATCTCTTTATGTTCTTATTTCTCTATTGGATAAGTTACATTTCTATACATAACTGAGTGTGTGTGGGTGATTCCCTCTTTGAACCAATTCTGATAAAATTGAGGTTCAAGAATTACCCACTACCTCCCCGCATTTTACACTCCATTGTAAAGGCTCTTTCTTATGTGCCTCTTTTATTGAGAAAATTTTCTTCATTCTCCCTCTCCCTTCTTCTTCTCTCAGTGCATTTCTCTTTCTCACCCCTTCATTTTTTTGAGCTCATTCCAACATAAGTGCCTCACATTCATGCCCTCTATGTAAATTCCTTTTAATAAAGGAATAAAGATAAAGTTCTTAGGCATTACATATATCATCTTCCCAAATGGTAAACAGTTTAACTTTATTGAGACCCTTATGATTACCCTTTCATGTTTATCTTTTTATACTTCTCTTGAGAGTTATGTATACACGTCAAATTTTCTGTTGAGCTCTGGACTTTTTATTAGGAATGCTTAAAAGTCCTCCATTTCAATAAATGTCCATTTTCCCCCATGAAGGATTATACTCAGTTTTGCTAGGTAGGTTTTTCTTGGTTGCAATCCTAACTCCTTTGCCTCCCAGAACATCATATTCTAAGCCCTCCATTCTTTTAATGTGGAAGCAGCTAAATCTTGTGTGATCCTGACTGTGATTACACAATATTTGAATTATTTCTTTCCGACTTCCTGAAGTATTTTCTCCTTGACCTGGGAGTTCTGAAATTTGGCTGTAATATTACTGGGTGTTTTCATTTTGGGATCTCTTTCAGAAGGTGATTGGTGGATTCTTTCAATTTCTATTTTACCCTCTGCATCCAAGATATCAGGTGCAGTTTTTCTTCATGATTTCTTAAAATATGATGTCTTAGACTCTTTCTTTGATCATAGCCTTCAGGTAGTCTAATAACTCTTAAATTATATCTCCTGGATCTATTTTCCAGGTCAGTTGTTTTTCCTATGAGATATTTCATGTTTTCTTCTATTTTTTTATTCTTTTGCTTTTGTTTTATTGTTTCTTGATGTTTCATGTAGTCATTAGTTTCTACTTGCTCAATTCTAATTTTTAAGGAATTCTTTTTGTCAGTGAGCTTTTGTGCCTCTTTTTCCATTTAGCCTATTCTGTTCTTCAATGAGTTCTTTTCTTCAGTGAATTTTTGTGCCTCTTTTATCATTAGGTTAATTCTGTTTTTTAAAGAGTTATTTTCTTCAGTGTTTTTAATGCCTCTTTTACCAAGCTGTTAATTCTCTTTTCATAATTTTCCTGTACTGCTCTCATTTCTTTTCCCAATTTTTTCTCTAACGCTCTTGTTGTTAGGCTTGGATCCAATTAGGGTTTCTCTTTGAGATTGTTACTTTTCACATTGCTGTCTTCCTCTAACTTTATGTCTCAGTCTTCCCTGCCAGTGTAGTAGCTTTTTTTGGTCAAATTCTTTTGTTGTTGTTTGCTCATTTTTCCAATCAATTTCTTGACCTTGAACTTTATGTTAAAGTTGGGCTCTATTCACCTGGGAGTGGGGAGGCACTGTCCCAAGCTTCTGGATTTCTCATGCTGCTGTTTTCAGACCTAGTTCCTAGTCCGCACTTTGGTCTTTACTCAGTAAGGGCTCCTGGTCCCCTGCAGCAGCAAGTGCTAGCACTCCTCTTCATCTTAGAACTGTGACTCAGACTCCTGCTGCCTTGTAAGTGACTCCCTACCCTGCAACAGTAATGCAGAAGTGTGTATATTCTATAGACTGGTTCTCTGGGAAAGTGAAGGGGAAAACATGCAACATAAGTTTAATGATATAAAGACAAAAGATACCAATAAAAATTATTTTTTAAAAACCCAGTTGTCTCTGAACACCTAGAGATTATCATGTAGAAGACAAAATAGGTTGAAGGTAAATAGTTCAGTCTTACTCTCAGTCCATAATTTAGAAACTAATGCTTTTTAAATGACCTTAATTCTTCTAAGACTCAAAGATCAATCATGTCCATCAAGTATTGCTGCATATTTGATACTCTAACACAGCTGATATTTTGTGTTTAAAGCTAGACACAGTAAGCTATCATAACCAACTTCTAATCAGATTATATATGATCCAATTTATATGTTGTTTTCCCTACTAGAAAGTAAGCTCCTTGAGGGCAGGGACTGCTCTCTTGCTTGTTTGCTTGTATCTCCATCTTGAGAGCTTGGCACACTAGGTATGTGAATACTTTCATCTTAGAATATCTCACAAAATCACTAAATATGTGTGTTTTCAAGTAGGTTTTTTCCCATAAGAGGTAAATTAGGAAGACATAGGAAACAAGTTAGTCATGGAATCTTACCAATAAAGTCACTTAGTCCTCTCACTTCTCGGGCTGCAATCACATCTTCAGTTTCTCGAGTCTTTTCCATGGTAGCTATTTGGATTTCCCTGAAACCGATGAACAGGAGAAAGTTTGAACCCCAAACAATCATTGAAATATTAAATAATAATTCTCTAAAATTTATAAGATTATCAACTAGAAGAGGACTGTTGCAGCACCTATCCCAATAAGGATATTCAATACCTATACTGGATCAGTGTTCCGCTATTGTACCATGCCACTTCCACTACTTCCTACATCCCTTCTCCCTCTTGCCCCTAAGTGTTTACCTCACTTTCTGGCCACCAGTTCCCAACTATACCCACATGTAGCTTTGCTCCCTTTCAGACTCCCCTTTATATGCTATCTTCCCTACTAGAATGTAAGCTCCATGAGGGTAAAGGATCCTTGCTTGCTCGTATCTCCATCTCCAGACCTTAGCATGGTCCCTGGCAAATAGTAAGCATAATGAAGACTTTGTTTATCTTTCTTTTTTGTTTTTCTTCTTTCTTTTTTCCTTTCTTTCCTTCCTTTATTCTCTTTGTTTCTTTGTTCTTTCTTTCTTTCCTTCCTTCCTTCCTTCTTTCCTTCCTTCCTTCCTTCCTTCCTTCCTTCCTTCCTTCCTTCCTTCCTTCCTTTCTTTCTTTCTTTCTTTCTTTCTTTCTTTCTTTCTTTCTTTCTTTCTTTCTTTCTTTCTTTCCTTGCTTCCTTCCTAAATCATTATTCAGATCAAAAGTAGCATCTGGGTAGCTCTGGAAACACTAATGATTCAGAGATTTTTTTTCCTACTTTTAAGATAGCCATTTTGAAGCACTTTGTCCTTAAAAATGATATTAGCTTAAATATTGATCTAAATTAAAATCTAATGGGAGGGGGCGGCCAGGTAGCACAGCGAGTAAGAGCACCGGCTCCAGTATTGAGAAGACCTGGAGATCGAATCCCGGGCTCAAGACACTTAGCACCCACCCAGAAACACCTGGCTGTGTAACCTTGAGCAAGTTACTTAACCCCAATTGCTTAGGGGCGGCCAGGTGGCTCAGCAAGAGCACCGGCTCCAGTGTCGGGATGACCTGGATCAAATCTGAGCTCAGATACTCAGCACCACACCCAGAAATAACTGGCCGTGTAACCTTGAGCAAGTTACTTAACCCCTATTGCTTAAAAGAAAAAATCTAATGGGAGGGAATTCATTCACCAATTAGATTGGCTCCAAAAGGAATTCTTAGGATGACAGTTACAAAAATAGTAATAGCTGCCATTGGATAATGCTTTACAGTTTTCAAAGCTATTTCACATTTGATCTTTGGAATAAATCACCTTATGAGAGGCAAGGCAGCAGCAGATAGTGAATAAAAGTCCTGTCTTAGCTCAGGATCTGCCTCTGAGCCATGCTTACCATGTAACCCTGAAAAGTCATTTAACCTCTCAATGAACCCAGGCAACTCTCTGAGATAAATAATCATATATATGAGTTATGATCTGCATCTGTAGAAATAAAATAGTTTCCATGCTAGCAGTCTCCTATCTTGATGAAATATAGATCTGGACTAAAACAAAATAAAACAAAACCCAACCACTTTATGAGGTGGGTATCCTGGTGTAATAAAAAGAGTACCCCTGAATTCCAATCATGGTCCTGAAATTTGCTAGCTATATGACACTAGGAAAATTACTCAAATTCTCTTAGCTTTATTGTCTTATTTGTAAAATGGGGATAATTATACTCCTAACTAACCTTACAAAGTTGTTGTAAGAAAAATACTTGTAAAACTTAAAATGTTACTATTGTAAGGAAGACATCAACTTAAGTATAGTTGAAGGAATCCAAAACTAAATTCACTAGTTCCAATGTTGCTAAATATCTCTTTGAGGCATTGCAACATAGTTTTCAGGACCCTGTCTCAATATACCAAGAATTGTAAAGAATTTTCTTGCCCCAGTCTAAATGTCAAGTACACCTTGGAAATTCCCAATAAGAGGAAATATAAAAAAAGAAAATCTGAAAGAGACTATTATGCTGGCTGGGTGTAGCTGTGGTCCTGCTTAAACAGGCCTCAAAAAATAGCTTAAACAACCCTCAGGCATAAACAGCTTTACAAAAGAGAAATCACTCCCTTTGAGAGAAGTCTTCACAGTTGGAAACAGTTTCAGCAAATGACAGTAGCAGCTCAGTCGAGAAGTCTCAGAGAGGACAGCAGCTACTCTGCAGAGCACCAGCAAGTGACAATTTTTTAAAGTGGAGTGAAGCAGTAATGAAGCATAGCAGGTTGCCAAGAGATTTACTGATGGAGTTATGACAGGTAGAACAGATGGGATGTGATGGCAGGATGGAAGAATTCTTTTTTTCCATAGCAGCATGTGAATTTGAGGGAGATTTATGCTCTCTTTTTGTATATTTTTGAAAGTAGGAATAATTCCTTCATTACTTATCTTTTCATTTTGTTTTATTAAATGCTTTTTGCTCTAAATTCATGTGTTATTTGGCTAGGTCTGGTTAAAAAAAAAAGCTTCACTAAAATCTGAGAAGTCTTAAATGAACTGATTCAAAATGAAGTGAGCAGAACCAGGAGAACATAGTACAGAATAACAGCAATACTGTAATGATCAACCGTGAAAGACTTAGCTGCTCTGATCAAAACAACGATTCAAGACAATTCCAAAGGACCCATAATGACAACTGCTATCCATCTCCAGAGAGAACTGATGAACTTCGAGTGCAGACAGAAAGATTCTTTTTCAGCTTTCTTTATTTTACTTGGTTTGTGTGTGTTTTTTCTTTTGCAACATGGCTAATATGGAAATAGGTTTTGTATGACTTCATATGTATGATCAATATAATATTGCTTGCTTTCTCAAGGGGTGGGGGGGAAAGGGAGAGAATTTGGAACAACATTTTTTAAAAATTAATGTTAAAATTTTCAAATGTATTTGGAAAGTATTTAAGGAAATAAATAAAAATATTTTTTAAAAGGAGCTTTACTGATGGGAGCTGAGAATTATGAATCTGAAGAGATGATTACCCTAACAGCACCATGAACATGGTCATACATAGCTGAGGAGCCTTTAAAGGGGAAAAGGATGACCCAGGCAACTTTATTGTTGTTTCTGTTTTATAGATGAGAAAATGGAGGCTCAGAGAGGTAAAGATTTTTCTAAGGGCATTTGGCTAGCAAGCAGAAAAGTTACCACTCAGAGCCATGCCTTTTGATGCCTAGCCCAATATTCTTTTTATTACTTTCCCACTGTGAACTATCCCCAATATATCCTGTATCTATATGCATTTTGTCGCTCCCACTGGACTCTAAGCAGCTTGTGAGCAGGTACTATTTTTTGCCTCTTGTCTTCTTTTATTATCTTTGCCCACCCCCAGAGCTTTTCAAGGTATCTTGCACATACTAGGTGCTAAACAAATACTTTGATGATTTATTGACTATACTAGCCTCTTAAATACCACACTTAGCTCTTGGAGTTCCAAAGCTTTATATCCATTTGTGTCTAATTTAACTAAATCTAACACACATCCAGTAAGTTAATACAAAAAATTCATAAATGCCTTATGTAATTCCCTATACTATTATCAATATATGTGCTTGGTAAGTGGTAAGAAAGTAGACATAGAAAATCTGACATGACAGTATTGCCAACATACTTGTACAAAACAGGGTTTTCCACAGATTTATCATTGGGCAGAGCCTGAGCCCATATTCTCTGACGAGGAGATAGGAGTTGACCTGTTGGTGTTTCAGAGTTCCTGATTAGAGGGATCTTTCCACTCTTCAAAGACCCGGCATGTTCTGCTGCCTTTTTTCGACTGCTTGCCAAGGAATAGACAAGCTGGACCTGTTCCATAACAGAATCGATTAGAAATCTCAAGTCTTTGGCATTTCAAGACAAACTGCATGATCCACAGAGACCAAAATTACATATGACTTGATGGGAACTGGAAAAGTTCATGGCATATACGAGCAGATTGCAGCATGTGGGCATTCAAGAAATGACATAAAGGGAAAGCATTATTAAGGACATGTATAATCAGAAAAAAAAAAAAGACTGACTTCTTCTGGAGAATGAAAGACAGCAGATAGACAGTCTTTGTAGTATATTGGCAACCCTGAAATATTAGAAGAACCAGAGGAAAGTCGTCAGTGTTTTAGATAAATTCTTTATATGAGGGGTTCTTAACCTGGGGTTCACAGGCGCTATGGAGGGGGCTGTGGATAGATTTTAAGGGGTCGGTGAATTTAGATGAGATAAAAAATGACATCTTTATTTTCACTAACCTCTACCTGAAATCTAACATTTCATTCAATTATGAGTGTAAGCAATAAGACCTTATTCTGAAAAGGGATCCAGAGCTATCACCTACTTTCTTTGAATTGCCAAAGGGGTCCATGACACAAAAAAAGATTAAGAACCCTTGCTCTCTTTGGAGGATTTGAGGAAAAACACAGATAAGAAGCAAAGATAATGAGGCTAGGAGGGGTTACAATTCATACCAGAGGAGGGAAGAACCACACTGTTCCAATCATGGATCTACTGTGTTTCCCCGATAATAAGACCTATCCCGAAAATAAGCCCTCCCCTTATTGTGTAAGATTCCTCTAAAATAAGCCCTCCCCAAAAAATAAGCCCTATTGAGATTGCTACTGTAGTGAAGGTGATCCCCTGTGCTACACGCTACATTACGGTACCCTCTGTATGCACCATCCCCTCCCCCCCCCGATGAAACGCACGCCGCGCTCCGAGCTGCATCCAATCAGAGCTGCAGCAGTGAGCGTGTCATCCTGTTCTTCCCCAGTGATTTGCTTGCTGGCGCCATTGAGAGCAGTGCCACGGAGGAGAGCTGAGGCAGGACAACATAAAAACCCGGTATGTAAGAGGGAGTGAGGGGGCATGATGGAGGATAAAAAGGGCATGATGGAGGAAAAAAGAACTCAGGGGACATGATGGAGTGAAAAGAAGGACTGATGGTCATAATTTTATTATTCTGTTTGTTTTGACCCCCAGACATGAGTACAAAAAGGAAGAGCTATACTGTTGAGTATAAGAAAGCAATTGTAGAGGAGTCACATGGCAAGAATCTTGCAGTTTTCTGTAAAGAAAAACTTTTGGATCTTTGAATGGTCAGAAAATGGAGAGCAGATTATAATAACCTCAATCAACAGGTGGATGAGGGAAAAGGGAAAAAGCACAGGTCTGGATCAGGTCGGCAGCCCTTATATCCTGACTTGGAGATCCTCATTGGTGAATGGATTGCTGACAGGAGAGCAAAGGCCTTGGTTGTGCGCAGGGCTGATATTCAAGCATTTGCCTTTTCAATGGCACCAGAGTTTGAAATGGTCTCAGAAGGATTCAAAGCATCACAACACTGGTTGGACGGTTTCCTTCAATGGTATGAACTGTCCCTAAGAAGATCAACAACACTGTTTAAGCTGGAAGATGCTGAAGTTATTAAATGTGCACTTGCATTCAAGTCCTTTATTGATAGGATCGACATTTCCAAGTACCAAACCTGCAATGATGGCTATGAATGAAACTGCAGTGTTTATGGGACAAGGATCTCAAACAACAATTCATCACAGGGGTGCAACGTCAATCTACATTCCCACCACTGGCTATGAAAGTGCACGGGTCACCTGTGTTTTGGCAATTCGTTTGGATGGAAAGAAAGCCACACCTCTAATCATCAGTAAGGGCAAGAAAGATAAGATTGAACGTGTATCTGGCATTTACATTCTTGAAACCAAAAAAGCCTGGTGTACACAAGCCGTTATAAGAAAGTGGGTTGATTTAATGCTGCCACTTGTTATGCGAGGTAACCAAAGAGGTCTGATAGTCTGGGATTCAGCCAGCACTCACCGCGCTAAAGAAATGAAGAACTTCCTTGCAGAGAGAAGAATAGATCAAGTAATGATTCCTGCAGGAATGACTGCCTATCTCCAGACCCTTGATATTGCAATAAACAAGCCATTCAAGGACCATTTGTGCATGGAAGTCAATGAGTACATTGAAAATAGAACGGAAAGAAATCAGCGTGGAAACTTTGTGAAGCCCTGTCTGCAAGAAGTCGTGACTTGGGTGAAGAAGTCATGGGATAAAATTACTGACAGCTGTGTCGCCAAGGCACTACGAGCAGGTTACTTGGACAAGACATATTCATTTAAAGAGAGCTATATTGCTGGACATGACAGATTGGGTCCACTTCTTCTGAAGAAAATGGAGGCGCAAGACATCCAGGATGGAATTCAGGGTATGGACACTTATGACGATATTGTTGAAGAAGATGACATGATCATTATTGAATAAAGGTACATTTTTTTTGTTCACATTTACCTGTTTATTAAAATTGCTGTCAATGTTCATTTAAATAAGCCCTCCCCTGAAAATAAGCCCCCTGGTGTTTTTCTGTCCAAAAAAAATAATAAGACAGTGTCTGATTATTGGGGAAACACGGTATTAAAGTAAGTATCATCCTGGCATTCATTGTTTTGTCAGTTCTACTATACATATTAATGGGAGAGGAGGACAGTGTGGAAGGTGGAACATACCTCATCACTAAAGAGCTGTCTGTAGACTTTTCCACTTCGAATTGTCTTCATCTTCCCCAATAAGGAAATGTTCCTTGGAAGATTTTCTGGTAAAGGCCTTTTTCTTTCCAAAAAAGAAGCTGTCTCTGAAGTTCCTACCCAAGTCTTTGTTGATGAGAGTCCAAAGGGTATTAGAAAATAAAAGGAATATCTAAAGTCAACCAGGAGACAGACATTCACACAGAAACAAAAGTCCTATGCAACAATGGGTAAAATTCAATGGAATCATGGCTTTTTAGAAGGTGGGTTCCATTCTCTTTACCCATTACCTGAACCTAACAGAATCACAAAAGATTCTCCCCTCCCCCAGTCCCCTCTCCACCCTCAACATGAATCTCCAATATACTCCTAGTCTTTGATCAGGAAATATATTACCAATAAAGCCCATGGCAGGGGGTGGGGGTGGACAAAGATGTGAAGGAGAGACAGCGAAGGGAGATTTATTTTTATAAATGAAGGAGTCAAAAGAAGGTGGAAAAATGAAATGAACAGCAACAGGGAACAAGACCTTATTCTTGTTGCCTCTCCATCACCAAGGAGATAAACTGTATGTGGGAAAACCAAAATGAGGGAGAGGGTGGTGGAGGAGTAGAATGGATCTGGGGATGGCCTGGCAATCTCTAGATACTGTATTTATGATGAATAAAATAAAGTTCTTAACCTCGGAGGGATTCACAGGCCAGATAAAGACATTGTTCTTGTTGTTCCAAATGTGAAGTTAAATGACAATGTCAGAAGCAACACGACACCCACCACTCTCTCAGGCCCTAACTTTAATTAAGGGAGGGAAAGAGGTGGGAAGTTAGTCATATATCCATCCAAACAACTAATTGGTCTGCATCATGATGATCACTTCTCTGAAGCCCTTACATAATGTTGTGTATTACAGTTAGGTGTGTTGGAGTTATCTTTTCCTATTACACTTTGAATTCTGTGAGGATGGGACCCAAGTGTTGTCTAAGCTTTGTATCTTTCATAACATCTAACACAGTGCACTGTACACCCTACAAAACATAATAAAGGTTTACTGAAATGAATTGAATTCAGGGCCACTGAGACTCTAGGAGCAGCCTCTTTGGGATACTGACTGCTAGGGATCTCAGGTTTGAGGAGATAAGAAAGAGAAAACTTTGAGATTAGGGGCCGGTAGTGCTTGGGAGAAGCCAAGGGGCAGAGGCTGGTTGGGGAAGAGAGGGGATGTATATTATGAGTGTATAGGAGAGGGAATGATCTGGAGAGATTCTCTTTCTGGCCTAAGGGGAGAACTAGAGAGGAAGAGAAGGAGTAGACAGGCAGCTACCTTCATGGGCTATTTAGGGGTCAATGGAATGGGGAAAGGTTTGGCAGAAGTCAGATTTCCTAGAAGAGAACCTGGGGGGAAGCAGTGTATGAAGTAGGGGGAAAGGCAGGTGATTTGGGGGAAGGATAAATTTGAAGCGGAGGGATGATGACCTTGGGGGAAGGATAATGAATTAGGGTGAGGGTGCCAAATGGCGAACGATGAATTTAGGAGAGGAGAATTACAGGGGAAGAAGGCTAAACGGAGGGAGGAAGGAAGAATGGGGAGATGGAGGAAAGGAGAAGGGAAAAAAGAGGAAGGAGGGAGAGAGAGGAATGAATAGAAGGGAGGGGATGAATGGGAGAGTACTCACATCCCCAAACTAACTGTCCATACCCTTCACTTTCCCACTCTGTCGCACCTCAGAATAGAAGCAACTTTTGCGGCTAGGGTAGGGCCCGACAGGCACGGGATCCAAGAGGATGCTGGGTAAAGAGCTGCCGGTTGAGATTCGAGGGCTCGGGACCGGGGGTCCAAGCTGGCTGCGGCGAGTCCTCACCATGGCAACGCTGCTGGGCTTTAACACCAGACTCGGCGGCGTCCTTTGTTTCATAGCCTCAGGAGTTGGGCTGTTGCCCCTAACAACTGGGGTAGCGTCTCTGAGATGCTGCCCGGTTCTCCCCCTGGTGGCAGCCTGTGGAAGCGAGGGGCTCTGCCTACACAGTACCTCACCCAGGACTCTCTCATTGTTTTTGTTTTTTTTTTTACGTTTAACACGTTGCTTTTGTTGAAAAGAATAAAACTTCATTAAAAGAAATATGAAGTAAGCAGAGCCAAGAAGACGATAAACACAGTAACTACAATGATGTAAATGGAAGACCAATTACACACCAAAAAAAAAAAAAAGGTGAATGTAACGAAATTAAAAGAACAGAGACAGAGCTGGCTAAGGAGATATGAGAAGACACCCCCAACCTACCCCTTCTCGAAGGTGAAAGATCCACCAGTGTTGACCTTTCTTCGGAATTTTTCGATGTATTGATCAATCATTCTTATTTTTCCCCCTCTAAAAAAAATACCATTTATTCTATGAGATGGCTCTCTGGGAAAGGGAATAGGAAAGGTATTTGGGAAAATCATGATGATGTAGGAAACAGAATATATCAATAAGAATATTTGTTAAAAGGAAATAAATATAAAGTTAACCAAAAAAGCTAATATAATTCTCCCCGTGATTTTTGTCGTTTCTCTACTGTAAAGTTCCACTTCAGAAGAGAACTCCTGTTGCTTAAGTAATTGCTCAACCTTCTTAACTTTTGGAAATATTTTATTGATGTTCTTTTTTTTTATCACTTTCACTTGCTTCTCATACCAGAAAAACAACCTCTTTCCTCCTATTCATTCTCCCATTCTTCCTCTTGTTATTGTATTGCCTTTCCAAAATTTATCCTACCTCCCCTACTCATTCTTCTCTCCCAAATTAGTTATCCCATCCTCAACTTTATTCTCCTTCCCAAATTTATACTCCCTCCATTAAAGTCACCCGCCTCTAGTTTTTTCCCATTACCCTGCCTTCCCCTGTTCTCTTAAAGACTGTGTGTCTGTTGCCTGAAAATCATCTCAGAAAAATTTGGGGAAGTTTATTCCCAGGTTGACAGTAGGGGGATGAATTTTTCCGCCACAGATATGCATCAGTAAACATGTCCACAATGATGAGATAATGGAACCTCAGAGCAAAACAAGGACCATGGGAAGTGGTGTAGATTCAAAATATAAAACACACAATTCCTGCCTTCAAGGAGCTTACAATCCATGGGGGAGTGGAGGGAAGAATCAACATGTATACCCATAAAAGTGATAAAAGGTAAAGTGTGACAGGGGCAAAAGAGAAAGCCTGACAGAGTGTTCTAGGGAAACCGGAGGAAAGAACTAATACAGCATGCTTTCAGATAAGAGGAGGCAAGTTGGTATAAAGCTTTCATGGGAAAGGAACGACTTTACTGAGTCTGGAAGCAATAGGATTTTTTTTTTCTTTTTTTGTTTTTGGAGGGGGAAGGGCAGGGCAATTGGAGTTAAGTGACTTGCCCAAGGTCACACAGCTAGTAAATGTTAAGTGTCTGAGGTCACATTTGAACTCCTCCTGACTCCAATTCACTGCGCCACCTAGCCACCCCAGAATTCGGATTTTAATAGACCTGTTGGAGAGAAACTGATAAAATGATGGATGAGAGAGTGTATTCCAGCATGGACAACAGCCTGCATAAATGCATGAAGCTAGAAGGTAACAGGTCAACCTCAGGAAACAGCTAATAGTCCTGTCTGGTTGTAACATAGAATGTGTGAAGAAGATTATAAAATAGATTGGAAATATAGGTTAAGACTAGAATCTAGTCTAGAATTTAGTTCCTCAAGTGAGGTCCTTTGATTGAATCCAAAAATAGAAGGATTTGTTCTGTGAAACTTGGACTCAGTCAAAACTCTGCACCCATGGACCTAAAAGGCCACATATGGCCTCGTGGACCCAGAATACCAAGTGAGGGTGTTTGCATTTTGTATCCTAGGTGCAGTGTACTGGGGCCTTTTAGAAAGTCACTATTCCCTAGGTGTATGTCAAAGTAACTGGAGGGGCCAAGGCTGGTAACTTAAGTAGGCTTCCCCCTGGTGGTAAATTTAGATAGTACACTCAGCTACTAAAACCACCCAATTGTATGATTGGTACAAGTGACTTGCTCTCTCCCTTTTTTCACAGGCCTCCATGCCACTTCCTGCTATCTCTTAACCAAGTTGCAATGTGGGGATCCCCTCCCATCTACCGCTTTTCAGCTCCCTTTTATGTATCTTCCTACCCATTAGAATGTAAACTCCTGGAGCACAGGGACTATCTTGCTTTTTTTGTTGCTATTTGTCCTTCATTTTCAAAGAGGACCAATGACGTCACAGGATGATATCTTAACTGAACTGGAGTTAAGTGAGGCAGAGCTGCTCAAAGTCAATCAATCATCAAAGTGCTGTGGCAGGACAAAAGTCAGGACACTGGAGATGGCCCAGGAGGGAGTGGATGGCATTCTTGTCTTCGATGTCTGAACAAGCTTAAGCCTTCCACAGTGCCTACATCAGCCACCTTCATGGCCACTGGAACTAATTGTTCTCATCCTCCCATTCCACAGTAAGAAGTCTTCACATTCTGGGGGTAGACACACCATACCAATGGATTTGTGGCCCTTTGTACTTGGTCTAACCTCTCTGCCAAACTGGCTTTGCAAGGTGTGGCCACTGCACATGCTTCTTGGAGGGTGGATACCAAAGGTGGGTGAGCAGCTTTGAAAGGAATTCACAGCAAAGGGGCTTGTCCTCCTTCAACACCCATTCACCCAGTATATATGATAAGCACTACATAAATATTTATTTCCTTCTTCCTGTTGAAGGGAGCCAAAACACCTGATCCAGGAATCAGGCTTGTCCTAGATAAGTTAGCTCTGGGCTTTCCAGAGGCCAGTACTAAGTGTTCAGTCCTGGTTTACTCTGTGATGCGACTGTAAATCAGAGCCTGCCTGATAGCTTGTAATCCAGGGCTGTGCCCTGTTCTGGGATTATAGACAGAAAGTGTTAGCTCACACATGCATTTTAGATACTATTCATATGGCTTGGAAATCAAGGCTATGATTATCATCAAGGCCTAATTAGATAGACATCACTGTCTGGCATCTTGAAATTGAACAAAGCAGTATTAGAAAACTAAGTGGCCTATAATTACCTTATTTGTTTCATTACTCTATAAAAACCTTACTCATGGTATCAATAAACAGATTGCATTGATCGGTCACGCCTGGACCATGATTTTTCATACTTTCTCGGGCTAGTGTGTCATTTTAGAGCTGGCTTAAGAATCCACTTAATGTTATCTCTACATCCTGTCTCCCTTCTTTCATGTCATTTCTACTTCCCTGCTAAGCCCATTGGAGATTCTGATATTGGAATCCAAATACAATGGCTCCATTGTTATTGATAGAGAACACAGTTCATTATAGAAATATTAACAAATATTTTTCTTTTAAAAAAATCTGTCTTGGTCACATGCTTAAAAATAATCTATCTTAATTTAATTTCTTAACAAATTTTCTGTAAATTTGCTGTGCCTTCACTCTTTGGTGAGGAAATACTTATCATAATCTTCTATTAGATTTTATAAATGTTTATATAGACTATAAATGAACCATCAAGGATACCCTACTACCTACCCACCCTCCTTCCCCTTCAGCTCAGGCAATGGAGAAAGTACATCTCCACATATGGCCAAAGTATCTGTTCTTGGTTGTTATATCACTCTGTTTGGCCAGTAGGTTATATATTTGCTAGTTTACATGGCTTATAGGTTCTTTTGACAGTTAGGGAGTACAATAGATAGAGTATTTTACCTCAAGCCAGAGAGACCTGAGTACAAAGCCAGACTCAGCCAATTCATAGCTGTGTAAATGGACAATCACTTAACTTCAGTTTCCTCAGCTGTAAAATGGGTATAATAATAGCACCTACCTTTCAGGGTTGGTGTGAGGATCAAATGAGATTATGTTTGTAAAGTACTTAGCATATTACCTAACAGGGTACACTTTCTGCATAAGGCTATTTATTCAGAAAAGTATGGGAAATCTCCCTATAGCTGGTTTTAGGGATGAGAGAAATAACAATTAAGACTTTATGATATATATGTTAATGCCAGGAGGATGGACTTGGGATGTTCCCTTAAGCCTTATAGAGGTGCTTGGAATCCTGTTCCCTCCCTCTCCCCAGGTAGACAAGATTCTATATGGGAATATTAGCTCACATTCTGGAAAGTGGGGAATAAATATCTAGTACAAAAGATCTCGATAAGGTCTTAGCTACTAATGAATGTGGGCATACATGTATATATTCTGTAACAAGACATATTAATTCATTTGCATCCCTCAGCGTTTGGAAGCATAGCACTTCCAGCTATAAAATTCTAAGGTATAAAACCATATCCTCCCAATTAACAAGAAATAGAATTACAGAGATAGGCATCATGGAAAACATTGCAGCAGTTAAAGTTTTGTTGGCCTTGCTACACATTACTGGGGGTTTTACGTTTTTAAGCAGAAAGGATTATGCATTTTAAAATGAAAGATCTGCCCCTACTTCTTAAAGAAATTATGAGCATTAGATGTCAGAGGAAAAGCATTTTAATTTTTTTCCTCTAGTGGTCCTTTATAGGTTCCTGAATTTATATGAGACAGGAAAAAGCTAATAATATCAACTTTGTCCAGACTGGCTTCCTGACTGTGCCATGACAGTGAAATACCATGTTGTTCCCACGTATATGTTGTTATATAGAATTCCTCCTAATGTCTAGAAAGAGAAATACCAATTTCCAATTAAGATTATGACATGAAAGAACATAAAAAGCCCAGCTCTCCCATGTATACCCTAAAAGGCACCAGATAAAGGAGTTCCAGGAAGCTAAAGCAAATTAAATTCCTCTATCCAGTCTAGGATTAGGCAAAAAGAGAACCAGAAATCTGTAGAAACTGGAAGGAGCTTCATAGCAGAGAATCTGTCCTGAGCTCTGATCAATGGAATTAAAGCCTGTAGGAACTCTAAACAATGAGACCTCGGGATATTGGAAGCCAATGAGCTTGAATAATTTGCATCTAAAGCCCGTTGGACCTTGGCCTTGGCCTGCTGGAGCAGAAGTAGGGGAGAGGACCGACCTTCATATGCCACTCCATAGGGAGAAAGTCCAGCTCTTTGTACTCCTAGGAACACTGAAAACCACATCAAGAGAGTGCTTGTGTGCATGCTGGGGTGCCTTGAAGGAGGCCTAAACAGAGTACAATCTCCAACATCCAAACAGGGTCTTTCAGTGATAAAGCAGAGAGCAAAACAAACTGCTAATTTGGAATTATTCAAGGAGAAAGAGACAGAGATAGGACAAGGCCTGTATCCACATTGGTCTGCCAGGAAAATGAGACAGAAACTGAGGCAGAGGGTAAGGATTGATACCAGCTACTCCATTCATAATGGTAGTGACAGCAACATCCAGGTTACAGAAGGGATAGGAATAGACAAAGCATACCCAAACACCCCAAGAGTTTGGGAAGGGGCAGATCTTGGACCTAATACCAACCCCCAATCCACAACCTGAGACTGGAAAATATGAATAAAGAGAAGAAAGTACCAATCACAACTAAGAAATACTATTTGTAAAGAAAAGACCAAAAGATAAAAACAGAAGAAATACTATTTGTAAAGAAAAGACCAAAAGATAAAAACAGAAGGGAATAACTCCACAATAAGTACAATCAGAGACTCAGTGAGAAAATGACTTGGCCACAAGGATCACAACAGTGGCTAAAAAAAAAATAAAGAAAGGAATAAAAAGTGAAATTAGAACTAAAATAAGACATGCAGGAGGGGGAAAAAAATGAGAATAGCTTAGAACAGAAGCTGGAAAACCTTACCCAAGTAGCAGCCTTGCTTAAAAAAAAGAATGGAACAAACAGAAGTAAAAGATTCTATAAGACAACAGAAAATATTAGAATAAAATTGAAAAATAGACAAAATTAACCTATTTCCTATCAAATACAGCTGATCTAGAAAACAAGTCAAAGGAAGATTAAATTAAGAATCATTGGAAACAAAGAAAAAATTAGCCCTGATGAATTTTCAGGATAATTTTATAAAACTTTTAGTGAATAGTTAGTACCCACACTTCACAAATTATCCTCAAAAATTGAGAAAGAAACCTACCAGAATCCTTTTATAAGACAAATATAATCCCAATACCTAAGCCAGGGAAAGATAAAACATAGGGGAAAAAATCTATAAGCCAATATAATTAATAGATATTGACTCAAAAGTTTAAAACAAAATCCTATCAAACAAATAGCAATTTATCCATGAAATCATTTATTATGATCAAGTGGGATTTATACCAGGGATGCAAAGATGTTTCAACATTAGGGAAGAAATCAACATAATTAATTATATTAAAAATGAAAACACCCCAAATTACATGATCATCTAAAAAGATGCATATATCTATATGTACATATGAGTATATTTCTGTGTAAATATGTATATATATATATTGCATTCCCCAATAGATAAATGATCAAAGGATACGAACAACAATTCTCAAAAAAAAAAAAGAACTCCAAAGTGTTCACAACCACATAGAAAATGCTCTAAATGATAAATAAGAGAAATACAAATTGAAACAATACTGACATTTCACCCTTTACCCTGCAAACTGGCAAAAATGACTAAGAAATGACAACAGTCAATTGGAGGGGTTGAAGAATGATAGGTATACTAGTACATTGTTGGTGGAATGGTACAACCATTTTGGAAAGCAGTTTAGAATTATGCAAATAAAGTGACCAAAACCTCTGAACCAGAGACTCCATTACTAGGCTTATATTCCAAAGAAACAATTGGTAAGAAAAATGTCCCTATATACTCCAAAATATCTATGGTAGCACTTTTTTTGTGTTAGCTAAAAATTGGAAACAAAATAGTTAATTGTTCATAAATTGGGGAATGGTCAAACAAATTGTGATATGAATGTAATAAAAGATTACTATGGTATAAGAAATGATGTAAAGCATGGAAAGATCTGCATAAACTGATTCAGAATGAAGTAAGCTGGGTCAAGAAAACAATTTACACACTAACTACAACAATGTAAACAGAAAGAATGGCATACGAAAAAATAAGAAATAAATGTAACAAAATTATAAAGATCAAGCAGGACTCAAATAAAGAGAGATAAGAACCTCGTCATCCATCCATCCCCTTTATGAAGGTGGGAAGTTCATACATGTGACACTTTGCACATATTTTTATATTTTTTTATGTTCTCAATCAGTTGTGCTGATTTTTTTCTTCTCTAAAAAATAGTATTTGTCATGGGGGATGACTCTCTGGGAGGGGAAAAGGGAGGTGAAGAGATGTTTGGGATAACTATGGTGATGTAAATAACATAAAACATGAATAAAAAATTATTTTAATGATAAATAAAATATCCAGGAACACCACAACCAAAACTTAGAGCATCTAAATAAAAAAAAATATTGCAAGATTTGTTCGAGTACTAAGAAAGAAGAAAATAAAATTACCAAAATAAAAATGAAAAGCAAAAATTTACTATGAATTAAGAACAAATAAATTTATTTGAAACTATTTTGCCCAACCATATGCCAAGCAAACTTTTAGATTAAATGTAGGAATATTTTAAAAATAAAATATCCACATTAATAGAGCAAGAAATGGAAAATACAAATAACAATCTCAGAAAAAAAAGAAATTTAACAAGTCATAAAGGAATTTTCATAGAAAATATTCCAGAACTTGGTGGATTTCCAAGTGAATTGTATAAAACATTTAAAAACAATCAATTCCAATATTACATAAATTGCTTGCACAAAGAAAGAAGGCATCCTACCAAAGTTTTTCTGAAATAAATACAGTTTGAATATCTAAAGTATGCAAATATATAGCAGAGAAATAAAACTATAGAACAATATCCCTAATTAATATTGATATGAAAATGTTGAACAAAATGCCAAAGAGACTATAGAAATATATGAAAGAGATCATAACATTCTGATAAGGTTGGATTTATAGCAAAAATTCAAGATTGGTTCAATATTAAGAAAACTATCGGGGTGGCTATGTGGTGCAGTGAGTAAAGCTCCAGCCTCGGAGTCAGGAGGACCCAAGTTCGGTTCCAGCCTCAGTCACTTAACACCCACACAAAAAAACTAGCCGTGTAACCTTGGGCAAGTTACTTAACCTCACTTGCCCTCCAAAAAAAAGGCAAAAAAAACACAAACCTATCAACATATTTGACCATATTAACAATAAAATAATTAAAATAATTTAATTATATCAATAGATGCTGAAAAAGTTTTTGAGAAAATGCAATACCCAATTATAATTTAATTTTTTAAAGCATAAACCTAAATGAACTTTTCCTTAATATAGTAAATAACATCTATCTAAAATCAAAAAGTAGCATTTTCTTTTCTTTTTTTTTTTTTTTTTTTTTGCTTTTTGGAGGGCAGTTGGGGTTAAGTGACTTACCCAAGGTCATATGGATAGTTTTTATGTTAAGTGTCTGAGGTCGAATTTGAACTCACTGCACCACCTAGCCGCCCCTAGGTAGCATTTTCTGATGGAGAAATTTTAAAAGCCTTTCCAATAAGATGAGAGATGAAGCAAAAATGTCCTTTGTCACCACTACTATTTGGTATGTTGCAAAAAATGCTAGATGTAGCAATAATAAAAGAAAAAGATATTGAAGCAGAAATAAAGAGGAAACAAAATTATCACTTTCAGAAATTATAGGATGGTTATGAGGAAAATTAATTTTAATACTGTATCATTAGATTATTTTTTTTAATTTTTACTCATTTTGAACTTAAAAACAAAGACAAAAAAAAAGAAATTTCCATGTATACAGAACAACATAACAAGAAGATTCAGTATAAAACCATTAATTTCCATTTCACACTGTCATGTCTCTCTCTGTTTATTCACAAATTGTTCTCCTATCCATAAGTCTGATAGGTAATATGTTCTGTATTCTTCTAATTTTTTTATGATATCTCCCTTTGTAGTTGATTTAAGTATTTATAATACTCAAAAAGACTTAGTCATTCAAAGTTGTTCTTAGAAAAATATTGCTATTACTGTGTACAATGTTCCCTTGGTTTTGCTCATTTCACTCTTCATTATTTCATGCAAGTCTTTCCATGTTTTTTTCTAAAATTAATCTGTTCATCATTTCTTATAGCACAGTAGTGTTCCATCACTATCATATACCACAACTTGTTGAACCATTGTCCAAGTGATGGGTATCCCCTCAATTTCTAGTTCTTTGTCACCACAAAGAGAGCTGCTATAAATATTTTAGGACATACAGGTTCTTTCCCTTTTTCCCTAATTACCTTGGGAAACAGACCTAATAGTGGTATTGCTGGCTCAAAGGGTATGTACAGTTTTATAAATCTTTGAGCATAATTCCAGATTGTTCTCTAAAATGGTTGGACCAGTTCACAGCTCCACCAACAGTGAATTAGTGTCCCAACCTTTCCACATGGTCAGCAATGTTTACTTTTACATTCTATCATTTTAGCCAGTCTGATAGGTGTAAGACAATTATCAAAGTTGTTTTAATTTGCATTTCTCTAATCAATCGTATTTAGAGCATTTTTCATATGACTATGTATAGTTTTGATTTCTTCATTGAAAAGCTGCCTGTGGGGCAGCTAGGTGGCGCAGTGAGTAAAGCACTGGCCCTGGAGTAGGGAGAACCTGAGTTTAAATTCGACCTCAGACACTTAACACAAAATCTAGCCCATGTGACCTTGGGCAAGTCACTTAATCCCAATTGCCCTCCAAAAGGCAAAAAAAGAAAAACTGCCTGTTCATATGCTTTGATCATTTTTCATTTGGGGAATGACTTGCATTCTTATAAATTTGACAGTGTTTTATATATTTGAAATATAGGACCTTTATCTGAGTAACTGCCTATAAAAATTTTCTCACAAATTTATGTTTTTCTTCTAATTTTGGCTACATTGGTTGTATTTGTACAAAAACTTTAAAATTTAATGTAATATAAATTATACATTTTACACTTCACAATGTTCTCTCTTGTTTATTCATAAATTGTTCTCCTGTTCATAAGTCTGACAGATAATATGTTCCATGTTTGATAGCTCCCTTCGTATCTAGGTCATGAATCCATCTTGATCTTATCTTGATAAATGGTGTAAGATATTGGTCTATGCCCAATTTTCTGCCAGACTGCTTTCTAGCTTTCCCAAAATTTTTTTTTACCAAATAATGAATTCTTATCCCAAAAGCTTATATCTTTACATGTGTATCATTTGATTACTAATATTAATTTGTAATGTTCCCTTCTCTGTTCAAAAGGTCATCTCATTTTTTTTAAGGTCATCTCTTATACTAGCTTACAGAGAAAACCCTCCTGGTCCATTCTAGTTGAAGAATGTTGTCACATTCCTGCCTTTCCCAAGGCCTAGGCTGGAAACCAAACTGAATTAGTCAGTGTCACCAAGAGCTACTTCTATATCCTTGTTCCCTTCATCAGAATTTGGGGCAAGGTGGTCTACCAAGGAGAAACCTAGCCAGAGAGATCCTGATGAGGATAGCTTTTCTTGCCTAGATTTCTAGAGGCAGGATGCAGTGGGGGACCTTGAACCTTTTAGGATAAGGTCTTTTCAGGTTCTCACTTTAAGTGAGATAACATCCTTTCAGTGAATAGGCCTCTTTAAGAAGAGAGTCAAATGATGGTCCCTTTAATAAATTTAAAAAAAAAATCAAACTATGAGGGAAAGACCCTCAGGGTTGCTGGCCAAAAGAAAAACATCTACTATTTACATTCACTCTGAGCCAGGAGGGCCCAAAAATAGCTATTAAGTGGTGTTTGGGCAGGGACCTATTGTTGTCCAATCTATGAGCTCCAGAGTGAAATGGATTTAAGACTTGGTCTTTGGGAAAGAGATCTGGACAGTAAACCCATCATCATCTCCCTGATGTCATGGTCCCCTTTGAGGATGAAGGAACAAACAACAAAGGACAAACACAAGGTAGATGCAGCTGAATCTAATAACTTGACCACATTCTCAGTTTTCACTCTTCCCCCAACAGGAAGAGTTGAGAACTCTTAGCCCACCTCCTCTTTAAATGTCCACCAGTCAGGGTTGCCTTTCACTTGTCAGGAGAGGTCCCTGTCTGAAGGAAAACACTGGATTTAAGGTGGCCCAGAGACTCCCTTTTCAGGTCTTTGGTCACCAAGAAAGGCCTTGATTTATGGATTATTCACTAACCTAGTTAATATATTAATTTTTCATTTCCCAGAACTTTCTCTCTCAGAATTTTCTCCCACAACATTTGACTTTTAGTACCCTAATGATTCAGCTTAAAATTAATTGAAATAATTAATAACTTTAGCAAAGTAGTAGGACATAAAAGAAATGCACAAAAATCATTGGTCTTTCAGCATATTGTCAACAAAACCCAGCAGGAAAAGATAGGAAAATAAGCTTCATTTGAAATAACTACAGAATACATAATATATCTGGGAGCCTACCAATTGAAACACAGTAATAATAAATTTAAAAATATAACAACTGTTCTTTACAGAAATTTAGAAATGACTTAAAAATTTAGAAAGATATTAAATGTTTATTGTTGTACCATGACAATATAGTAAAAATGATAATTCTATCAAAATTATTTTTCAGATTCGGTGCTATGTCACTCAAACTACTAAAAGGTTACTTTGTAGAATAAGACAAAATAATACCATAGTTCATCTGGATGAAAAAAAGAAAAATCAAGAATATCAAGAAAAAAATGAAAAAAAAAGAGAAAAAAAGATTTTTGTAGTATCAGATTTCAAACTGTACTACAAAGCAATAATTCTCCAAACTGCTGAAGATAAAAGTGTCTTAAGACCTAGAGGAGCTAAATCTCCCACAAAAGTAAAATTAAAGCTTTAAAATGCATCAGATAAAGAAAACTCAAGAAAATCACCCATAAACTTATCCATCCAGTCCAAGAGTTAACAAAACGATGGCCAGAATCTTGTAGAATCTCTAAGGTCGGGGGATGTAGAAGACACGATAAAAAACAGCTGAGTTGCATGGGACCAGTAAGCCACACCCAGTAGGAGAAAGGCCCTGCAAAGCTCCAGAGCCTGCCTTAGCTACAGAAAGGCCAGGGGTAAAGTGGACTTGGAGCCACAGGCACAGTAGGAGAAAGGGCCAAACAACATCCAGGCAGCCTGGGCCTGAACCACAGTGGGGAAAGGACAAACAGTTCCTACAGAAGGTGGGGCCTAGTCTTAACCATTAAACTCAGGTTCAAATAAAACCTGCAGATACCATTTAGTGGTGTAGGAGTAGTTTGTCCTAAGCAAAATCCTTCAATTCAGACTTTGAGCTCAGCTGGTGACACGAGTAAACCAAAAATCTAAAACAAAACAAAATAAAACAAAAATCCCTCAGTTTAAAAACTTTGAGTACAAATAGATAGATCTAAGGGAAGATATGAAAATATAAGGGAATATAGTCTCCAAAATATCTAAATTAATCCAAACATCTCTGAATAAATATTATAAGAAAAAATTAAATTAACATCTGACGAGGCAGAGGACCCTGTGGATTCTTAATAGCCTTAGAACCATAGCAGTACGTTCCTGAATATTTTAAAAGAAAAAGAAAAATCACAAAAGCAAAATTACGACCTGAATAACAGAAATAATTGCAAAAATAGAAAAAATTTGAGTCCACAGTGATAAATCTTACCAGAGAAGTGAAAGTGTAAACAGCTTGCTTATTCAGAATACAGATACACAAAAGCACAGAACAATTTAAAACTAGGGAAAAAGTACAATCATGTTAAAAGAACATATGATTTCTATGCAAGCAAAATATATTTATTTTGAGGACAGAGTGCATAGAGACATAGATCCTAGGTCTCCCAGAAGAACATGACATGTCAAAAAGCCTGAATACCATAATGCAAGAAATAATACAAGAAAATTGCTCAAACTTCTAAACACAGAAAGCAAGGTGACAAAAGAACATACAGATCACTTGCAGAAAGAAATCCCTATGCTGTAAACTCCAAGTCACATAGTTGTTAAATTGAACAATTCCAATGACAAAAAAACAAATCCCCATAGAATCAGGAGAAAGACCTTTAAATATAAAAGAAAGGAAATTTGGATAGCACAAGAATATTCTGCACTCACCAGAAATTGCAGAAGGGAACTGCAATCATTCTATTAGAGAAAAAAAAGCCAAAATTCACGAGAGGGATAAACAAGAAAACTTCCTTGTGCTAGAAGGAGCCATATACAATAAACCAATACTAATATTGAATTAATAGGCTCCAAATGACTTAGAATCAAAATACATAAGAGGAAATTAACTGGATTAAATGAAGATATAAATAGTAAAACAATAATAGCAGGAGACTTTATTGTTGCTCTCTTAGCTTTGAACAAGTCTCACAGAAAGATAAACAAAAGGGATAATATAAAATGGAACAAATTGATAAACTAGAGCTAAAAGACTTACGATATCTTCTAAAGACAATATTAAAGAATGCAGGGCAGCTAGGTGGCACAGTGAGTAAAGCGCCGGCCCCAAAGTCAGGAGAACCAGAGTTCTGTTCTGGCCTCAGACACTTAGCACTCACACACACACAAAAATAGCCGTGTAACCTTGGGCAAGTTACTTAACCCCAATTGCCCTCCAAAAGGCAAAAAAAAAAAAAAAAGAACAAATCATAGAAACAGTTAATGATAATATGAAAGAAAGTTATGATGAAGCAACATACCAAAATTCCTAAGATACAACTAGAACAGTCCTCAAGAAAAATTATATCTCTAAAATATACATTAACAAAACAAAAAAGGAGAGGATTAATAAACTGAATGCACATTTTATTTTTTTCCTTAATGGTATTTTTTCCAATTATATATGTAAAAATAGTTTTCAACATTCATTTTTATAAAATTTTGGGTTCCAAATTTTTCTCTCTCCCTCCCCTCCTTCCTCCCCAAGACAGTAAGCAATCTGATATAGGTTATATATGTACAATCATGTTAAACATAATTCCACATTAGTCATGTTGTGAAAGAAGAATTAGAACAAAAGGGGAAAAACACAAGAAAGAAAAAGCAAAAAAGTGAAAATAGTATGCTTCAATCTACATTCAGACTCCATAGTTCTTTCTCTGGATGTGGTTAGCATTTTCCATCACAAGTTTTTTGGAATTGTCTTGGATCATTGTATGGCTGAGAAGAGCCAAGTCTATCATAGTTAATCATCACATAATGTTGGTATTACTGTGTACAATGTTCTCCTGGTTCTGCTCACTTCACTCATCCTCAGTTCATGTAAGTCTTTCCAGGTTATTCTGAAATCTGCCTGTTCATCATTTCTTACAGAACAATAGTATTCCATTACATTCATATACCACCACTGTTCGGTCATTCCCCAAATGATAGACATCCCTTCAATTTCCAATTCTTTGCCACCATAAAAAGAGCTGCTATAAATATTTTTGTGCATGTGGGTTTTTTCCCTTTTTATGATCTCTTTGGGAAATAACTCTAGAAGTGGTATTGCTAGATCAAAGGATATGTATAGTTTTATAGCCCTTTGAGCATGGTTCCAAATTGCTCTCTAGAATGGTTAGATCAGTTCACAACTCCACCAACAATGCATTAGTGTTTCAGTTTTCCCACAGCTTCTCCAATATTTATCATTTTCCTATTTTTTCATGTTAGCCAATCTGATAGGTGTGATGTGGTGCCTCAGAGTTGTTTTAATTTGAATTTCTCTAATCAAGTGATTTAGAACATTTTTTCATATGATTATAGATAGTTTTAATTTCTTCATCTGAAAACTACCTTTTCATATCCTTTTACAATTTATCAACTGGGGAATGACTGGTATTCTTATAAATTTGACTCAATTCTCTATATATTTTAGAAATAAGGCCTCAGGGGCGGCCAGGTGGCTCAGCGAGTAAGAGCACCGGCTCCAGTGGGGATGACCAGGGGGTTCAAATCCGGGCTCAGATACTTAGCACCACACCCAGAAATAACTGGCCGTATAACCTTGAGCAAGTTACTTAACCCCAATTGCTTTAAAAAAAAAAAGAAAGAAAGAAGGCCTCAGAAATACTGGCTGTAAAAATTGTTTCCCAACTTTCTGCTTTCCTTCTAATCTTGGTTGCATTGGGTTTGTTTATGCAAAAACTTTTTAATTTAATGTAATAAAATAAAATATCCACTTTGCATTTTATAATGTCTTCTATCTCTTGCTTTGTCATAAATTATTCCCTTCTCCATAGATCTGACAGGTAAACTATTGTTTGCTTATGATATCACCTTATGTCTAAATCATGTATTCATTTCGACCTTATCTTGATATAGGGTGTGAGATATTGGTCTGTGCCTAGTTTCTGCCATCTGAATATGCATTTTAAAAAATTAGAAAGCCAACAAATTTAAAATAAACACAAAGGAGGAGATATCGAAAATTAGAAGATACCACAAACAAATAATAATTAACAGAGAGAGGGCACTAGAATTAAGATGGGTTGGGAAAGGCTTCCTGTGGAAGATGAAATTTTAGTTGGGACTTAAAGAAAGTTAGGTAAGGTAGTAGGTGGAGGTGGGAAGGAAGAGCATTCCAAGCATGAGGGACAGCCAGAGAAAATACCCAGAGCCAAGAGACAGAAGGTCTTGTTTGTGGAACAGCCAGAAGACCACTGTGACTGGATTAAAGAGTACAGTATGGTAGGTTGTTGGGAGTCAAAGAGGCCTGAGCCAGGACTTCAGATAATTACCTTGATATCAGTGGACCCAAATATCAATGACCTCTTTGAGAAGCAACTTTTTGTCCAGTTAGCTCCTGAGTTCTTTTGATATGGGTTGCGCTTATAAGGATGTTATTTGAGTTCTGAGACCTACAGGCTCTGCCCCAAGACTTTAGTTGTTCAAAACCAAAATATTTGAATTCTTAGGTGGTCAGTTCCTATGCAGATGTACTTAACGATGTGACTTTGGCTTCAGGCCTTGAAGCCACCTCTCAGGAGCATCCTTTGTAATGTGACTGCATATGAAAGGGGTTAACTGGCTCTTCCTAAGACTTCCTGGCACCTAGAGAACAAAAGGTCTTACTGCCATGCTACTTCCAGGATATGACAGACTAAGATAATGATATGAATACTTCAGATCCCTTCCTTTGTCTCATTGCTCTAAGAATCAATAAAGGGAGCTCATCATTCTTCCTTGAACTACCCACATGGCCTGGTCTTTTCTTATTCATGTCTCCAGATCATGCTAAGTGCTGGACACTGAGCAACCCATGGCAGTAGGTAAGGTGGAAGAATATTAGGTGGGGGCTAGGGTATGAAGAACTTTGAATGCCAAACAGGGATTTTTTTACTTGAGCCTGGAGAGCATTAGAAAGCAGAATCCAACAATATGTTGTTTACAAGAAACACACTTGAAATATAAAGATTTACATAGAGTAAATATGAAGGACTGGACTGCAAATGGGTTCATGACTTAGAAAGGGTGACATGACAAACAAATGCAGTTAAAATTAAAAGAGAAGCAGGTAAATGGGAAAAAAAAATAAAACAGCCAGTTATTTTGTGTGGGTGCCAATCCCGGGTCTCCTAACGCCAGGGCCGACACTCTTACTCACTGTGCCACCTGGCCGCCCTGACTTATAAAATTCTTAATGATTGACTAATTTGTCTATCATCTTCACATTAGACTTGATCAAATGATTGATAGCACATGCTGGGGACTCAGTAGCCCCACTCAAAAATCTGGAAGAATTGTCTTATGACATTATGCATGGCGTCATCACAAACTCTCCTGGCAAACGTACAGCTTACACAACTCAAACAAGAAAAATTTACTTGTAGGAAGAAGAAAACAAAAGATCTCACAGCAGAATTCAAGAAAAACAATGCTACTCTCTACCGAGAAACCTTTTCCCTCAAAACCAGAATACACAGGGTAAAACTCTCAGCTGACATTGTTTCTCAAAGTGGGGCTCCTCTTCCTGCTCTCTGAAGCTCCCAGCAGATGCAATCAGTGACCAACCTCAGTGCCACTGCTCACCATAATTCCTTTGTCCAGGTTGCATTGTAGTTGCATTTCAGGTGCTGCTAACTATATGTGTGCGTATATGTGTGTATACACACCTATAGGCTAGTAACAAAGACATAGGCTATACATACATGTGCATGTTTACACACGTGTGAGCATATAATAAGCTATGACTATGCGTATATGCATGCATGCATGTGTGTGTGGTATGTGTATATGTGCCCACTTCTATTTTGTGATCCCTATCCCTATAATACAGATATATAGGAAACTAACACACATGTAATACCAAATGACAAAAATATGTAACTCAATAGATAAATGGTCAAAAGATATGAATAGTTCTCAAAACAACTGTAGACTATTTAGTCACATGAAAAAATGATCCAGGTCACTAATAATAAGAAAAGCGTAAAGAAAATAGTTTTGAAGATTCACCGCACACCCAGCAAATTGACAATGATGAAAGATGGGCAGTCACCCTTGAAACAGTTGTGGCAAAACGGGGATACTAATGCACTACTGGTAGAACTATAAATGGGTCAAACCATTCTAGAGTTATGCACAGAAAGTGACTTAAATGTTCCCACCCTCTGACCTAGACTTACCATTGTAAGACATCTACCCTAAGGAGGTCAATTACCAAAAGAAAGACCACATGTATACCAAAATATTTATAGTAAAACTTCTTGTAATAGCAAAGAAATGGAAATCAATTAGATGCCAATTGATTGGAGAAAGCCAAACAAGTTGTGGTATATGAATATAATGGAGCTCACTATCCTCTAATAGGAAATGCTGAATAGAGAAGCATGAACAAAAGCAAAGTAAAGTATGTCAAACTAAGAAGAACACCATGACCACAGCAATGGAAATAACCACAAAACAATAGATACTGAATACTTCAAAATTATAATTATCAAACTTGGTCTTAAAGAAGAGATTTAAGAAGGCTCATTACCAAACTTCTTTGCAGAGACAAGGGACTATGAGTGTCAATATATATAATATCAGACTTTTTCAATATATTGGCCAATTTTCTTTTTTGTCTTCTTTTTTTTTCTTTATTAGAGATGGCTGCCTAGGGTTAAAGGAGGGATCCATTGGGAAGTAAAAGTGATAAAAAAAAAAACCAAAGATGTCAATGATATATATATTTTTTATATATTAATATATATTTATTATACATAATAAATATATTAACATTAACATAAAATATATTAAATATACTTTAAAATTTTAAACAAAAAAATAACATGGGAATAAAGAGAGCATACACAGGCCAGGTGCCGGGAATAATAATTTACATGAGAAAAATTTTTTAATTTACTATCTATTATATTCATTGTGCCCCTACATTGGCATTATAGTAACCATTGCCAAGGAGATTCAGGGCAGTGGAAATATTTGTGGCAGACTTTTATCTGCAGTATAGTTGGGGTGGGGGACCTGCAGCCTCGAGGACACATGTGGCCCTTTAGGTCCTTTGACTGAATCCAAACTTCACAGAACAAATCTTCTTAATAAAAGGATTTGTTCTGTAAAATTTAAACTCAGTCAAAAGGCCACAACCAAGTACCTAGAAGGCCATATGTGACCTCACAGTCACAGGTTTCTCATCCCTGAGTCCTAGCCCCTGAAGAACCCATGGTATTGATCTTGTCTTTGTTGGAGAGAACACTGGGAAGAAGATATTGGGAATCTATCTCAGCCAAGACAAAAGGAGGATTGAACTGAATTGGGGCTCTAGGGATGAATTCTGCTCCTGAGAAGCCTGTCCTTGCTTTCCATGACTCTTAAAGGTTGCTGCTATAAATAATGGCTAAAGACCAAAGCCAGAAGCTGCTAGAAGTTGGTTGTGAAGGACTAAATGGCAGGGCAAGTCATAGGATCATAAGTTTAGAGTTAAAGGGACCACAAATGTGATATAACTCAAACCTTTCATTTTGCAGATGAGGAAACTGAGGCCCAGGAAGATTAAATATATTGCCCATGGTCATGTGTGCAGTAAGTCTCAACTAGGATTTAAACCCAGTTCAAATGATTCTAGAGCCAGTGCTCTTTTCACTTTATTATGCTTTTACATTCCCCCAAGCCTGTCTTTACTTTTCCCCATTCTCATTAGAGGTAGTTTAGCTCAAAACTCATGCCCAGGGTAACCCAAGTTTAAAGCCTGAGGTGTTTTTCCAAGTGACTGCTCAGGTATGACTCCAAATTGGTGGAGAGAATGAGGGCTACAAGCTGTGTGCCAACATGAAGGGTAGAAAGTGGCGTGAAAACTTTGGAGTGGAGATAAAATATTTTCCCTTTCCTCCTTCATGAGAGGCACAGATATTCCAGATTCTCTTCAGGGAGAGACCCATGGAGAGAAAAAAAAAAGACTTGGGGAATCAGCATACATGTCAAGAAGTTGGTGCCTCCACATACCTGATTTCTATCTTGCTTCCCTAGATATTTCAGAGAATTTCCCCTTGGGCAAGATGGCGAACTCTCACTTGAACTAAGATATCTTAATCCCAGTGGGAAAGTTCATTCATTCTACATTTGGGGGCATATTTTAATTTGTATAAATTTTTCAATTTCTGTTCACTATTTCCTTGGGTAAATGACTTTATTCACTAGTATTTGTGATGGTCTTTTGTATAACTAGCATTTGATGGGAAGGAGTCAAATTAGAAAGTGTAAGCTTAGGATATGATCCCTCTTTAAGGGATAGCACTCAGAAAAGCAGCTTGAACCTAAAGATTGTGCCCTTGGACCAGTAATATTTAGGAGAGTAGAAAGAGTCTGGTATCCCCTCTCAAAGAAGAATAGAGTGGCTCCTTCTCCTCTCCAGACAGAAATCAAAGTCTCCCTTGGTGACAGCTAGGCAGGTTTCCAGAAATATGAATCATGCCTCCCTGGGAGCTGCATTTAGACAACTCATATATATGACTTATGTGGGCAGCACATACTAGCTTAACTGTGGACAATTCTTTCCTGTTTCCTTTCCACTTGGTAAGGAAGGGAAGTGGAAGATTGTGAGAAACAAAGGGACAGACAGCAAACAGACAGACAGATATATATATATATATATATATACACACAGGATTTTTCCCTCCCTGGAAGCTCATCAAAGCAGTTGACATCTAAACTTTTGTTTCCTAGTTGATAGCTTTTAATTTGTATGTCATTTCATTTATTTGGTACAAAAACAAGCTATCTACATTAGCTGTAGAGATTAATGATGGCAGTTGGAGCAAGCTTTGGAGAAAGTGTTCTGCCCTTAAAGAGAAGGGAAGTGTTTGTTAGCTCTTCAACAGAAAGGGGAAGGGGAAAGAAACCCTGAGTGTCCACAAGAGAAAGAGCTTGTATCAACATTATTCCTTATGCAAAGGTGGTTTTAATTTTTTTTTATGCCATGAACCTCCTTGGCAGTCCAGTGAAACTTATGAACCCCTTCTCAGAATAATGTTTTTAAATGTAAAAATATAACAACATAGGATTATAAAGGAAACCAGTTATATTTGTAGTTATCAAAATATATATTCTTTAAAACCAAGCCCACAGATCCCAGAATCCAAGAAAAGCCTTCAAAGCAAACATGACCCAAAGAGAGAAAATTCTCAGGCTAGGGAAGTAATGTTGTACAGCAAACTGGTACCAAGGCCATTTGGCTTTGGTTTGTTGTAGTTAGACAACCAATTGGAAGAAGTTTTATAGCATGAAACTCAGAATTTGATTGAAGAAACTTCTCATTAGACCTTACAAATGAGGCTAAATGTATTATTACATACATGATTATAACTGGGACTATTATTATTTCATGTATGGGCATATTATAAGTAGGATGTAGCCCAGGCACCTGTCTCATCAACCACACTAGCAGACCCAGGATGGCTGCTAGCACAGGTTCTTAGATCTGCTTTACTAGGAAAGATAGCTGTTTAAGGGGTCAACAATATTTTTTGATTACATTCACTAGTTCAGGGGAAAAGTCAGCACCCTGAACTTCAGAGAAAACAGAAACAGAGAAAATACAAGTAGAGATATAAAGACCAACAGACAGGGCTCTGACTGCCTGAATCAAAGCAATATTGCTATACACTTTACATACATCCCTAGAATTGAGAGAACCTTTACATCTGAGCAGTCAGGGAGCTCTGAACATACAGCCACTAGAATTTTGACCAGGGAATCACAAGATCCTTCTCATAAGTGAGCCCCCAAAGCAAAATACCAACTCAGAGTATATATACACTTTTCAGAGCCAGAAGGCATCACAACCCTCAAGATTCAGTGCCTAATTAGAAATTAGCAAAAGTTATGAAAGCTTTCCTATAAGCAAGCCTCCCCTTAGCAAGCTTCCCTTAATGGGTTCCATGTGAGGCTTATTAATGGGAGGGGAAGATCTTAAATCCCATTAACATTACAGCACCCTAGTTCTACCTGATCACTTAACAATAGGTAACTTTTACAAAGAGATATTTAATTCAAAGATATAGCAAAAACAAATATACAAGCACTTTTTCTAATACCTCTAAGGACATACTCTCTCCTATACCACTTCAGTACCTGGAGGAATAAGTTCAAAATACAGTTCAGTTCCCACATAGCATTGATCTCACCAAGCTCATGTCCAAAGATTGCATCACTGCTGGATAAATTGTCATTTCGGCTTTCACTGTCATGGACCCAAAAGGCTGCTCCTGAATATTGGCATTGATTCTGTAATGTCTGTGATACTCAGATTTCTATGGTTCACTGTCCCAAACTCACAAGTTGAAGAAACCACTCCTTTACCAGAAACTGTGAGCAAAAGTTCCATGGAGCTCCCTCAGACTCAAATGATACAAAGAGACACCCAAAGTTTACTCAGGCCTTCAAAGTCCAGGGCAAAGTCAACAGCTTCTCCTTGATGTCATGAACAATTTCCTTTTCAGCTGTGGTAGTGAAGCTGTACCATCTTTCTGTCAGTCTCTTCATAAAGGATTGTCAGGTCACAGCCAGGAAAAAATAGATGAAAGATGGCATGGGGAAGGACATAACCTTTATAGATGGGCACAGGGTGGGTGACACCATCACCAGAGTCCATAACGCTATCAGTGGTACAACCAGAGACAATACAGCCTGAATAGCATAATTTCCCCCAAAGTACTGCTTTGGTTGCATCCCATAAATTTTGGTATATTTTCTAATATTTTCAAGTATTTGGTATATGATCTCATTGTTGTCATTTTATTTAATTAAATTATCAATTGCTTCTATGATTTATTCTTTGACCCACTTATTTTTTAGGATTAGACTATTTAGTGTCCAATTAATTTTTAATCTATTTCTCCACTGCCCTTTATTGCATATAATTTTTATTGAATCATGATCTTAAAAGGATGCATTTAATATTTTTGCTTTTTTGCCTTTGGTTGTGAGCTTTTCATGCTCTAATACATGGTCAGGTTTTGTGTAGGTATCATAGACTACTGAGAAAAGGTATATTCTTTAATATTCCCATTCAGTTTTCTCCAGAGGTCTATTATGTTTAACGTTTCCATAATTTTGTTCACCTCTTTAACTTCTTGTTTTGTTTTGTTTTCATAAGATTTATCTAGTTCTGAGAATAGAAATTTGAGGTCCCTTCACTAATATAGTTTTGTTGTCTATTTCTTCCTGTCACTCATTTAACTTCAGAAATTTAGATCCTATACCATTTGATGCATATATGTTTAGTATTGATATTACTTCAATGTCTATGGTACCTTTGAGCAAGATATAGTTTCCTTATCTCTTTAATTAGATCTATTTTTGTTTTTGCTTTATCTGAGATCATGATTGCCACCCCAGCTTTCTTTGCTTCAGCTGAAGTATAGATTCTGATCCATTTCTTTACCTCTACTTTGTGTCCCTGTGCTTCACATGTGTTTCTGTAACCAACACATTGTAGGGTTCTGGTTTTTAATCCATTCTGCTTCTGTTTTATGGGTGAGTTCATCTCATTCACATTTATAATTATGATAACTGTGTATTTCCCAGCATGGTATTTTTCCCTTGTTTATCCCTCTTTTTCTTATCCCCACCCTGTCCCTCTTCACTTCTGATCACCACCTCCCCCAATCCATCCTCCCTTCTGCCAGTCTCTACCCGCCTTCTATTATCTCCATCCAACTTCTATATCCAACTGAGTGTGTATGTTATTCTCTTTTTAAATCAATTCTGAGGACAGTAAGGTTTAAGCTTTGTCTGCTATGCCCCCTCTCAATCTTCATCATAATAGCTCTTTCATGCCTCTTCTATGTGAGATAATTTACCCCCATTCTATCTCCCCCTTCCTCCAGCACAATCTTCTTTCTCATCTTTTTATTTTGTTTTTGGGGTGTCATCCCATCAAAGTCACCTTATATCAAAGAGTCAACTTTCTTGATACCCTCTCCCACATTGTATCAACTTTGTCTATATTTTATATTTGCCTATATAGGTACACTTTATCTCCCCCAATAATATGTAAATTCCTTCAGGGAAGGCATGGTTTCATTTTGTCTTCATATTCTCAGAATCTAGCAGAGTACCTGGAATGTAGCAGGAGCCAATACAATACATATAATAAATACGTTTATTTATTTGTTGGTTAATATGTTCATATGGGAGGCTTCAGAAATGTAGGTCAATATCTATAATACCTATATACCTAATACCTATATATGATTGCTCTCTGGTGTGCTCAGATAATATGTTTTGAGTGACTAACAAGATACTAAGAGTATCAAGCTATCATCTTGCCTGCTGGAAGGGTGGCACATTTTTACTTTGAATGTTTTGCACTACATTATAATTACTAAAATCTGACCTGACTTTGACAGGAGGAAAGTAACTCATTTGAAATCAGTGTGCCCCAGAACTGTTTGTTGGAGCTACCAAAGAGCATGTCAGCCAATAAAATAGTGTAATCTAAAAAAAGAGTATCAGAGAAGGACATGCACCATGCAACTACTGAAGACGTGGGGGAGGAGATGGGACAGGACCAAAGGAAGGGAGGAAGGAAGAACTGAGGTAGAGGTCTGCTTCTGACACTATCTCAGTGGGCGTACCCGGGCAAGTCACTTCATTCTCTCAGCTCAGTTTCCTCAATTGTCAAGTGATAATTCCTCTTGCATTCGCCTCAAAGATTCAACAGAGTTAATTTATGCAAATGAACCATACAAATGAAAGTATTCTTTAAAATGTGCCCTACCTCTTCATCACTGTACAAAGTAAGGGAATATGTCATAATTCCATATACCTTTCTTTTGGAAACAATAACTCCCATTTATACCTGCTAGATTCTTCCCCCCCCCCATTACATCACATCTATTTTGTATATGCTCCTATTCATACATATTGTCTCCTTCAGTAGAATTCAAGTTTTTTGAAGGCAAGGACTGTTTAATTTCTGTCTTTGTACAGAAGGCACAGGGCCTGACACAGAATAGGTGCTACAAGAATGCACATTGATTAACAGAACCAATAATAATATCTAGCATTTATATAACACTATGGTTTTCAAAGCACTATATATATATGTATACATATATACACATAAGGCTCTTTTATATATATGTATACAAATACATAATGCTTATATATAAAGTGTTTATATGTAGTATATATATGTATGTATGCATATATGTGTGTGTGTGTATAGATATAGATATATAGATATTCTGATCCTCACAACCCTGGGAGGCAGGTGCTATCATTATCCTCATTGTATCAGTGAGGAAACTGATGCTTAGAGAGGTCATATGATTTGCCCAAGGTCACAGAACTAGTAAATGTTGAAAGCAAGATTTGAACTCAGGTCTTCCTGACTCCAGTACTCTTTAGAATTTATCATGCTAGAGACAGAAAACTACTTTCAAATTCGATTCAGCTTGGGCTGGGTTACAATTGACTTCTGGGAAGGTGTTGGCTTTACTGTCTTTAAAACAACCCTCCCAACAACTTCTTCATAAGGGAGAAAATTTGAAACTCAAGGAATTGTGGAACTGAATCTTGTAAACTAAAAGTAAACAAATTTTTTTAAAAGGCAATTAAAAAAAAATAAAGACATAAAACAAATACAGAGGATTATAAGAGGAAAAAAAATCAACTCCTTCATAAAAAGAGGCCTTTCATTTGTTGCGAATCTCAGCATGGTTCTTCGGCACAGCTACGTACCTCAGTTTCCTGAGGAAGGCGGGCCGTCCTAGCAGTTGCTCATCCCACAGATATTCTGGGGAAAGGACTTTGGTAGGTTTGTGAAGAAACAGATATTTGTTTAAATGACTCTCATCATGCCACACTGCTTCAATGTTATTTTTCTTGTCTATCAACATAGCTTCATGACAAGCCTTGGTCATTTCATAAACCTGTTGTACTGTGCCCCCAAAAAAGCCCCCAGCATAGTAAAAATCACCCTTGCCCTTGGGAATGTAGGCTTGGGATTGAGGCCGGCGTTCATAAGAAAAGCTCTTTGGTTGAGCTCTATAGTAGCCAGGATGAAGGGTGCCAAACAAGCTGGAAAGGATCTCTACTCCAAGGTGATCACTAAACTTCATGTCTACATCCATACATGCAAGGTAGTCCACCTCTTGGAAGAAGTGCTGGTGAGAAAAATTGCTAATCATTTCCATCCGGTGCATGGAGATATCTTGCCACCGGGCATAGTTCTGGACCACCAGTGTAATGACCTTCCTTCCTTGTTGGAGGGGAATTTTTGGAACATCAGCTGGCCGGTCAGTGAACACGTAGTAATTCACTTTGTATCCCACCATGAAATACTTCTCTGCAGTTTCAAGAAACAGTTTCAGGAAGACCACATACCTAAGGGCAACAATTCCCCACCAAATAAGAGAAAAGCATTATTTCCAGGAATATCATAAAATGCTTTTAAAGCAGTTACCACTGTGCCAGGCACTATGGAAAACAGACAGTACCTGCCCTCATGGAGCCCGCAACTGGTGTTTGTGTCTGTATATTAAAGAATTATTACACAATATGATACAAAATTAGGGATGAAAATCATTGCAGTATAGCATTAAGGATAGAGCATTCAACTTGCAATGAGAAATAGGGCTCAGAGCTGTTAGTTTGGCCCTGGAGGACAGAACCAGGAGCAATGCATGGAAGTTACAAAGAGGAGAATTTAGATTTGATGTTGAGAAAACTTTCTGGCACTTAGACCTGTCTAAAAGGGGAATGAGGCACCTCAGAAATTAGTGAGTCCCCTCCTCTGCTTCCCACCCCGCCCCACCCCAGTCCCTTATTAGAGGTCTTCAAGCAGAGGCCAAGTTAGTACTCGGCAGGTCTTTTGTTGAGGGGATTCCTTATGGGGTAAGTTTGCACTAGAGAGCTTCTGAGGGCCCTTCCAACTCTCACAGTCAGTGATTCTTGGAAGAAAAGTTTCACATTCTGCCTCCCACATTTATGCGGTATGTAGCCACAAAGAAATCATTGAACAATTCTGAGTTTGTCCATCTGTAAAATGACTTATAATGATCTGAAAAAGCAACCTTTATCTAAAGACAAAGGTTACTGGAAGGCTCAAATATGATAATGTATGCAAATAACCTTGTAAGTCTGAAAGCACTATGGGAAGATCAGCTATCAATTATTATTATTAATAGTTACTAATTGTTATATTGAGTTATAAATATATATATGAGTTATAAATCTGGCCTCACACTTACTGTGTGACCCTGGGTAAGTCACTTAACCCTGTTTGCCTCAGTTTTCTCATCTGTAAAATGAGCTGAATAAGGAAATGGCAAACCACTCCAAGGTCTTTGCCAAGAAAATCTCAAATGGGGTCATGAAGAGTTGGAAATGACTAAAAAACAACTTAACAATAGCACAAAAATTGAACTCTAAAGAGGGGATCAAGGGCATTATAATCTAATTTGAAAGATCAGGGAAGACTTTGTGGAAGTAGTGGCTTTTTCTTCCTCTGTTGGATAATAACAACTTATATTTATATGGAAATTTAAGGTTTACAAAATCAAGTTTTTTGCAACTATGAAAGGTAGATATTAAAAGTATTATGATCATCCCAGTTTTACAGATAAGGTAACGCAAACTCAAGAGTGATTTGGTAATTCAGACATGCTCACTCAGATTATGGATATTAGAGGGGGATTTAAGGTTTTTTGTGATCAACTGACTATACTGAATCAAGGGATTAGATCTGAAGAGGCACTGAGAAAAGGGTTTTCTTATTACTTTGTCTGAGTGAGTCTGAGTGACTCCTTTTCAGGCAAAATTAGCAGATGCACATATTTCAAATTTCAGTTCTTCCCAAAATACAACCCCCTCCTCCCTCCAAATCCCTTCTCTGTCCCATTTCCAAAGCAAATTCTAGCTAAAGAAATGGCCCTGAACCTGCTCTGCATCAGTTATAGAAATAAAAAATATTATGTCTTATCTGGCTTGCAAGGCCAGCTACAAACAGCTTGAGATGAGTGGTTTGTCTCAGAGTATAAAAAGTCCAAATAAGGAGAGTTTGGGGAAATCCTTCCTTGCACCTATGATAGCTTATGCTTCAAAATAAATCTTCTCTTGACCTGTACCCTAGGTTGAGAGCTGAAGGCCAAGACTGAATTTTTACCTTGACCAAGAATTCAGGATGTTAACCACAAAGGAGAAGCTTCAGGAGTGGTAAACTGGAAGCAGTTCCTATAGTTCCTTAGGGACAATTGTTAAATTTTCAAGGTGAGCATTTATACCTCTGAAATCAGCAAATACTATAAATCAGCATTTGATTTATTATCTGTTGATTGCCTAGACTTAAGAAAGTGATGGAGAAAAAATGAATGATGCAGATTAATAATTTACCAGCGCACTCCTGGGCTGCACATTTCAAACCTGTTGGAAGATGTCTAGAATTCTCTTTTTGGGGGGAGGGCAGGGGTGAGGGGTGAGAGGAAGCAGTTTTGGACAGGTCCTAGAATCTTTCATTTCTGTTCCATTATGTAAGATTCTCAGAGGTAAAATTCTGTATGAAAAATCTGTTTGATTATCTCCATTCAACAAAATACATCAGGCTCACATGAAAAGAGGCTTGCTGTCTGACTCAACTGTTTTGTCTGTTCACGGTAGTGAGTGTCTCTTAAAAGTGATTCCCAAGCCACCTGGAAAGCTTCTATAGGCTCACCTCCTGGAAGGGAATGCCATCAGCCCTACTCAGCTGCCTGAAATTAGTGTTTGAAGACTCCTGAGGCATGTGTGCTGTAAATCACCATGATCATCTCTGATTATCTCCACTGTCTGTTTCTGTATGTCACCCCTCCTCTCTTCTGGTGCTTCTGGAATCCATAAACCTTCTCTCTGGGCCCCAACTCCCACAAGTCCTACTACTGGCAAGGCCCAGCCAAGTGGCTTGTTGATGAGAGGTAACGGGAATGTCCTAGAAAAGCCTCTCCTTGTCATTCTCACTTATTTACAATGAGGACAGGTCTTTCTAGCTGACTCTAAATTGAGCAGAACTTTACTGTGGGCAGGTCCAATGATGTGGCTTCAAGAGGGCACAAGAGTGGAGAAGCACATTCTAGTTCTTACCTAAAGGAACTTTAGCTTATGTATTTTTATTATTCCCTCCAAACCTGTACATCCCCTGGATAGGTAGAGCTGGTATACTATGGGTAACTCCACTCAAGAAATAGGGAACATTTTTGGTGCACTTAAGAAAAAGGCAAACATTTGAACCCTGCAGTGCCCGGTTAAAAGCAAGAGAGAAAATGGAGAAAATTGGAACCTCTCTGAGTGGCACACAGGGGCAATAAAAGGATACCAAGATTTTGGCTTTAAAGTCTCGGTATTTTTGTATTCGATGAATTGTATCAATACTGTAAAACTGTTCGTTTGTATGTGATTACATCTGTTAAGAGGTCAACCCACCCTTAGTTAACGAGTTAAAACTCAGTTTTATGAGGAATAGGAAGCTTCTACAATATCTGGTATTTGTTGTTGTGGCTATTTAGTCATTTTCTGTTGTGTCTGATTCTTCATGACCCCTTTCGGGGATCTTCTTGTCAAAGATACTGAAGTGGTTTTCCACTTCCTTCTCCAGTTCATTTTATGAGGAACTGAGGCAAACAGGGTTATGTGACTTGCCCAAGGTCACACAGCTAGTAAGTGTCTGAGGTCAAATATGAACTCAGCTCCTCTTGACTCCAGGTCCAGCCTCCACTGAAACACCTAGTTGCCTATTCTGGCATTCAATTATTAAATTTAATTATTAATTATAAAATTAATTATTAATTAAATTTAATTATTAAAAGGGATTATTTAATCCCTTGTTATTCTGATCTAAACTATAAGAATAAAAAGAAGAGATAAAAGGATTCCTAAGATTCATTGCATCAAAAATAAAGAGGCTAAATTCATGAGTCCTTGACAAACGGGGTGTGGTTTCCTGAATATGGAATCATAAATTACAATACAAACAAAACTGGCTGAAATTTCTCTAAATTTACTATGGATTGTCAAATTGGGAATTAAATCTGAATACTTATTATCAGTCCCATTGTAGTTTGTGTCCTCAAACAAAAAAGTTGTTTTACTGTTTTACTTCTGCTTGAGTCCATCCAATTATAATCTCAGCTGGTTATCCAGATGAGATCATTTTCACGATCCTAATAATGATTTCCATGCTGTGCCTACATAGGGCCTAGCCCAGTTTGGGCATTTGTTTACTTTAAATCATTTAGAAACCTATACCCTCCTACCATGATCATATTGGGAATTCCATTTTTTACTCCAAGACCTAAGTTCAGTCCCTCAAAGGACTATCATGGACTTCATTCTCATGCTATGTCCTAAAGACAACCTGATGGCCTCCATTGTTGAATTCTTTACTTGTCCTTCCAACTTAGCTCTGAAGATGGGAGTTGTCACTCGAGGTAGGTTGCTGCCTAAGGTCTTTTGCTTATTATCCTCACTCCCCACAGTGTTCCCAGCCTTGGAGGTCTCCAGCAAAGTCACAACATTCCAATTAAAGGACTATCGTTTTGTGTTACTGAACCAGCAATTTCTTCTGTGTAGCCTTCCCTCAGCCTCAGCAACAGACCACTTCAGAAGCCTGAGGCAAGGCCACTTCTACTCCCCTCCACCTACACTAAAGGGACAGCCTTACCTGGAACCACAGAACGTTCGTGCATCCTAAAGCTTCCTCCAGATCAAAAAAACAAAAACATGACCAATTCACTTCCTTCTTTATTAGGAAGGAACATCCTTCTCCCCCAACTCCACAGGCCCTTCAGAGCCCAGCACTTACTTTTTGATTGCAAACAATGTCAATCCAATGGTGACGTTCCTGTCCTGGAACTGCTCATTCAGGATATCCTTATCAAAGGTTCCATCCCAAACAATGGGCGCAAGCCAAGGAGTCAGGAGGGGGACATCAATGCGCCTATGGGACATAGAATCAGAAGATCCCTTAGCTCAACCCCCTCCTTTTGGAGAGGAAGAAAAGAGTGGGTGTATCCAATTATAAACAGCTAAGTGATGCAACAGAAAGAATGTTGGGCCTGGAATCAGGAAGATCTGATCTCAAATCCAGCCTCAGCCAATTACTGACTGTGCCATCCAGGGCAAGAGCCTCAGTTTCTTCAACTGTAAAATTGAGATAATAACAGCATCTAGCTCTGAAGGTTTTTGTGACAATCAAATGAGAGCATGCAGATAAGGAGCTTAGCACAGTGTCTGGACCATAGTGGGTTGGTTGTTGTCCTTTGTTCTCAAAGAAGACCACAATAATACCACTACATATCAAGTTTCATTGTGTCCAACTGTGACTGATCAGACCAATACGAGCTCAGAATGCTCTACCAATAGGTCAGGCACAAATAGTCCATGTGAACATTTGGGGTGGATTCTCCAAATTTGCACATCCTATGTTTCCTTTGAGCTGTTTCAATTTGCTTTGCTCACAGAGCACAGTGCCTGTTCTGATATGGGCACACAATGCTCTGCGGTCCTGTGCCAGTGTCTCCCATGTCACACAATCAATTCCAAAGTTTGAGAGAGATCTTGAGAGCATCCTCTTATTGCTTCTTCTGACCACCATGTGAATGCTTGCCCTTTGTGAGTTCTCCATAAAACAGTCTTTTTGGCAAGGGTATGTTTTGCATTCAAACAACTGGGCTAGCCCACCGGAGTTGGACTCTCTGAAACAGAGTTTGAATGTTTGGCAGTTTCATTCAAGTAAGGACCTCAAGGTCTGATAACTTATCTTACAGGTGATCTTCAGAATCTAAGACAATGCAAATGGAAGCGATTCAGTTTCCATTTGATCCTAGAGTTGGGTGAACACTTCCATAGTGTTCTCAACAGACCATCATCAACCATTTACCATTTATGTCAGGTTGAAGTCAATCCCTCCCTAGCTGAAGCTCCAAATGAAGAAGACGTTTTCAATGCTGCTAAACTCCTTTCATGTAGCAAAACCCTTGGTGCTGATTCTATTCCAACTGATATTTACAAGGCAGGGGGTCCATTGCTCATATAAAAGCTGACTGAAATTTTCCAGGTTATATGGCAAGGGGAGATTATCCCCCAGGAGTTCAAGGATACCTCCATTGTCCATCTCTATAAAGGTAAAGGAAATAGATTGTCCTGTGACAATCACAGGGCAGGGTCTGTCTCTTAGTCATTGCCGGCAAGAGTCTTGCAAGAGTCCTCCTTAATAGACGTATCCTTCATCTGGAAAATGGTCATCTACCTGAGAGCCAGTGTAGTTTCAGAAAGGTCCGAAGAACAGTCAATATGGTGTTTGTTGACCAACAGCTCCAGGAAAAATGCCAGATACAGAACATAGGTCTGTACACAACATTTGTAGATCTGACCAAGGCTTTTGACACTGTTAGTTGTGAGGGCTTACGGAAAAAATTATGTCTGGCCCATAGGAGGTACTTAGTAAATTCTCTTCCCCTTTCCTGTACTGATAATGATAGTTTGCAGGTACATAAAATTCTCTATTATCTCATTTGAGTCTCTCAATAGTCTTGGGAGATAGGTACTATCATTATCCCCATTTTACAAGAAAATAAGACCCAGGGAGTTTAAGTGATTTATCCAGCTAAGAAAGACACTGCTAGTTAGTGAATGAAACAGAATACGAACCCTGGTCTTCACTTTAAGTCACGAGGGGCAAGGCTGTAACTCTCCTTCTGACCTCAGGTCCTTGGAGCCTAGTCTCAAGTTCTGTTCTCTGTATTCCACTCCAAGGCTTTTCCTCCTTATCCACTTGTGGGGGAAATTATTTATATGTTATTTGGGGAAAATTTTTATATTGTTGAAATTCAACTTTATGTGATTAAAGGTTTGTCCACACCCTGACCTCAGTAATTCCCAGAAAGTTAGAGATGGTTGCAAGATATTTTGAGATCCCCCCAGGTCCTGGATATATCCAAAGCATTCTTGTTCTGGGTTCCCACAACCAGGACTTGTTTTGGGTCTAACCAAGATAGTGTTTTGGGTTCCTTTGTGTTTTGGCTTCACCTAAATTCTATTGAATGTTTTCAGTTTGTTGTTTAATCTTTTTTTCAGTAGTGTCCAACTCTTCGTGACCGTATTTGGGGTTTTCTTGGTAGACATACTGGATTGACTGTTCATTTCTTTCTCCAGCTCATTTTACAGATGAGGAAACTGAAGCAAAAAGGGTTAAGTGACTTGCCCAGAGTCACAAGGCTAGTAAGTGTCTGAGGATTTGAATTAAGGAAAATAGGTCTTCCTAACCACACACCCTACACTCTATCCACTGTGCACCTAGCTGCCTGAATTGAATATTTACATTGACTCATATCCATCTTAATATACCTTGCCCTTCAGTTTTCAGAGGACGAAATTAAAAATATTTATAAGCATATGAAAAAATTCTCTAAATCACTATTGATTAGGAAAATGCAAATCAAAACAACTCTGAGGTACCACATCTCACTGGTCGGATTGGCTAAGATGACAAAACAGGAAATGAGAAATGCTGGAGAGGATGTGAAAAAATTGGAACACTAATGCATTGTTGGTGGAGTTGTGAACTGATCTAACCATTCTGGAGAGCAATCTGGAACTATGCACAAAGGGCTATAAATAAGTGCATACCCTTTGACCCAGCAATACCACTTCTAGGGGTTGTATCCTAAAGAGATCATAGAAGTGGGAGGAGGACCCATATGTGCAAAAATATTTATAGCAGCTCTTTTTGTGGTGGCAAAGAATTGGAAGTCAAGGGGATGCCCATCAATTGGGAAATGGCTGAGCAAGTTGTGGTATATGAATGTAATGGAATATTATTGTGCTATAAGAAATGAGGAGCACACAGACTTCATAATAACCTAAAGAGACTTACATAAACTGATGTTGAGTGAGAAGAGCAGAACCAGGAGAAATTTGTACACAATTACAGACACAATGTATGTGTGATGACTAACTTTGATAGACTGGGCTCTTCTCAGCAATATAAGGTTATAAGACAACTCCAAAAGACTCGTGATGGAAAGGGATATCCACACCCAGAGAAAAGAGCTACAGAATCTGAATGCGGATTGAAGCCAACTACTTGCTCTCTTTCTTTTTCTTGTTTTGTTTTGATTCCTCTTTCCCATTGTTCATTCCATTGGTTATAATCCTTTACAACCTGACTAAAGTTTAATGTGAAGGTATTTATAGATCCTGTATTTGATTGCACAATGCCATGGGGGCGGGGGTGGATAGGAAGGCAGAGAAAATGTGAAACTCAAAGGATTGTGGAACTGAATGTTGTAAATTAAAAGTAAATAAATAAACTGATAAAAAATATATACCTTGCCCTTTCTGCAAGTTAACTTTATACATGTGTCATTCCAGTGGGACCACCCTTGTCTAAATGTTACAATGTCAACCTTCCAGAGCCTGGATGAGAGAGAACCACACCTTCTTTCCTGTTCACTCTCCTCTACCAAAATACATTAAAATAAAAATTATATAAAATTATAACTATATAAAATATAAATTTCTTTCTAAAATTATTTCACATTTTACAGTTTGTTCTTGGGAACAACAAATCCATCTATCCTCCTATCCATTGATTCAATGAACAGTTTTTAAGCATTCACTATGTGTAAAACATTGTGCTAAACACTTGGGATATGAAGAAAAAAACCCAAGACAGCTCCTTTGCTTAAATACTGACTTCTGTGGGTACTTCTGAATTGATCTACCTTTCCAGTCTTTCCTCTCCACAATTTATCCTCCACAAAGCTGCCCTATGTGATCTTACTCCAGTATAAATTTGGCCATAGCCCTCTCCTACTTAATACTTCTCAATGGCTCTCTATTGCTTTTAGCATCAAATATAAACTTTGTCATTTAAAAACATTTACCAGCTAACTCCAAAGTACCATTCTAGCCTCATTGTGCATAACTCACCTTCATGGACTCAAAAATACAGTCAAAGTGGCCTCCTCACTATTTTTCACACATAGCATGCTATCTCTAATCTCCATGCCTTTCCACAGGCTGTAACATCATGCCTGGAATGCACTCTCTCCTCACCTCTGCTTCTTAGAATTCCTTATTTCCTTCAAGTGCCACTTTCTATGTGAGAGCTTTCCTGCTCATGCCTGTTGCTGGTGCTTGCTCCATGAGTATTTCTTTTGAATACTTTGAAATATACATGTATATAAGTAGTACATATACATATGTTCACCTTTGTTGTCTTCCTCAAACGAATATAAACTTCTTAAGGGAAGGAACTATTTGATTTCTTACTTTGTATCCCTAGTGTCTAATAGTATATTAAGCATATATATTAAGTACTTATAGGAAGTACTTAATAAAACTGATGGAAAGAAATTATTTGATTTTATTCAATTAGCATATTAAAAAAATACATCACACCCAAAATATTGCAAGAGATTTAGCCAGAAATTCACCTTTTGGTAAAATTTTTAATGAAATATAAAGTAAACCTCAAAATATCACTGGTTGAGGTGGAGAAATTGAAATATTCTTTATTCCCCAGTGATGGGGAATGAATGAAATTACAGTCAGTGGTGCAAAAGGAGGCTAGGAAGGCTATGCCATAAGGAGAGAGCTTGGTTTCAGTAAGGGCCAGAAAACTGAAGGGATGGGGAAAGAAAAGATTTAAGATGAAAACAAAGTTGTTGCCTATGGAACTGGCATACCAAAGGGCACAGTAGCTTTAGAGTAGGACTTTGAGGAGTTAGGTTGAAGGGAATGAGAATATGGGATCATGTAGTGGGGAACAAGAAATGGGATTTGAATGATGACCACTGAGAGTTCATCATCACTGGGAGGGTGACATCTTATCAGTGAGGATTAGAGTCGCACTTGGTCATTTATGCTTTTGCAACATTCAGTCTCAATTGTTTTATTCTTGTTCTTTCTATTTATATCATTGTGCATACAGTTTTCTTGGTTCTATTTACTTCACTTTATATCAGTTCATAAAAGCCTTCCCATGCTTTTATATATTTCCTAATACTGACTGCTGTGGTATTTCTGAATTGATCTACCTCTCGAGTCTGAATTGATCTACCTCGAGATACTGCCCCCTTGGGGGTGCTAGAATGAACCAGGGAGGTGGTAGTAGTCTAAGGTGCAATTGAGGAGCATTGAATAAAAATGAGGGGGCCAGGGGAAGTACAAAGAAAGAAGGGAAGATAAGAAAATTTTGAAAAACTGTTCATACATGTTTCATGTGTTGTGTAACAGAGTTAAAGTCATAGTGATTACATTATTTTCCAAATAAACACACAAAATGCAAGTTATAACCAAATCAGTGATCAAGTCCACTTACAGGTCTCAACAAGTAAGTGTTGGCAGGTGAGCTTTTTGAGCACTTTTGGGAAGTTCAGCATGCACTGAGAAGTATACATGTATCGACTTGTTTACAACATGATACTATATGGTTACATAATGCAATATTGCATCATCAAAATTTCAATACAGGAAAAAATCCCACAAATTTTAATTTTATATTTTTTGAAATGATGCAAATTTGAAAAAAAAATATTAAAGGGTTAAAGAAAGTAGATTTCCAGGGGGATGCTGAATAATCTTTTTTAGTCGGAGGAGGCAGGCCAAATAAGCTTGGGAACCTCTGCTCATATACCTCAACTTGTTTAGCCATTCCCCAATCATTGGGGAATTCCAATCAATTGGAATCTACTTTGTTTTTCATTTTTTGTCATGACAAAAAATGCTATAAATATTTTCATGATTATGGGGCCTTTCCTGACTACTAACTTCCTTGGGGGTATATGCTTAGTAATGAGATCTCTGAGCCAAAGGATAGGAACAATTTAGTCACTTTCTTTGCATAATTGCTCATCATTTTCCATAAAATTTTTTAGCTAATTTACAGCTCTAGTATAATAGTATACTAGTATCCCTTTCTTTCCACAACCTCTCCAACATTGACTATTCCCATGTTTTATCATCCTTACCAATCTGTTAAGTGCGAGGTAAAACCTTGGAGTTTCAAAAAAAATTTGAATTTTGCTTATTACTAGTGTTTGGAGCAATATTTAATATTGTGGTTGATAGTTTACCATTGCTAAGAAAATCATTTGTTCATGTCTTTTCACCAGTTATCTATTAGGGAACAGTTTTTGATTGTATATGCTTCCATTAGTTGCCTATATGACTTAGATATCAGACCCTTCTCAGAGAATTTGGATACCAAATTTTTTTCTCAGTTGGCTAGTTCCCTTTTTCTCTTACATGCATTAACTTTCTTCTTACAAAAACTTTTCAATTTCATATAATCAAAATTTTATATTTTATCTTTTGTAATTTCCTTCATTTTTTTTTTTTGGTTTGGTCAAGGATATTTTATCTGTTTCTTTTTTAATTGATTATAGCATGACTTTTAAGGCTTTCTCATATGCAATGAACAAACAACAGAAGCTTTTCTCATAAATACAAGAGTAAAGCAAAGATGCTCACTTTCTTAGACGTTTTAAGGCAGTTCTAGAAATGATAGCAATAAATGAGAATAAGAAATTAAAGGCATGAAGATAGACAAAGAGGAAATAAAACTATCCCAATTTAAGGATAATATCATGGTTTACTTGGAAAATTCTATTAAATCAGCAAGGAAACCAGTAACATAAATTAGGGCATAATTACCTTACAAACAAATGCATAAAAGTAGAAATGTTAAATGGATCTTTTACTGATCATAATGTAATAGACAGTGTAAGCAAAGTAACAGATTAAAAAGACAAACCCGTAAAAATTAATGGCATTCCCATATAAGAACAGCAAAATCCAAGAGGGAATAATAGGAGCATCATACTCAAAATAACCACAAAATTCATAAAATATCTGGGAGTCAGTCTACCAAATTGTACTTAGCACATGTATAAATACAATTATAAAAATAGTCCTTAAAAATAAAAAATAGGGGCAGCTAGGTGGAACAGTGAATAGAGCACTGGCCCTGGAATCAGGAGGACCTGAGTTCAAATTCAGAGTTGGATACTTAACACTTACTAGCTGTGAATTTGGGCAAGTCACTTAACCCCAATTGCCCTGCCTTCTCCTCTCAAAAAAAAGACCTAAATAAAGAGTAACTTAAATGACGGTGGGATATTCATTGTTCATGGTTCAGCAATGCCAATATGATGAAAACGATTATGCTATGAAAACTAATTTTTAGATTTAGTCCTATATCAATCAAACTGCCAGGGGGATATTTTACAAAGCAAAACAAAATAATGACAAAAATGATTTGGAGGAAGCAAAAGACCTAGAATATTCAGGGATATAAGGAGGGGAAACAGTAATGAAGAATAGCACTTCCAGACCTCAACATATGCTACAAAGCAGTTCTCAGTAAGACTTATCTGGTATAGGTTAAAGAACAGAAAAGTAGATCACAGAAACAAATTAGATAAGGAAGAATAAGAAATAGTGATATTCAATAATCCAGTTTTTAATAAATCCCAGAAGCATACATCACCCAGAAATGAACTTCCTATTTGAAAAGAATTGCTGGGAAAACTGGAAAAAAGCCAGGTTTAGACCAGAAATCAGGTTTAGACCAACAACTTATACTATATTCCACAATAAACTAAGTATGGATATGTGACACAAAGATCAAAGATCATATCATTTACAAAAGCAGAGGATTACCTTTGTGATTTAGTTTGAGGTTCAGCCTTGGGCTTTTCTTGGTGTTGGACACAGGGTTGAACTGTAGGATTATGTTGGTGTTGGATACTAATGCTCCTGAGAAAGTTAACAAGGTTAAATTGACTAAAATACACATCTAACAGAATATATTCCAAGAATTAGCAAGATGTCCAAGGACTGATTCCATATGATCATTAGGGACAAGAAAATATTTGAAGGCATCTAACCCATGCTGTAGACAACTTCAAATACAGGTATGAGATGTGGGCTCATTGTGATTTGGGTCACCCAAGTCTTGGTCAAAGAGACTTATCAATTTCCATATTACCTGTCTGACAAAAGGAAGAATTTACATTTTCCCAGACCTGTCAGAACAACACAATGAGCAGGAATTCATTCATTTGCTTAAACTCGGAATTTCTTTTACTATCTTTGATTAGATTTTAGCCAGGGTAAGTCTTTGAGCAAGATTTCCCACACGGGTTGATTTCTGAATGAGGAAGTAGAAAAGGGGAAAACCTTGGTCCTAATTCAAGAATTAGTTACTAAAATATGAAAGAAATAATAATTTCTGTCATAGATGATCCATTAACAAGACTAATTTTAAAAAAGAAAGAAAAAATTACTAGTATCAAAAAATGAAAAAATATCAGGGAAAAAGCAAGTATGTCCATTATCACCATTACTAATAAATATAGTGTTAGATATGAGAAGTATAACAATAAGAAAAAGTAATTGAAGAAACAAGCAAAGGCAAAAAAAAAATAAGAAACAAAATTACCATTTTTTAAATATATGATAATTTATTTAAAGAACCCTAAAGAGTTACCTAAAAAGCTAATCAAAACTAATTGTAACTTAAGCAAAGTTATAGCACATAAAATAACACTACACAAATCATCAACATTTCTGTATATTACTGACAAAATTCAGCAAGAAGAGAAAGGAAGAAAAAAATCCATTTAAAATATAAAATACTTGGTAGTGTAGCTCCTAAGACATGCATAGGAACTATATAAATAAAATTACAAAACATTCTTCACACAAAGAGAAATCTAAATAATTGAAAAAATATTCATTGTTTATGGACAGACGAATCAAATATAATAAAAATGACAATACTACTAAGGTTAATTTTTGTATTTAGTACCATGCCAATTAAAATACCAAAGGATTACTTTATAGAACTGAGAAAATTTTAACAATATTCATCTGGAGGAACAAAAAGGTCAAGAATATCAAGATAATTAATGAAGAAAGTAGAAAGGAAAGGAGACTAGGGGTATGAGATCTCAAACTATATGAAAAGTCATAATTGTCAAAACTATTTGGTATTCAATAAGAAAGAGAGAGGTTGGTCAATGGAACAGATAAGATACATGATATAAAGAAGCAAAAGAGCTAGTGTTTGATAAAACCAAAGATTCCTGGTATTAGTTCAAGAACTAATGATGCCACAAAAACTGTTGGAAAAATTGTAAAGTGGTCTGATAGAAACAAAGTCTAGCAGACACACATCTTCCACTATATACCATGATAAGCTTCAAATGAGTACATGATATAGATATAAAGAGTGATATAAAAACAAATTGGAGAAGCATGGAAGAAATTACCTGTCAGATCTATAGATGGGGAAGAGTTCATGACCAAAAAAAAGATAGAGGAGCCCACAGGAGGTAAAATGGACAGTTTTGACTACATAAAATTAAAAGATTTTGTACAAACAAAACCAATGCAGCTAAAATTAAATAAGAAGGATGAAATTGGGGGAAATCTTTATAGCAAATTTCTCTGATAAGGGTCTCATTTTTAAGATATATAGGGAACTGATGGGCATCTAGGTAGGTAAGGGAAACTAGGTGACATAGTGGATAGATCACTGGGCCTAGAAACAGGAAGACTCCTCTTCATGAGTTCAAATCCAGCCTCAGACACTTACTGTCTGACTCTGGGCAAGTCACTTAACTCTGTTTGCCTCCATTTCTTCATCTATAAAATGAGCTGGAGAAGGAAATGGGAAACCACTGCAGTATTTTTGAAAAACTAAAAGGAGGGGGGGGGGAGGGGCAGGGGGCAGTGGTCCACAAAATTGTATACAACTGAAAAATGACTCAACAACAAAAAGGAACTTATTTATTCTAATTTATAAGACTAAGATCCCATTCAGCAGTTCATAAATGGTTACAGAACATGAATAAATAGCTTTCAGAGGAATAAATCCAAACATCAATAATCAATAGAAAGGAAGGGAGATGGGATTAGTTGGTAATTAAGAGTATTCAATACAAATTTAAGATCTGGCTTTAGCATGGGAAAGAGTTATGACTTCATCAGAGACTGGAGAAAAGGAGAGAATGAATGGCTTTCATTTTTTTTCAAGTGCTTTGAAATAATAAGAGCAGCCAACATTTATATAGCACTTTACAAATATAATCTCATTTTATTCACACAACAAACTTCGGTTGGAAAAATATCTTACCTAAAATTTGCATCTTAACTAGCATAGTATTTTATGCAGTAAGTCCTTTTAAAAATACTTTTGACTCAGATTCCTTAAGAGTCTATCTAATATACTGAATTTTTAGAATCATGCCCAAAATAAAAAAAAAAATGCTTTTTGACTGAATAATGTATCTCTTTATATGTGTATGTGTTTAGGCATAAGTGAATCCAAATTAAGGCTTCCAACTCTATGAGAGTTAAAAGGACTAGTCAGATAATTCTTCATAGCCCCCACAGAAGACAATAATCATGTGTTGACTGATATTTTGAAAAAATTCCAGAAATAAGATTCATCAACCTCCAATGGTCTCTCATTCTCAACACTTTTCTAAAAGGAGAGGAGTGTTGGAATAGTAGTAGAGGGGCAAGGAAGACCTGAGTTTAGATTCTGCTTCTGACACATAGTGACTGTGACACCCTGAGCAAGTAGTTTAACCTCTCAATGTTCTAGGCAACTCTCTAAATCTGTAAATTGGGGAGAAGGTGACCACCTGCACTAGTCAAAGGGAGATATCCCACCCAGGGTTTCCTAGACCAAATCAATCATAGACCCAGTATATAATCCTACACTGAAAGGAAGGGCTGATGCCTTAGTCCATGCCTTGGTCAAAGGCTTTTTCTGCAAAATCTCTAAGGTCTTTTTCACCTCAGAATTTTGGTCACTTACTTTTGTAGCTCTGGTCCTGGTGTAGTGATATTGAGTTTCAGAGTGAAGAATCTGCTGTAAAAGAAGGACAATAGATGAAATGTGGTCCTTTTGATAATGGAATGAAATGAAAGAGAAAAATGGAAGAAAGAGAAAGAAAAAAGGAAGGAAGGGGGTGGAGTCAAGATGGTGGAGTAGAAACAGAACTTCCACGGGGCTCTGACTTCCATCTCCTCCAATTCACGTAAAAGGTGACTCTGAACAAACTTTGGAGCTGCAGAACCCACAAAATTACACAGAGAAGCTAACCTCCCACTGAGGACAGCCTGGCAGGCTGGCAGGAAGCGGCCAGAGCAGTGCTCTGGGAGCTGAGCCCAGCCCCACTTGAGCCCGAGGTTTTAGCCTCAGGGCAGGCCTGACCAGTCACCAGCTGGAGGGACTTCAGATCACCAGCAGCTGTGGCAGTTTCCAGAATTATCAACCCATAGATGCTAAGGACAAAGTGAGAGGCCAGTGAAGTTTGGACTTTGGGATCCAGTAGTTCAGGAGTGTGGTCTAGCCTTTGCCCCTGGGGTGAGGAGTGTCTGAGGTGCAGCTTCCATGCAGCCACAGCCACGTGGATGCTTCAGCTACTGGTCTGCAGCTGCTGCCACATGGCTACTTCCGAGCTCCTGGCCTGCAGATTGTAGGGGGACCAAGCAACCAGTCTGAGGGGCAATCATTCTTGCTTTAACCTGCTTGGATCTGGATTGTAGTCTAGGGTGGAGGTCCTGGAGTGTGCAACTAGCTTGCCAGAGTGTGTGGAGGCTTCAGAGAGGGCACCCAACTAATACCTTCGGCAGCTGAGAAACCCTAACAATTTGGGACAAAGCTCCCCTGTCTGGTGGCAGAGTCCTACTGTGGCAAAAAGCCCAAAAGTCAGGTAATTGAGTGGCAACATGAGCAGTCAAAGGAAGTAAAGTAAACAGAGCAACACAACTTTACACTCCTATTTTGGGGACAAAAAGGATCAAAACATGGAA
>NW_027187344.1:4840331-4840849 GCF_028583685.1 Petaurus breviceps papuanus | reverse complement strand
TACACTCCTATTTTGGGGACAAAAAGGATCAAAACATGGAACAGGAGGAAGACAATGAAGTCAGAACTCCTGCACCAAAAGCTTCCAAGAAAAATACAAGCTGGTTACAGGCCATAGAGAACCTTAAGAAGGATTTTGAAAACCAAGCAAGAGAAGTGGAGGAAAACTTGAGAAGAGAAATGAGAATGATGCAAGAAAATTATGAAATGACAGTCAACAACCTGACTGAAGAAAATAATACCTTAAAAAATAGACTAATTCAAATGGCAAAAGAGGCTCAAAAAGGCAATGAGGAGAAGAATGCCTTAAAAAGCTGAATTTGCCAGACGGAAAAAGAATCTCAAAAGTTCACTGAAGAGAATATTCCTTCAGAATTAGATTGTAGCAAATGTAAGCTAGTGACTTTATGAGAAATCGAGATATTATTAAACAGATCCAAACAAATGGAAGGAAGGGGGAAAGGAAGGAAGCAAGGAAGGAAGGAAGGAAGGAAGGAAGGAAGGAAGGAAGGAAGGAAG
>NW_027187344.1:4764544-4840321 GCF_028583685.1 Petaurus breviceps papuanus | reverse complement strand
AAGGAAGGAAGGAAGGAAGGAAGGAAGGAAGGAAGGAAGGAAGGAAGGAAGGAAGGAAGGAAATAGTATTATGTACCAGACACTATGCTAAGTGCTAGGGATACAAATTTTAAAAGCAATACAGTCCCTGTTCTCAAGGAATCTTTATTCTAAAAGAAGAAACAACACATATAAGGGGATATTGACCAGGGAAGTATGTTTTGGTCAGGAAAACCACAAGGTTAATGAATGGAGTCACAAAACAATTGACTGACATGTCGTTTCCAGGAGCCATAGTGTGGTACTGTTGATATGATTACTGGCCCTGGAGTTGGAGATGGAAAGCAGAGAGGATGATGGGTATGCCCACTGTGGCACGACATGAAGATGGAGCAGTAACAGACTAGGTACGGGTCAGGCTCATTATGGTGATTACTCATCAGCAAGAAGCCCATGGCCCCAGAGGAAAGCAAAAGTTAGAGTAAGATTGTGAGAAATGATTATTTCTCTCTTGCATTTAATAACTAATTATTGAATCAGAACCAAGGAGTTTCCCCTTTTCTACTTCCTCATCCAGAAACCAACTAGTGTGGGAAATCTTAGGCAGAGGTTTACCCAGGTCAAGATCTAATTATACAGTAAAAGAAATTCTAAGCTTGGGCTGTTGTAAGGTAACCCAAATCACATGCCACCTGATTTGGAGCCCACCATTAAGCCCCTTTATATTTGTCTTTGTCTTTATCCTAAACCCTGTAACTGCTTGTAGCAGCTTAAAGGCTTATCACCCAACGCATAGTCCCCAGCTCCCTTATCTTTCCCTGAGTTAGTACTTCCCTAAATCAGTAAGCCTTGAAATAGCATTTCATGTAAGGGTTATGGTGCAAGCCTGTATAGAGATCATGGGGCAAGTCTATCCCATGCAAGAGACCACCCTGTTCTGGAATGCTGACCCAGCAAGATCCTCCACCCAGAACACTGACCAAGCAGGGTCCCCTTTCACCCTTCACCCAGAACATGACCCTGGCCTGTTCCATGACCCCAGCCTGTTCTGGGAAATTCCACTCCCCCTGTGCCCTCTACCCTCTACCCTCCACCCTGTTCTGGGTGGGACCCCATTACATGGAGGGTCCTGGCCTTGCACCCTTGCACCATGTTTCCCAAATTAGCCCTGAGCTATAGATCCAACCAATGGCTGTTCTTGGCTTTTATATGTCACTGCTTATACAAGCTCCCCTCTCCAATTGTGGTTTTTGTGGTTTTTGCCTTTATAAACTCAGCCTGTACCCCCAATACAGGGCTACCTGATTTGAGTGTATACTCCAGGCAGTTGTGCACTTGATCAATAAATCCACATCTAGGGTGGCCAGGTAGCACAGTGAGTAAGAGCACCGGCTCCAGTGTCGAGATAACCTGGGGATCGAATCCGGGCTCAGACACTTAGCACCCACCCAGAAACACCTGGCCGTGTAACCTTGAGCAAGTTACTTAACCCCAATTGCTTTAAAAAAACAATCCACATCTAAATTTATTTAAAACCCAGATCTTGGTCTCACTCACAGCTAATGGGTACTTTCTGGTTCATTACATTTGCTCAACAGGTCTGGGAAAATACAGAAATTCCCTTTTGTCAGACAGGTGATAAGGAGATTGGTAAGGGTCTTTGACCAAGATTTGGGTGATTCAAGTCACATACCCCAAGACTCTCACTGTAATACAGGCCATTCTGTCATTGTAATATTCATTTTCTCATTAATTGTTAATCAATCAAAGTTAATTACCATCCTCTGGAACACTTAGTCTTCAAAGGGCATATAAACTGTAAATCCACTGCCATTAGTTTAAGAGAGAAGGCCAAATGACCATTGTTTTATTAAAAAATAAGCAGGCCTTATTAACAAAAACAAAATTAAATTACCTGGAAATTATGTCTCTCAAACCTTTTTAAATGCTACAATATGTAAGGATGAATGTCAATGTGGGTAATATTTAAGCTAACAGAAAGAAAAAAAAAAGAACTTCACTCGCATCAGGGAGAGAGACATATTAAGAAATGAAGGTTGTGTGTGTGTGTGTGTATTACATGTCAAAAAAAATTAAGAAAAAACGAATCTTGTGATGAACAAATTGCAAACACAACTGATGGGAGGTAAAAAGGCAGTTAATTGGGTGGCCATATTTATCACAAGATAATAAATTTGAGGGGCATGGCCAATCTCAAAGACCATTTACCAAGTCATAGGGTGGCTGTGAGAGCCCCACATCTGAAATACATTTCCCCTGACAGAAAAAAGGAGCCAGGTTTCCCAACCAGCCAGCTCTAAGGTCAAAGTTGCACATATGAAAGGCAGACATGGTTATCAAGTTCTAATTTGTGACTCTCTACTTAAGGCAGGAATAGAAAGGTTGGGAGAGAGCCTTATTCTAAGAATACTTTGCACAGGGCCATAGCTTGACTATAATACCTGTGAGGCTGTTTTCTTGACTTTGCCCCTCACTCCACTACACCCATGTAGATGTGGCATGCACACACAAACACATATTGTAATGTTAATGGAATAGAAAGATCTTCCCTGTCTAGTAATAGGCCTATGTGACCTGGAGCCTGGGTCACATGGAGTTAAGAGTGGGAGGAGCTTATCCAATGGAATTTTAACTGAAATAGAATGTTGGGGAGAGAGACCTTGCAGCATGTGAGAGGCAGAGCAGAGAGTGAGAGCACACAGAGTTCAGAGAAAGAAGCAGCTTGAGTGGGTGGAAGGAGGAACTAGTCTAAGGAAACTTGTTTGAAGAGAGGTCTAACAAATAAGAATGCCTAAGATGTCAGAGCTCTCTGGAACCATGATAATCAATAACTTATAAAATATTACCTCCTGGTATTCTAATCCAGATAAATACTTTGGTTTTGCATTTAATAAGCAGTTTATTATATTTTGCAAATTTACCCTAGAAATAGCAGCTGCTACAGGTATCGCATTGGCATTATACATATATACACACTTAAAGGGAACTGAGAGAATGAGTATTTCTGTTATATGAATGATCATAAAATAAATTACTACAGATAAAAGTACTGGTGAGGAGAGAGTTGCAAAATAATTCAAAGTCCTGCATACATCCTCAGCTGGTTGGCCCCCAGACTCTGGCAAAGGGCCAAAGAGAACCAAAGGGTGGGGAAAGAGAGGGGAAGAGCCAAGATGACAAAGGCAGTAACTTGCCTAAGCTCTCCTCCAAACCCCTTTAAATAATTCCATAAAATAATTCCTAGAGCAACAGAACCCACAAAATGAAGGGGCAAAATAAATTTTCAGCCAAACACAACTTAGAAGGTCAGCAGGAAAGGCCTGTTACACCTGGATGAGAGTAGAACGCAGTCCAGGGCAGGCCACACCAGTAAAGACTGGGCCCCAGCAAACCAGGAGCAGGCCTTGGGAGCCACTGAATCAGTAACAACAGCAGCTACTTCTGGAGCTCTCAGCACACAGATAGTAAAGGGGTCAAACAACTGATAAAAAGGAGATGACAAGGGCTTCTTTGCTAGTATTGAGGCAGGATTCTGCTGCTTTGCCCATACTTGGATCTAGGTTATAGTCCTGGGTGGCAGTCCCAGGGCAAGGAGGAGCCCTACCACAGCAGAGCTTGTGGTTACAGTGGAGCAAGGACCCTCCTTACAGTTCCAGGGCAGAAAAGAGTGCTTGTGGTCACTCACAGACCAGAACACAGGCCAGGAGAGTAGTAAACATACCTCTCCTTAGATCATACCACCTTGGAAGAAATGAAAACTTACAGGTTCCTAGAAATATCTCTGAAAACAGCTACACAAAACCCCTGAAGCTTGAGATAGTATGTCCTTCTTACTGGAAGCAGAGCCCATCTCTAACAAAGAAATAGGCTGGGAAAATGAGCAAAAAAAAAAAAAACAGAAAAAATTCTGAACATAGAAAGTTACTATGGTGATAAGAAAGATCAAAATATACACTCAAAAGAAGATAACAAAGTCAAAATTCCTACATTCAAAGCCTCTAAGAAAAATGGGAATTGGTCTCAGGCCATGGAAGGGCTGAAAAAGGATTTTGAAAATTAAGTAAGAGAGATAAGAGGAAAGATTGGGAAAAGAAATGAGAATGATACAAGAAAATGATGGAAAAAATGAGTCAACAGCCTGGTAAAAAGATACACAAAAAATACTGAAAAAAAATAACACCTTAAAAAACAGACCAAGACAAAAAAGAAGTACAAAAAGCCAATGAAGAGAAGAATTCCTTAAAGAGCAGAATTGGCCAGATGGGAAAAGAGGCACAAAAATTAACTAAAGGGAAAAAAAAACTCCAAAAAAATAGAATTGGCCAAATGGAAAAGGAGATACAAAAACTCACTGAAGAAAATAATCCTTAAAAATTAGAACTGAGTAAATGGAAGCTAATGACTATTTCAGAAATCAAGAAACAATAAAACAAAACCAAAAGAATGAAAAAATTGAAGACAATGTGAAATATCTCACTGGAAAAACAACTGACCTAGAAACAGATCAAGGAGGGATAATTTTAAAATTATTGGACTACCTGAAAGCCATGATCAAAAAAAATAGCGTAGACATCATCTTTCAAGAAATTACCAAGGAAAACTGCCCTGATATTGAAGTAGAAACTGAAAGAATCCACTCATCACCTTCTGAAAGAGATCCCAAAATGAAAACTCCCAAGAATATTATAGCCAAACAGCCAGAAAGAAACAATTCAAGTATCATGGAGTCATAGTCAGGATAACACAAGATTTAGTAGCTTCTACAGTAAAGGATCGGAGATCTTGGGATATGATATTCTGGAGGGCAAACAAGCTAGGATTACAACCAAGAATCACCTACCCAACAAAACTGAGTATAATCCTTCATGGGAAAAAATAGACATTCAATGAAATAGAAGACTTTCAATGATTCTTTATGAAAAGACCAGAGCTGAATAGAAAATTTGACTTTCAAATACAAGACTCAAGATAAGCATAAAAAGGTAAACAGGAAAGGGAAATCATAAGGGACTTCATAAGGTTAAACTGTTTACATTCCTACACAGAAGATGATACCTGTAACTCATAAGAACTTTCTCATTATTAGGGCAGTTAGAAGGAGTATATCTAGACAGAGGGCATGGGTATGAGTTGAATATGAAGGGATGAGAGCTAAAAAAATAAAATTAAAGGGTGTAAGAAGAATTTACTGGGAGAAAGGGAAAGGGAGAGGTAGAATGGGGTAAATTATCTCACGTAAAAGAGTCAAGAAAAAGCTTTTATAGTGGAGGGAAAGAAGGGAGAGGTGAAAGAAAGGGAGTGAACCTTACTCGCATCAGAATTGGTTCAAAGAGGGACTAACATACACACTCAATTGGGAATAGAAATCTATCTTATCCTACAAGAAAGTAGGAGAGGAAGATGGGGGGAGATGCAGTGACAGATGGGAGGGCAGATTGGGGGAGAGGGTAGACAGAAGCAAAAACCTGTTTTCAGATGAAGTATTCAAAGTTATCTATAGCCATATTAAAAAAAATATTCTAACTCACTATTGATTGGAAAAATGCAAATTAAAACAATTCTGAGTTACTACCTCATACCTTTTAAATTGGCTGATACAACAGAAAAGGAAAATGATAAATATTGGAGGGAATGTAGGGAAAATGAGACATTACTGCACTGCTGGTAGAGTTATGAACTGATTCAACCATTCTGTAGAGCAATTTGGAACTATGTCCAAAGAACTATAAAACCCTTTGACCTAGCAATACCACTTGTATCTCAAAAGAGATAAAAAACAAAAAGTGGGAATTGAGGGGATGCCCATCAATTGGGAAATGACTGAACAAATTGTGCTATGTGATTATAATGGAATATTATTTTGCTATAAGAAATGATGAGCAGGATGCTTCAGAAAAACCTGGGAAAACTTACATGAGCCGATGCAAAATGAAATGTATCATGTACAAATTAACAGTAATATTGTAAGATGAACAGCTGTGAATGACTTAGCTATTCTCGTCAGTATAATGATCTAAGACAACTCTGAAGGCTTTCTGATGAAAAATGCTATCCCTAGACAAAGAACTGATGGTGTCTGAATTCCCCAAGAATGTCAAGAGATTGGATATAGGAGGTAGGAGAGAATGAGAAGTCAAGGATAACACTGGGAGGATGGTGATATCCTTAACAGTATGAAGCATGCATTTTTTATTTTTCTTGATGGGTTTTTTTTCAGTCTCTGTTTTCTTTCACAACATGACTAATACAGAAATGTTTTGCATGACTACACATGTATAAGCTATATTGAATTACTTGCCTTCTCAATGTAGAGGGGCAGAGAGGGAAGGAGGGAGAGAATTTGGAGCTCAAAGTTTAAAAATAAATGCTAAAAAGTGTTTTTACATGTAAGGGAGGAAAAATAAAAATACTAAAAAAAACCACCCACCAAATAAAGTCAGTTCTAAACAAAACAAAAAAGGAGGGGGGAAAGGAGAAAAAAGCATTTATATAGTACCTACTATGTGCCAGGCACTGTGCTAATCGCTTTATAAATATTTTCCTCTTTGATCCTCATAACAACCCTATGAGCTATCTGTTATTATCCTTATAGAGGTGAGGTTAAGGGACTTGTTCAAGGTCACACACAGCCAATAAGCATCCACAGCCACATTTGAACTCGTCTCCCTTACTCTAGGCCCATTCCTCTATCCACTGCACCACATCACTTCCTCTATGGAATTCTTAGGGCATCTTTAAAGGGGATAAATATGATAGCATAGAAAGTAAGTCAGTGTGTCTTCCCTTCTTGACATGAGTAATGTCATGTTAGAATGTCACAATTCAAAGTGTAAACAGGCAGGTATGTCTAACCTTTATGTTTTACCTTTCTTTCTCCCAAATTCTTATGGAAGGTCAATGAAAAGATAAAGAGTCCACTGAAGTCAATGACAGACTTGCAGTTCAGAAAAACTCAATTCTCCCTCCCATGGAACACAACAAAATGGCCCCAAGGCTAATGATTGTAAATGAATTAATTCTCTTCTAAAGGCTGTGAGTCTCTATGCTTATAGTAGGACTTGGGAGAAATGGCTTATTTCCCAACCCCGACTTATCCCATGGAGACACACTTCTCTGTACGCCAACTAAAGCTTCTCCATGCCTAGGCTTGTACCAAAATGTATAAGAAAAATAATTAACATTTTTGTTGACTTGTGTGGATAAAATAGTGAGCTTGTAATCAGAAGGAATTGAGTTCACATCCATCTCCTTGCCAAGATAAACCCCTCTACCTACCCAAGTGACCCCCATCTTCTCCAGCAGATTCTATAATTCCTACTGTCTCTTATATTCAATCTCTCCCTGCCTACTGGATGCTTCCCTATTGTCTACAAATGTGCCCAGGTCTCCTCTGTCCTCAAAAACCTCTCACTTGATCCACCTATGCATGCTAGATATGGTCCCACATCTCTCCTCCTTTTTATGCCCAAACTCCCTAAGGAAATTGACTGATTGGTGCTTCCATCTCCTTCCTCTTACTCTCTTCTTAACTCACTGAAGTCTGGCTTTTGACCTCGTCATACTGCCTAAGCTGCTCTCTCCAAAGTTACCAGTGATTTCTTAAATCTAATGGCCTTTTCTCAGTCCTCCTCGTTGACCTTTCTGAAGCCTTTGCCACTGGTGATCACTCTCTTGTCCTTGGTACCCTCATCTCCCTATAGTTTTCTAAGACACTATCTAACCTGAGCCTTTTCCTGCCTTTCTGATTGCTTCTTCTCATTCTCCTTTACTGCAACATCATCATCCAGGTCACATCTCGCCCAGGTTACAACAGGGCTCCTTTCTGCCCCCTCTTCTCCCTCTACACCGTTTCACTTTGTGATATCATCAACTCCCATAGTTTCAATTATCATTTCTATGCTGATGCTTCTCAGATCTGCTTCTCTAGTCCTAACATCTCTCCTGACTTCTAGACTCCCATTAGACATCACAGACGGGAGGTTTCATAGATGTCTTCAACTCAACCTGACCAAAATGGAACTTATTACCATTCTCCCAAAACCCTCCCTTCTTCATAATTTCCCTATTACTGTTGAGGATATAACCATCCTCCCAGTATTATCCTTGACTTCTCATTCTCTCTTACTTTCTATATCCAATCTCTTGCCAGGTTTGGTCAATTTAACCTTCATAATATCTCTCACATACTTCACCTCCTGGTGCAGGCCCTCATCTCCTCATGCCTAGATATTGTAGTAGCCTCCTGACTGGTCCACCCCTACCTACCTTTATAACCCTATCCCTTATCACAGTGTTTGGCATAGAGATGGTGTTTAATAAATGCTGATTGATTACTAACTAAAGCAACTTTAATTCTCTTAGTCTCAGTTTCCTCATTTGTAAAATGAGAGTAATAATACCTCCTAGGCATCAAATATTAGGATCAAGTGTAACAGCATATCTAAAGTAATTTGCAAACCTTAAAGCGCTACTACTATTATAAAATAATATTATAAATATTTTATATAATATTTTTTGTATTTTATGTAGTGTTATTAAACATTTAATTTAATATTATTAAAATATTAAATATAGCTTTGTTAAATAATATTATTGATATTGTATATAATATTCTATATGTTTATATGTATATAAATGTATTATAAATATAATAAAATTATAAAAGCACTATTATTGCTGTTATCAGTTATGATGATGATGATGATGATGGTGATGATGAATGCTTACCTGATTTCCTTAGTTGGTAATGCTCCCTTCCTCAAGTTATCTTGAATCTGTCTCTCTGTACATATGTGGTTTCCTGCCAGTAGAGTGAGTTCCCAAGGTGATCCTTTCTGAGTGTCAGTCTCCCCATCCACAAAACAAGAGGGTTAGACTTGAGACCCCAGAGCTCCCAGCCAATTGTGTGTCTGTGATTCTACAACTTTCAAGTTCATTCCATAGCAACAAAAGAATCTAATAAAGCATTGATATGAATAGGTCCTTGAACTTGCTTTAGAGACAGATGATTATAATAACTAATGTATTTTTTTGGTATGGTTAGCAGATGTCCAAAGTACTCAAAAGAAGTTTGTCCCCTTAACACATTTAAGCTATAGTCTTGTTTATATCTAGATTTGGAGTAACAAATGCTTTTCTTACCTTGCACAAATTTTGACCTGAGATCACACCCTTGTCCAAATTAATTATAAGTTTTATACCTTGGTGGCCAGACTATTGCAACTTAAACACCTTAACTGCCATCTCTCATTTCCTCATTTGCTTTGCCAAGGAAAGCAACATGAATGAATCTTTGTTTTCCCTCTGGGTTAGAACACTTGCCTTTTTGAGTCATATCTTTATTGTTGTCAAAGGTCATAACTAAAACAAACCTTTTCCTTACCTATATACACCTAGACAGGCAGCCAACACCAAAATTACCCAAAGCCAGCGCTTGGAATTGTTACTCAGCCATTCTGCAAAAAAGAAATCACAGATTATTTAAGGCCTACTTTGCCAATCTAAGAATCATCTAACTCCAGACCTTTCTTTTTTTTAAATCAAATTCTTTATTAACTTCTAGTTTACATCATTCATTTCTGCAAGATTTTGGGTTACAAATTTTCTCCCTGTTTTTCCCCCTACCTACCACCACAAAATAGCAATCCCACTGGATATCCCCTCCTCCAATCTGCTCTCTCCCATACCCTCTTTGACTTTCAAGTAGGGCACGGTGGATCTCTATGCCCCAGTGCCTGTATATCTTATTTCCCAGTTACATGTAAAATAATATTAACAATAGTATATATATATTTAAACATTTGATTTTAAAGCTTTGAATTCCAGATTCATTTACTTCCTCCCTTGTCACCCACCCTTACTGGGAAGATAAGCATTTCAGTATAGGTTATACATGTGTAGCTAATGCAAAACATTAACATACTAGATATATTGTAAAAGACTAACTATATTTCCCTCCCTCCTATCTCACCTCCCACTTGTTCTATTCTCTACTTTGATCCTGTCCCTTTTCAAAAGTGGGTGCTTCCAGCTTCCCTCCCCTGCAGCCTCCCCTCCCTTCCATCACCCCTGTCTCATCCCCTTCCCTCCTACTCTCCTGTAGAGTGAGATACCCTATTTAGTATGTATGTCATTCCCTCCCTAAGCCAAACTCAATGAGAATAAGGTTGACCCATTCCCTTTTGCCTTCCTGTTCTTCCCCTCCATTGTGACCATTTTTCCTTTCCTCTTCTATATGAGATAGTTTACCCCATTCTGTCCCTCCCCATCTCCTCTCATTATATTCCTCTCTCACCTCTTAATTTCACCTTTTAAGTATCATCCCTTCCTATTAAATTGGTCCTATGCCCTCTATCTATGTATACCTGTATACATATATACATACATTCATATATTCATATACCCATATACCCTCCTGTATAGACACATATATGTATGTATACACACACACACACACACACACACACACACACACACACACACACATATATATACACACGCACACATTTCTATTCCCTTCAACTATTTTCACACTGAGAAAAGTTTCATAAGTTACAACTATTGTTTTTCCATGTAGGAAAGTAAATAGTTCAACTTTTAAAAGTTCCTTATGATTTCTTTTCCCTGTTTACCTTCTCAAGCTTCTCTTGCTTCTTGTATCTGAGTGTCAAATTTTCTATTCAACTCTGGTTTTTTCATCAAGAATGCTTGAAAGTCCTCTATTCCACTGAATGACCATATTTTCCCCTGAAACATGATACTCAGTTTTGCTGGGTAGGTGATTCTTGGTTTTAATCCCAGCTCCTTTGACCTCTGGAATATCATATTCCAAGCCCTTCAATCCCTCAGTGTAGAAGCTGCCAGATCCTGTGTTATCCTGATTGTGTTTCCACAATATTCAAATTGTTTCTTCCTGGCTGCTTGTAATATTTTCTCCTTGATCTGGGAATTTTAGAACCTGGCTATAATATTCCTAGGAGTTTTCTTTTTGGGATCTTTTTCAGGGGGTGGTGGGTAGATTCTTTCAACCTCCATTTTGCCCTCTGGTTCTAAAGCATCAGGGCAATTTTCCTTGAGAATTTCTTGAAGGATGATTTCTAGGTTCTTTCTTTGATCATGGTTTCCAGGTAGTCCAATAATTTTTAAATGATCTCTCCTGGATCTGTTCTCCAAGTCAGTGGTTTTTCCAATGAGATATTTCACAATGCCTTCTATTTTTTCATTTGTTTGGATCTGTTTAATGGTATCTTGATTTCTCATAAAGTCACTAGCTTCCATTTGCTCCAATCTAATTCTGAAGGAATGATTCTCTTCAGTGAGCTTTTGAGATTCTTTTTCCATCTGGCAAATTTGGCTTTTTAAGGCATTCTCCTCATTGCCTTTTTGAGCCTCTTTTGCCATTTGAGTTAGTCTATTTTTTAAGGTGTTATTTTCTTCAGTCAGGTTGTTGACTGTCATTTCATAATTTTCTTGTATCGTTCTCATTTCTCTTCCCAATTTTTCCTCCACTTCTCTTGCTTGGTTTTCAAAATCCTTCTTAAGGTCCTCTATGGCCTGTAACCAGCTCAGATTTTTTGGGAAGCTTTTGGTGCAGGAGTTCTGACTTCATTGTCTTCCTCCTGTTCCATGTTTTGATCCTTTTTGTCCCCAAAATAGGAGTGTAAAGTTGGGTTGCTCTGTTTGCTTTGCTTCCTTTGCCTGCTCATGTTGCCACTCAATTACTTGACTTTTGGGCTTTTTGCCACAGTAGGACTCTGCCACCAGACAGGGGAGCTTTGTCCCAAATGCTGGGGTTTTCTCAGCTGCCAAAGGTATTAGATGGATGCCCTCTCTGAAGCCTCCACATGCTCTGGCAAGCTGGTTGCACACCCCAGGACCTCCACCCTCTCACTTTGTCCATAGCATCTATGGGTTGATAATTCTGGAAACTGCCACAGCTGCTGGTGATCTGAAGTCTCTTCAGCTGAGGCTGGTCAGGCCTGCCCTGAGGCTAAAACCTCTGGCTCAAGTGGAGCTGTGGTTGGCTTCCAGAGCACTGCGCTGGCTACTTCCTGCCAGCCTGATGGGCTGCCTTCAGAGGTTAGCTTCTCTGTGTCATTTTGTGGGTTCTGTAGCTCCAAAGTTTGTTCAGAGTCACCTTTTACATGAATTGGAGGTGGTGGGAGCCAAAGCCTTGCCCAGACCTTTCTTTATTATACACAGGTACTCAGGGATAAACTGTAATACTTATTAATTTGGGGGGTTGCTGGCCACTCTCTTAATCAGAGAATCTCAGAGATGTGAGACACCTCAGGGTCCTTGACAGGAGATCATCTTGTCTCTGCTTGATCAATTCCAGAGATAGAGAGTTCCCTTGGTTAGCAGGTAGTTCATTCCATCACCAGGCCTCTCTAATCATTCTAATGCATTCATTGAACATGAATTTATTCCCATTATAAATCAATAATTGGTCAAAGAATATAAATAAATAATTCTCAAAAAAAAAGTCATAAACTGGGGCAGCTAGATGGTACAGTGAATAAAGCACTAGTCCTGGAGTCAGGAGGACCTGAGTTCAAATCTGGTCACGGACACTTAACACTTGTTAGCCATGTGACCTTGGGCAAGTCACTTAACCCCAATTGCCCTGCCTTCCCCCCTTCAAAAAAGAGTCACAAACAACTGACAACTATATAAGAAGCTGCCCCAAGTCACTCATAATAAAAGAACCAAATGAAAGCAATAATGAGGTTTCATTTCATACTCAGTAAAATGGCAAAGATGACCAAAAATGGAAATAGTCAAGATTGAAGGGGCTTCAGAAAAATAGGGACACTAAAACACTATGGTTGAAATTATGAACTAGCCCAACCATTCTAGAAAATGATATGAAATTATCTTTCAAAAAAAGGGATTAATATATCTATACCTTTTGATTCATAGATTTCATTGCTAGGCATGTTCCACAAGGAGATCAAACATTAAAAGAAAAGTCACATATATTCCAAACTACTAATAGCAATGTTTTACATGGTAGCAAACAATTAGAAGCAATGTAGGTGCCCATCAGTTGGGGGACAGCAAAACAAAATATGGCATGTAAATGTACTGGAATGCTACTGTGTCATAATGGTGATTGTGAAGAATTCAGAGAAGCATCAAAACACATATATGAACAGATTCAGATTGAAGAAACAGAACCAGGAAAAATATATATACAATAATAATAATAAAGAAAAGAGAATTTTAAAAAATAATCTGAGTGCTGCATATTTATAATGACTAAGCTTTGCCCTAGAAAAGAATGTTTAAAATGCATCTCCCTTCTATCTTTGAAGATTTGGGACAATTTGCATATTATGAAGGCAAAACGTGGTTAAGTATCAGTTTTAAGCTTCTTTTCTTTTTCTTTTTTTCTATTTCTAACCCTAGCATTCAAGGTCTGATTTGATTCTAGCTACATCACTCTGTATCATCCTACATGAACCTTCCTCTTTCACTCATCACATCTATGACTCCAAGATTTTGCATACCTCATTCTTGCTACCTGAAATGCCTCACTCAACTCTTCTGAACTGATCTAAATTTTTCTTTAAGCCTTCTGACTGGGGCAGCTAGGTGTCGCAGTGAGTAAGAGCGCTGGCCCGGGAGTCAGGAGGACCCAGAATTGGTTCCAGCCTCAGATACTTAACACCCATACACACAAAAAAACTGGCCAGTGTAACCTTGGGCAAGTTACTTAACCCCAATTGCTTTAAAAAAAAATTACTTCTGGCCAAGATGACTATATCGGCCTCACATCTGAACATGAGGCAGACCACTTAGCTCCCACATATCTAGTCGAGCAAAATCCTCAAGTTCACACAGACCAAATAATGATCAATCATGCAATTAAAAACTACAGTGAGTTCTTTCACCCTACAACTTCATAAGAGGTCTCTAAGAAGCCTGAGGGAAATAGGAAAGGGGGCCATCAGCAAAGTCAGAGGCAGTGTAAGATATCCTCCAGGTGCAACCAGAAACTGACCATAGACCCATGTAGTCTGGAAGACTCTATGTCTAAAGGCAGTAAAAAAATTAAAGACATTTTCAAGAAAGCCCCAGGGTAGTCAGATGGCCCCAGCATGACCTTTGATGGTCTAGGAAGTGGCAATGAGCATGTACAAGAGATTAGTAAATTGTTACACCATTTAGATTAAAATTACCCAGGACCATGGGCAATGAGATAAGAACACTCTGATCTAAGACACCATAGAGGATCCTGAAGATCCAATATTCTGACCCTCATAGATTGCGAGTAACCTAAATCTGTGATGTGGAGGCCAGCACAGGAACCCAGGTGACTCAGGGAAAGACCAAGAAGAGTTGATCACCTGATGCAAAAGTTCAGGAAAAGTCCAAGTCTGATCCTGACACAAAGCCCAAATTGAAGAACTAAAGCTGGAGAGATAAGTAAAATTAAAGAAAACATTAAAAAAATTAAAAAAAAATTATTGTAAAACTGGAGATTTCTCCCAAAGAAGCAGTAAGTAATACTACTGCAAAGAGAGGCACAAAGAAAACATGAACTTTTCACAAGACCTACATGAATAGCTGGAAGAAATGAAGAAAGGGATTTAAAAAATGTAAAATCTCTGGAGGAAAGAAGTAGAAGGAAAAATAAATAGTTTAGAAGAAAAAGTATAAACTTTACCCAAATAATAGACTTTCTGAAAACTAGAATATACTGAAGAAAAATCAATGACTCCATGAGACAGAAAGAAATATGAAAACAAAATCAAAAGAGAAAAAAATGAAGAAAATGCAGGATGTCTGATATAAAAAATACTGACCTAGAAGACAAGTCAAGGAGAGACAGTTTAAGAATCACTGGACTCCTCAAAAATGAATGTAACCCTGGCTTAAAAGGCCAATGACATGGGATTCTCCCTCATTGGTTGTGATCAATACTCCAAGGCTGCATAGCTGGAATGGGGAGGAATTGGTGAGAAGGAAGAAAAGGGAGATCCAGGCTCTTCAATCTCCTCAAGCTCTTCAAGGTTCTAGCATTGAGGCCATGAAGAGAGAAAGACTCTAGGAAAGAGTAAACACGTAAAACTTCTATTATATCCCTATTACCAGTTTGCTGCAGTAAAAATTTCAGAGAATTTTCCCCTCAGGTAAGATTAAGCTTGGTTAAGCTGAAACCTTACTTCAGTGAAAGAGCTCCTTCACTCTATATTGCCTGGTACATATTGTCACATGTATATTACCTCTGATCTCTGTTTTGTTATTAACTTGGATTTCTTTCATTTTTTGCTATGTGTATTCATTATGGAACTGGTGGCAAAGGGGTCAAGTCTTGGATATAGAACTTGGACCCCCTACTTCCCCATTAAGAAATAGTGTTCTGGGGTGGCCAGGTAGCACAGCGAGTAAGAGCACTGGCTCCAGTGTCGGGATGACCTGGGGATCGAATCCCGGGCTCAAACACTTAGCACCCACCCAGAAACACCTGGCCATGTAACCTTGAGCAAGTTACTTAACCCTAATTGCTTAGGGGCAGCCAGGTGGCTCAGCAAGTAAGAGCACCAGCTCAAGTGTCGGGATGACCTGGGGATCAAATCTGGGCTCAGATACTTAGCACCACACTCAGAAATAACTGGCCGTGTAACCTTGAGCAAGTTACTTAACCCTGATTGCTTTAAAAAGAAAAAAAGAAATAGTGTTCACTACACGTAGACCTCACTATTGCCATATTCTAAATCTGTACCTGCAGACCATAGGTACTGTCTGCATTAATGAGAGAGTATACTCTAGAATTGTAGGGAGAAATATTTTTTAGTTATTGTTATTACAATTCCATCTTAATAAAAGCCTTTTGTTTTGAACTAATCGTGTCTAGTGGCTGACTGTGGATGGGAGGTACAAAAGCAAATAACTAATCTCATGTCTTCTAGACCAGAGGTTCCCAAACTTATTTGGGCTACTGCCTCCTTTAAAAAAAAATTACTCAGCACCCCTCTGGAAATCTACTTTCTTAAACCCTTTAACAGTTTTTTTAAAATTTTGTGTCATTTAATCAATTAATTCGGGGCGGCCAGGTAGCACAGTGAGTAAGAGCACCGGCTCCAGTGTTGAGAAGACCTGGAGATAGAATCCTGGGCTCAGACACTTAGCACCCACCCAGAAACACCTGGCCATGTAACCTTGAGCAAGTTACTTAACCCCAATTGCTTAGGGGCGGCCAGGTGGCTCAGCGAGTAAGAGCACTGGCTCCAGTGTCGGGATGACCTGGATCAAATCCGGGCTCAGATACTCAGCACCACACCCAGAAATAATAACTGGCCGTGTAACCTTGAGCAAGTTACTTAACCCCAATTGCTTTAAAAAAAAAAAAGAAATTTTGATGATTCAATATTGCATCATGTAACATACATCATAAACAAGTCATTACACTCATATATAACTATCAATGCATCCTGGACTTCCCAATGATGCACAATACACTCACCTGCCAACACCTGCTTGTTAAGACTTGCCAGTAGACTTGACCACTGATTGGTTATAACTTGCTATTTGTGTGCTTATTTGGAAAATAGTGTAATCACTAAGATTTTAACTTTGTTACAAAACAAATGAAATATGTATTATGGTTTTTCAAAATTCTCTCCTTATGCTTCCACCATCCCTTTATTTCTATTTAATGTCGCCCCAGTTGCACTGGAGGCTACTACCACTCCCCTGGTTCATTCCAGTGTCCCCCAAGGGGTGGTATCACCCACTTTGGAAACCTATGCCTAGAGGTACCCTGACAGTTCAGACTCCTAAAATTTTGACTCAATGCTAGGTCTTGGGCCTTAAGAGTCTTCCTCTTTCCATTCCTTTCACTACCCAGGGCTTAAAGGAAAACCAAATCCACTGGAATGGCTAGGAAAGAGTAGACCAAATCATACAAAGGTAGAAGCTGGTGATAATCCCCTTACAACTTCAGCATAGCTCCATACTACTACCAACATTGATTATTTAATTAATCAATAAACATTTATCAAGGCCAACTATATGCCAGGCATTGTGCCAAGCACTGAGGATATAAAAAGGGGCAAAAGACAGTCCCTTCCCTCAATGAATTTACAGTCTAATGGGGGAAATAACATAAAAACAAATATATACAAAGCAAGCTATATACAGGATAACATGGCTAAAAGTGGGGACAGGAATGATGATATTTTTTTCAAATTTTATCTTTTTTCTCTAGTTTTGACATCTGAATACTATTGTATTCCTTCCTTTCTTTTTAGGCAGGATTTTCCAGCATTACTGTAGAGGGCCAGTACTGAGCCAGTTTAGTCATGCGTAGAGTCTGGGTCAGGATTTCCCTAGGCCCCGCTCCACTCTTTGTGAGGGCTCATTGTTGCTCAGGGTGATTGGCTCACCATCTTTCCTTGATTAGCAAGGGAACAGGGCTAGTGTTCACAGCTAGAACTGAGAAATGATCACACATGCACACAATGGAATAAAGTAGGTAGGAGGTAGAATACCAGATGTAATCACTTTTGCTAATAGCATATAAACTCTTACCCTCAGATAAAAAAATGGACCGCCTAGACAGCTTCCTGCCTGGCTTGGGTCTCATCATTCCCACACTCTCACGTTTGGCCCATGGCCCTTTGGTGCAGGCATCACATTACTGATTACAAGCAAAATACTTTTAGATTTTAATCATTTTGTGTTTCTGCAATTTACCCTTTTCCCCCATGAATTTTGAGTTGGATTAAGCTCACATTTTGTTGTTATTTTGGGGAAGAATTGTTGTTTGTTATATTTTGTAATTTTGGTGCCCATTTTTAAAAAAAAGATGCTTTTGTTCCCTTGTCACTGAAATTATATGAAGTCTTTCAAATCCTATTACTATTTTTGGCTTCTTTTTGTTTTGACTTTCTTTTTGCCTTGCAATTTGTCTTCTAGTTTCCTATGAACAATTCTGCTACTTTGGGCAACTTGCTGCACTTTTGTTGAATATTTATATAAGAATGTAATTCAGTACTAGGTCTGTACCCCAAAAGAGATTAAAAAAAACAAAAAGAAAAAGAACCTATATGCACAAAAATATTTATAGTGCTCTTTTCTGGGGGCAAAGAATTAGAAATTGAGGGTAGTCCATCAATTGGGGAATGGCTGAACAAATTGTGCTATGTGATTACGATGGAATACCATTGTTCTGTAAGAAATGATGAACAAGGGGGTGGCTAGGTGGCTCAGTGAATAGAGCACCAACCCTGCAGTCAGGAGGACTTGAGTTCAAATCCAGCCTCAGACACTTAACACAAAAACTAGCCATGTGACCTTGGGCAAGTCACTTAATCCCAATTGCCCTCCAAAAAGCAAAAAAAAGAAATGATGAACAGGATACTCTCAGAACAACATGGCAAGACTTGGATGGGTTGATTCAAAGTGAAATGTACTGTGTACAGAGTAACAGCAATATTGTAAGATGTGAATGACAGCTCTTCTCAGCAATACAATGATTGAAGACAACTCTGAAGGAGTTATAAAAAATGCTATCCATCCCCAGAGAAAGAACTGATGGTATCTGAATACAGATTGAAGCAACTTTTTTCTTTCTTTAGTTTTCTTAAGGTTTGTTTTTTGTCTATGTTTTCTTTCACATGACTATTATGGATATATTTTGCATGACTGCACATGCATAACCTATATCAAATTGCTTTCCTTCTCAATTGGTGGGGGTGGGGAGAGGAAGGGAGAAAATCTGGAACTCAAAGTTTTAAAAAACAAATGCTAAAAAATTGTTTTTACATGTAACTGGGGAAAAAACAAAATATTAAACAAAAAAAGAATGTAATTCAATAATGCTACAGATATCATCAAGTGTAATTTAGTTTCCTGTGTAGTTGCAGACATTGCCATTAATTTGAATACTTGCTTCAATGCTGTGTGTCATTTGCTTAGATGATCTCTTTATTATGTCATTGTGGTATAATAATTTGTATCTAGTTTGCTCATATATTGTGGTATGTATAATATTGCTGTCAGGGATGATGTATTTTGACCTTTAATGAGGTCCAAGTTGCTTCAAAAGTTTTGTCATTTTTTTTCCTCTAGAAATTCATAAGGGTCTCTTGGTATTAGCATTATGCACAGAGAATAAAAATAAAACTATTAGAAGGAAATTGAAAAGAAAGATCAAAGATTAGAAGACTTCAAATAATTTAGAGTAAGAAAATCAAATTGATTTTCATTCCATTTTGTAATCAGTTCTATTCTCTATCACCCCCAATATGTTGTAAAAATTTCCTAAGCTATGATTCTTTGTTTCTAAGTTAAATTCAGAAGTTTAGCTTTCTTCTCTCAGCTAAGTTGGCCCATAAATCACTTTAATTCAAAGAAACAAATTACCTCTCCATATCTGACTGCCCATGCACAATTAAAGGAGATCTGTTTGTTATCTGGCTAACAAACCTTGTAAGATGAAGGTGGACACCAGGAAGTCTGTTATCTCTGAAATGCTAGCTGTCCTCCAAAAAAAGTCAGGACTAGGGGTGGGGAAACTGTGACCTTCTAGGTCCTTGAATGTCACTTTTTAACTGAGTCCAAGTTTTACAGAATAAATCCTTTTATTAAGGAGATTAGTTCTGTGAAGTTTGGATTCAGCCAAAGGGCCATACTTGAGGATCTACAGGACCACATGTGGTCTCAAGGTCACAAATTCCCTACCCCTGGTCTGGACTGTTGTCTCTATGACTCTAACCAACCATGCAGATGGATACCACTATTAGACTTTCCATAGCAAGGAGATGGAAGGAGGGGTTGTTGCTAGTTTGCATTCTTAGCTTCCATATAATCATATCATTTTCCATCACCTATGGTGTTTCAGACTTTGTTTTATGCATTGTATTCTTTGCTCCCTTGGACTTCGCAGAACTACAGGAAGGCTAATAAGCATTACCTCATGGTATTTTGGTTGACTGAGGGGACAAGGGAAACATTTTATTGGTAACTGTTAGCCTTGCCAATAAATTTAATGTGCTCAGAACTTTGGGCCTCAGTTTACCTTTTTTTTTGAAAATAATATCAAGGTTAGAATTGGGGAAAACAAACCCTCAGCTAGTATTCAGTGACGGAGGTGAATGGTCTGAAATAGAAAAAATAATCAGACCAGACTGAGTGCACAGAGGGTTGATGCCTCACAAAATGAATATAATTGGGAAGCCAAGAACCTTGACAGAATGAATCAGATTTTGAAGAGTTTATAGAATCAGGGCACATAACAGAGGGAAATTTCTAAAGCTGCTAAGAAGGATTCTCACTGGTAAGTTCCATTGATTAACAGCTTAAGAACATATTCCAGTGTATGGGATATGAGGTAAAAGCAAGATACTAGAGATACAGGATCAAGAGAAGATGGAGTGGGGGGTGGTGGAGTCAAAATGGCAGAGTAGAAACAGAACTTCCTCACAGCTCTGGGTCCCACCTCCCCAAATCCATGTAAAAGGGGACTCTAAACAAATTTTAGAGCTACAGAACCCACAAAATGACACAGAGAAGCTAACCTACTGCTGAGGACAGCCCAGCAGGCTGGCAGGAAGAGGCCAGCACAGTGCTCTGAGGGCTGAGCCCAGCTTCACGCCAAGGTTTTAGCACCAGGGCAGGCCTGACCAGCCACCAGCTGGAGGGACTTCAGATCACCAGCGGCTCTGGTGGTTTCCAGAATTATCGACCCATAGATGCTAAGGACAAAGTGAGAGGTCAGTGTAGTGTGGACTTTGGGACCCAGTAGTTGGGAGCACAACTGAGGGCTGCAGCACAGCCACACCATGTAGCAGCTTCAGCTCCTGGCCTGCAGACTGTAGGGGGACCAAGTGACCAGTCTGAGGGATAATTGCTCTTGCTTTAACCTGCTTGGATCTGGATTGGGTCTAGGGTGGAGGTCCTGGGGTGTGTGACCAGCTTGCCAGAGTGTGTGGAGGCTTCAGAGAGGGCACCCAACTAATACCTCCGGCAGCTGAGAAAACCCCAGTGTTTGGTGCAAAGCTGCCCTGTCTGGTAGCAGAGTCCTACTGTGGCAAAAAGCCCAAAAGTCAAGTAATTGAGTGGCAACATGACCAGGCAAAGGAAGCAAAGCAAACAGAAGAATCCAACATTAGACTCCTATTTGGGGGACAAAAAGGAGCAAAGCATGGAAGAGGAGGAAGACAGTGAAGTCAGAACTCCTTCACCAAAAACTTCAAAGGAAAATATGAGCTGGTGACAGGCCACAGAGGACCTTAAGAAGCAAATAAGAGAAGTGGAGGAAAAATTAGGAAGAGAAATGAGAATGATGCAAGAAAATTATGAAATGAGAGTCAACAACCTGACTGAAGAAAATACCACCTTGAAAAATAGACTAACTCAAATGGCAAAAGAGGCTCAAAAAGGCAATGAGGAGAAGAATGCCTTAAAAAGCTGAATTTGCCAGATGGAAAAAGAATCTCAAAAGTTCACTGAGGAAAATCATTCCTTCAGAATTAGATTGGAGCAAATGGAAGCTAATGACTTTGTAAGAAATCAAGATGCTGTTAAACAGATCCAAACAAATGAAAGAATAGAAGGCAATGTGACCTATGTCATTGGAAAAACCACTGACCTGGAAAACAGGTCCAGGAGAGATCATTTAAAAATTATTGGACTACCTGGGAACCATGATCAAAGAAAGAACCTAGAAATCATCCTCCAAGAAATTCTCAAGGAAAATTTCCCTGACGTTTTAGAACCTGAGGGCAAAATAGAGATTGAAAGAATCCACTGAGCACCTCCTGAAAAAAGATGCCAAAAAGAAAACTCTTAGGAATATTATAGCCAGGTTCTAAAATTCCCAGATCAAGGAGAGAATATTACAAGCAGCCAGGAAGAAACAATTTGAATATTGTGGAAACACAATCAGGATAACTCAGGACATGGCAGCTTCTACACTGAGGGATCAAAGGGCTTAGAATATGAAATTCTAGAGGGCAAAGGAGCTGGGATTAAACCAAGAATCACATACCCAGCAAAACTGAGTATCATGTTTCAGGGGAAAATATGGTCATTTAGTGAAATAGAGGACTTTCAAGCATTCTTGATGAAAAAACCAGAGTTGAATAGAAAATTTGGCATTCAGATACAAGAAGCAAGAGAAGCATGAGAAGGTAAACAGGGAAAAGAAATCATAAGGAACTTATCAAAGTTGAACTATTAACATTCCTACATGGAAAAATGATAATTGTAACTGATGAAACTTTTGTCAGTATGAAAATAGTTGAAGGGAATATATATATATATACATATACATATGTCTATATTGGAGGGTATGTGGGCATATAAATACATATGTGAATGTGTGTACATATATATGTTTACAGGTATACATAGATAGAGGGCACAGAATCAATTTAATAGGAAGGGATGATACTTAAAAGGTGAAATTAAGAGGTGAGAGAGGAATATAATGAGAGGAGATGGGGAGAGACATAATGGGGTAAACTATCTCATATAGAAGAGGCAAGGGAAAATGGTTACAATGGAGGGGAAGAATAGGAAGGCAAAAGGGAATGGGTCAACCTTATTCTCATTGAATTTGGCTCGGGGAGGGAATGAAATACACACTAAATAGGGTATCTCACCCTACAGGAGAGTTGGGGGGAAGGGGATGAGATGGGGGATGATGGAAGGGAAGGCAGGCTGGTGGGGAGGGAAGTTGGAAGCACCCACTTTTGAAAAGGGATGGGATCAAAGTAGAGATAGAACAAGTGGGAGATGGGATAGGAGGGAGGGAAATATAGTTAGTATTTTACAATATATCTAGTATGTTAATGTTTTGCATTAGCTACACATGTATAACCTATACTGAACTGCTTATCTTCCCAATAAGGGTGGGTGACAAGGGAGAAAGGGAATGAATCTGGAATTCAAAGTTTTAAAATCAAATGTTTAAAATGATATATATATAGGGGGCAGCTAGGTGGCACAGTGAGTAGAGCGCCGGCCCTGGAGTCAGGAGGACCTGAGTTCAGATCTGGCCTCAGATACTTAACACACACACACAAGAACTAGCCATGTGACCTTGGGTAAGTTACTTAACCCCAACTGCCCTCCAAAAAGCAAAAAAAAATAATATAGAGATATAGATATGTAATTATCAATACTATTTTACTTGTAATTGGGAAATAAGATATACGGGTACTGGGGCATAGAGATCCACCATGCCTACTGGAAAAGTTGAAGGGGGTATGGGAGAAGATATGGGACAGAGAAGATTGGAGGAGGGGATATCCTCGGGGCTGCTATTTTGGGGCACTGGGTAGGGGAAAAACAGGGAGAAAATTTGTAACTCAAAATCTGGCAGAAATGGATGATGTAAATCAGAAGTTAATAAAGCATTTGAAAAATGAAAAAAAAGAGAGAAGATGGCTTCTGGAAACCTCATGAAGGAAGGAACCCCAAACAAAACCTCTCCAATGGGAAAAGTCATCAGGTCAAGGAAATGGAGATCAAGACAGCCTGATACATGAACATCACTATCAAGAGACAAACCAAAAGGCAATATTTTGTGTGACAACTGTGGGGAAGATAGCCACATCTTGGATGCCCTAGTAAGGAGGATGCAGCTTTGGTGCTGCAGAAGCAAGGGTCTCTAGTATTGGCATTGGGAAAAGGAAACAGGGCCAGAAAAGGTTACCCAGTCTGCATAAGTACAGTAGTAAGCATGAGTTAATCATCAACTCCTTGTTGGTTTATTCTATCTAGTCTCACAGTACCGGTCTGAGAGGTGCGACTGAGAGTATGGAATGCATTGATGAAAAGTGATTATCACATTTTAGTGCTTCGTTAAAGATTTGGGGGGGGGGGGAACTTTAGCCTGAAAAGGCTTAGACTTGGAAGAATGGGTAACAAAAAATAGTCATTATTTGGGATACATACAGCAGAGTAATCCTGAAACTTTCTGCAAGTAATTGTTTTTGTCAACAGGACAAAGAAGAGACTGACAAGAGTGTTGGATTGGCTAGAGGAAAAAGGCCTGAAGCTTTCAAAAGACAAGTTCAAGTATTGCAAAGACTGTTAAATATGAGATTCATGTAATGTATTTCTTGACTGAGAGAACAACAGAAAGAGGATAACCATCCAGCCACAGCTTCATCTCAGAACTCTGACAGAAACAAATGATGGTATGATACAAGAGTTCATTGTCAAGTGACAGAAATTTGCGGAGAAATCTTGGTGTTCAAGGGCTAGACACACAAATGAGGAGATTCTCAGGAAGCTACTTCATATCTAGACTTTTAAAGCCTGAACTATTTGCCCATTAACAAAATATCACCCGAGACAGATGGGGGTCCAGGAAAGACAATTAACTGCAACCAGCCATTGCAATGAACCAGAAGAGCAATGACTACCAACCAGTTGAGTAACTCAGCTCATCCTCTCCCTCTCATTCTCCTCTCCAAAGGAAGGTAAATTTTGATGACCAGAAGCTGCTTAGTTAACTTGGGGTTTACTGTCTAGATTTCTTTCTTCCTTTCTCTTTCTTTCCTTCTTCCTTTCTCTTTCTTCCTTTCTCTCTCTTTCTTTCTTCCTTCCTTTCTCTTTCTTCCTTTCTCTCTTTCTTTTCTTTCTTTCTTTCTTTCTTTCTTTCTTTCTTTCTTTCTTTCTTTCTTTCTTTCTTTCTTTCTTTCTTTCTTTCTTTCTTTCTTTCTTTCTTTCTTTCTTTCATTTCCTTTCTTTCTCTCAAAGACAAAACCTTAAACCCACTTCACTCTGAAGTTCATAGATTGGACCATAATAGGTCCCTCCCCAAATTTCACTTAATGGCTGTATTTTGGGCCCTCCTGGCTTAGACTGGATGTCAATGGTAACCAGTTTCTCTTTGGAACAGCAACCATGAGGGTCTTTCCCTCCCAGTTTGATTTTTTCCTTTTTTTCTAATTAAAGGGGCCATACCTTGACTCACTTCTTAAAGAGGCCTATTCACTGAATGGGCCTCACTCAAAGTGAGAACCTGAAAAGTCCTCAGCCTAAAACATCTCCCATTACATCCTGGGCCATCTCCAGTCTTCCTGAAGAATATCTGGCCACTGGACCCAGATGGCTCTGGAGGAGAAAGTGAAGCTGATGACCTTGTACAGCCCTCCTTCACTCAAATCAAAGTCAACTGCAAGTCATGTCATCATTTCCTTGATGTCATGGTCCTTTTTGAAAATGAAGGACAAAAGCACAACTGACTACCAGCAAGAAACTGCCTTCCACTTATTCAAAGACTCTCTGAACTAGGCAATGGCTCAAAAAGAAAAAAAGATATTTTTGAAATTTTAGTTATTTTTTATAAGCATTTTCTTCTTTCCACCCTCTCTCTGAAAAAAATAATAGGAAGGAAGGAAGGAAGGAAGGAAGGAAGGAAGGAAGGAAGGAAGGAAGGAAGGAAGGAAGGAAGGAAGGGAGGGAGGAGGGAAAGAGAGAGAGAGAGAGAGAGAGAGAGAGAGAGAGAGAGAGAGAGAGAGCTCTCATAATAAATATGCATAATCCAGAAAGACAAATTTTCACTTTGGTAATGTCCAAAAATGTATGTCTCTGTCCCCTGAGTCTATCACTTCTCTACCAGGAGGTCAGTAGCATGCTTCAACTATGAACTCATGGTTCACTACTGCATTGAGCAGAATCCTAATGTCTTTCAAAGTTGCTTTAAAAAAATGGTGTTGTTATTGCGTAAAGTGAGAAAGAGTTATTTCAATTAAAGAAAAAGTACACAGCAACTCAGCAACTAGTTCTGATAGATTGTTGTTGTTTGTCCTTCATGACATCAGGAAGGTGAAGCCATGATTTGCAACTGAACTGTATTTAAGTGAAGGAGGGCTGTGCAAAGTCACCTGTCTCACTTTCTCCTCTGGAGCCATCTGGGTCCAGTGGCCAGATATAGATCAGGAAGACTGGATATGACCCAGGATGCAGTGGAGGACCTTGGCCTTTTCAAGCTAAGGTCTTCTGACTGAACCCCAGACAATGCCTTGCCTGCCTAGATCATCAGTTGTACTGACTCCAAAGACTCCAAAAACACTCACACAGAGCATAGTAACACTGCTGGCCAGGCCAGTCCTCCCCATGCTCAAATTGAAAAGAGCAAGACTGCAGTTCTCAGGAGGACTCTGTCCAATCCATACTAAAAATGAATTTGGGTATAGAGAAGGTGATGAATGACCAACTCTAACCCTAAATGCCTCTAACTCTAACCCCTAGGTGAGCTTAGAAAAAGCAGAATGTGCTCAAACACACTTCATGACCTCAGAGTCCAGCTCTGCTGAAATCCTTGTTGTAGCTGCAGTCATCTCCTTGATCCCCTAAGGAGTTGCTTTAAATCTATGATTTATAGGGACAGAGACAGACAGAAAGAGACAGAGAGAGAAAAAGACAAAGAAACAGAGACAGAGAAAAAGAGAGAGAGAGAGAGAGAGAGAGAGAGAGAGAGAAAGAAAGAGAGAGAGAATGCCTAGAGAAAATGCAAAATAGATTTTACAATTATGATATATTGATATATATCCCCCTGGACAGTTTTCCTGGATGGAGTCTCACAATTGTAGAAAGAAGAATGATTAATTCTCTTTTACAGCTTCCTAGAGTAGACAGAGAAACTTCAATGCAGAGCTCTCCAGCAGATATGTCATCAGCTTTGGTTGAGGGAGGCTGTGATGACCTTGCCCTTTGGTCATTTGTCTTCCCATTGCTTACCCCCTTCTTAAGTGTCTTCCTCATTCTTCCCTGCATACCCCATCCCTCCATGGTCATTTTGAAAGAAAAATAAATATCTTCCAGAAAGGAAGGGTCAAGGGAGTGGCTAAAGAGAAAGTCATACCTGAAGAGAGGAGCCAAGGAAATGGGTGGGAGGAAGTCACACCACCTCATCACCATCAGCAACCCTAGAACTAAAGACTGTAAGTATGAAAATGGTCTTAGAGTATACAGACTTTCAGGACAGAATGAAGTTTATCCACCTCTCCAGCTGACTCTGATGAGTCACAAAGACTTTGTAACCAGATACTGTGAACCGCCAATAATATTCTGCTAAGTGCCAGACTCACTGTGTAAGAGAACTTCTTTGGAATCTGAAGCAAGAGAGCAGGGTTGAGTGTAGTAGGAACCTTTCCCTGCCAAAGAAGTGGGTTGGTTACTTCAGAGTGATGAAGCTACTCTTCATGATAGTGTCTATCACCTCTGGAACATAAAGTTTGTATATTAAGTTCTTATAAGTGCCTTTCTGGAAGGAAGTGCAAAAGACTCAGCTGGAAATACAATGTCTAAGTGAAACCTAGCTTCTTTTTATATTGTGGTATTGGGAAGTCTATGTGATGTGGAAGAGAGCAATCCTTTTTTTTTTTTCTTTTCATTTTTCAAATGCTTTATTAACTTCTGATTTACATCACTCATTTCTGCCAGATTTTGAGTTACAAATTTTCTCCCCGTTTTTACCCTACCCAACACCCCAAAATAGCAATCCCACAAGATATTCCCTCCTCCAATCTGCTCTCTCCCATGTCTTCTCCCATACGCCCTTCGACTTTTCCAGTAGGGCATGGTGTATCTCTATGCCCCAGTGCCGGTATATCTTATTTCCCAATTACATGTAAAATAGTATTAATAATAGTATATATATTTAAACATTTGATTTTGAAACTTTGAATTCCAGGTTCATTCCCTTCCTCCCTTGTCACCCACCCTTACTGGGAAGATAAGCAGTTCAGTATAGGTTATACCTGTGTAGCTAATGCAAAACATTAACATACTAGATATATTGTAAAATACTAACTATATTTCCCTCCCTCCTATCCCACCTCCCACTTGTTCTATTCTCTACTATGATCCCATCCCTTTTCAAAAGTGGGTGCTTCCAACTCCCCCCCCAGCCTGCCCTCCCTTCCATCATCCCCCATCTCATCCCCTTTCCCCCTACTCTCCTGTAGGGTGAGATACCCTATTTAGTGTGTATGTCATTCCCTCCCCGAGCCAAATTCAATGAGAATAAGGTTGACCCATTCCCTTTTGCCTTCCTATTCTTCCCCTCCATTGTAACCATTTTCCCTTGCCTCTTCTATATGAGATAGTTTACCCCATTATGTCTCTCCCCATCTCCTCTCATTATATTCCTCTCTCACCTCTTAATTTCACCTTTTAAGTATCATCCCTTCCTATTAAATTGATTCTGTGCCCTCTATCTATGTATACCTGTAAACATATATATGTACACACATTCACATATGTATTTATATGCCCACATACCCTCCAATATAGACATATGTATATGTATATATATATATATTCCCTTCAACTATTTTCATACTGACAAAAGTTTCATCAGTTACAATTATCATTTTTCCATGTAGGAATGTTAATAGTTCAACTTTGATAAGTTCCTTATGATTTCTTTTCCCTGTTTACCTTCTCATGCTTCTCTTGCTTCTTGTATCTGAATGCCAAATTTTCTATTCAACTCTGGTTTTTTCATCAAGAATGCTTGAAAGTCCTCTATTTCACTAAATGACCATATTTTCCCCTGAAACATGATACTCAGTTTTGCTGGGTATGTGATTCTTGGTTTAATCCCAGCTCCTTTGCCCTCTAGAATTTCATATTCTAAGCCCTTTGATCCCTCAGTGTAGAAGCTGCCATGTCCTGAGTTATCCTGATTGTGTTTCCACAATATTCAAATTGTTTCTTCCTGGCTGCTTGTAATATTCTCTCCTTGATCTGGGAATTTTAGAACCTGGCTATAATATTCCTAAGAGTTTTCTTTTTGGCATCTTTTTTCAGGAGGTGCTCAGTGGATTCTTTCAATCTCTATTTTGCCCTCAGGTTCTAAAACGTCAGGGAAATTTTCCTTGAGAATTTCTTGGAGGATGATTTCTAGGTTCTTTCTTTGATCATGGTTCCCAGGTAGTCCAATAATTTTTAAATGATCTCTCCTGGACCTGTTTTCCAGGTCAGTGGTTTTTCCAATGACATAGGTCACATTGCCTTCTATTCTTTCATTTGTTTGGATCTGTTTAACAGCATCTTGATTTCTCATAAAGTCATTAGCTTCCATTTGCTCCAATCTAATTCTGAAGGAATGATTTTCCTCAGTGAACTTTTGAGATTCTTTTTCCATCTGGCAAATTCAGCTTTTTAAGGCATTCTTCTCCTCATTGCCTTTTTGAGCCTCTTTTGCCATTTGAGTTAGTCTATTTTTCAAGGTGGTATTTTCTTCAGTCAGGTTGTTGACTCTCATTTCATAATTTTCTTGCATCATTCTCATTTCTCTTCCCAATTTTTCCTCCACTTCTCTTATTTGCTTCTTAAGGTCCTCTGTGGCCTGTCACCAGCTCATATTTTCCTTTGAAGTTTTTGGTGAAGGAGTTCTGACTTCACTGTCTTCCTCCTCTTCCATGCTTTGCTCCTTTTTGTCCCCCAAATAGGAGTCTAATGTTGGATTCTTCTGTTTGCTTTGCTTCCTTTGCCTGGTCATGTTGCCACTCAATTACTTGACTTTTGGGCTTTTTGCCACAGTAGGACTCTGCTACCAGACAGGGCAGCTTTGCACCAAACACTGGGGTTTTCTCAGCTGCCGGAGGTATTAGTTGGGTGCCCTCTCTGAAGCCTCCACACACTCTGGCAAGCTGGTCACACACCCCAGGACCTCCACCCTAGACCCAATCCAGATCCAAGCAGGTTAAAGCAAGAGCAATTATCCCTCAGACTGGTCACTTGGTCCCCCTACAGTCTGCAGGCCAGGAGCTGAAGCTGCTACATGGTGTGGCTGTGCTGCAGCCCTCAGTTGTGCTCCCAACTACTGGGTCCCAAAGTCCACACTACACTGACCTCTCACTTTGTCCTTAGCATTTATGGTTTGATAATTCTGGAAACCACCAGAGCCGCTGGCGATCTGAAGTCCCTCCAGCTGATGGCTGGTCAGGCCTGCCCTCGGGCTAAAAACTTGGAGTGGAGCTGGGGTTGGCTCCCAAAGCTCTGTGCTGGCCTAATCCTGCCTCAGTGGTAAATTAGCTTCTCTGTGTCATTTTGTGGGTTCTGTAGCTCCAAAGTTTGTTCAGAGTCCCCTTTAATATGGATTGGAGGTGGTGAGAGCCAGAGCCATGCGGAGGTCCTGTTTCTACTGGGGAGAGCAATCCTTGAGGGAATATAGTCTATGCTTACATAATAAGTGCTCTGAGAATATTATTACATATTTGGTATGGAACAGTCATCAGTGGCCTTTGACTGGAGGACTAGAGGGTAGAATGCCAAATTTTTTACAATGCCTTCCTTTATGGAGGGTAGAAACTGGGCTTTAACACTTCTCTCCACTCTGCATCTGCTGCTCTGATTTCAACTCCATTAAACAAGTTATCCCTTGATAACCCACCCCCACCCTGCTTTACTTCCTCCTTATATCCCCCATTAAATTTTAAGCTCCTTGAGGCAAGGTCTCTCTTTCTTATTATTAATTTGTATGCCTAGCACTTAGCAGCATGCACCTTGGCTCCTCTCCTCAGGCATGACTTTCTCTCTAGCCACTCACTTGACCCTTCCATTCTGGAAGATACTTATTTTTCTTCCAAAATGACCATGGAGTGGTAGGGTGGGTAGGAAGGAAAGGGCTAAGCAATGGGAAGACAAATGACCAAGGGCTAAGGTCATCACTTAGCACTATTAAGCACAGTAGGTGCTTAATATATGTCTATTGGATTGGATTGAATTGGTTTGGATTGGCAATCCACTGATTTACCTTCTCCATGGTAACATTGATTTAATTACTCTTTCTGGAATTAACAGTGGAAAGGGGGACGATGACCAGATCAAAGCTTGATGGATGTAGGCTGCAGGGGTGGGGAACCTGCAGCCTCAAGGCCACATGTGGTTTTCTAGGTGAGGCACTACCCTTTGACTAAATCCAAACTTCTTACAACAAATCCTCTTAATAAAGGGATTTGTTCTGTAAAACCTGGATTCAGTCAAAAACCCAAACCCAAGGACATAGAAGGACCTTGGACCCAAGGACCCAAGGACCTGGTGTCTGCCAGAGAGTGCAAAATGTGGAAGTTCTTGGGCTTCTCTTGTCCTGATCCTAACTCCACCTCTAACCCCTGTCCTACCTCACTATTGGCTGATGAGGCAAGCTCACAATCTTTCATTAGTGTTAACTAATTGGCACAAAGCAGTTTCAATCCTTCATTACATGTTTCCTTTCACCAAATTTGGAAGTGCCCAATCAGAAGTGGACTAGTATGGTTTTCTTTCAAATCACCTTATTTTGGGGAAATCATGAGTTACCTAAGTGACAGGTCTGAGAAACTGAGAAACTAACCTGAGAAACCTGGAAAACTCCAAAAAGCCAATGGGTCATTAAACCTGAACTGGTTTACAAAGTATGGAGAAGAGATAGGAATATAACAGGGAGTTAAAAGAAATGAGGAAACTTCATTGTGAGTCATCTCTCAGTTAGAAATTGTGAACCATTCAGAATCATTCAAGGGAGTCAGAGAACTGGGTCTTAAGCTCCCATTGGGATTTCCCCTCTGAAGTTTGAAGAACTGGAGACCGGAGTATATCACAATATGGAGAATCCAGTCTTATTCTAGGAAACTCCCAACTCCATTTTACAATTTAAAAAGCAAGGGTCAGTTGAGCTTACTTTGTGCTTTTGTTAACCTAATCACCAAAAGAGGATGTGTATCTTTTGTTCACCTCTAGGTAGACTGACTTTTTTCAAGTATATGTCAATATTACCATGCTATTCACCTGGCAGAATAAAAAAGAAACCCTAAAGTGATCAAAGCAGGCAGTTACAATGGCCCCGTCCAAAGAGCACTGAGCCTGGAGTCAGGAAGATCTGAGTTCAAGCCTGGCCACAGACAACCTATTAGATATGTGACCCTGACCGAGTCACTTAATCTCTGTTTGCCTTGTTGTTTATCCTTCATTTCAAAGAAGACAAATATGTCATGGTGTAATGTCTTGATTTGTGAACTGAATATGAGAGGCAGAGTTGCACAAAGTTATCATCTTGTCCAGTGGAAAGACAAAAGTCAGGATAACTGCTGATGGCTGTTGAGCACAACTCCACCCTTCCCTACCCCAACTGATCTGTGAGCAGGAATTTCAGCCTAGGCTGGATATTTCTCCATTCTCTCCCCGGCCCCAGATATTTCTCTATTCTTCCCCATCCCCTGCCCCCCCCACCAGATATTCCCCATTTCTGCCCACTGTTCCCTGTCTGTCCCTCAGCCTAGGATAAACTTCGAGGACGTGGGAAATTCAAATATACACTGACCAATCAGTGATTGTAGTTTCAGCTTACATAACCTGACTATTAGAATCTCTTTAAAAACTGGCACACTGTCCATGCCAACTCACTGTCTGATCTGGGTATGTGACCCCAGCAGTCCCACGGTAATAAAATCCACTTCCAAAATTTACAAAAATATTTTGTCTTGCTCCTTTGGGCTCAACAATGGCCTAGGATGCAGTGGATGATCTTGGCATCTTTGATGTCTGACCAAGCTCTAACCACTCCACAATACCTGCTTCAGTCGCCTTTGTAGCCCTGCAAACAAATTTTTCTCATCTGCCCATTCCACCACAGAAAGTCTTCACATGTTTGGGGTAAACATGTCCCTATCTAACCTAGGGGTGTGAGGCCTATAGGTTACCCTACCTAACCTGTAGGTTAACCTGTCTTAGCCTGGTTTGGCTAAGATGGTTTACTGGGGTGTGGCCACTATGCACACTACAGCTTCTTGGAGCCACAGTTGAGGGTTGGATAAAGGTAAACACTAAGAATGGATGAATAGATCTGAAAGAGCTCAGGAAGTCCTCCCTGAATATTCACATCTGTTTGCCTTAATCCACTGGAGAAGGAAATGGAAAACCACTCCAGTATCTCTGCCAAGAAAACCCCATTGTTATGGTCCAAGGGACGCATGAAGAATTGGACATGAGTGAACAACAATTACAACAGAATCGATATGCATACATTTGTGACTGAGGGTTTCTATTGTTTCACAGTTACTATAAAATGTAAATTGTTTGGTCAGAAAATTATCTATTCTATTTTCCTTCCAACTTGAAACACCTAAATAAGATTGAATGTCTATGACAGTTGTTAGTTTAAAAAACACTTAGTGGATTCCTTCCTCCACGCCCAGTAGGTCATTCCAGTTGAAACCTGAAAGACTCCAAAAAGCCAATGGGTCGGTCATTAAACTCTGATTATACAACAAGGATGATGCCAGTCAAGAGAAAAGTAGGGATGAGTGTGTCATAGACTAAGTAAAGAACACCAAGAAAGAAAAGCAAAATTTCAAAAAGAAAGCTTCAGTTAAGAGGAACACAATATTTACAGTATCAGATCCAACCGCCCTTCACTTTCAAATGAGGGAAACTAAGACTTAAAGGGAGGGAGAAATGACTTGCCCAAGGTCACATAGGTAATCACTGACAATGCTAGAAGTAGAACTCATGTCTTCCTGAATGTTGAGCTTAAAGACATGAGTTGTTCCCACGAATACACCTGGTTCTCTGCTCAGCTGGTCAAGAAAATCTTTTGTATCTTTAAAAAAGCATAAATATAGAAAAAAAACCTGTAAAGTCCAATTCATTCCAACAAGCACTGAATACCTATCATAAGGAAGGCCCAGTGCTCAGTATAATTGGAGTGATTAAAAGACACTCCCTTCGGGGCGGCCAGGTAGCACAGCGAGTAAGAGCACCGGCCCCAGAGTCAGGATGACCTGGGATCGAATTTGGGCTCAGACACTTAGCACCCACCCAGAAACACCTGGCTGCGTAACCTTGAACAAGTTACTTAACCCCAATTGCTTAAAAAAGAAAAAAGACACTCCCTTCTTTCAGCAAGGGTTCACTGACAGTGGGAGGGAAGAAGTGTTATGGATATCAATAACAATGATAATGACATTACTCACAGATCTCTATCACATTAAGTTTGATAAAGTACATTTCTCACAACGACTCTTTGAGGGTGGTTATAGAAGTAAGAATGTCCCTGGTTGCAGATTAAAAAAAAAAAAGCCCAACAACTTAAAACTTAAAAATTAAGTGACTGGGCCCATGGTAACACAGTTACGAAGTGGATTTGAGCCAAGATTCTATTAACTTCCCTTCCAATGTGGTTTTCATTATGTCACAAGCTATATAAGAGTTTTTATTATAGACATAATAGAGACCAATATAGTTGGAGGAGAGGGGTTGGCTCTCACAATATTTCTGTGGGCCATAAAAGAAACCCTGAAAACTTTGTATTTGGCTCCCTTCACAGGTCTTCAAATCTCCCTACAAATGCCAATATTTTTAAAGGGCCTTAAATATAGAAGAAGTTTTATTTGACCTGGCCAGTACTGACTTTTTTTTTATTTTGGGCTTTTCAGAGTAGGGAAGGCAGGGCAACTGGGGTTAAGTGATTTGCCCATGGTTACATGGTCACACGGTCACATGGTCACATGGCTAGCTCGTGTTAAGTGTCTGAGGCTGAATTTGAATTCGGGTCTTCCTGACTCCAGGGCCAGTGCCCTATTCACTGTGCCACCTAGTCACCCCAGAGCAGTACTGACTTTCAAATCTTTAATAAAGCAGTTCAGAGTTCTTGCCAATGGGCATCCTCCCCCTATACACACTTCCCCTCTTCTAATCTGCCCACCACAGTCCCTATAGCGCTGGATGGGCTGAGGTCCAGCCAAAATTTTTTTAGGCTACACCTCTGTTCTGTGACTGGACCTGCTGCTTTCCCCTTCTGGCTTTTGCATTTGTTCCTCAGCCCACCTCCTTGTTGAGAGGTTTTGCCTGAAAAGAATACCATTGGGAAAGCAGCCGCCTGGTTCTCCCAGGTGTGGAGTGGGTGGCTTCGGACTTGATGGTGTCTATCAGAATATGCAGCCTAGGCAGAGCCTTGATTCTGTGTTCATGAAGTGACCAGGAAGGCAGTGGAGAAGTGAGGGCAAGAGGAGAGAAGCAAGGAGGAAGAGGAAAAGGGTGGGGAGAGGGAGAAATCTAGGAGAGGAGGAGGTGGGAGAGGGTTGGAAAGGAAGAGGTAGGAGAGAAGTAGGGTTCTGAGCAAATAATATACACCTTACATTTTACAATAACTGAAACAACAGAAACCCTCAGTCTCAAATGTACATGGATCAGTTTAGGATTTCTTTTTTATTCTTCCAAGCGAACAGTCCAGTAATGTTGACCTATGCTTGAACAAGCTCAGTTTTCCCTGAGGAGATGTCTTATCTAACACTGCTCTGCATGTTATCTAGTGATATGTGGAAATGGAGGCCATGGAGGGAAGAAGTTAGGAAACAGCTTTCCTTAGGCACAGATGCAGAGAAATACATGCAAATAGCTTTCTCAGGGCAACTGAAGGTCACCTGGCCCCCTGCAAGAAAGCCCAAGTAGGGCAGGCTCCTCCTTCCCAGACAGAAATTGGAAAGGCCAGGGAGACAACCTTATCCAGAGCTGTTTGGGTGGATTTGTTCCCCACCCAGTACAAAGTTTGTTATTGGAGATTGGTGACCAGCATTCTGGAGCAGAGCCAGGGGAAAAATCCATACCAAAGAGCATGAAATACCTGTTCTACCAAGCCTACCATTTTCCAGGGTTTATCATGAGGTTTACCTTGGATATATGTAGAATTCATACTTTTCCTTTTCCCATTTCTGTCCTTCCCTTCTTCTCTCTATTCCCTCCAACTCCCTTCCCCATTGTCTCCTCTCTGCCTTTATCTTCTGCCTTTTCACTCTCTTCCCTTCTCCACCCCTCCATCCTTCTCCTTCCCCTTTCCCCCTTCTCCCTCCTCCTCTCTACCCACCCTCTCTTCCTTTCCAATCCTCCCCCTCTCTCTTTCTGCTGGCTTTCTCCCTCTCCCCTGCCTTTTCTTTTTCCTCGTCTTCCTCCTTGCTTCTCCCCTTTTGCCCTCACTTCTCCACTGCCTTCCTGACCCTCTCCATGAACACAGAACCAAGGTTTTTCCCAGGCTGCATACCTCTGAAAGACCAACAGGTCTGTAGCCCATTCAAAACCTGGCAGAGCAGGGGGAGGAGGTGGGCAGCAATTGTTTTCTTTTTAGTCAAAATCTCTCAGCAAAGGAGCAGGTTGAAGCACAGATGTGAAAATCAGAAGAGGAAAACAGCAGATCTGGTCCCATCTATCCTGGAGTCACAGGACAGAAATGGAAAACAAAAGAAAGGGAAGAGGACAGAGAGCTGCCTAGAGCAGATCCCCTCTCTAAGGGTGCAGATACAACCAAATCGAGGTGGCAAGAAACCTGGGCTCAGCGGGGTTCCCAGGCTGAGGTAAGTGTCTAGCCCCCCAGGCTCTCTCCCTCCACCTTTAGCAGCCGCCATTCAGGCTTACACAGGAGCTCAGAGCTGTGCCTTTACCTCCACCAAAATCCTGTCAGTGGGCAAATCTGACACCAGGTTCAAACTGCAGGACTCTGACAGAGTCCTTACCTTGCCCACTCTAAAATGAGGAGGTGGGTCAGAAGATCCCTAAGGTTCTCTCTAGATCTGCCACTCTGCTGAATGCCATGATCTCAAAAGGCCAGCTTCCTAAAGCTTAGGGAATAGACAGGGGAGAATGCATTCCTGCTCTCCCTTGAGAGATGACTGCCTTTTCCTCAGCTCTCCATCAAAAAAGCCCCAATTAAACCCAGAGTTAGATACCTTGGGTACTCAATATCCTGACGGAATTGGGTAGGAGAGGAAGACCCGGAACCATTGGGACAGTCCAGCTCTGCCAAGCTCACCTTTAAGGGTTCCCAATCCCAGCATATTCCAGACCTTTGGAGGGCTGAAGGAGAAAAGACTGGGGCTCATCCTAAAATGTCTTTGCTTTAGCAGCTGAGGGCCAGTGGCTTAGATCAACCTCTAAGCCCTGAAGTTGCAAAGAAAGGAAGACTGCCAATGAGAGCACCTTTGCCTTTTGTTCACCACCTGGCTGCCTGAGGAAACGCCTAACAGGCAGGTGGCAGGTTTGCTTCTGATTGCCAAAGACAGAGTTAGCCAGCCCTCCAGAAGCAATCTGGGAGTAAGGATACCTGGATCCTTTTTTTTTTCATTTCTACCTGGTGCTACAGAGGGATCCTGAACCAGTCTTTTATTTCTCTGTGCTTGGTTTCTCTTCTTTGAAACACTTAAAGTAAGGCCCCTTTACTAGCAAGAAACAGCAGGATAAACTGCTGAACAGACTCTGGAAGACTTGACACAGAGTAGCTGTGTGACCAGGAGCAAATTACTTAATTTTCTGACTCTCAATCTGTTCATTCCTAATATAGCAACAATACCTCTAGAACCTACTGGGCTGGATTTTGTGAGGCTCAAATGAAATCATGTTTTCTTTGAAGTCTAAGTAATGAGTGCTAGGTTTTTTCAAGGACCTCTGCCAAGTCCAGCCAGTGTAATCAGACAGGACACTCTATTGAGGCAATCTATCTAGGTCATCTCCCGATCACTGCCTTTCCAGGCCTCATCCTGGATCATGGTCAGAGAGGCCCTTCTGAAGAGTCCAGGCAGCTTTGCCTAGAACCTGGTTCATGCTCCTATCTCCCTTCCCCTTCTGTGTAAAGTGATTTGGGGATGAGTTCAATTGAACTGACGCCACCTGATTAGTAATGGGTTTTGTATCAAGTTTCAAATTCATAATATTGTTTATGCTATTATGTTTCTAAATTTTCTCATATTTGGTAAACAATCATATCAACTATACTCTTAGGAAAGCAACTTAGGAAAAAGTCTGAAAACTGTTATACTATTTCATCAGCCCTGCTGACCATATGTTATAATATTCTGAAATACTTTAATTAAGAACTTATAACCTTCCAGTTTTGACTATATTTAAGAAGAAGTTTCATATAAAATTATCTGGCTATTACTTATGTGTAGGGGGCCAAGTCTAATGGATTCTTGAGCTTGTGTCTGAGTCCAGAGACTTCTGACTTGTTCTGAGTTCAAGAACTTGTTGAGTTATGTCTGAGTCTGCACTTGCTAACTTGTTCAAATCCAGGAGGGTGCAAAGTCCCCTCTGGACAGGTGTGCCATATCTTTCCCCAAGAAAAATGTTTGGCAGTTGGTATCAAGAAATATTGCTGTGTCTTCCACAAGCAATCTGGGCATGCAGGAAGTGGACTGGTAGTCAAGGTCTTTTGTTAATATCTATGTTTAGCTGAGTGCATCCGTGAGAAACTGGTGATCCTAAAGTTCACTGTAAAACTTTCCAGTATAAACAAGAAAGATATATAATCAACTATACTACTCCATTAAAGCAGCACTGTTATCCAATTGTGCTCGCCTAGCCTGAATCTTTTGTTCACTGTCCCCCTACGTCAGTTGTTGGCACTTATGTAAACTATGAAATTGTTAATTAAGTTATTTAGAGGTTTACAGCAATTGACCAGTGTTTTTCTAGATGTTTCAGCAAACTAGCATATATCCACTATCTATATGGGATTCCAAAATGTAATTATTTTCTTGATTTCTAATAATATATTTTACACCAGGATGAGTTTATATTCTAGGAAAAGACAAAAGGAAGAAAAGGATATTGAGGAAATTTGTAAAGGTCTAATAAACTTTTTTGTTTTAATAAGGCTAATTTAATTGGATATATTTTTGACATTGCTTGCTTCACTCAGAAAAACTGAATTTGCTCCCCATTTGGAAACAGCTTTTTAGTAGAGGGGGTATGGCAATTGGTAATTTGTGGTAATTGATAATTTATTTTGCTTAAATGATACTTTGGGGACTTATTCATGATATTTAAAAGCATTTTATACCAACTTAGTTTTAATAAATTCCAATTTTAAGGATTTTTTTTGCTTTAAGATTGAATAAGATATATACATATATATAAATTTGAAAGTTTCCAACTAATTTACTTCTTTAGGTTCTAATGACTGCTTTTTGACATCAGTGTAAATTTTAAGCCGTTTTAAAGAAAGAGAAACACTTTTAGGAAGGAATGTTTAAGTAAAAAAATATTTTGTGTAAATGTTTAAGTAAAAAACTTTTGTGTGACTTTTAGAAGACCTGATAAGTTATATTTGTAAGCTAGTTTATTACAATAATTTGGTGGTATTGCTAACAATTGTGTCCAGTTCTACTGTGATGAGAGACTTTACTGTTTGAGAAGAAAGCTTTTTTGGGACCCTGATTATGCTTTTTGAGTTTGACTTTTAAGTTTGTTGAGTCCTTGGGCCAACCTTAAATGAGCCCTTCAAGAAAAATGTCACCAGTCAGCAGTTTAATGAGAGTGACATCTGAGATCTAAGGCTAGTGAATATCTGTCCCTGGAAATAAGGTAAGGAGGTTACCTTGGAAAGGCTAAGGTTGGACTCTTCTTAATTCATTTTTCCATATAAGAAATCTATCCACCTGGTTCCATATGTTAGGCTACTTATATAGTGTTGTAGGCCTTGAAGACAACTTTGATATTATTATAACCATTTCCATGATTCTAGCTCTCATAGCAAATTTCTATTATCAGAGAAGGCAAACAGTGGTAGCTTGCCATTACAATACTGGATCTATTAGTTATTAGATTAATAATAAGACACCTGAATAACTGTAATAATAATGTACTAATTTCCTTAGTTTACTTTTTTGTTCTATGTTATTCTTTTTATTATATTAATATGTAGCCCAGACTTTTAGTCAATGGTTTGACTCTTTCCTGAAAAGAAGTAGGGAGTGTTGTACCCAAACCCAAATTACCCATCTCCTGATTTGAAGCCCACCATTAAGCCCCTTTATATATTTGTCTTTGTCTTTATCCTGTAATAGCTTGAAACAGCTTAAGGCATAGTCCTGGCTATTGCCCAAGGCGTAGCCCCGGGGTTATGGCACAAATTTATCTTATTTTTTATTTTTTTGCTTTTTGGAGGGCAATTGGGGTTAAGTAACTTGCCCAGGGTTACATGGCTAGTTTTCTTGTGTGGGTGTGAAGTGTCTGAGGCCGGAACTGAACTTGGGTCCTCCTGACTCCGGGGCTGGCATTTTACTCCCTGAGCCACCTAGCTGCCCCACACATTTATCTTAAAAAAAAAAAAACAACACCCTGTTCTGTTCCTGCTAATCAAGCAGAGTCCCCATTAACTTTACCCAGAACATAACCCTAGTCTGTCCCCTTACTCAATGACTCTCCACCCTGTACCTTTCACCCTGTTCTGGGAGGGACCCACTTCCACAAAAAGTTGCACCCTTGTACCATTGTGCCATATTGCCCAAATTAGCCCTAAGCTATAAATCGAACCAATGGCAATTCTTGACTTCTGTGCATCATTGTTTATGCTAGTTCCCCTTCCCAACTGTGGTTTTTGTGGTTTTAGGCTTTATAAGGAATGTATGTACCCCAATTTGGGGCTGCCTGATTTAAGTATATACTCTAGGCAGTCACGCACTTAATCAATAAATCCAGACCTAAATTTACCTTAAACCCAAGTCTCAGCTCGCTCTTTTTCTCTGCACAACAATATGAGTATAATTAGACAAAGGTAGAGAAACTTGTGAAACAAAGATATAAATCTATTAGATTGTGAGGTTAAAGTCAGAAACCTCTTTTGTTTATGTTTTAAGTATTAAGATTTCAATTCAGTCCCCCCATCTTGAGTAATCTAAATAAAAGAGGGAATTCATTTCTTCCCAGACCTGTCTGACTCAAACACATAGGCTAGAAACCACTAATTCGCCTAGACTTAGAATTTCTTTATCTTTTGATCAGATCTGAGTTTTCCAGAGTTCATCTCATTATCAGTCCTGCACCTCAAAGGCTGTCTGAATTATCCTACAAGGGTTGATTTCTGTATGAGAAGTGGAAAACCCTTTAGTCCTAATTCAATAATTGGTTATTAATATAAGAAAAAGGGGTGGCTAGGTGGTACGGTGAATAGAGCACCAGCCCTGGAGTCAGGAGGACCTGAGTTCGAACCAGCCTCAGACACTTAACACTTACTAGCTGTGTGACCTTGGGCAAGTCACTTAACCCCAATTGCCCTGCCTTGCCTGCTTCAAAAAAAAAAAGAAAAGAAAAAAGAGAATTTAAATATAGAAAGAAACAATAAGTTCTCTCATTTTCCCATTTGATTCTATTGAGAGACACAAGTCTCCTCAATGAATCACTAACTGATATGACAAACATTTAATCAGGGGTTTCTAACTATGGGGCCTATGAGAGGAAACAACATGAGAGGGAAAAGGAAAGAGATCGATCTTATTGACAAACTCAAAAGGGACAGTCCCCTCTGTTAAGCAACAGATAAAAGGCACATAGGGAAAAGGAAAAAAAAAAGTTTTTAATGCCCATTTCATAGAAATCTCATCTGGTTCTCTGGAAGCATCTGATCAGCCCTCTGGTTTAGGTGGGGTCTCAGAGCAGTTTCCTGCTGACTGGCTCCTCTGGCTCAAATCACTTGTAGAGAATTTCTTCTCTGCTAAAAAAATCTCATACAAAATTGATCTTAACCCAATTTTTAATTTACTTTGCCAATAACCAGGTCAAATAATAAAAGTTAGCTCAAACCTTATGTCTCTACTATTAGAAAATAAAATTTGGAGCCTTTTAGACCAAAGCATCTACATTTTTAGCTTAGCCAGTTGTCATGTTGATATATCCAAGAAACTCAGACAAAAACTGAAAAATAAGAAAACTCTGAACCCAATTTTCTACTTGACATTATTCATTGCTCCATTAGGAGTATGAAATTTTGCTAAGAACTAATAATAATACATTCTATAAGAAGATGAGATCTAATGAATTCTCTGAAAAGTTGCCATATTATCTCTTATAACAAAAGATGTTGGAATGGGATGTATAAATATAGAATTTAAGAACAGCACTTATTAAATAATTAGTTTATATTAAAACATTTCCAATTCCTACCCACGTTCACATGAATAACCCCTAGTATAAGTGGATCTCTCTAAGTGGATTTCTCTTTAAGGTGTTCATCAGATAGACCAGAAGCCATTCTTCACTAATTATGTTAATATTTTTTTTCAGTAACACAGAACTAAGACAGTTATGATACTGACATCACTAAATAAGAGAATTATATCCTGGTTTCACAAATTTTTACATCAGTGCCTAATTTTCCCTATACCATTATGGGAAATTAAAGGACCTTATCTTATATACCTCAATATATAATTAATAACAGCAGATGACAAGGCTAGATATTTATTTACTTAGCTGTTAGGAACATAGAAAGGACTAAAATTCTAGGCCAAATAGCTCAAATCTCATACCTGTATCTTACTATGGTAATTTGGACGTAGTTTAGCACTATTCTAAAAGATCTACTTAGTTGTGTTTATACTGAGCACCTAGCATGATTATAGAAATATGCCATAAAAGAAGAATCAGGTTACACAGTAAGGGAATAATGCTTACCTAACTTTGTGTCAATTCTAAGCAAAAGTTACATAGATAGCCAACTGCATTGAGACAGGCTTAAAGCCAGTCAGGTGGAATATTTTCCAATCAAGAGGAAATAGCATACTAGGGAAATTGAGTCAGGAAAATCCTACCTAAGACCATGCCAAGAATCACTCTCCCAAATTTCCCATGAGAACTTCACCTGTAGTTCATGAACATCAACCGCACAGGGTTACTGCCATCATGGAGCGTTGGCTTAGCATCATTCCTTCATGATCATACCTGGAGTCAGACTCAGAATAATATGTTATAGTCCTGTAAGATCTTAAATAGCAAGTTATAATAATCATAGCTTTGGGTAGATTCATATCTCAAGGATCACATTTCCTTGATAACAAGTATTAACTACAATTTCACACTGGTAACTATGAGATTCATCATAAAAAAATCACAATTTATCTTGATATAACCAGTACTCATGGTAAGTAGATGCTTTTTCATCCCTAGGTTCAACATTACACAAAAGATTGTGCTTTAAAGTGCTTAATTAGCAAACAACAAAAGACTTGGGATGGGATGTGGAAATATAATAATCCCAAACTGTATAAAGAGAACAGTTTATATGAAAAGTTGCTTATAATAAAACATTCAGTTATTAGCTATGTCCAAATGGATATAAACATGGATGACTATTCTCAGAATCCCTGTAAACAATAGGAACATCTCTAAGGTGACTCTTAAGTAGTTTTCATGTATTTTGGGGCATGCTCTACACACAGGTTCTAATCCCAGATTAAAAAACAAACAAAAGTAAAATCAGATTCCCTGTTAAGATAATGAAAGATAGCCCCCAGTTAGCTGTATTTGGACAATCACCTAACCTTTGTTGGCCTCAGTTTCCCCATCAGTAAAATGAGGGGAGTAGGATTAGATGCCAAGATATTTTCCAGCTCTAGCAATCTACAAATCTAGATGATCTCTCTTAAGATTTTATATTTTAACAACCTTTTTTTAAAAAAAAAACCTGAAAATCTATTATTAGGTCCTTATCTTCTCAGGTCACAGAATATCGGAACTGGAAGGAAGCTTCATTTTACATTTCAAAAATATGTGTGTGCCACTTCACACATTGTATTATAAAAGTCCTTCACTAGTTCTAATGATTTGTATTATTTATTTAATGAATCTCCCAAGGTAAGTGATTTATCCCAGGCTTTCACTTAGGGTCTAGTCCTGGTATATAGGCCCTATAATGGTAAACTAATTTTTAACATGATTGACGGTTTTGTCATTATCTCTGGGAAATGGCTTCCCTACCTCAGGTGGGGAGTGGCAAGAAGAGGATGGTTGGCATTGTCAGGTTTCGGTGCCAACTCCTCTATGAAACCCAGAGAAATAAAGGACAAGGAAGTATAAACAAGGCTGTGCCTTAAACAAGGGTGGAGAGAGGGACACCAGCTGGGAAGCCTTTCAACCCTAATGTGGGTAACAATAGTTATCCCTCCAGGGGACAAAAAGTAGAGAGCACAGAATGGATTTAAGAGATGTTGTACAGATAGATTCAGCAAGACTTGGCAACTGAACAGATAGGTACAATGGCATCCATACTTTCTACTTCAGAAGGCTGTTGTAAGGAAAGTTCTTTGTAAACCTTGAAAGAGTTTATAAACAGGAGTTGCCCAACTATTTCCCAGAAGAGATGACTAAGCTCCTGCCCAGGGTATTGAGCCCTTTGACCAATCATTCCCCCATGTCTAAGTGCTTTTAGCAACAGATCTCAAAGCCAAATGGCAAAGTGAGGAAAATAGATCATTGGAACCTAAGAATGAAAAGAAAACAGTTGCTATTTTGCCTCAGCAAGACTGTGAGAGAATCATTGAGTCAGTCAGTGGGTTCCAGAAGTCTTGGATCTCACCACTCTTTCTCTGTCTTTTCTTACCCATGCAGCTCTGGCCACACTATACCACAGTAACTGACCTTGCAGGACTGCCAACGCCATGAAAGCAGGTTTATTTCTCAAATATGGGCACTCAAATGGGAATCTGTGATCAAAGTAACAGATACTTTCCTTTGTCTAGTATGGTCTTGACAGACCAAGCTAAACATGATTAAAAAAAAAAAGACTCAGAAATTTGTCAGATAATGCAACTTATAGTAGCTAAAGAACTCCAAAGTATAGGTATTGAAACAGACTGAAAAGTATGAAATGAAAACACTTCTTTTTAAGGAAGAAAATATTATTTGAATTCCTGAAAATGTTGAGAAAGAAAAGGCTTTACATAACTCTGTAGACTTTTTAAAAGCCCAGGGGCATTTTTCCCTGTGTATCTGTAAAAAAAAAAAATCTGACTTTGGATAGCTACAAATTATAAGCTTACCGTTCAAAGCTTCTATTTATTTTTGACATTTAAAATAATGCATCTGTCTGCTTGGTCCCAGGGCTGCCCCACTCCCGGAGAAGATGGGGTTGGGAGTGGCCAGGTGCGTGCGGGTCGCGGCCTCATTCCTGTGGGCGGTGCCCGGGCCTGAGACCCCAGGGTTCCTGGCCTCCCTCGCAGCCGTCCCTGGGAGCCACCGGGCCGCCCCGGCCCAAGCTCCCATCCCTTCCTAGTGGCCGCCGCCTCCCAGGGCCTCGGCACCAGCGCCGTGAGACTCTCGTTCGAAAGTTCCCAGACAAGCGTGAATGGATATCAACTGAAAATGGTATTGGAACAGTGGGAATCAGCAATTTTGCACAGGGAGCATTGGGAGATAAAGCTTACTGTAGTCTTCCGGAAGTTGTTCCATCTTGTCTGAACAAACAAGGTGAGTTTGGAGCTTTGGAAAGTGTTTAAACTGCCAGGGAACTCTATTCTCCACTAATGGGAGAAGTAACTGAAATTAATGTAGCTCTTGCAGAAGACCCAGGACTTGTCAACAAATCTTGTTATGAAGATGGTTGGCTGATCAAGATGACTCCTGGGAACTTGATGAACTGAGGAGTGAGGAAGCATAAGAGATATATAACATCTATTGAGGATTGAACACTGGATCCCCAAATAAAATAATAGAAGAATGCAGCCCAGCATAGTTTTGTCCTAAATTAGTGGTATATGGAAGGTTAGTAACTTTAACACATCTGAAACAACACCATGGCATGGAAAAAAAGCTTAACTACTCAGAAATGATTGGATAAAAATGCTTTTTACTATTTGCACCTTTTGCACAACTTCTTCCTCGTAATTTCAAGTTAGTGTCTGTCTAGTTCTGAATTTATTTTATCATGTGTGGTAAAAATGAATTCTAAGACTATGTACTTCAGAGCTAGAATTTTATCTGTAAAAAGCCATAAATCAATAATGTTGTAATGGCCAACTCCAACCATCACCAGTTTTGTTCAAAATATTTTTGGTTTTCTGTCCATGGGAATAATTTACTGAGATTGCTTAGCTGGCTGGGGGTCAGATGCAGTACAATACCAACTTAATTTTTTAATAAACTGCTTGGTTGGAGCTATTTTATACAGATGAGGCTTCAAGCAAGTAGAATAGGTAATGAAATTTAACAAACTTTTTAAAAACCCTGAAAAATAAAATAAAATAATGCATCTACCATGAAAAGTTTTTACAGGTTAGTTGATGCTGGGTGAAATTTGTAAATGTTATCTCATAAAAAGGGTAACTTCAATTTGAAAAGGAGAGAGATATGCTGTTTGTTCTTCTACGAAATTGATCTAGCCTTTAAAGAAAAGTAAATACTGTTTTGTCTTGCTTTTAAACTCTTAAGTTAAATTTTAAGGTCATTTTTTACATTGAATATTTTTTTCTCTAGGTATAAATTTTTCTGACAAAACACATTTCTGTCCAATAAACACAAGTTACAGTAACCGAAATTAGTTTTGTACCATAACGATGGATCATTCTTCATAGAAATGCTATGGCTTCAAAGCCATACCTAAAATACAGGTTTTTTTAACCCTGTATTTTTAAACTTAATGTATTCTAATTGAACTATAATAACTTCTTAGGGATCCGAAACTATCAGGCTCCTTTTAAAAAAATAATAATAATAAGACTCTATTTTTCCCCCAATTACATGTTAACACAATTTTAAAAAAAGTTTTGAATTACATGGGAAAACTGCAAAACAGTATGGCAGAAACTGGCTATAGATCAACATCTTACACTATATAACAAGATAAGGTCAAAATAGGTATATAATTTAATATAAAAGGTGATACCATAAGCATGTTAGGAGAGCATGGACTAGTTTGCTGTCAGATCTATGGATAAGGGAAGAATTTAGGACCAAACAAGATATAGATAGAGAGATCATTACAAAAAGCAAAATAGATAATTTTGATTATATAAAATTAAAAAGTTTTTACCCAAACAAAAGCAATGCACCACAAATTACAAGGAAAGAAGAAAATGGGAAAAATTTTGCAGAAAGTATCTCTGATAAAGGCCTCATTTCTCAATTATATAGAGCACTGAGTCAAATATATAAGAATACAAATAATCCCCCAAATGATAAATGATCCAAGGATATGAACAGACTGTTTTCAGACAAAGAAACAAAACTATAGTCATACAAAGAAATGTTCCAAATTATTATAGATTAATATGAATAACAAATACCCACTCTGGGCTCCTTATCCCAGCTCCCATTCACACCAGAGCACAGCTGACTTACCTTTTCATATCTCAAGATTCCAGCAGTAGCCATAATTGTTTGGAAGTGTCTTTCTAATGCTATTGGCTTGAGCTCCTATTCTAGTATATTTCCTCAACATAAATTGCCAGTTATCTCTTCAATACTGTTGATACTATTGATTAGTGCTCCAGTACCATTTAACTAATTAATATCAGTTAGCATTTGCAAAAAGGATATTTACTTCAAAGATTTATTAAGAGGTTACAAACACATCATTCCAGAACCAGAGAGCACAGTCTCTCTTAAAGCACCTTGACTCTTTAGAACAACACACTCATATTTAAAGTGTTGACTATAAAGTAATTGCTCCCACTAAGTTCATTTCTGAATGTGGCATAAGCCAATTGACAAAGCCATTCCTTTGCTCACCAAAACCAGCATCTTGGTATCCACCCACTCTTTGGCCAGATCAAGCATGTCACTCAGAGCTTCATTCCTTACTGGGTTCATATACCTGCAAACTCTGTCTTAGACTCCAATTTCCAGAACTCGGGTACTGCCCCAACTTTATAAGCTCACTGGGTCACAACCTAATCCATTTTGTCTCCAATACTCCTTCATCTAAGAATAGGAAAGAGGCACCCCCACATTCATAACCATTTGAGGCCTTCAGCAATTATTTCCATCTCAAAGACATCCCAGGAGGAAAGAGAACAAGGTCCAGTTTTGGGAGGCCTTTGATATGTATGTTTAGCTCAGAAGTCAAATTAAAAGCTTTTCCTCAGCTACAGCTAGGTAGTGCAGTGGATAGAGCACTGGCCCTGGAGAAGAGAAAACCTGAGGTCGAATTCAGCCTCAGACCTGGGCAAATCACTTAGTCCCAATTGCTTCTCCCCCTTCCCCCCCCCCCCCCCCCCCCCGTAATGGGAATGCAAATTTGGAAGATCTTCCCTGCCCCTAGGTTGAGGTACACCTGGAGCCTAGGGTGGGAGGCTTGTTTTTCAGTAGATACTTTCTGATTGTCCAGTGGGTCCAAAAGGTTGTTACATTCTCTGAGCCAGGAGAAGGCTATATAAGCCCTGATGTGAGGCTTTGTTTTGGGGGCTCACTTTGAGAAGTGTTCTGTGATTTGATCTGTATTCTGGAAAGCCATTGTCCAGGGCCCCCCCGGCTTTGAAAAACCCAGATGTGGAAACCCAGATGTTGACTGGGTATGGATGTAATGGTTGGACAGTTTGGAAATCTGTCTACTTGATCTGTTTCTGTCTTGATAATTCTGCCTGTGTACTTTGAAGTTCGGGGTGCTGACCTTTTCCCCTGAACAAGGTAAACGATATATATTTGACTGATTAAAGTAAGCTTGTTAACCCATCTTGAGTTGCTTTCCTTTATCAAAGCAGATCCAAGAACCTGTGTGAGCAGCCACCCTGCTGACGCTGGGGTGCTTGCTGCTACACCCCCCTAAAAAAAGGTCTTTCCTCTATCATTCAGGAAACCGTTATAGAATGTCTTCCCAGGCTCTAAAGTAGAAAGCTTAGCCCCTCAATTCTAAGTCATCAGGCACTTCCAGACGTAGGCTCAGTAAATGTTCCAAGGAAAAGGTCCTCTTTGACCAAACAGAAGCATAAATTTGTCTCTTCACAACTCCAATGCTCCTAGCTCTCCCTCTGAGAACAAAAAAGAAAATGTCAAATACTTCCCTTCTATGAATCAGACCTTCAAATACTTGAAAACAGCTTTCATATTCCTGCTGTCTTTTCAGTCAAGAAAAAATAGCTGAGAGGCAGAGAGCCAAGATGGCAGATGAAAGGGAACATTTCTGTCATGCTCTCTCAAAATTCCCCCTAAATAATTTTTTTAAAAACATGTCAAGTTGGATTCTAAGCAGTATAACCAACAAAAGTCAGAGTGAGTCACTTTTCTGGTCCAGGACAGCTTAGAGGGACAGAAAGAAAAGTCTGTGGAACTGAAGTGAGGCTGGCCAGGAGTGATACAGAAGTGAGACCAGTTGTGGACCTTGGATGTCATAGCTGTGGTACAAGGAGCTATCAGTGCCTAGAGATAGTAAGGTGATTGAAAAACTGGTCAGAAAGAGATTACTGGGGCCCTTTGTGCTAACAATGGGTGCAGGACTGGGTGCCATTTGGCAATTCCACTGCCCATTACCCAATTCCCAGTCACAATTCAATAGTGAGCACACCTCCTGAGATCATATTGTTGTGGGAATATAGGTGTTTCCGGAACCCCAATAGCCAGAATCCCTAGAAAGCAGTCTGGAATGAATTCACAGACCCAAGCAATCTTTAAGTCAAGATGGCAAAAGTTTATTGACACACTATATAGCAGGCAAGAGTTCTTAGGGAACCTGCAACCTTAAAGGGGGTATATTATAGTTTATGTAAGATAGACATGTATAACATGTGCCAAATATGCCAAGTAGGTGAGTCAGGGCAGAATTAGGGAGTGGCTAAGGAGTGGTCAGTTCTTAAAGGAACATGCACTTTTAATATCTACTACTCAGGCATATTGCCCAGAATTCACTGGGAAATAGCCCAAGGGGGGCTGCATGGAGGTGTGGTTCTAGGCTTGAAACATCACTAAGTTAGTTATTGGTCAGGGATGACTGAGAAAACTCAGGCTGTCCCCATCAATGTCTTGTTATACAAGATAGATGTTAGGAGTAAACTTATATTCCAAGCTAACAAGGGATTCAGGATGTGTATAATGAGCTAGGGAGCATACATATGACTGAGTCTAGGATATATATGATAGGTGTAACCCAGTACACAGCTGCTTCAGCCAGTACATAACTGGGCCAACCTACTAAATCTACAGGTGGAGCTGGCCACTGTAACAGGAAGAGACATAAGTATTTTGCTAGGGCATGCTGCCCTGAGCTGGAGAGAAACTGCCTAAGACAGTGTTTTAAGGCTAGGGAGAAATGTGTTTTTACAAACTGAGGTTCAAGCACAGATTCCCAAGCACCCTATCAATATCACACCTTGGAAACACTGAAAACTTACAGAACTAGCTGTGAAAACAGCATGATATAAAAGCCTGATGCTCAGGACGGTTCCCCAATCCTTCTCTCCCCAAGGTAAGCAGATTCCAGTTCTAAAATAAAGAGTCCTTCCCAGAGGTAAGAATGAAAAAATAGGAGAAAATATGCAATATCTTCTAGGAAAAACAACTGACCTGGAAAATAGATCAAAGAGAGATAATTTAAGAATTATTAAACTAGTAAGAATATCAAATGTGAAAAGCTACTATGATCAAGACAATGATTCAATACAAAGAACCCTTGATGAAAAATACTACCCACTTCCAGAGAGAGGATTGGTGAATTCTGAGAGCAGACTGAAACACAGTTGTTTTTTTTTAAGTTTCTTTATTTTTCTCTGTGTTTTCTTTTGCAACATGGCTAATTAAGGAAATAAATTTTGCATGACTTTACATGTATAATCAATATCATATTGCTTGCCTTCTCAAGGGGTAAGTGAGGGACTGATGGGAGGGAGAGAATTTGGAGCTAAAATTTATTTAAATTAATGTTAGAGGTGGCCAGGTAGCACACCAAGTAAGAGCACTGGCCCCAGTGTTGGGATGACCTGGGGGATTGAATCCAGGCTCAGACACTTAGCACCCACCCAGAAAAACCTGGCCGTGTAACCTTGAGCAAGTTACTTAACCCCAATTGCTTAGGGGTGGCCAGGTAGCTCAGTGAGTAAGAGCACCAGCCCCAGTGTTGGGATGACCTGGGGATCGAATCTGTGCTCTGATACTTAGCACCACACCCAGAAATAACTGGCCGTGTAACCTTGAGCAAGTTACTTAACCCCAATTGCTTTAAAAAAAAATTAATGTTAATTTTTTACATGTAATTGGAAATATTTAAAGAAATAAATTAAAATATTTTTTAAAAAGAATTATTGGAAAATGGTGGAGTAGGTCAGAAAACTTTCAGCTCTACAAATTTCTCCATAGAAAAAGACAGAACATTGCCTCAGAGGGAATGTAGAGCAGTGGAAATAAATAAGTCAGGGTAAAGCAGTTGTTCTTCTAAAACAACCTATAAAGTCCAGGAAAGACCTGACCTCCAGGGGCAGAGATTCAGCTAGAATGAAGTGCTCCAAGCTAGCTCTGCAGAATCAACAAACAATAAGCCCTGAGGGCATCTGAGATTGGGAGGCAGTCTCAGCCTTGGAAACTTTTCATTTTACCATCAGTGTGGGGGTCTGATGACTAAGAAGATTAAAAGTCCTTCCACTGTTGAGGGATGCCAAATAATGCTATGCTGTCCAGACACTTAATTGTAGCCTTCTTTGGTGGGTTGGGGGGGAGGATGAAAAAAAAGTAAAAAGTACCCAGCAGAGAACAAAAGAAAGCTTATAAGGAAGTAAAGAAAAGCTGGGCAGCTTTGAAAGCAATGTGTAGTATTTATTATAGAGATTTTCTTGAAATGGAAATTTATTGTTTTATATTGAATTCTCTCGTGTACTGCTATGTGCATAGCAATGTTTTTTTTTTCTTTTCTTATTTTGTATTTAAGTTTAAAATAAATTTTAAAACTTCTTCACCCCCCCCCAAAATTGAACTACTTGAAAGCCATGGTCAAAAAAATAGAGCTTAGAAATCATATTTCAAGAACCATATTTTTAGAACCAGAGGGAAAGATAGTAAATGAAAGAAGCTACCAAGATCTTCTGAAAGAGACACCAAAATGAAAATTCCCAGGAATATTATAGCCAAATTCCAGAACATCCAGGTCTGGAGAAAATATTTTAAGCAGCCAAAAAGAAACAATTCAAATACTGTGGAGTCATAGGATAACATAAGATTGAGTAATTTCTACATTAAAGAATCAGAGGGCTTGGGATATGATATTCTGGAGGGCAAAAGAGTTACGATTATAACAAAGAATGGATATTTAATGAAATAAAGAATTTTCAAGCATTCCTGATGAGAAGACTAGAGCTGAATAGAAAATCTGACTTACAAATAACAAGACTCAAGAGAAGCATAAAAAGGTAAACAGGAAAGATAAATCATAAGGGAGTTAATAAGGTTAAACTGTTTATATTCCCAAATAGGAAGATGATACACTTAATTCCTAAGAACTCTATTATTATCAAGGCAGTTAGAAGAAGTCAGCATAGACAGAAGGCACAGGTGTGAGTTGATTGTGTTGAGATGATTTTTTTTTTAAATAATGGAAATGTGAGAAAGAGGGATGCACTGGGAGAAGGTGGAAGAGAAAGGAAGAATGTGGAAAATCATCTTAAATAAAAGAAATGTGCAAGGAAGAGTATTTACTTTGGAGAGGGAAAAGTGTGTGGGGGGGAGAATGGGGGTGGGCAGGCAACACAAACCACTCTAATCTGAACTGGTTCGAAGAGGGAAGAACACACACACACACGCGCGCGCGCACACGCGCACACATACCCACTCAGTTGGTTATGGAAATCTATGTTACCCAATAGAGAAGTCACTTAATCCTGTTTGCCTCAGTTTCCTCATCTATAAAATGAGCTAGAGAAGGAAATAGCAAACCACTCCAGTATCTTTGCCAACAAAACCCAAAATGGGGTCAGGAAGAGTCGGGCACTACTAACAAAAACTCCCAGAATCTAACACAGTGCTTAGCACATAGTGGGTGCTTCATAAATGCTTACTGATTGATATATAGGTCTTCCAGATATATAGGTAAAGCCATCTAATACCTAAAAATTAGCACTTGCTAATGTTCTCTGTGAATTTGTTCTGACTGAATGATAAGATGCTGAGAGTTTGGTACCAGCTGGCATCTGGTAACAGGTTGTCATCCTACCTGGATGGTAAATTCTTACTTGGACTATATTTCACTAGATTATAATTGATAAAAATCTTACTTGACTTTGAGAGGAGGAAAGTAACCCACTTGAAATCAGCATGCCCAGACCTGTTTACTGGAGCTACCAAAGCGCATTCTAGTCAAAAGTATAGTGTGATCTAGTAGAAAGAACATCAGAGAAGGAAATACATCATCCTACCATTGCTGAAGAGGTGGGGGAACAGATGAGACAGGACAAAAGGAAGGAGGGAAGGAAGAATTGGGGGGAGTCCTGCCTCTGACACCATCTCACTGGGACAACTTGAGCAAGTCATTTCATTCTCTCAGCCTCAGTTTCCTCAACTGTCAAATGGTTATAATAATTCTTCTTGTATTTACCTCAAAGTTTCAATAGAGTTAATAGATGTGAATGAATTATACAAATGTAAGGTGTTCTTTAAAAAGTGCCCTACCTATTCATCACTGCATAAAGTAAGGGAATATGTCATAATTCCATATACTTTTCATTTGGGAACAATAACTCATTTGTAAATGTTAGAACCTCCACCACCTCCCCCTAATAAATTATATCATATTTATTTTGTATTTTGTCATTCATTTGTTTTGGTCATGTTCAACTCTTTGCTGCCTAAGCTTATTCTTTCCATCTTTTTGGTCTTATTTTTTATAGCTGGCATTTCTAGCGCAGTTTTGAATAGTAATGATAGTAATGGACATCTTTGCTTTACCCCTGATCTTACTGGGAAGGCTTCTGTTCAACCTCATTACAGATAATGTTTGCTCTTGGCTTTAGATAGCTATTACTTATCATATTAAGAAAGGTTCCACTTATTCCTATGCTTTCTAGTGTTTTTAACAGGAATGGGTATTGTATTTTGTCCAAAGCTTTTTTTGTATCTATTGAAATAATCATGTGGTTTTTGTATTAATTATTGATATGGCCAATTATGCTTCTAGTTTTCCTAATATTGAATGAGACCTACATTCTGGTATAAACCCAAACTGGTCATAATGTATAATCTTTGTGACATTTTGCTGTAGTCTCCTTGCAAGTATTTTATTTAAAATTATTGCATCAATACTCATTAGGGAAATCGGCCTATAATTCTCTGTTTTGGTTGTCCCTGGCTAAGGTTAAGATCATGTTTGTATCCCTAGTGCTTCCTGCAGAGGGGGTAGCTATCTCTTTACTGGCATCATGCCTGTCCTCAGATCCTTCATGAAGCCTAAAATGGTCAAGATAGGAACAAAAAGTCTGTCCAATACCAGACAGAAATGTCAAGATCAAGAAAAGCTGGCATAAACCAAGAGGCTGTGACAACAGAGTGTGAAGACAATTCAAGGGACAGCTCCTGATACCCAACATTGGTTATGGAAACAAAATGTTACCCAGTGTATTCACTGAAGTTTTTGGTACACAATGTCAATGAGGTAGACGTGCTCCTCATATGTGACAATCTTACAGATCTAGCCACCCTGTCATCCTCACCTTGGAGATGGTCCTATGTATTCAGCTCTTACTAAGGTTGGAGCCTACAGTTGAGTAACCAGAGGTCTAGGGTCCAGAGGTAAGCTGAGAGTTCTCTTGTTCTGTTGCTCTGATCCATGAATTCAGTGCACAGACTTAAGCTAGATCCTGCAGCCTAGTAACCAAGACAGGGAGTTCCTCCCAGAGGTAAGCCTATAGTTCTATTACTCTAAACCTAGAGAATTTTCTAGCTAGCTAACAGGGCCGAGGCTAGCAACAGTCTTCTAGGGCTCCAACCAGAGGCAAGCCTCCAGTAGTGTTTACTAGACTCAAACCAGAGTCAGGGACCTACAAAGCTCAGCCCAGGAGGCACGACAATCAGACTATGCTCTCGATCAGATCACGTACGGGTCTGCATTAGATGCATTGAAAGTTTATAGCTTCCTAACTGGAGCCACCCCTAAAATCTTCTAAGAATATATTACTTAATTCCTAGAAAAATAGTAATAAGACCCCAGATAATAAAATTTAGGACAACGCAAGAACCCAACATTCCCTCCAGATACATGCTGAGCCTGGCCTTATCACAAAGTCCAAATTGAGGTAGTAAAGCTAGAACAAATAACCAAGAAAAAATAACAACAATAAGGAGCTATTATAAAGCCAGAACTTAACTTCACAAGTTCTTACAAGAAAATCTTGCAAGAAAAACACAACTTGGTCTCAAGGCCAATTAGAATTTGACAACTTTCTAACATGGGGAGAAGAAGCACATGTCCTTTCCTCACATTAATGTTCTGAAAGGTTATCAAGGGAGTTATCTAAAAAACAAAACAGAGGTACTGGAGTGTGGGTTGGTTCTGTTCTAGGGGTTTAATAAGAGAAAGAGAAGGGAGAGTAAAAAAAATAATATATTTGTGTGAAAAGGAAGAAGGGGCTAGAACTTGCTATTTCTGATAAGGAGGGGATGTAAGAAGAATATAACAAGCGATGAAGAAGGGGTGGGAGGAGCCACAGCAAATGAAATTACTCATCAGAAATGAACAGAAAGGGGTTAGACAGAAGCACAAAGGGTTTTGTGTAGAAACTTAACAAAAAACAAAGAAGGCATTTTGGAAGGAGGTATTAAGAGGGAAGATATTGGGGGGTTCGAAGAATGACCAAAAGCAAAACAAACTTCCTTATCTTGAAGTTGGTAGTAAAAGCATGTGTGTGTGTGTGTATGTGTGTGTGTGTGTGTGTGTGTGTGTGTGTGTTGGGGGTAGGGAAGATAAAAGAACCAGAATCTAAGTGGGTGCCTTAGACAACTGGGAAAAGGCATATATGTGGTATATGAATATAAAGGAAAATTATTTCATTTTAAGAAGTGATGAAAGTTTCAGACATTTACTAGCTATGTGACTCTGGGCAAGTCACTTAATCCTGTTTGTCTCAGTTTCCTCATCTGTAAAATGAGCTGGAAAAGGAAATGGAAAACTACTCCAGGATGTTTGCCAAGAAAACTCCAAATCAGTTCACAGAGTCAGACATGACTAAAAATTACTGAACAACAACAAATGTCAAGTTAATTTTATTTTAGTAAAAAGTAAAAGTCAGAAATTTTATCAAGCTTGGGAAACAAGTTCTATCTCCAGTTTTGATCAGCTAACAAATGTCCTTCTCTTCCCTTCCTCCCTTTTTGTTGTTTCCAGATGTGTATACATTTGTTTTTCCCTCCTGCTTTCTGTGAAATTCCATTTTTCTATACTGCTTTTATATTCATATCCTATGTAAGGTTGCTAAGTTGATTCTCTGGGCTCTCTGACTTTGTATACAGATGAACGTATACTCTGAGCATAATAAAACCTTTCCATCATTGATTTGGTGATTGACAGCAGTACCTAATAAACAGATCCTCAGATAATTTTTATCTCAGAAGAATATAAATCTAGAGAGCAAGATGCATTTTTCCTTCTTCCCTGTGGAGCACTACTAAAGTAGCTGCTTGTTGAGTAGATGGATATAAACAACTGAGGGGGTCTGCTTTGTTCGCAAGATATGCAGCCAGGATTTGTCGAAGGGCTTCCTGGGACTTAGCAGGCCTGACAACTCCTACCCAATCCTAGTGATTCATAACAGTCTGTTCAATCCTTTTCAGGCCCAAGTTCATTCTCTTTCATTGTGTGTGGGGAGTGAAAACTTCTCAGGATGGTAGACTTCATTCTTCCCCGCCTTCACTTCTGCTGTCAATCAGCAGTAAGCCCTTTCAGGAATCTTTTGACCTCTACCCTTGTTGGCCACACCCTTATCAGCATTAGGCCCTTTAGGGTTTTCCACCTCCAACCTAGCAGGTAACTTTAGTCTCTCCCTTCTTCACTTTGGCATCTGCCAAATAAGAATAGGTACATTTGAATTGGTTATCCCCCATTTGCCTGTTCTTTGTAAGCCTGCCTCCCAGCCACTGAGGAATAGTGGTGGGCTTCCTTGTTATTTGCCATTGGGGAAGATTTTCTCACTGAGACTTGAGCCCACCTGTCAGCCAATGGGAGAAGAGACAGTGGGGAGTGGGGGGGGTTTACTGCCTTAGGATATAAATTTTTGTTCTGCTTATCCTAAGAAATTTCTTAAATTTTAATTTAACTTAATTAATTAAAATTAATTAGAGTTAATTTTGGATGGAGCTTTTCATCCCAAACAATTGGGAAAACAAAGCAAAATGGGTGTTGAGTAGTTTTGCCTTCTTCTATTATCTTTAACATCCAAAAGAATAAAGGACAGAATATTGTGGATAGAGTAGTAGTGAGATATAAGACAAGTACCTAAAGCCTTTGAGTGGGAAGAAAAAATAAGAAGGAAAAAGTACAAAGTGCTTGGTAATCAAACTTCTAGAACACTTCTGGCTGTCAACAACTTAGAATGCTTTTGCTTCCAAGAGGGTTTGGCAGGAATTTGCTAAGTGTCAATCAAAGGCAGGTAAGGAAGTTAGCTGTCATATTATGAAAAAAGTGTAAAGCCCACTCCAAATAGAACCATGTTCATGAGGGTCCAGGGATTGAGTCCCTGGTTTTTTGGCTTAGTCTTTCTCCAAAAGACTGTCTGCTCCAGAACCACAATTATTAATTCTGACATTGAGGGGTGGGGGTGGAGGGGAAGAATTATGTAGAGCCTCTGCCCTGGAAGGGTACATCTGTAGTCAGGAAGGGGTGAGAAGGTGAGTCTGTGTCCCCACATTGTGCTGATTTCTCAATGCCTGGAAAGAAATGAAGGCTGGAAAGTAACAGGCAGAGACCAAAGTATGTTGGTTCAAAAAATTTCCACCATTACTTTCTTAAGTTTATAGGCTCTAGGACACAGACACAAGAGCAATGGGACCCATCAGGGATGGTAGCCTACAACTAAGGAAGGAAGAGAAGGCAGTCACATTGTAGATGTGTGGTTGTGGGGCAAGGGGTGGCATGTGGTGGTACAAGGCTGCTGGAAGAATATGAGTATAAGGGAAAGTAAGCCAGAGAACCACTGCAGGGAGAAAGTGTGTCCCCTTGCATATCAGTTCCTTAGGGAAAAGCCAATCTTGCCCTGCTTTGCTTATGGCTCTGGATAACCTAATCTTCACTTCCTAGCATGTCTAGGAACACTTAAAATGGTATCCACCTCCCACCTTGGAGATTGTGGACTAAATAGTTTAGACATCAAACTACACTATGACATGTGTGAATAACACCCCCTTCCATTCTGATTTCACTTTGGGGTCCTCACAACACTAACATCTATGCTTTGTATTATCAGATATTTTATTACATTTTCTAGTTGGTTTTCTAACTGCATCTATCTTCTCTTGAAATTGAGTTTTCTAGAATAGCAAGGCCATTTTCTAATTTCTCCAGCACCCAGTAAAGTGCTATCCACATAACAGGTTTTCAGGGAGTATTTTTCTCCATAAAGGAATAAAAGTCCAGGATTCCTCCAATTCATATTCCTTCCCTCAAGATCCACTGGGAAAAGGGGTTGGAGGAGGTATGCACTTGACCTTATGGCCTGGTTCTGAGCAAGATGAGGCAAAATTTTCATCTATCAGAGCCCTGGGACAGAGTTAAAGATACAAGGAGCTAGCCTTGGCAAGAAGAGCCACTTGTTCAGAAATTGAAGCAAATGAAAAAATTACCATATTCCAGCATCCACCTTACCCTCCCCGATCCTTTCCCCTATTAGAACCCTCTACTCCAACTGGACTTATTACTTGTATAATCTTAGACAAAGTACTTAAAACTGCCTGGGCCCCATCTGTAAAATAAGGGAGATGGATTAGTGTCTCAGAACCTTTCCAACACTGATACCATTGACTCCTGATTGTCCCTCTAATCTGACCAAAGGCTGTACCTTTGCTCAGAGTTCCTAATCTTTATTGCCCTCCCCCTTCTCCATTTATTAAAATCACACCCAATTTTCACACCCCGTCTCTTCTAAGAAGCCTTCCCTGACAGACTAACCCAGCCCAAAACAAATCTCTCCTACCACTAAGCTACTACTTAATGTCTGTAAACTTCACTAAGTACTTAACTGCATCATAAGGTACTTAACCATATTATGTACTGTTAGTATTTTTAGCTAGCTCCACCCACCCTTCCTTCCTTCTTAATCCACTCAACAGGAATATAAACTCTCTTTCAGGACACAGGCCATGACATTCATCTTTATAATAATCTTCATGGTCCAGGGGAGGCCAGGTAGCACAGCAAGACTGGCCCCAGAGTCAGGATGACCTGGGACCTAATCCGGGCTCAGACACTTAGCACCCACCCAGAAACACCTGGCTGTGTAACCTCAAGCAAGTTACTTAACCCCGACTGCTTTAAAAAATAATAATCTTCTTGGTCCATAGTACAGTGTCAATAATTAAATGTTTTTGAAATGATTAACATATTTCCTTATTTTCCATAGCTGACAAGCCTTCCATGGGCTGACTAGAAAACTCCATGTTTAAGTAGCACTAATTGACCTCATTCATGCTTCAGATTTCTGACTTGGCCACTCCAATGGAGAAACAGTCTTTTCAAAGTTTCAGTTTTGGTGATATCATAAGTAAATTTGGAAGCATGGAAAAATGTACCTGTCAGATCTATGGATAAGGGAAATTTATGATGAAACAAAAGCTAGAGAGGATCACAGGAAGTAAAATGGATAATTTTTATTACTTAAAATTAAAAAGGTTTTATACAAACAAGACTAATGCAGCCAAAATTAAAAGAGAAGCAGGAAATTAGAGGGGAAAATTTACAGCAAGTTCCTCTGATAAAAGCTTCACTTCTCAAATATGTATATAGGTTTGTATAAATCCATATATATTTACAAAACTTATAAATTTATAAAAATAAGAGCCTTCCTGAAATGAATGGTCAAAGGACATGAAGAGGCAGTTTTCAGAAGAAATCAGAGCTATCAAGCCACAGGAAAAATGCTCTAAATCACTATTAATTTAATGCAAATTAAAACAACTCTGAGGTACTACCTGACACCTATCAGACTGGATGCTGGAGGGGAATGGGGAAAAATTGAGACTCTAATGCACTATTGGTAGAACTGTGTCCAACCATTCTGGAAAAACGATCTGGAACTATGCCCAAAGGGCTGTAAAACTTCATACTTTTTAACTCAACAATACCACTACCAGGTCTGTTTCCCAAAGAGATCAAAGAAAAAGAAAAGGGACACAAGTATAAAAAAATATTTTTAGCAGCTCTTCTTGTCATGGCAAATAATTGAAAATTAAGGGTACTCCCATCAACTGGGGAATGGCTAGACAAGTTGTGGTACATGATTGTGATGGAATACTATTGTGCTATAAGAAACAATGAAGGAGATGAGATGGCTTCAGAACAACCTGGAAAGAATTATATAAATTCTTTATATATATATATATAAATTATATATAAATTCTGATACAAAGTGAAGTGAACAGAACCAGGAGAACATTGTGTACAGTAACAGCAATATTGTAATGATGATCAACTATGAAAGACTTAGCTATTCCAATCCAAGGCAGTTTCAAAAGATCCATGATGAAAAATGCTATCCGCCTCCAGAGAGAGATCTAATGAACTCTGAGTAAAGACTGAAGATACTTTTTTCACTCTATTTTTCTTCTTGTTTTTGAAACATCTAATATTGAAATGTTTTACATGACTTTACATGTATAATCAATATCATAATGCTTGCTTTCTCAATGGGGGGAGGGAGAGACTGGTGGGAGAGAATTCAGAATTCAAAATGTAAAAAAAAAATGCTAAAAATAAACAATTTTTCTTCAAAGTTTTCCTTTTGGAAGATATTCCCTAGTGGCCAGTGAAAAGCAGCACCAAGTAGTGAAGAGTAAAAGACACAATCTCTCATTATCTTAGATAACTTTAATTTGCCTAACAGTTGCTGACCTTCACAGGTTCAGATGCAGAGAAAGAGAGAAAGAAAGGGAGAAACGGGAGGAGAGATGGTAAGAAGGGGTGAGGGGGAGAGATGGAGATCGAGAGGGGGAGTGGGAGAAAGGGAGAGGGAGAAAGAGAGGGAGGGGGGAGGAAGGGGGGGAGAGAGAGACAGAGAGAGAGGAGGGAATTTAATTGTTTATTCTAAAACCCCCAAACACAATTATTTCCATCCTACAAGAGATCCAAGCAGGTTGGTCCAGCAGTTCCTGTGGTGATTGGGAGAGGGAAAGATTAGGTAAAGAACCTAACCAAATTCTCCATTTGACTTTCCAATGGGACTATTCAATCCAAATGATGGCCAACATATCTCTTTGAAGGAAATACTGGAGAAGTTTCCCTCATTCTTAAATCAGTCCTGGATCATGTAACCCCCATTTTGTCTTAAGATTCAACCACTATAACTAAGTATAACAGAGATTCATAGTTTCATATATGATCCTCTTTTCCTGTTCTTTTTTCTAATATGGAAAATGTTTATGTTTGCTGATGCTTGTCCAGTTCACAATAAAAAAAGGTTTAAAAAATTTTTTTCTGAAACCTGGGTAAAGAGACTATTCTATTGGCTTCTCTGGAAGCCAAGAAGTTTAAGAAATACACAAGCTGTCCTATACTCCTGGACCAGCTATGTAAAATTCCTATAGGACTGGAGAACCTACGAAGCAGCCTCTATACACCATTCAGGGTACTCTGCCCTGCTGGGATAGATGCCAGGCTCTTGTGTCACCCAGCTCAGGAGCTCTAAAGATAATACTTGCTTTCTCAATGTGGGGGAGGAGGGGACTGAAAGAAGAGAATTCAGAACTCAAAATATAAACAAAAAAAGAATGCTAAAAAGAAATAAACAATTCTTCTTCAAAGTTTTCCTTTTGGAAGATAATCCCTATAGTGGCCAGTGAAAAGCAGCACCAAGTAGTGAAGAGGAGTAAAAGACACAATCTCTCACTATCTTAGATAACTTTAATTTGCCTAACAGTTGCTGACCTTCACAGGTTCAGGTGCAGAGAAAGAGAGAAAGAAGGTGGGGGAGGGGGGGAAGATGGAGAGAAGGGAAGAGGGGGAGGGGGAGAGAAGTGAGGAATGGGGACAGGACGGAGGGGACGCAAAATAAGGTACCAGAAGCAACCTCCATGCATAGAAAGCTAGGAGGATATCATTAAGCAAAGGGTTTGTGGAAGACCTGAGTTTTGTCTTAAGAAACTCCTTGAGGACGGACTATTTTTTAGTTTTTGTTACTTAATCTCTAGTTCCTGGCTTGGTACACAGCAGGCACCTAACAAATGCAACTCTCTCTGCTGCATGGGGCAGTCAAACGTGGGAATCCAGAGCCTAGAGAAAATGCATGACTGCAGTTAGGAGACAGGTCTCCTGGAATGGTGGGTGAGTCTCCCGGCCCCTCAGCTGAGCCCAGCCTTCTCTAGGTCCTCAGGCAGGATGCGGCCCTTCTTGCGAGCCTTGGCCTTGCGACGCTCTATCTTGGCCACCTTCTTCTTGTGCAGGTTCTGGCGCCGCTTGTCCTGCCGCCGCTGCATCTTCTCCACCACGTGGGCCGTGCGCTTCTCCCACTGCCGCTTCCTCTGGGCCCGGCGCTTCTCCTTGCGTTTCAAGGCCACCTTCAGAAGCTCTTCATTGTCACGGATTTTCACGCCTTCAGCCTTATACAGAAGGTTTGTCCACTTCATTTTGGTCTCCATCTCCCTTGCCTTCTCCTCATCCTGTTCCTTCAGCTCCTCCAGCTTGTTCTTTCGGGCCTGCACACGCTCCAGCAGCTGTTTGTAGTTCTTTCCCGTCAGCGGGGTCAGGTTCCCCTTCACACGCTGCCTCTTTTCCTTTTTCTTCTGGGCTTTACTGACTGGCCCCTCACTTACTTCCAACTTGTTGAATACCAGTTCGGTCAGGCCCTGTGGATTCCCCTTTGGGGGCTCTGGGTTAGCCTCCTTGACTTCAGCTTTGGCTTCAGCCTTGGCTGCCTTCTCCTTGGCCCTGAGCTCCTTGCGTTTCCGCTTCTTCCTCTCCCGTTCCTGTTTCCTGCGCTGCCTCTTCTCCAGTGCTGCAGGAGACAGGTCTTTGGTGTGGCCCTGGAGGGGTCAAATGAAGATGAGAATTCCAAAAGTGGCAGTGGGAGAGGAGCATGGAGTGTTAGAGTTAGGGTCTTAGTGATCACCTATTCTAATCCCCTCCACCTCCACTGTAGTTTACAGATGGGGCAATAAAGCCTAGAGATAGGAAGAGGCTTGCTCAAGCTCACACAGAAAGATAACAGCAGAGCTGGGTCTAGGATCTAAGTCAGTACTCTTTCTCCTATACCATGCTACTTCAGTAGGATACAGGGGAGAACGAAGGGGGCTCTACCTACATACCATATTGAATGACTTTTAAAATTGCCTTCCCCTCCTCCATATGGCCCCCAATACTCTTACCCATAAAACGAGGGAGCATAATCCTGCCCTGCTGGGTTGCTGTGTGCCAATCTCATGTATGGACTCTAAAGGCCTAATCAGAGCAGTTGAAGAAAAATGAATCCATATAGATTCAGAAACATGAATTTATAATTTGTACAGTAAAGAGTCTTTAGACCCTTTTATTTATTTATTATTACTATTAATTAAATAATATCTTACACTTATTTTTTTGCAGGGGAGAAGGCAGGGCAGTTGGGGTTAAGTGACTTGCCCAAGGTCATATGGCTAGTAAGTGTTAAGTATCTGAGGCAGGATTTGAACTCAGGTCCTCCTGACTCCAGGGCCAGTGCTCTATTCACTGCACCACCTAGCTGTCCTATAGCTTACACTTTTGAGGACCTGGGTTCCTCTGTCATTTAGTATCTATGTGACCTTGCCAAATCCCATAAACTGTCTGGATTTCAGGTTCCTTTTTTGCAAAATGAAAGAAATGACCCTATGTCCCAGCTCTGAATCTACGAATTAATACTGCTCTTTAAGGTTTGCAAAGTACTTTCCTTACATTGTGTCATTTAACTCTTACAACAGCTCTATGAGGCAGAAGCTACTATTCTCTCCATTTTACAGATGAGAAGACTGAGAAGGTAAGTAATTTGCCCAGGATCACACAGTTAGTGTCTAAGAGGGTTTTGAATCTCTCTTCCTTGTTCCAAATACAGCGCTCTATTCACTAAGCTAGGCTGCCTTTTGAAACAATGCTAAACACAGTTCAGATCTCTTCATCTGCTCTTGTCAAGTCTTTAAGATTTCAGGAATGTTGGTTTTAACAACTAGCTAAGAGACAGATTATATAGAAAACCACACCTTCTCTTTTCTCCTCTTCAGTGTCTGGACTGTAAGCTCTTTGACTAGACTCTAAGCTCCCTAAGGGCAGTGAGCTTTTCAGCACAGGAGGTGTTTAATAAACACTAGTTGAAATGTTAAGTAGAAAGAATGAAACCTGAAACAGAATCCTGGGTAATTATATCGCCCAAACTTGGCCCTAGAGAAGAGGCGAGAATATGTAACTCCTAGGAGATGGGGAGAGGTCCTATGGGTGTGTAGAACACAGCATATAGTCAGATACAGAGGACGTGTTGGTTGTTTTGGCCAAACTGCTTTTCCCTCTCCTCTTTCTCAATGTTATAAGGATAGGGGCAGGGGGAGTAAATGAATGTAATAACAAAATACAGCAATAAAATAAAATAACACTAAAATAACAAAAACAAAAAGCTATTTGTTGAATGAATGAACATATGCAAGGAAAGAATACTCAATAAAGATAGCATTTCTATTTATAAGACCTAGAGAAGCCCATACGTGATTGAGTGATAAAAAGAGAGGGTTTGTAGATGATAAACCTACCTGACCACTGGCCTCCTGTATTTTCTCATGCAGCCGTTGTCGAAGAATGTCCATGGCTAGGAAGGAGCCTGGTTTGCTTGCAGGAACAACTGTCAAAAGGATTTGAGTCAAGAATTACTTTAGAAAGAGTATGCACAGTGAGACACATTTTTGGACATAGCCAAGATAGGAATTTTTATGCCTGATTATGCATATTTGCGATGTGGTTTGATCCTTCCCCTGGTGCTGGGGAAGGGAAGGGGAAAGAGGGGAAGAAGTAGCAAATGTGCTGATAATTGAAAAATGTTTTAATTTAACTTAAAATCCTAAAAAAAAAAAATATGTAAGGCTTAACAGTGATAAAAAGAGGCCTGGAGACCTGGGTCCTTCCTAGTTTTAGTTTTGCTACTTATTCCCTGTCTGATGTTGAGACAGTCACTTCTCTCTGAAGAATATCTTCCCTGGTCTGCAAAATGAGGGAATTGGACTAGATGGCCCCTAAGCCGCCCCCACCTCACCCCCCAGCTCTGACATTCTGGGATACTCATCTTAGAGCTGGGTCTGCCTCTTCTCTCCCTGTAGGGTATCTGTCGCCACCTTGTGTTCCAGCAATAATTACAGAATCCCAGATGGGAAGGGACTGATAGGATGACTACTCCAACCCACACTTGAGCCCGAATCCCCTTTATGTTATGCCCAACAAGTAGACATCCAGCCTTTCCTTGCAGCTCTCCAGTAAGGGGAAGCCACAATCTCCAGCGCTGGCCTACCCCACTTTCTGATAGCTCTAAATGCCAGGAAACTGTACCGGGCCTAAATTTACCTCTCTGAAACTTCAACCCTGAAGCTCCTAGCTTTGTCCATGGAACCCCCTCTTCTATGTAGCAACCCATCAAATACTTGAAGACTGTTCTCATGTACCCATTAAGTCTTATCAATCAAGGATCATTGCTCCATGTTTCATTTATAAGGCACTCTATACATACAGAATCACAAAATCTAGAAAGGCCTAGCCCAGGGGTGGGGAACCTGTGACCTCGAGGCCATATGTGGCCTTGCAGCCCTTTGACTGAATCCAAACTTTTGTTCTATAAAACTTGGACTCAGTCAAAAAGGCCACAGCCACCACTGGCTAGTCTGACCCTTTCATTCTACAAATGGGGAAGGAGACCTAGAGAGGGGAAGTGATGCCCACAAAGTTGAACAGCTCTTGGCAGACCAGAACTCACATATCCTGATTCCTAATTCAGTGTTCTATCACACCAAGCTATCTCTGAAGTCAAAGGGGTTTGGTGAACAAGTTCACACTTCCCTCCCCTCTCCTTTTCCTTCAAGGGTTCAAAATTTCTAACCTTCATTTCCCGTAAAATGAAGCCTTCACCTCTTTTTGGTTTATTCTTACAAGTCACCTTCTCCCAAATCTTGGTCATTTCAGATCCTCATATCTACCTTGTGACTATTTTGACCAAAGTTCATCAGCCAAATATCCATGACATTCTAGATCAAGACATCCTATCAATTCTAGAGTATTAGAGCTAGGCCCTGTTCCACTAAAATCCTCCTCCAATGCCAGTGTGGCAGCCTGGCACAGCAAGGAAAGCTGCTGTAACAGAAAGAAGAGTGATGCTGGAGTCAGAGGTGCAAACCCCACTGCTGACGCTCACTCCTTGTATAGGGCACTTACCTGCTCTGAGTCCTCAGCTTTCTCATCTTTAGAGTTAGGCAGGTGCCCTGTAAGGTCGCTTTTAGCTCTAGATCTACGAACCTACAATCCTTACCATGGCAAGATGACAATTCTGGGTCCCTGAAGACTATTATAAGGGAAAACAAGCTTTGGCAGGTCCTCCACCAAGCTGAAAAGGGTCCCAATGTGTATCTGGTGAGGGACTAGAATCCATGTGTTCCACCTCCCAGGAGAACACTCTGTCATGCCTCTAGCACAGAACATATGCTTGGTACAAGGACCAGACAATGTTTCCCAAATCCATCTCACCTACCATCACACTGGAGCCTCTCACCTGTGGGGCCTCCCCTGGAGCTGGAATCTGCCTTCCCCACTGTGACTGCAGGTTTCTTGGCACTAAGAGCTTCAGATTGCTTGCTGTCAGAGGGCTTATTTTGGACCCCCTTGGCCTTTTCATCTTGCTTCTGGAATTTCTTTTTCTGCTCCTTCTTTTTCTTCTTCTTCTTTGGGGGTCCACCAGTTTCTAGATCACCAGGTTTGGGAGCTAAAACAAAAAAGAGAGAGAAAAGTGACTCTAGTTCCTGTGACACAACAGGAAACCTAAGACCTTTGGGCCATTTTGGGATAGTAGAAGAGGTAGGGTGGTGCAGCAGAAAGGGCCCTAGGTTTGGAGTAAAAAGACCTAGGCCTGAATTCCAGTTTCATTGATGATCTCTTCTCTTTCTTCCCATTCAAAATTCTGTGAGTAGGATGGAAGGACTCTGAAGGAGCTGGTACACAAATCTCAACTCCAACCTTCACACTTTCTCCACCCCGCCCCCTTCTTTGAATTCCTATAGTACAGACTATTTTATACCACACAATTCATTCATTTTCAGTCGTGTCTGACTTCTCATGACTCTGTTTGGGTTTTCTTGGCAAAGAGACACAAGAGTGGTTTGCCATTTCCTTCTCCAGATCATTTTACAGATGAGGAAACCAAGGGAAACAGTTAAGTGACTTGCCCAGGGTCACACAGCTAGTAAGTGTCTGAGGCCAGATAGGAATTTAGGAAAATGAATCTTTATGACTCTAGGTCTGTTACCTGATAGCAGTTGAACTTCAACACTATGCTTTAGTCACTATCCCACCCTGGAAACTACCTCTGCCATCCCAGCCCCCTTCTCCCACTGGATATCTCTGACTCACTTCATTTTGGGGAGGGGCCCATGTTGGCCATCTTTCATTTCCCTCTTGGTCCTTCTTCTGACTCTTCAGGTTTCATCACAGGAACCCCAATAACAACTTTCCCTCTCCTGCCTTCCACTTCAAGTCTTTTTTCTGTGTTATCTTTCTCCCATTAGAATGTAAGCTTCTTAAAAAGGCAGAGACCATCTTCCTTTTTATTTTCATTCCTATCCCTAAATTAGCACAATGCCTGGCACACTCAATAATAAATGCTTGTTACTGGGCAAAGAGCTGGGCAGAGAATAAGTGCCCAATAAATAATAACTGTTGATTGATTACTTTTACAACCTACTTCTAATTTGTCTGTAGGAAAAAAAAAAGATCTCAGATGACAAAAGAATCCACTTGGTAGATAACTGTGCTTTGATTCTAAGTAATAACAATAATAATCCATCACCACCATACTTTTTTGAATTTATGATTACATTGATATCAAGAACTCTCAGATGAAGAAATTCTCCTACCTACTCAGCAACACAAAAATAGTAAACCCTTAGATTTGCAGATATATTTAACATGCATTTTCTCACTTGACTTTCATAATAGCTCTGTAAAGGAGACAAAGCAAGACTGAAGTTCAGAAACGATAAATGTTTTGCCCAAGTAAATGACAAACCTGACCCTTGAACCTAGATTTCCCTAACTCCAGCATTCTTTCATTTGGACCACTGTGCCTCTTAACCTAAGAAGGAGGTCAATGTGATCTAGTGATAAGGTTGGTGCCCGATGGGAAAGAAGAACCACAGTGATTTTATTATTCTAAGAACTATATAAATTACCCCATTTTCGTTTCTGTGGCTCTGAAGTCTGCTGGGAACAGATTTTCTTAGCTAGATTCTGCAGGTAGCAGTCTTTGGCCAGCAGTGTCGCCATTGGGAAAGGGAAGGAATCACTGAATCCTGTTGTAAAATCTCAACTGACCCTTCAGAGGCATAAGGGGTCCCTGGAAGAGTTTTTCCAGTTTTCCTGGAGTGAGAAAAAGAAACAAGAGTTGGTTGGGAAGAAGCCACGTGCCCAAGACAACAATTTGTCCTTTCACAGGGATCCCCTTGTATCTAGGGTAGAAGATGCCCTATCCAAGAGGGCCCAGAGAACACTACTCCCCCCACCCCCATCACACTTAACCTCTTCCCCACCAAAAACAAACAAAAAAAATCCTCTAAAAAACTGCTTACCCCACACTTGGGGCAATACACTCTGAAGTAGTGCTCTAATCCTTTGTGTGTGGGGGGGGGCCTCCATTGGGGGTTGGGCAGTATTTTTTCCACACAGAAAGGAGCCTCTACACAAACAAGCTTGTTTTTGTGTAAATGTCTCTGTGTGTGCATCTGTGTCTATTGATCTGTGTGGTTAAATGCATATTTATCTGTTTCTATTTGAGACTGTCTAGCTGTAGATCTTTGCCTATTGTTTCTCTGCTTTCTTAGACATCTGCATGTCAGTGTCAGTCAGCTAATTATTTATTAATTATAATAATTATTTGTTAAGCCCTACTATGTCAGGCATTGGGTTAAGCTGGAGAGACAGAGGAAGGCAAAAAGTGGGTCCCTATTCTTTTTTTTTTTGGAGGGGAGAAGACAAGGCAATTGGGGTTAAGTGACTTGCTCAAGGTTACACAGCTAGTAATCCAGGGTCCCTATTCTTGAGGAGCTCACAAGTGTCCGGGTGTCTGTACCTGTTTATGTCACTCACCACTCCAAGTATATGAAGCAACATGGAAAGAAACAGTAAAACCTCTCTTACCTTGGTTTAAAAATGAAGGGAATGGAAGGAAGGAGGGAAGGACCACATCAGGGGTTCCTAACTTTTTTTGTATAAATGGAACTCTTCTCAAAATAATGGTTTTAAATGCATAAAACAAAATAAATAGGATTACAAAGGAAACAAACCGTATCGAAACACAACCACCAAAACATTCTTTAAAAACAAGCCCATGGACTGTAGGCTAGCAATCCCTGGACTAAAATACTCTGAGAGGAGCATCCGTGGACCCGGGGAGGGGAAGAGGGAGGGAGAGAGAGTGGGTGTGATAGAGAGACGCAAAGAGACTCAGAGACCGATAAAGATTGGCGAGAACGTGTACGTACGTCCCGGTCCCTGCGTCTTTGTAGGTGTGCGAGAGCACCCCACTGGTGACAGAGGGGGGCGAGGAAGCCGGGGAAGAGCCGGGAAAGGAGACGCGGTGCGCGGAAAGGAAGGCAAGAAGCTGGGAAAGGGGGTAGTGGAGGAAAAGCGCCCCCCCCCCCCCGAGGCGCGCAGCAGGGAGTCGGAGTGACCCGGTACCACCCACCGAGTCCGAGGAGCACCACCGACTACTTACCCGGCCTCTGGCGGGCGTGCAGTCACTTCCTTCCTGGTAAACCCACATGGGCAGGAAGGACTAGAAGACCGTCGAGTCATGGGAGAGCTATGCTCGATTGGCCGTGTCTAGGAGGCCGGCTATAGAGTGGGAGGGGGTGAGACCTCAAAGGATTGTGGGCTGCTGGAGGACTGCCGGAAGGCTCCGAAGGAGAGTATCCAATCAGAGCTTCTCCCTAGTCGCGAGGTTGAATGGATTTAGAACGGTGGGTGTCTGTGCTGGTAGGACCTCAGCCCTAGAGCGTTAATTTTACGATCCTAGCATTGAGCTAGTTAGGCGCAGAGAGTGAAAAGAGAGGCCCTCAAGGAGCTTACATTCTAATGGTAGGAAAAAAAAACCATCTCTTAAATAGCCACGTGTCTTAAATGTGCACATGTATGCAAATATACATTGTGTATATCTGTAAATGTGCTCGTTTATCTTAAAGGTACATATTTATCTTCATCTTATCTTTGAATGTAAACTCCTTGAGGGCAGGGACTGTACGCACGCACGCAGATCAGATAGATGGAATTTTAAATCCTACATGAAAACTTAGAGGACTCTTTCCTGAGCCTCCCCACTCCAGTTTTAATATATCTCCACCACCAACCCCATCATCCCGCGTTGGAGGACATTGAATTTGTCATTTCATAGGTATAGGGAGTTTCTAGTGAGGAACTTCCTTAACTAATGAATGTCTACACCTGTTCTACAATGTATAACCTACAGTTAGTTACCTAGGGGTACAGAGGGATTAAATGACTTGCCCAAGATCACACAGCTAATATGTGTCAGAGGCAGGATTTGAAACCGAGGTCTTCCTTCTCTGAGTAACTGCCTCTACTTTGTATGTGCCTATATGTGTTTTGTATATGATTGAGCAGAGTGACTAGTAACCAGACAGGGAGGAGCTCAGTCAAAAAAAGGTTAGGAGAGGGGCAGCTAGGAGGTGCAGTGACTAGAGCAGGGCCCTGGAGTCCAGAGGACCTGGGTTCAAATGTAACCTAAAACACTTGACACAATAGCTGTGTAACCTTGGGCAAGTCACTTGACCCCAATTGTCTTGCCTTCCCCCCTCCAAAGGAAAAAAAAAAGAGATAGTATCTGGTAAAAGTAGGTGATCAACAATATCAAATCCTGCCGAGAAGTGGAGAAGGATATGGATTGGAAAAAGAATGTTTTGGCAAACAGATCAATTGGAAACTTTGGAGAGCAGTTTTAGTTGAGTGCCAGGGTCAGAAGTCAGTTGGCAAATGGTTGAGGAGAGGAACCAGGATATGTTACTAGGTAGTCAACCAACTACTTAAGTCAACAAATCAACTAGCATTTATTCTATTCCATACACTGAAATATCCTTGACATTTATATCCTTGGAGACTGGTTGTTGTTTTTGGTCCTTCCTTCTGGAAAAAGAACCAGTGACATCACCAGCATGATATCATGACTTGCTAGTGGACTGGATAAGTGAGGCAGAGCTTGGAAAAGTCATCATCAGTCTCAATCTCTCCTCAAGAATCATGGAGCCCAGTGGGAAGACAAAGGGCAAGATGACAGTCAGTGGTCCATGAAGCAGTGGGTGACCTTGGCCTTTCTAAATTAAGGTCTATTCCAGGTCTCCATCTTCACAGGACACATTAAGGGGAAAAAAAACCCCAGCCCAACTCTCAGGGGAAACAGAATTTTCTTCACCAATCCTTGCTTTCTAAAGGTGGGTTCACAGCGCTATTGAAACAATTAGGGACTCAAATCGCTTAAAAAATTGGGAGTCAAATTGTCCAGATTAAGGAGTCAAGACTATTGAGTCAATTTGTCAAAATTAAAAAGTCAAAATTGGGAAGCTAAAATTAGGCAGTCAACTTGTCTAAATTAAAAAGTCAAATTTTCAGTTTTAGGGAGTCAGAATTAGGGGATCAAATTGGCACAATTAGAAAGTCAAAATTAGTCGATATAAGACAAATTATCAAAATTATGATCTCAAATTGTAAGAAATGGGGATTAGGGAGTCAATTAGTCAAAAACAGAAAATCAAAATAAGGGAGTCAAATTGTCAAAATTAAAGAGTAGAATTGTTCAACTGTCTCCAGAGGGGCCAGGTGACCATAGCCTAGGTGGCAAACTATTACTCTCAGACTTAAAGGTACAGGACACCTAATAAACCTCACAGAAGAATGAGAATTTCTTCCCCCATTTGTTCTTGTACTTGCAATGTGTTGGGTGTGGTTGTGTTGGAGAAAATCCTCATGATTTGCTCTATTATGGAAGAGGGTGGGATGGAAGTTCACATACCCCTTAGAGGCAAGTCATGGTCAGCACTCGGAAGCCCATTTACCTTCAATACTTCTTAGCCTAACTATGTATATGTCAAATGATTAATACCCTTTCTCTTGTTTTGTCATACTAGTAGAATGTAAGCTTGAGGGGACTGAATATCTCAATTTTGTATTTGTATCCCCAGTGCCTTACAGTGTCTAACACACAGTTGGTACTTAATAAATGCTTGTTAATTACTTAAGGGGTACATCACAGACATGATTTTCCCCAGGTCTAGCATGTTGACTATCTAGGTATTCCTTTTTACCTAATTTGACGGTTGGTTAACTTTTTCAAACCAAGCACAAAATTCGTCATACTACCAGGGGTTTACAGACTAGTGAGACAAAGTTTATTCACAGAATAAGGGACATCAATTTTCTTCCTTCTTAGGAACTCTAAGATTGTTGAAGCTGAGTTCTAGTCCTGGCTGTTACTCTGTGACCTCAGACAAGTTGTCTAGGTCCCAGTTTGTAAAATAAAGGACATGGATGGGATTTAGTAACTAGATTAGATCAAGTTTCCTTCAAGTTCTGGTATTTTGTGTTCAATTGTGTTTTTCTTTAGAATCACCTCCTGATTTAGGTTATCTGGAATGTAAGCTCCATGAGACCAGAGATCTTTTCACTTTTGTCTTTGAACCCCCAGTAACTATCAGCATCTGGCACATAGTAGGCACTTATTTATAATGCTTGTTGACTGGACTCCATCTCTACAGATTACTGAGTTGTTCACTCTTTCTCTACCAGATGATACAGTGGAAGGAATTATTTTCTTTTCTGTCCCCCCCTCCCTCATACCAGGACTTAGCTGCACATCACTATCCCCCCAAGCACATCTCTGATGTTAGAGGACCAGCAAACATCCTCTCCAACCTCTGAGTTCATGCATAAATGGGGACTGAGAAGAGAAACACAATACCAAAGGTTCATGATTTATTTATTCAACAGTCTAGTTACAAAAATAAAGAGAATCACTGTGGGAAATAAATGGTAAATTACAGTGTAATCCAGTCCCTCTGTCCACCTGAGCCCTAGGGAACATTTCAAGGAGCCACCTTTAATACAGAACTTCCCATGAAAAAGTGACTCTATGTCAAGTATTTCTCTTGTGAGATGAAGCTGCACTAAGTATGGTTTTGCTCACTGACAGTAGCAAAATCTGCTCCACAAATGTAAATTTGTATTGTGGCCTCTATGTGTGCTGCCTAAGTTAATATCACAATCTTCATATATCTACTCACAAATCTAAGCATTTATGGCCCCTCCCCCCATCTCTCTGTCTCTCTCATACACACACACACACACACACACACACACACAATGAAATCTACAGTTATCTTCCTCCTAGCTCTATTATCCTTTAATGGATCAGAGTGGAGGAATTAGACTCACGAATAGCAGTCCCCTTGGACAGCTGAGGATGTAGCCTAGTTTTCCCAACTCAAAAGTGTTGGGCTCTGCCTAACAAATTCCCCAACCCCCTCCCATAATGCCTACAGTCTTACTCCAATTTCAGGAACAAGGTGACTCACTAAAGAAAGGTTAGGCCCAGGAAAAGGAAATGTGGTTTAATGGATGGCCTGGGCACCTGGACTCTATCCCTGAGGCTGAAGGAGAGGGGAATAAAGGAGGGGAAGACTCAGACTGAAATACTAACGTGTTGCTCTCCAAAGTGACACCCTGTGCCCAAAGGGGCAGCTGTTGGCTGTGGTAGCTGGAGTCAGCAGCAAGCACCTTTTGACAGCATCAGGACTGGATCCTGGTCAGGCATGCTCCGTGGGACCTGAGCCAGGCCCGTTGACGTGAGGGAGCCCTGGTGTGGTCCCCTGCACAGGGGCCATGCCAGGCTCTGCAGAAGACAATAGCAGAGGTGCTGAGAGGCCATCAGGGGAGAAGGAGGTGAGGTCCTGCCTCCAGTAGGCTTCACACAGGGGCAGATCAATTGTGTCGCAAAGACTGTAGCTTTTCCATAGTCAAAAAAAACCCCAGGAAGAAAGACAGCAGGAGCAGGGAGAGGTGTGAAGGAAGGGGAAAAGGGAATAAAAGGAAAAAAAAAAAAGCAAGACAGAAGCAGAGCATTTAGAAAACAGTACCAATCCTTGAAGAAATCCCTACCCACCCAAACCTGACTGACTGCTTCCTAATTCCCACATCTTGGCCTTCATGAAATGGCCTCACCCTAAACAAACAAACCTGATTATAAGACCTTCAGGATCAGTGCAAAACAGAGCAATTACTTGCTAAAAAGAAAGATTAATTGCAGGATCCTTTAAAATTGCTAGTTCTATGACCTTGAAAGTAGGAACACTATCACAAAGTCAAGTATACACATACATTCACTCTCTCACGTCTATTTGTCCTTTGTTTTGCATGTGTTTGTCAGTTATTTTTTTAAATGTTTCTGAGTCCTGCAAAGTAGGAAGAAGTGGAAAGCTTCCAAGGCCCTAGGTTCATATCCTAACTGGGATACTCACTGCCTGTGTAACCTTAAGGGCAAATCACTGGGCCTCGGTTTCTTCCTCTGTGGAAGTAGGGGGATGGACTAGGTGGCCTCTTGGGACCCTTTCCTGATCTAAGACCCTACAACTCAGAGACTCCTAAGAAGGTTTTTTACTCTAAATCCATGTTCCTTTCAATTCTCTGAAAGCTAGGATCACATATGTCGGGGAGTTCTGTTTCTAAAAACAAGCTCAGCACAGCACAAGACCATTAACGCTACTGCAAAGTGACTAAAACAGTGCCCATGGTCACCTCCACTGCAAAAAGCCTACAGGTCCTGCCACAGTTGTGAAGCAGCACAAACGTGGGTGAGGGTGGATGGACGATTTCAGAGGGACCTCAAAAATCCAGTCACAATGTGACTCATGCCTCAGGCTTCTTACATCTAAGTATTTGTATTAAACACCTGGGGCAGCTCTATCAGCTAGATGGCTCAGGCTGGGCCTGGAGTCAGGAAGACCTAAGCCCAACTCTGGCCTTAGACACTTACTAGTTGCGAAACTCTAAGCAAGTCACTTAACCTCTGTTTGCCTCTGGAGAAGGAAATAGCAAAGCACTCCAGTATCCTTGCCAAGAAAACCCCATGGTCATTGTAATGCTGTGGTTCAAGGGGTCAGGAAAAGAAGACACAACTAAACAACAAAAACAAAGGTCTGTTTGACTTTTGGCAAGTAAAAAACAAAAAAGAAAAAAAAAACTCTGGGCTTCAGTTTATCTGTAAAATGGGAGGAGAGGGAGACTGAATGATCTCAAGGCCCCTTTCAGCTCTAGGTCCTGGTGCTTGTTCCTCTCACCTCAGCTGGGCAAAAACAGTTTCTTGGCCCCATTTTATTATGAGACACCTCAGTCTATCTCCAAATGATCAATGACTGTCATTCATTAAGTTCTGAGAACATTTTTATTTTAACTGGTTGTTTTACTGCTCTGAACTCTTGGTCTTTGGGCATGTCTAGGTGTCTGGGTATCTTCACATCTGGCCCTCCAACCTCCCCAAACCTAGTAATTTCTACAGGTTCTGTCTGACAAAAGCTTACAATCAGCTAACTGGCAGGAAAAAAAGGGGAGCAGAGGGCAGCCAAAGCAGGTGCTATTTCTGAAAAAGTAAATAGCTCATTCTTTTCCCAAGCCTGCTTAACTCTTCGATGCTGCTAGACTTCATCTGG
>NW_027187344.1:4689404-4764144 GCF_028583685.1 Petaurus breviceps papuanus | reverse complement strand
TCATATGGAGAAAAACATTTGGAGAGGTGCTTGGTGTCCCAGTTTGCTTACAGTGAAAACTTTATTTACATGGGAATGGGGTTAGGGGAATGGAAATTGGGTAGAGAAGGTTAAGATTCAAATACTTAACAGGATGGAGACACAATGGATGGTTTCAAAATAATCATCATCATCAATCTGCCCTCTCAGAATTGTTGTAAAGGGCCCTCTACACAGGGTGCAGGGTAGACGTCATTTCCAACAGGGGACTATCCCACTTAGCCCCAGCTTACTCTTACCACCCTCACCCCCACCCCCTATGACCACCTACCACCACATTAAGGCACTCTGGGATTTCCAGGAACAGATTTGAGGCATTTACCTACTTCAGGGGAGTGGGGAAGAAAGATGGTAGGAAGTCATGGAGGATTTCACAGGTTTTAAAGCACTTAGGAATTTGAGCTGAGGTCATCTTATTAGGTAGTATGGTGAATATGGGAAAAAGGGATGGTAAATCTGACAGAATGCTGAACATGAAGATAAGGAGAAAGATGAGAGAACACAGGTCTAGGAGTGAGGAGCCCTGGTCCTGCCCTTCATTCACTTTATGAGTCAGTTACTTCTCTGTGGGCCAGCTTCCTCATGTGGGAAATGAGGGAGCTGTAGAAACTTAGCTCCCTAAGGCTCCTTACAGGTAACATTCCATGTTCTAAAGGTCCCTTCTCACTGGGGCATTCTAGGAGTCTGTGATTTCATGGTCATTTTATTTCCCCTATTCCAGGTCATGGAGTTCTTCCCACGGAGAAAAATCATCTTTTCTACTCTCAGGAGTTAAACATAGGAATTTCATCCTGCACAGAGCCTGTACAATAGAAAGTATTTGGGAGAAGTAAGTTAAGAAAGACATCCTATGGGAGAGTCCCTTCCTTCAGGGAAACCAGGTGAAAGGATTAAAACTGAGCAAGGCAGTAAGTCAATCCCAAAAGACTCATGTTGGATAGAAATATGTGCATCCAGAGAAAGAACAAGAAAGAACTAAGTTTATATCCAGGTGGAAGCAAAATACCTGATCTTTTTCGTTCTCTTATTTGGTTTTATGTCCTCTTTACCATTTTTCATTCCAGCTGGTACAGTCCATCCTTATAACCTGACTAATGTATAATGTGAAAGTATTTACAGATCCTATACTTGACTATAAGCTGCCATGGGGGGGGGGGGGGGGGGGACAAAATGTGAAATTCAAGGAATTGTGGAATTGAATCCTGTAAACTAAAAGGAAACAAACAAATTAATTAAAAAAAATAATAACTAGCATCTATCTAGAACTATCAGCAAGCATTATATATTCTGGGAATAAGCTATTTTTCTCCAATATTTATTTCCAATAAAATCAGGGGTGAAGCAAAAAAAAAAAAAAACTGAGCAAGGCAGATGGGAAGAGGTGGTGCCTTTTGCCAACTGATCTCTAGCTCCAGAAGGGCTAAACTTCTCACTTTACATTTCAAATATTTACAACAGTTCAGAGCAATTAAGAGTTGGAATGAAACTGAGCTGCCTCTTCAGGAAAGTAAGAGTCATAAGGAGGTTCAACTATAATCCATAGTCAATCTGGCCTTAGACTCTCTCCAAACAACTTCACAAGCCTCTTTGGTGCAAAAATGAGTATTTTAAAGGCACTGCTAGGCCCAAAGAGGAAAAGGAGGCATAAAGTCACCTAAAGATAATTCTGAAGATTCACCAATTTTGTGTCTACCGGGCACAGAGAAACAATTCATTTTTCTCCCTTGGCCCCAGTTAAATAAGATTGAGGCAGATGGTGGGGGGAATGGGAAGAAGGAAGTGGAGTGGAAAAGGGCCTTAACCAGGCGTCCATTAACTGTGGAAATATTTCACAGAGGCACAGAGGACACTTGAGTAGAATAAAATTTACATCTTTATCTTCACTAACTCCTAACTAGAATTGAGCATTTCCTTCTACTGTTTGAAAATACTATTCTGAGGGTGTCTGTAGGCTTCATTAGACCGCCAGAGGGGCCCATGACCCCCCAAAAAGTGAAGAAGCCCTGAGCTAGATGTCTTGAAGGCCCTTTCCAGTTCTAACATGTTATGACTTATAAGTAACACAGAGAATTCCAAGAGTAGATAATCCCAGTTATCGAGATTGGGCTTTGAAATGCAGTTTGGAGATTTGTCCACTGTAATTCTCATGTTCACCCTAAATCCAATCTGTCTCCTTGATTTTATTTAGATCAGGTTAATGTAAGAATTGTTCTATGTTCCCTGAGCACCTTTCTCCTACATGGGAGAAATAAGTGCAGGCCTGTTGGTTAAGAGAAATCAGCCTATGATCAAAGATAAAACTAGAAATTTAAATGCATAACAGAGTAGCAATTGAAACCGTCTAGAATTAGTATGTACTACCTTATCAGAGAGGCTGATGCATGAAGGCAGCTTAGTGGAGTGTGGGCCTCAAGAGACACAGATTTTTTTCCTTAGTCAAATCTCCTTTCCCTCTGTAGCTTTAGTTTTCCAATCTATAAATAGGTTGTACTAAGTAAGATTAAAGATCTGTCCCTCCTAGTTCTGAGACTCTAAAATTCTATGAGCATTCACTGTGGAATATCACCAAAGCAAATATTCAAAAACCTACAGTGGGTACAATGCTTTAGTCCAAATATCTTTGTTCTGAGACCAGTTATTCTGGGACAGAGGAGTACCCACACCCATAGCACAGTCTCCATTTACTTTGGCATTATTGACTTCCCCAGAGAAAATGGGTACCTGGGTCACCAAAGGAGAGACGAATTTTTCTTTTAAGGTGCCAGGAAGAAACTACTGTCATCCTTTACTGGCCTTTATAGAGCTTCCCAGGTAGGAGATCCTCTCATGAGGGTGACAAAACCCCCACAAAATTCAGGAAGGCCAGTAACCCTGGGAGGCACAGCTGTAGGAAGGACCAAAGGCTTCCTCTTAAGCCACTGATATGGCCAGCTCTCCTGCTATCTGCTCCCTGGGAGAGGCGTTTGAAGAAGGAAGAGGATGCAGTCTCAAAAGCTTCTGGACTACAGAGCCCTATTTGTACCTGGACGAGTAATACTCCTCCTCCAGCTCGTACAAGTCAATGGAAATCTCATCTCGCAGGGAAATGAGCTTCTTGTCACACTCATCCTGCAAGCCCCGAAGCTGCTGGTTGCGCTGATCAATGGCTTCATTCACTGAAGGAAAGTCATTGAGGATGAGAAATTGCTTGAGGTCAGACACAAGCTTCATCAGGGACTCTCCAGCACGGACCTTGGAATGTCAATGGGTAAGACAGGAGATGGGGTTTAGGGAGGCTGGGAAAGTACAATTTGGGGACTGGAAAGAGATCTGCCTTCAGAATCGTTTCCATAAAGGAGGAGACCAAGTACTACCTTCTACATGAGGCCTCTCCTGATTCCCCTCAGCTGCCAGCACTTCCTTCACCAAGGTTACAGGCATAAGATTTGTGTTTTCAATATACCTACATACACACATATACACGTGTGTTAGGTGAACATGCACTATATATGTATGTGTACGTGCAAATGCCTGTGTGTACGTACATATATGTGCATTGTTTCTCCCATTAGAGGACACATTCCTTTAGGACACGGGCTTTCAATTTTATTTTTCCATCCCCAGTGCCTAGCATCAGTTTAGGTGCTTATAGAGGTTAGATTGACCACAGAAATGTCTGGTGCCTATGACTCAGCCCCTCATCTCTTTCCAGTCACTTTACAGCCCTTACCAACAGGGAAAACTGAGGCACCCAGGATGGCCTCCACATGTTTACCCTGTACTGTGCTAAAGCTGTCCCCCTTATAAGCTTCAAGGAGAAAGTGGGGAATAAAGTTCTGAACAAGGCAATGTTTCTCCACGAGTTTACAGATTTACTCTGAAATGATATCCCCTCTTGGACTCTTTCTAATAACCGTAACAGCTTTAATTATTTTTGCCCAACCTCACAAGGACAAATTCCATACCCCCCTCGCTCCTCTTCCTGATCTTTCCCCTCTTGAACCACAAAATTTCAGGGCAAAAGCAGGCTTGGTAAGCACCAAAGAGGCTTTTAGTGCCAGTTACCAAGGAAAAGAACACCTTCCTGCAAGGAATCACCACTGCAGCCAGTTTTCATTTGTAGGGATTTCTGGGAGCAGGGGAAGCACTGAGAAGAATCAAGTCACTTAAAGGCTTTCATGGCTCGTCAATGTCTACAGGATAATGGCTATTCCTTAGACTCATGTTCCCTGATGCCTTAAATAATCTGGACACCTACTTCTACAACCTCATCTCCCAAAGATCCAACTAGAACCACTGTCACCTGAGTGGGGGCCTTGGTTTTCTCATCTAGATGCCTTTGCTGACAATGTTTCCCAATAATGTCCCTTCCCACCTCCTATCTAAAGGGGGCCTATCTGAAGCCCTCTGTTTTATTTTTAAATCTTCCTTTCTATGATGAACTGAATAAACATCAACAAACATAAACAACGCCATCTACAAAAACCAGATTATATACAGAATTGAACTATTACATGCAGGTTGTTTTTTTTTAAGTTTAAAATAAGACTTAACACAATAGTAACAATGTCCCTTGCTTGTCTCCGACTTCCTTTAGGAAGCCCTCCCCTGAACTCCTGCAAGACTTAACTCTCTGTATGGTTCAGGGAACATGAACTTTGGTGGTTATCTTTTCATGGGGAGGAGTGGGGGGAGGGCCAGTGTGCTCTCCCTCTGACTAGACTAAGTTCTTTGAGGGCAAGGGCCACATCTTTCTCATTTTTATATCTCTCACAGTATCTACCACAGAACTCTCTGAACAAAGTAAATGCTTAATAAAGATCTGATTGACTGATGTCAGATTTGGAGATTCTTCCTTTCTTATCCTTCACCTGACCTTTTTTGGCACCGAGTGCAAAGGACAAAAGTATTTTCTTTGGACACAGTGGAAAGGCTGAGGACAAGCAGCTGTATGGCCCAAATTCAGATTCTAGATTTGGATTGAGGGTGATGGAAAAGAGACAGAACCAAAAGTTAGGTATGACCTGCAGGAAGCAAACAGAAAGTGCTGTTGCTGCCTGCCCCTCACAAGGAAGACCCAGAAGAGGGAGGGAGAAGGAAGAAGGAAGAAGGAGGCTTACTTACAATATTGGCAGCTCTCACATGCATCTCATAATTGTCCTGCTCACCCTGAGTTGCCCGGGACACCTGAGTCTCATCTTCAATCTAGAGGAGAAATAAGATCAATGTCCAAACAATATGTAAACCAATGCCTCTTGTCAATTCAAGAGCTTGCCAGAAACCTCTTGAGACATACCTGGGGGGTAGGGGTGGGAGGAATGAGATGAAGGGAACTGGAGGTACTTATAGAGAAAAGAAGACTCACAGCCTCTGGGAGGGTAGTGATACCTTCCTCCCCACCCCAAGAATTCTGGGTTAGGTAGAAAATTACCCCTCCTCCCCACCTGAGGGTATAGGACTAGGTAAAGTCAGTGAGGATATAGGACTAGGTAAAGTCAGTCTCTGGCACTAATTCCCATCTCCCCCACAGAAAGGAGGGGCAGGAAAAAAAGGAAAAACTGAGCACAGGGGGACTTAAAGATCATGATATGACCCAAAAAGGGTAAGGGATGGATAGGCAGAGAAAAGAGATAAGATTTCATTTCCTAAGCTGCTGTTCTAATGATGATGATGATAAAAGTAATATTCCCAGGATTTTGATTTGGGGTGAAGATAATTCAGTTTGAATAAAAATTGTCCCCCAAAGGCACTCATGAGTGTGGCTCAAACCAGATAAAAATGCAGTTGGGAAATATTTAACAAAATAAATAGAAACACAATAAAACATAGATAATATTACTATATGATTTCTACGTTAATATGCAGCCTACAGGGATCCTTATACACGGTTTAGGGGCTCTCACCTCTATTTGATTTTGACACTACTATAGGACTATAGTTTTCAGAGAAGGTGCTGGCCTGCACTGGCAGAGGCATTTTCCTTTCCTGGGAATTTCTAATATATCAATGCAATCACAGGACCAGTCCCTATCCCTATATAAAGACTAAAAAAAAAAATCTTATGTTCACCAAATGATAGGCAACACAAATATGGGAGGAATAGCTATAATGCTGGATGACCAGAAACCATTAAACAACCTGGTGCTTTGTTAACTCAGAAAAGGGGAGACTTAGGGAGGCCACACAGCTGTCTTTAGATAGCTAAGGAACGACTTTTTGAAAATGAGAATAGATTCATTCCATGTGACCTCCTAAGACAAAACTACGAACGAGAGGTAGAAATTATAGGGAGGCAGACTTCAGCTCCATACATGGAAGAATTTTCTAACAACTCTCCAACAACAGAATAGGCTGCCAAGGGAGGTATTAAGCTCTGTTTCAAGAGTGGTTGAGGGGAGGATGGATTTCTTGCCAGAGATGTTGCTAGACTAGGGCTGAACTGCCACCTGATTCTAGGATTTCAATGATTCTGTGTCTGTGGTACTTGGGTAGGGATTTAATATTCTTGATATAGCTGAAAACCCTCAATCTTAGGAAGCTAAAATTATGTTCATTCTAGTGTTAATACTAAGTATTTATTTTATCATGTTTATCATATTTATCATATTTTATCATTTATTCTTTTAAAAGTGTACAACCATCTAAGGCATATACAGCAATTCTTTCTTAATCCAATAGTTACTAATCCAGAACATCACATTCTCCAGCCATGATGGGTTTATGGCTTCCTTACTCACCATCCAACTCCTCTCATTTATACAGGAAGTAGGAAAGGAAAAAAACCTAGAACAATTCAATATTCCAAATTCCAACATACTAGTGCTTTAAAATTCGGGACAGGCTTTGGTTCTGGACCAAGATATTTTCCCTCAGATTCATAAACAAGATATACTCAGTCCTCGCCCTGTCACCTCTTATGAAGTAAGATGGGGGGAGAGTGGGAAACTAGCTCCCTTACCTCCACTTACCTTAGCTGTCTTTATGATCTCAGTGAAATTATCCATGATTGATTTAATATCATCTTTCAGCCTCTTGTTGTAGGACTGAAGGAGGGTCTCTTTGCTCTGAGGGAGGACTCTTTGTTGGGCCATTGCATTATACTAGAAAGGCAAGGCAAAGAAGAGATGAGAGCCATGTATTATAGTGGAAGCAGCATGGAGCACTGCACTTGGAATCAGTAAGACCTGGATTCAAATCCAGCCTCAGACACATGCTAACTGTGTAACTGAATAAGTTCCTTCACCACTCTTATAATTTATAGTGCTAAAGTGAAAAAGGGCATGGTGGCATGGGAAGAGCACTGGATTTGGGCATCAAGATACCACTGGCATTAACAGGCATTCAAAGGTTGTGTCACCTTGTAGCACTCCATCAAAATACTGACTCTCCTTGGAGTAATGATTCCATAGGTGATAGCAACCTGGTTGAGAATTTTGCCTCTGCTATCTACTATTAGACTGACTCTAGGCAAATCTCAAACTCTCTGAGCCTTACTTCCTCCATCTGTAAAATGGATCCTGGATTCAGGCAGACCTGAGCTCAAATCTGGCCTCAGATATTTACTACATGTGTGACCCCGAGCAAATCATAAAACTCCCAGGGTTGTTTTGGGGATCAAATGAGACAATATTAGTATTATCCGTTGTTGGTATTATACTATCAGACAACTGTCTGGCAGCCACTAAGTGTTTAATCAATGGCTGTTACTTTCTGCCTCAGTTTCTGCATCTGTAAAAAAGGGATAAGCACAGTATTTGCACTCCCTGTCTTCTCAGGGTTACAGAGAGGAAAGCACTTTGTAAACCTTAAGAAGCTACAGAAGTGTGAGTGAGGATGACAAGCAGAGGGTGGGTCGGGGGCACGTCCTGCAATTTCTTGTAACTGACAGACTGCTGGCCCTGGAGTCACCAGTCCGGCACAGAGCTCTTAAGAAAAGCCTGTCTACGCCTCGATTTCCTCCCCTAAAAAACGAGGGGTTGGACTGAGTGGTCTCTAATGTCGGGGTTCAGTTCGGAGTGTGAGGTCACACGCCGGCCTAATACCAGACACAAAGAAGCAGGGAGGAACCGTGCCTGCCCTCAGGATGCTCCCGCTTCCCCGCGGGCCGCGCGCCTCCCAGCCCAGGCAGACGTTACCGGGGAGCTAAGCCGCGGGAATACGCGTGCGACCAAGGGCTGAGGGCAGGGGACAGAGAAGGAGGAGAGGACCGCATCTAGACACGACCCAGGAGGCCGAAAATCATTAAGTGGATGCCCACCAGGGCCCTTCGGTGGCCCTTACCTGTCTCTTCTCAGAGTCTGAACTTGCTCTCGATCAACCCTGCTCTCTTAGACTAGCCTGAGAGATATAAGCTGCGGTCCCTTTAAAAGCTACGCTGGGAGGCGGAGAGGAAGAGAGTGTTTCCGCTTTGGCCTTTAAGACCACCTCCTTCCCACAAATCCTAAAACCGTAAATCCCTCGCATGCGCAAGGCCTCGCGAGAGCCGAGAAATAATACATATTACCCACAAGTCTATTCTCTTCCTTTCTCGTTCAGCCGGCCAAGATGGTGAGCCATACTGCTTTTTCGCGGGATCTCGGGTCTGTCTCTATCCATCTTCATCGACTCCCTTTGCGGGCCCCAGTTAAGCAGTCTCTGCCTGAGGAGTCTCCCGGGAGTCCCTCCACAGGACCTGGGGTTTCGGGATGAGGGAAGACGGCGGCTGGGATGGAGGGCGGGCGCGATGTTGGCGGGGTGAGGGAAGGCCGCCGGGCCTGAGCCAGGACCCCGTGGCAATGGAGTTAACCCTGTCACTGCCAGCAGACTGCGGGCCCTTGGCGGCCTTTGAGTCCAGCGGCTAGTCGGGTTGCCCATCGGGCTCGGGCTCAGTCGCCGGGGAAACGGGGGCGGGGGTTGTTTGGACTTAATGTTCCAGCTATGCAGAGCGTTCGGGGAGCGGGGCCTTAGTCATTGAACGTTAGTATTAGGAGGTCCTCAAGAAAGTAGACTTGTCAGATTATCTCGTTTCGTGTTTTACTGGTGGAGGATCTCAGATCCAGAAAGCGTAAATTGAATTGTTCAAGTCTCGTGGTTTGCTGGTGGCAAACTAGCTTCACCCAGGTGGCCCAGTTCTGGAAGACCCGAGTTCAAATGCGGCTCAAACATGGTGTGACTGAGCAAGTTACTTATTTAACTTCTGTTTGCTTCTTAAAAGAAAATGGGGATAACAGCAGCACATAATCCCGCAGGGTGTTATAGCCCAGTGCCTAGTAGTACGTGCTGTGTAAATGCTTATTCGCCTTCCCTTCCCGGTTTAGCCAATTTTATTGCCAAGTTAAATCGAGTTTTAGTTAAGCATCTGCCATTGATGAGCCACAATATTAGATGCTTTGGGTCAGCTGCTTCCTGGGTAATTATGTGAGAGATGGGCAGATTGCTGGAAACTTTGCAAAATCTTTTCCTGCAAGTAGAGGTTAAAACCATGATGCTATGAAGTGTGGCTTATAATACAGATTGTCATCTTATCCATTACCCATGCCCCAGTCTGGAACATAAGGCTCAGTTTAATAGCAAAACATGAGAATAAGGACCCTAGACCTAAGGCTAGGGGGGGAAATCTTGGAGGTTCTCTTTTCTGACTCCATTTTAAAAATGAGGAAAATAGGACTAGGGCAGTTGTGATTTTCACCTGAGGTGTAAGTGGTATTTGAACATGTCTTCTTATCATAGAATCAAGGATGGTGGGGGAAAGGGATACAGCTGAGAGGGTTAACACTTAACAGCAGATTTCTTGTTTTTAAAGCCAAAAGGGAAGAAGGCCAAGGGGAAGAAGGTGGCTCCGGCCCCTGCTGTAGTAAAGAAGCAGGAGGCCAAGAAAGTGGTCAATCCTTTGTTTGAGAAGCGTCCCAAGAACTTTGGCATTGGTGAGTGATAGTAGTATGTTGGGTATGTGGGTGGACTCTGAAAGTTATAATCTTATATTGAATGTATTGTAGCATTAATTGGACTATTAACCAAATTTTTGAATGACCCACAAATATTATTGGGAATTGTAGAGAAGAACAATAATCTGGTAGTTAGCTTTGTAATGAGGCAAGAGGACAGGGGTTCCTGGTAACAAACTCCACTAAGAATTTACAGTTGTGCAAATGATGGAAAAGAATATTTGCTATCTTGAATGATGGTGATGACATTTCATAACCACCAAGATCACTGATGCACTATTTTTATCAGTTAAAACAATCTTGAGTTAAGATTGCAAGCTTCACAACATTTTTCTCATTAGGTCAGGACATCCAGCCCAAAAGGGACCTTACTCGATTTGTCAAATGGCCTCGGTACATTAGACTGCAGCGTCAAAGGTCTATCCTTTATAAGCGTTTGAAGGTTCCGCCAGCAATTAACCAGTTCACCCAAGCTTTGGATCGTCAGACAGGTAAAGAGAATCCCTTAACTTGCTCTATTTTCTTTAAAGTCATTTCTGCCAAACACAGGTGTGCCTAAAAATAAGTGTTAGTTTAACTCATAGGAAGAAATGGCTTTAAATAGCTATAAACTGCTTGAGATATAAGTTGTCTCAGAGTTAACATCCTTATACTTCTAGGATATTTGTTTTATAATGACTTTGAAATGCCATTAATTTCTGGCATAACTGGAAGAATGTGTGCAGATGATGATTACTGTATGAATCTGAGTAGCAGTGATTACATAACCACCAAGATCGCTGATGCACAAATTGTAAGCAACACAAAAATAGTTGTTTCAAAACTAAAGCCTTAACCAACAAACTTGTTTGTTCCAGCTACTCAACTGCTTAAACTGGCTCACAAGTATAGACCAGAGACAAAGCAAGACAAGAAGCAAAGGCTGCTGGCTCGGGCTGAACAAAAGGCTGCAGGCAAAGGAGATGTCCCCACCAAGAGACCACCTGTTCTCAGAGCAGGTAAATAAGTTTCTTGCCTAAAATTTATTCGTTGGTAGATGAATGTTGAGCAAGCTATTGCAATGATGTATGAATTTCTTCACCTGAAATAATTGTGTAGATCAAATACACGAGCTTTTTAACCCTGAGTCATAGCTGAAGATCCATTGTTTATTAGTAGGTAAAAGTTAGAAAGCATCAAAGTGGTCATGAAGAGCCCATGTAAACTCTGGCTGTGTTTTTTTCAGGTGTTAACACTGTTACCACCCTGGTAGAAAACAAGAAAGCACAGTTGGTAGTGATTGCACATGACGTGGACCCCATTGAGGTAAATTCTCAACTTGGGAAATTGTAAAAGGGGTGGGGCTATAGTGTTATATCAAGAGTAATAAAGAAATAGGCTTTTTTCAATGTGGTCAATCACATTAAATATGATAGAAGTTATTTAGTTCCCTGAAATATTTTAAGGGACTGAGATCCTATAGCAAATGGCTTTTGCAATGATGTATTGAATTTCTTCACCTGAATTAATAGCATGAAGAATAAATATACGAGCTTTTTAACCCTGAGCAAATGCCAAAGACAAGCTACTTTATTAATTGTGTGATAGGTGCTCTAGATTTAATTACAAATAATGTCTTCCAGCTAGTGGTCTTCCTACCTGCCTTGTGCCGGAAAATGGGGGTTCCTTACTGTATTATCAAAGGTAAAGCAAGACTCGGACGCTTATTTCACAGAAAGACCTGCACGAGCATTGCCTTCACACAGGTTAACCCGTAAGTATAGTTTGTTGCTCAATCACTTTAGCTTCTTAAATCCATAAGGATCTGTAAATTTGTCCTACCCTAGAAGAGTTGTAATTTACCATTCGTTCATTTTACACGTCTAATTGCAATATAACTTAGCATGCTTGACTTTTTAAAGCTCAAGGGAATTGGCTACCAAACTGGGTTAAAAAATACACGACCAGGTGAACCTTTTCTGAACCTTTTGACAGTGATGCACAGAATTTCTTCACCTGAAAAAAACATGTAGTAATATTGACCCTGAGACAAAAGGTTCTGTGTCTAAATGTGGGAGACAAAAATTGATAAGTGAAGGGGGGCTCTGCAGTGTTAACTTTCCTGATATTTCTCAACAGTGAAGATAAGGGAGCCCTGGCTAAGCTGGTGGAAGCCATCAAAACCAATTATAACGACAGATACGATGAGGTAAGAATGAATTCTTTTATAGACTAAGTGAATAACTTTTCTACCACCAAACTAATTTAAATGGGTTTACCATATTTGTTCATACACAGTGCTCATCTTTGATTATTATGGGAAAACTTGTGGGCTTTGACATTCTTTCAGAGGGCTAGGGAATGTATTACATAGTGTAGGTAAAAGTTAACCATTTTTTTCCTTTGTCCTTTCAGATCCGTCGTCACTGGGGTGGCAATGTTCTGGGTCCAAAATCAGTGGCTCGTATTGCCAAGCTGGAAAAGGCAAAAGCTAAGGAACTTGCAACCAAATTGGGGTAAATGTGTATTTGATTTTCCCTATGTAAAAATAAAAATTTAAACAAAATCAAAGTGAGTGGTTCTAGTACACATGCACGCAGACATGTACCTCCAAAATTAAAACAAAGTAATTCGATGTATAGCAAATGGGGCAACCAACCAGTAAGTCAACTAGCATTTTTAAATTAAGTACTTGTGTGCTAGGCATTGTGCTAATTGCCACCCCCTTGTTTTGAGCTCAGTCTAATGGAGAAAAAGTTCATGAAGATGGTAAATGAAATGGATCTTGACCAAAACAAAAATAACTTCCAAGAGGTGAAACAGATGCAAGATAGAACATATATATATGATGAAACCCAAGTACACTGTAGAGAAAATTTACTTTGGCAGCTTATATGGAAGATGGATAGGAGTGGGGAAAATAGGCAGAGAAACCACTCTGAAGTGATCCATATGAGGAGTGCTGACATGCACTTTGTTGATTTGTTAGTAAAGTGGGGGACATCTGGGAAGAATGTAGAGAAATAGCATAGAACATCATTAGGTAAGGAAGAGGAAGCCTTTATTTTTAAGTTGAAAATGATTCACGTTAGTGTTAAAAGCTGGGCATCAATACTCAGAAATTGGTCTCTGGGCTATTTCTTGCCCACTTTTCCTTCATTGCCATCTGCTAGGGTAGCCGCACAAACTTCTTAAACCACATATATGATGTTGCTGCAGATAGTCCATACCTGGTGGGAAAAAGTAAATAATTGGTTCTGGGGAAATTAGAAAGTACAACACATGAGTCATGTTTAAGCTCTGTAAGATCTAATAATTTACCAAGTAATGATGTACTGCATATGTTCATTCCTCAAGGTTACTCTCGTTTGGCCACCAATGGGCCCTCCTGGGACTGTGCTTTCTATAGACAGGAATAATCAAAACAATTTATATATATTTTGTAACTTTTAATTTTTTCCAATGCATAACTTAAGTGATTCAAAAAGTATTTTTGCACATTGGACTTCAAACTGGTGAAACACTTGAATACTGAGCTATACTGTTATCTGACAATCTCTGGTGATTTATTCTAAGAATTGGTAAAATGAGTTGCTTAAGGACAAGCAATAACAATAGCATATGAATCTAGTACTCTATTTCTCCACTAAAAAGCAACTAGCTATCCAGACTTTTTGCCTCCTAGGTTCCTTGCCAATGACATGGGAAAGTGAGGCATCTAACTCCCAATTATAAATTGCCTCCCAAGAGAATTTCAATGTAACAGTCAAGAAACTACCTATGGAAGGGAAGGAAAAGTTGGAAGAACAAAAGCCACTCCCAATTCCCAGATACATTCACAACATACTGAAGTTCGCATCAATGAATATGGGCTCAGCGCCTGTGACCTTTGCCATAGCCTCCAGGTCTCGGTAATGCCAGCGGTTCTTCTCTGGCTTGTTTTCAGGGACAAAGGGCTTCCGAGTTTCTGTCAATCTCACCATCCCAATGAGGTCAATTTCATCCTCGACCTAAAAGAATGCCATTATTTACATCTTTTTTTCCTTGTTTTTAAAAAGATTTTTGCTTTGCCAAAATTCTTGATCTAACATCAAGGTCCCTCAAAGGACAATTTCAAATAGCTGAAATGAAAGGGTAGGGATTGAAACAAGAGTATTTAGTTAAGGCTTCCTCCACATCTTGAGAAGTCTATCTTTTAAAAATAGTTTTTCTCAACCCTTCATTTAAACCAGGGGTGGGAAACCTGAGGCCTCAAAGCCACATGTGGCCTTTTCAAGTGCAGCCCTTTTATTAAGGGGATTGATTGTTATGTGAAGTCTGGATTCAAAGGGCCTCACTATAGGGCCACATGTGGCCTCAAGGCAGTAGGTTCCCCACCCCAGGTTTAAACATACAGGTGAGCAGCCTGCTCTGAGAAAAATCCTATTCCTTCATGCAGTGAGGACAAACTAATATTCCTTACCTGGCCTTTCTGCCGAGTGTCTGGATTTATTCTTTTCCTGGGAACATAGCCTCTATTCACTAGGATTGTGATCCTAGAGTTTTATAGGAGGAAAAAAAAATGCTGTGAAAGAATAAATCTCTGCTCCTATGTGATCCTGTTTTATACTGTGGCATTGATGAGGTCCAGAAGGCCAGATGCTTCTTCATCTGATCATGTCTTTTTTCCAGAATATAAATTGGAATAAGTTTTAGCTATACTTTAGTGTCTCCTTTGCCATCTGCCACCTACTTTCCCTAACACTGGGCAACAGGATTTCCATTATCTCAGATGATCTATTTAGTCACGGCTAAGGGAACAGTGGTGAATTCTTAGGTTTTAAGTCCTTGCTCTGTCTCAAATATGGCAATTCCCTTCACTTTGTACCTCAAACAGGTTTGCATAAAATTACCTCTATTCCTTTCCAGCACTGATTAAAAACAAGTTTCTATCTACCATACAGTATAGTTTAGAGATGAATCAGCCTCAAAAAGCCACCCTTTGGATTATCCACATTAATTGTTCCCCCTCATTACTGATGACTGGAATTACAAGTGGGCTTCATATGTCAGAATCTTTAGAAACTGCCATCAGGTCTACAGCAGATAGAACAATGGTGCTTATGGGTAGAGGTGTGCTGCTTCCAGGTTAAATGAATATAAACTTTCTGGTCATATATCACAGGGTTCTAAAATGGGAAGCTCATACATAGGTTAATACAAGACTGTGGAAATTAATTATATCTGCACCTACAACCTGAGCCAGTTCCCAACTGGTTCAACTCACCCCAAATCAGTACAGTGGAAAGGAGTGACAACATTAGCACCACTTTCCACTGTGGAGGACATCCGGCCTGAATCCCAGGACTCTCGTACAGGGTCCACCATGGTTCGGGGCAAGATATAGAGTTCTTTGGAGTGGTCAAAATGCCCCCTGACCTTCACAGGCCTATACTCCAAGTCCTTCAGCTCCATGGGACTGTAGGGAAATCAATAAAATGCTTATGAGGGGTAGCTTCTGTCAAAACTGCCTTACAAGGAATTGTGTGGATATCATTCCCCCTTATGTGAAGATCCTTGAGCATCATCTTTTTTTCTTTTTCAAGGCAGAGTTAAGTGACTTGCCCAGGGTCACACAGCTAGTAAGTGCCTTGAGCCTTATCTTATAGGCTCAGGAAAGAAGGGAATAAAGGTGCTCTTAGGGAAAAGTGACAACATTAAACGATCTAAACTATAGCCTCAGTGAATGGTTTCCATCACTCAGCATAACAGAAAAACTAAGGGAAGGTGGGGAGGATGTGTCTTTACTTCATCCCTCTGGGGCTGAGATTTTCATCTGTAAAACAAGGGTGTGAGAATAGGTAACTATGAACCTTCTTGCTCTGAAATTCTAAGGGTTGGCACCAGGCCACAGTCCTTCAACATCTGATGGAATATAAGTTATTCGGCAAGGCTGATCGGGACCCAGAAGCGAGAGGAGATGGGTGACTACTCACTCTGCAGGCAAAGGGATAGGCTCAGCTGTAACTCTTGATTCCAGCTCTGCAATTAGGTTCAGCTTCCATTTCCGACGCTGGACCTAAGTGAGTAACCAACCCATGTATACCCACATGAACCAAAAGCAGTGAAGCCAGGAGCTTCAGTACTCTAAAGGACACATTGGTCATTACCTGCCACGTTCCCAGGCCAAATGCAGTCACAGGGATGAGCAATAAGAACCACTTGTAAAACAAGTCTTCTTCTGTTTTAGCAGTAGTTGCTGCTGTAGAGATGCTACATCTGCTTGAATTCCAAACAGCCTCTGGAAGAAGCCAACAGATTATAGCAAATTAAACTTGTCATGTTATCTTTCCTAGTCTTGGGGCATAACCTATAAAATTCTCTACCATACCTAGCTTTTACCTCTTCATAATCTGGGAGTCTGTGATATTTTAGGAAATAAGCTATAAACCTACAATTCTGAAAGTGCAAATGCTAAACTGGTGGGAAGCCCAAAGTCTAATCCTGACTCTGTCATTGACTAGATCTAGATATATAACCTCTCAGTGGCCCATTTCTTCCATTTGTGAGAAGGATATAATACCTATTCTTTCCCTTGAGGAAGTATATGGGTAGAAGCTAAACCTGTGATTTCATTCATATAGGGAGCTCCCCAAAGAGGAAAGTCCCAGTACTAGAACTGGTCAGCAATATCTGTTCATTGTATATGACCTTAAAAGAGTTGCCTAGACCAAAGCTGTCAAACTCTTGTATGTAGACTCCCAATGCAGTCAAAAAAAATTAAAATGTAATTGGGAAATATTTAGCAAAAAAAAATAGCAATACAAGATAGATAAGGTTAATTTGTGGTTTTCCAAGTCAACATGCAGCCTGCAGACTGAGCTTGGATGACTTGCCCAGGGTCACAGCCTTGAGGCTTATTGAGAATAAATGTTTTACATTCTTAAAGTACAGTGCTAATTATTATTATTATTGTTGTTGTTAATAATGGATGGGAAAGTACTTTCAAATTTTTAGGGAGTAGGGCATACTCAAAGTATACTTGTTTCAACAGTTAAATGCAAACCTGGTTTAAAGGCCAAAACCAATGGTAACACCAAAATTCCTTTACATTATCGGTAACAGTCATTAATTCCCTTACATTAATATAACCATCTATCTGCCGCAAGTTCCTAACAGTGCCCTACACAGGGCCAGTAATTTATAAGTATTACATTGCATGAAACTCAAACATAAAGACTAACAGGGAGCCAGCTAGATGGCGCTGTGAATAGAGCACCGGCCCTGGAGTCTGGAGGACCTGAGTTCAAATTAGTCCTCAGATACTTGACATACTAGCTATGTGACCTTGGGCAAGTCACTTTACCCCAATTGCCTCGCCAATCAATCAATAAATAAGACAGGAAGAAAGTCGCAAAGCCGAGTCAAGAGTCAAAATAGGTTGAGGCAGGAGGGAACTTTAGCCCTCTCCTATGGTCCAGCCCTTCTATCTTAAAGCTGTGGAAACAGAATTTCGAAGATATCGACAGCCCCAAGGTTAGTGAGGGCTAGTCAGATGTGGAATTCAGCTTTTCTGGCTACCAACAGAAAACCTTCCCCTGCAACAAATTCCCTCCTCACCTGGGAGCCATTGGCCCAGGGGAGAGGCACCAAGGAAGCTACTGCGGAAAGGGCTAATCAGGTCCTGCGGGGAAAGAGGACACAAAGAGGGCACAGAGAGATCAGCTCCGTCCGCAGATCCAGGAGAACAACAAACACGACTCCAACAAGGTCAAAGAATCTTGAAACGAAATTCAGAGGAATTTCCCCTGTTTCCGGGAGAGTTGGGGGCCTAAGGGTGCGGAATGTTGCATACAATGTCAGCCTGGGGTCCATGTGTCGGGAGGCTTTCTTTTACCTTTCCCAGAAAGATCAGGCCCACAGCCTCGGAACGCTCTCCCACTACCCGGTCCAAGCCCTCCCTGTCCCAAAGCGCGCGGGGTTCCTCCTCCCCCTTTCTCTTTGGTCCTTTTCCTCGTCCTCCCCAGCTCGACGTCGGCCTCATCCCCGCCCTCACCGAGGCCTTGAGAACAAGCCGCTGCGGGGCCCTCTTCAGGCAGACCAGCCGAAGAAACATTTGCCTGGCAGCCATGACAGCCGCGCCAACTACTTCCGGGGTTATTGCGCGCGGAGGGGTGGGGGGCAGGGGGAAGAAATGCACTTCCGATGGACGTAAGACACTGCCCGGCGCGGGCCCCGCCCCCTTCCGGGTTTTCACGTGGTGTGTTGTAGAAGCGCCTGGGCCACGGCTCCCTTCCCCTCCCTCCGGAGCCATGGGCAGCACCGACGGCCGGGTCCCGCCAGAGGTGCAGGAATTTCTCTGGGGCCACCCCGGGCTGCAGTTGTGCCCTGGCGGAGCCAAGGTCAGCAGGGAAGGGGCTGGGCCTCGGGTTTGCGGAGGGGGAAACCGAGGCCCAGGGAGGGGAATGTGAAACTTGTTGGTTGACACATCCAGGCGGAGCCAGCTCTTCTCTCTCCCATGTTAGGAGAGCTTTCCTTCTTGGGAATCAGCGTGACGCCTTCTGAAAGAGAAGGGAGTCCCGGAACCCGAGTTTGAATCCCGGCTCCGCCTCCTGAGTGACGATGGCTAAGTCACTGAACCTCTAGTTTAGCCTTAGTTTTTCCATTAGTAAGATGTAGGATTTGGCCTAGATGACACATGAGGTCTTCATACTGGGGAAGTGATCAGTAATTCAGGCTCACTCTCTTCATCCGCTTTTCTCCATGTGACTGATGGGGACACGAAATTCGGTAGAGGGAATGTCACTAACCCAAGGCAGGACATTCTCAGTGACAGCGCCAGGAGCCCTAGGCTTCACTAACGCACAGGGCTGTTGTGGGGGATAAAGTTTGATAAGTATTTGTAAAGAACTTTACAAAACGCTGTGTAAATGCATCCGTTATTGTTGTTAACACTCCTTGCAGGACTTGTTCCACTAGATCAAAGGATCTTAACTAAAGGCCATGAACTTTTTATAAAAAAATATTTTGATAGTTCTATTTCAGTATGACATTTTTTGTTTGGTAATCCTTTGCAGTTCATTTTATGAACTTAAACGCATTCTGAGTAGGAGCTCATAGGCTGCACCCGAGTGCCAAAGGGGTCTATGACAAGACAGTTTAAGAGTCCCTGCACTGGATCATGTTCTTTCTCTTTCATTTCCCCTCTTATTCACTCTCTTCTTTGGGGATCATCTAGTCAGTTTTAAAGAAGAAACTGAGGCTTTAGGGTAATGCCTTGCTCTTTGATACACAATGAATCAGTGAGTGAACTCCAGCCAAAAGTCAGGTCTCAATCTTTCTATTAAACCCTTTTAATGCTCTTTCCTCCCTCTTCCCCTTTTTTTTTGCCTTTTAGAAGCATTGTGGTTTACCAGAAATAGGACTTTGGGTTTAGAGTCATAAGAAACCAGGATTCCCATCTTGGTTCTGCTACTTCTGTCATAAATTGAGGAAAGTTCATTTTCCATCTAGGTTTTCATTTCTAGGTTTGCACAATACAGGGGCTGGACAGAATAGTGCATAGTTCTCCCCAGCTTTGAATCTTTTGGTCTTTATCCCCAAAAAATGCTGCCCTAGGGTAAAATCTTCAGCCTTCCTCTCTGGAAGGGTCTTCAGATACTTGGGTTCCAGCTTTGGAAAAATCCTGTACTGGGAGCCAGGAGACCTCTCTTCTTGTCCTCACTAACTTGCTCCATAGTTATAAATTGTAAGATTATAGATTCACATCAAGAAGGGAGATGTGAATTTTCTAGTTGACCAGAGAGACCCAGAAAAGTTAAGTGACTTGCCCACAGTCACATATCACAGACATAGTATATATAGTAGGGGTAGGATTCAAATCCAAGTAATCCTTTTACATCTTTGGGCCATAGTTTCCTCACCAGCAAAATAGGGATAATAATGTTTATACTTGTTATGAAGAAAGTGTTTTGCAAAACTAAATGCCATTGAAATATGAGTTATTACAGTTATTTCTTCCATATCACAACTTTCCCTATTGCGGTTTTGATGCATCATGAGTCAGCATAAGAAATTGAGAACTTTTGGGGAATTTTGTGGAAGCTACAGAAAACAGGAAAAGTTTAGAAATTCAGAAATGCACAAAATATATGCATAGTATTATATAATATCAACATATTTTATCTTTTAATACCATAATAATTCAGATTTCTTCTCTGATATAGAGAACTAAAACATTTTACATGTATTTTCCAGATCTTGGGGCCACTGAGCTCCTAACTGCTACAATGTGGAAGGATAACTATTCCCTTTAGATATCTTTCCTTCAGAATGAGGTCCTGAAAGGGGATCAGCCCTTCTGACCAGCCATCCTTACATAGGGGCAGGATTCTGAGATTGGCAAATATATGCATACTCATTCTTCCTCCTTTCCCTACCCTTCAGGTAAGGTGCAGACTGACAGGCCATGAATTGCCCAGCCGACTTTCAGACCTCCAGGCCTACACCAGTGGTAAGAAGTATCAGCGGCTGATGAGAACCACTGAGTCCTTTGACTATGAAGACTTTGAGCCACACATCGTTCCGAGCACCAAGAATCCGTACGTCCCCAGTGGAGGTCCCTGACAGCCATGACTGAGCATCATGAGAACAAAAACATAAAATTCCTGGGGATAGCTGGGTTTGAGCAAGGGAACATTTTGATGATGGATGTTAAAATAGCCTGAACAGGTTCAGAGTTAGTTGTAAAATAACTTAGGGTTGGTAGTGGACTAATCCTTGTTTATCATGGTCAGGCTCCTAAAGTGGCTATAGGCAACACCAAAATAGAGAAAGAGGAGATAAGATTTAGAACTGGAACCAAGGATCTTAAGAGATCATCATTTAGCCCAGTTCTCTCCCCCTTATTTAACAAATAAGGAAATTGAGACTTGAGTAAAGTAACTTACTCAAAGTTACACAGATTCTGTTGCAGAAGCAATTCCATGACTTGACTCCATATCTAGTGTTCTTTCACTTGATATAATGACTCAGATCCTAGTTCTTTCTACTGGGAAATAGCCAGGCAAGTATGCAGTACATATTGATCCATGACTCTTCAGAGTTTAGGATACCTGGATCGGACCCTTCTTATTAAACCAAACTTCACTATGAGATTTCCAGGTGGTGGAAGAAGAGAAAACATTTTCTAGGGTCATTGGAATTTAAGTGAAGAGAGTTCATTCTGCTACTAAGGCACTTGCTAAGTACCTGCTCAGGTATCAGCAGTTAGACATGTTTTTCTGGCCATAGCATGTGGATATTGGACAGCCATGCTGTTCTCCAGTTTTCCCTTAACTGAAAAAGACAAAGGAATCAGAAAAGGGGTCAGAAGTCTCTTTTCCTTTTCCTTGCCAAGGAAACGCATTAGTTGGCACAAATGGATTCTGTGGTAGAGTGGAAAGACCATGGTATATGAAGTCAGAGGACCTGAGTTTAGATTCTGGTTCCATTACTACTTACTACTCATTTGACTTTTAAGCAAGCTATCTTTCTTTCAAGGTATGAAGGCGTTAGACTAGATGACCTGTAAAATCACATCCAGCTCTAAGTCAATCTGTTTCTATAATCTTAAAATTAAGGTCTAACCCAGCTTTCAATCCTGCTGTTCTTCAGGCACCAAATGTTCTGCAAACTCACCCTTCGGCATATCAACAGACTTCCAGAGCACATCCTACGACATGTCCAGGGCCAACGCTACCAAAAGGCTCTGCACAAATGTAAGTAGTTAGAGTTGAAGCTAGTGGTAGGCATAACACCCCACTTTATGAACTCTGGATGGAGTTTTGACTGCCTCACTCCCAGAGCTATTTACCTGGGGCAGGGACCCTCAGTCAGAGGGCCAAGACCTTAGAACATTAAATGCTAACAGCTGGAAGAGACCTGGGAGAATGTCATCAAATTCCTCATTTCCTCAGAACAGACCCTGACAAACTGACTTGCCCCAAGTCATAATGTTAGTGACAGTCTCTTGATTCTATCTCCAGGGCTCATTTTTCTTCTGCTACTATGTATTAGCCCCTTCTAATGTGGACAGGAATACTCATTATCTGTTACAGTCCTTGATGCTCTTCCTAGTAGGATATTATAGTCCAGAGGTCTTATGGCTCCTGCTTGTCATCAGCTAGTGTGTCTTTATCTGTCCTGGCTTTGATTGGAGAAGGCATTGGGCCAGCTGGCACCCATCCCCAGAGCCCTATCATAAGCCTCCAGTTGCCTTCTTTCTAGGTCAGAAATTATCAGGAGCAAAATTACACTTAACCCTAGCAAGTCCAGGAGCCAGACTGATCCCTTCCCCACCCCTGACCTAAACAATCCTTCCAGGTGCCCCATATCTGAGATATAAGGTGATCTCAATTCCTTGTAATAGGCACTTAACATTTGTGGAATAGAACTGAATTTTCCCAGTGCCAGCCTATACTTTTTGTCATGTATGCTTCTCCACTATTTGTTACATCTCCACCTGCAGCTTCCACTTCTTGGCTATCACATGTGACCACACTTTTCAGCAATAGAAGAGGTGAGGGCAAAAGTAGCAGCAAACTGGCCCTCTATAAGAGTTAGATTGATTTTACCGATCCCGTTTCTGGTCCCAGTTTAGTTTGTGGATAGAATTTTCTTTAGGTAACCTAGGAGCCAGGGCAGCACTCCATGGCTCACTTGGCCCCTGGGGGATTTTTGTTAGTTAAACTAAGTTATAGTGTATGCTGGGAGATCTGTTGCATTCAGCTGGTCTGTTTTCCTCAGATGAAGAGTGTCAGAAGCAGGGTGTGGAATATGTTCCTGCCTGCTTGCTGCAAAAGAGACGGAGACGGGAAGTCTTGACTGATGGTGACCGGCAGCCCCAAACAAAGGGGGATTTCTGGAAGCCTGAGTCCAGTGATGAAGAAGACGAGAGTGAGGATAGCATGAGTGACTTATACCCACGTGAGCTGGACAGAGTCCCCTTTCACTTCTAACATTTAATATGTCTAAACCAGACCCACCATTCTCTTTCTGTCCCTTGTTCTGTATGTTGGCTTTTAGATTTTGATGTTTACCCAACTCTTGGCTGTATCCCAGTCTTCTCATAGCAATAAGTCAGTTTGGAAGTAATTCACTTCACTTTGTTTTTATTTTTTTTTTTGTCAGTGTCAAGGTAAAAAGAAATCAGTATTCCACCCCTGGATCCCAAGAGATCTTATGTGCATAAGTGTTTACACCAGTTCATGGCTGATACTGTTGATGGGGGCGGCACAAAATCCTGCAGGTGGCACAGTGGGGAAACTCTTAACACCACACTTCAAGGTGCACACACATAAATTTATTAGGATAGTCTAGACCAGGGATGTAACTGGAATCTTCTTGTTATAGCTGAGCTGTTTACTGAGAAGAACCCAGGTGAGAATGGAGATGTCACAAGGAACTCCTTGACAGACACTGGAGACAATGATACACAGCTTTCAAGAGAGAATGGCATTATGAGTAGAGGAGAGAAGATGGAGGTGGACGGGCCAGCATGCACTAAGAGGACAAAGGTGAAAGTGCAGCAGTCACAAGCAGCTATCAGCACATTAGCACTTTAGGTCTTCATGGAAGGCAGTGAAGCTTGGTGTATAGACTATTGTCTGAAGTTAACTGATTAATTACTTGTCTGCCTTTGCCACAGATGAACTCTGTGAGGTAGTGGAAATCCCTTAACTGGCCAGGATCAGGTTTCATCAAAGTGGGAAAAAAATCTTAGAATCACAGATTTAGAGGTAGAATCTATTTCAAGTCAGCTAAGCCCAACTCCCTTGATTTACATTTGTAGAAACTGAAGTCCAGAGTCTCTTCAGTGACTTGTACAAGGTCTTTCAGGCAGTCAGTAATTGGCAAAGTCAGGAATCAAACCAAGGTTCTCAGACTCAAAATCCAGTGCTTTTTCCACTGTACTACACTGTTGCCCCTTTTGTCAGTGAACATTTATTAAGCGCCTACTATGTGCTAAATGCTGAGGATAAAATGAAAGGCAAAAGACAGCTTCTGTCAAAGTTTATAGTCTAATAATGGGGGTGACAACAGGCAAAAAAGACTGTATAGAGGATAAACAGGAAATAATCAAGAGTAGGAAAGTATTAGAAGCAAGAGGGTTTAGGAGAAACTTTCTCTAGAAGGTGGAATCTTAATTGAGACTTAAAGGAAGCCAGAAGGGAAAGTATTCCATGCATGGTGGATAAACCAGGGAAATGTCTGCAGTTCAGAAATGAGTGTTTTATTCAAAGAAGAGCAAGGAAAACAGTGTCACCAGACTGAGGTGTGGGAAGTCAGGGACATAGTGGTAAGGTATAAGAAGCTAGGAAGTTAGATAGTGAAAGGCTAAACAGGATCTTACATTTGATCTTGGAGATGACAGGGAGCTACTAGAGTTTATTGATTATTGGGTAGAGGGGACATAGTCAGATCTGTGCTTTAGGAACATCTCTTAAGAGTAGAGGATGGACTGAAGTGAGGAAACTTGATGAAGGGAAACCAACCAAAAAGCTATTGCAGTGGTCAGAGATAAAGGCCTGCACTTGGGTAGCAGCAGTATCAGAGGAGAGAAGGGAATGTATTTTAGAGATGTTATGAAGGTAAAATTGACAGGCCTTTGCAAGGACCTGGGAAGATAGTGGTTTCTTGTAACTAACAGGTGAAAGTAACGGAATTTTGGAAAGGGGAAAGAGTTTGAGAGGAAAGATAAGTTCAGTTTGGGGCATGCTGAGTTTAAGATGTCTATAAGAAATCCAGTTTAAAATGACTAATAGGCATTGGGAGATATGATACCAAAAGTCAGCAGAAAGTTAAAGATGAATAAGTAGATTTGAGAACCATGGGTGTAGAGATAATTGAATTCATGGGAGTTGATGAGATGACAGAGTGATAGAGTACAGAGCAAAAAGAGGACCAGGATGAAACTTTTGACACCCATGGTTAATTAGTAGGCATAACCTGGCTGAAGATACAGCAAAGTAGACTGAGAAGGAACAGGTCAGATATTTAGGAGGAGAACCAGGACAGCAGTATCCTAAAAACCCAGAGGAAGAAAAAAACATTAAGAAGAGGGCAATAGGGGCGGCCAGGTGGCTCAGCGAGTAAGAGCACCAGCTCCAGTGTTGGGATGACCTGGGGATCAAATCCAGGCTCAGATACTCAGCACCACACCCAGAAATAACTGGCCGTGTAACCTTGAGCAAGTTACTTAACCCCAACTGCTTTGAAAAAAAAAAAAAGAGGAGGGCAATAGAGGCTGCAGAGAGGTCAAAGAGGAGGACTGAGGAAAGAGCATTAGATTTGGCAGTTCTAAGAGATCCTTGCAAGCAGCTAGGTGGGGCAGTGGATAGAACGTCAAATCTGAAGTCAGAAAGACTCATCTTCCTGAGTTTAAATATGGCCTCAGAAGATAGCAAAATGACCCAGGGAAGGAAATGGCAAACCACTACACTACCTTTCCTAAGAAAACTCCAAAATGTTGTCACAGGGTCAGACACAACTGAAATGACTTAACAACAAAGATGTCCTTGGTAACTTTGGAGAGAGCAGTTTCAGTGGAATGATGAGGCCGAACTTCAGAGAATGAGAGAAAGTAGAATCTATTGTAAACTGCCTTGTCAAGGAGTTTAGCCACAAAAGGGAGGAAGAAGGATAGGAGATAGATCAACTTAGGGGTTTTTGAGGGTGAAGAGAGATGGGTGTGTTTGTAAGGCGGCAGGGAAGCACCCAATAGATAGGGAGGGAGATTGAGGATAAAGTTAGAGTCAGGATGATAGAAAGTACAGTCTGCTGAAGGAGATGGGATGGAAAAGGATCGCTTTGGCATTTGTAACTAAAATGTTGCCTTTTACAATATTGCAAGGGTTAAAAACTAATCCAGCAGCTGGAAGGGAGTCAGAACAGGCATTGTGAATTAACAGATTTGGAGTAAAAACCTGATTTTAAATCCTAGCTCTGCTATTTTACCTACTTGTAGGTCATGGAGCAACTAATCAACCAGTGATTATTTTTTATGTGCCTGTGTGTCAGACCTAATTGGGGCAGCCAGGTGGTGCAGTGGATAGAGCACTGAGCCTGGAGTCAGGAAGATCTGAGTTCAAATTCAGCCTCAGACATTTGCTATTTGTGTGACCCTGCACAAGTCACTTGACCTACATTTGCCTAAATTCCTCATATATAAAATAGGAATACAGTGGAGAAGGAAATGGCAAACCACTTCAGCATCTTTGCCAAGAAAACCCTATGGACCCATGGGATTCCTTGTAGTCAGACATGAGTGAATGTTATCAATAACAATGTATCAGGCAGCTTACATTCTATCAGAGAAAGTATACCTGTATATATTTTTATATATTTACATAATCAACTAAATGTAACAATTTGGGGGTGAGACACTCACAGCTAGCACAGAAATCAGGAAAGGGCATAAGTAGGGAGGTAGCGTTAATCTTTCTGGGCCTTCCTTAGTTTTCTCATCTGTAGAATGACTCCATGTCCCTATTTTAGGTGAAAAGAAGGGACAAAGCTATGTTTAGCCTCAGAATTCAAGTATATTCCTTTTGTCATAAGAATGGAAAATCGAGTCCAGTTTTCAGAGGTGACAGTAATTTTTGGTTATTTGTTTCTATCATAGAAGTCGGCTTCAATGAAAAAGCTCAAGAATCACCTCCGAAAACCCAAGCGCTTCAAAAGAGGAACAGAAACAAAGTAATTTTTTGTATAACTGAAATAATAAAGTTGAAGAAAAGAGTAGTAGCATCTTTGAAGGCCAAGGGGAAAGGGAGGGGGGGTTCTTGGCCCATTCTGAGATATACATAGAGTGGTGGTTATGAAACACCTGTTAGGGTTCTCACATGGCTATTGGTCTCATTACATACACCTAGGTCTTCAAACAAGTGATAATGCCCCATGGCCTGGTGGCTAAGGCTGAAACACAGATGACTGAGTCCACGTGAGGATTTATTACAACAGGATATGTCTTCAAGCATCCCATGTGGTAATCATCACAGCTTTTGCCTCTTTGGCCTCACATTTATTTCCTAGTCTCATTTTGGACATTCCATTGACTGTGTGGTCACACTAGATACAACAAATGCCATTATTTTATTTTGCTATTTCTTTCCAAAAATCAAAACATTTTCAAATACAACTAAGATATAAAATACAGCATAAAATGAGATTTATACCTATTCTTTCCCACATGAAGCAAAAAAAACTTCAGGACACTTGCCAAAGCCAATTGTTGGTAAATAAAAGTTTCTGTCCCTGCCCCAGGCACTGGACCATTAAAATCACAGGATGGAAAAGAAAAGCAGCAGAGCCAAAGAGACACTGCGATCATGGGGAAGGATCACTGATGGCAGCACTGTTTCAGGTGCTCAAGTCAGTCCCACTTCTCCAACAGTAAAAAGCCAGTCTGTGGAAGAGTATGGCTAAGGAGAACAAGTTGCCTTGGCAAAGATGTTGCTTACAAAGAAAAATCTAATTTGTGAGTAGCAGTTGATGGGCTTGCTGTGCTGTATGGCATTAGTAAGGGGAATGAATGGGACCTGGAACCAAAAAAATTGCCTTTCTTTGGCTAAAACACTGTTTATAAGCCACCCTTTCTTAAAATGAGTATCTCAATCAAGAGAACATTGAACTTCTTAAGTTTAATCTTACAAATACTTGAGGAAATAGAGGAGGTCATTGTTTTGCTAGTTGGCCTGGTAGGGACAAAAATTCTCCCAATTGCACTGTGGGCCTGGCGTGCAATGAGAGGATAGGGAGGAAAACTCTGTCACAGGGATTGATGTAGTATTTTGAGAAATAGCAAGCAGAAATTCCACCCTTCTCCTTAGGTACAAGTTATCAGAAAAAGGTTTCCATTCTTCATCCTTTGCAATTTCCAATGGTCTAAAACAGTTCCATTAATAAGCAGAAGGGAGAGACATAAATAAAGTGTAGACTTCGGATTCTTGGCCCAAGGATAGTCATGTTGACAGGCCCTGTCTTATATACCTGCATTACAGAGAAGGGCTTACAATAGAAAAGGAACTACTATTTGAAAAAGTTCAGGATGCTATGATCCTGGAAATTCCCAAATAGGAACTAAATTTCCAGTATTAAATATCCCCTCAAGATCAAAAAGGAGCCACTTAGCTTGTTGCTACCAAAGTAACATCAATTTGGCTGCACAGGAAGGATCTAAGGAGTAGGGGAGGCACTGCAAGAGAGGTTTTAACTATCCCTCTGTAGCTTTATACTACAATATAAAACACAGGGACACTTTTAAATATAGGATTGCAACAACCAATATACTGCCCCCCAAAAAAGAGAAACACAGCATAAGGCAATGTTAGAAAACTTTAAATACAGGATCAAGATCAAATCAGTAAGGCATCACACATTTTTAAAAAAAAATCAATTTGGCTGTATACAGTGGGAGTAAAAGGGGAAAAAAATCAAAAATTGAACAACAAAGCAACAGCCTCCTGAAATGGTAGACCCTGGGATAAAGGCCACAGCCTGGAAAAAATCTCATAACAAAAAGAAAAGTCTGGTGATGGGAGTTGCTAAAACCCATTCAGAACCCCAAATGGGGCTTCACAGTAAGCTAAGATCTTGCTCTGTGAGAAAAGAATGGGAGGCATTGGTTTGAAAGCCTAACTCCACCCCCAAATGATGCTAAGAAGAAGCCTTTAAAAGAAGCCACTATCATCCTACCTGAGATGCTATGTTCCAACAGCACCCACTGCCTACCATGTCAAATATATCAATGAGGTCTGGTTCACTGGCTGTGAAGCCATTGGGAACAACTGCCCTGCTCTTACATTCCAAAAGGCCATGGTGCCTTACTGCAGTCAGTGCCTAAGACAGTCTTTTAACAGGCTCCCTTTCGCTATCTTAAACCACCAAAGCTAAATCAGTGCAACTTTAGTGATGGGGGGGAAACCTTGCCTGTACAAGACTTAGACCAGGCTAAAGAGCTGTGCTGATGTGTCTTCTTGCTACCCTTTACATGGCTGCCTAATGGGGGCCCTACTGTGTCAGTTCTAGTAGAGTGTTAATACTGTATTTCTTTGGGCTTTTGTTTGACTTATTTTAAATCATTTTTCCTACAAAAATGTGAAAAATAATTTTAAAGCCACTATAGGGGAGAATTTGTTTTAATAAGGAAGTTTTCAAATAACGTAATATTTGGCCAGGGTATCTCAAATCAGTTAGTAGTTCTAGCTAAAAATGTAAACAAAAAAAACCAGAGACCACCACATTGAATGATACAGTTGTGTATCTGCTCACAGTACAACTTGAAGGTTCATTTCTCTCTCCTCCCCCCCGAAAAAATAAAAATATAAACAAAGGCCAGGATCAGCCAAGATGCCCATGCAGATGAATTTTAAGAGCGCTTGGCTATAGGGTGATATATTAACTGTTCAGGCTTGTCAGCCTAAAAAAAAATACTAAAATTTGGGATTGAGCATGCCTCCAAAGCAGATTTAACCATCAATTTCAGATTGTGTCACTGTAAATAAAGTTCTCAAAACATCTGTGCCTTTACCAGAGGAAAGGAGTCAGGTACACAAATGCTGGCAGTTTTGTTGAATCCACACTGTCCTTTACAGCCACTGGTTTTTCACAGGGCAGGGACATGGGGGGCTGTGTTACCACTCCTTCTTCTTCTCATCCATGGAGACACCACCAGGGCCCAAGGCAACCACAAGAAGCAAGCCTCCAATCACTGACATGGTTTGGAAGAAGTCATACTTGAGGAAGTCATGCATGGGCTTATAGACTGGGACGGTCCAGAAAGCGTTGAAATAGACATTGATGCCAAACAACCAGATGACCAGAGTCAAGGCAGCTAGCTTGGTTTTGAAACCAATGGCCACTAAAATGATCAAAGCTGTGCCCACGATGTTCTGAAGAATCTGTATTGGTTCAAAATACATAAAATTCAAGATGAATGTAGGGGAAAGAGAATCATGGAGTCTTAGAGGCTATCTGCTCCAACTCATACCTCAAAAAGAATCTTCTCTCTGATATACACAGCTGGTCACCTAGCCTTTGCTTGATGGTTTGTAATGTTATGTTTAAAGCACATATTAAATACCCTGTCAAGGTGGAGGGATCTGCTGCTGAAGCAATCAAACATAATATGGTTAATGCTTGTTATCTAGCAAGAGAACAAAGGTTTCTACCAAATATAATATATGATGAAAACATCCAAGATTAAAGAATGAACTAGAGAAGACAAAAAGCAGGACCTGAACACTCTTGTGAATAAAGGAGGAAAAACCCTAGAGGCAATAAGAAATACCAGCTGGAAGACTTCATAAAGGCTAATTCTTCTGCCTGTCCACTTAATCCCATTCTTTTTTGCCTTCTCCAAGATTTTACTTCAGCTATCACCTTGTTTTGTGCATCTTCCATTCCTTCCTCTTCATGCACTCTTTCCCATCCAACTACAAATACATGCTCAGGTCTCACTAATGCTAAAAGTCTTCCCTTAACCATTCCAAGAGACTACCCAGTTACTCTTTTCCCCATTTCTCCTTCCATTTCCCTGCTAGCTAAACAATACCAATGCTGGCAGCCCCACCACTCCACCAAGACTACTCTTCCACAAGGTGAATGGCCTACTTATCAACAAGTCTATTGACTAATGCTATTTTTGACCCACCCAGCTGACCATTAATGTCTACTAGATACTCTCTCCTTTCTTGGATTCACTACAGTTCTCTGGTTCTCCCATTATCTCTCCAATTACTCTTCTCTTTCCTTCATTCACTCCTTCTGACCTCTCCACTTGGCTATAGTCCTAAGGATTTTCCCTTCACATTGTACTCTCTCACCTGTGGCAATCTTAAATCACTTCTATTCAATGATTCCTTCTCTAGTCAGAACACCTCTAAGCCCCACACCTGCTCCTCCTGCTGTCTTATGGGAGGGGCATCTCTTGTCTAAAAGTCCTACAGACAGTTTGAAACCAATTGTCACTTTCCCCTAAAGGAAAAAAAAAGACTCCTTCTAATGTCACTAATCTTCCAAGCTTACAACCTTAGGTTAACCTTTGATTCCTCTTTCACTTCCCTGTCTAATCAGAGACCAAGTCCTACAGATTCTATTTCTGCAACACACTGCACCCTTCACCCTCAAGGGTGTTCCTATACTCCTATACTGCATTATATTCATCACATTCACTATACTCCTATACTTCATTACCAAGAGCAACAGCCTAACAGTCTTCCTGTACCCCACTTTCCCCAGTCCAATCCATCCTTCATACTAGTATCAAAATAATCATTCTAACACATGCTAAGTGTAATTCTAATCAAGTCACTCCTCTGCTCAAAATTCTGAGCCCTCACTGCTTGTCTCTCAAGTAAAATTCAAAGTTCTTAGTCCCACATTCAAGGCCTTCCACAGTCTGATACCACTTTACTCTGCCAGCCTTATACCATATTACTAAACAGAGCTTACTCTATGCTCCTGGCCAAAATGCTCTATGCTCTGTTCCCCAAAATATGCCCTACACCTCCAATGTCCTTGCTCACAATGATCCCTATAAATGGAATGCTCACTCTCTCCTACTACTTTTTTTTTTGCCCATCCACAATATCACTTCCTCCACAAAGCCTTCCTGGATTACCTTGGGCAGCAATATTCAATGTCACTCCACACTTTATATCATACCTCTCCAATGTACATTATCTAGGTTTGGGTTATCACCCCCTAGCCATTAAGCTCAGTATCAGATCTAAACTTTGTATTTATGCCAGCATCAACACAATGCCTCACCTAATAGATAATCAAACTGGTTATCATTACAAGTTGCCTTCACACCCATGCCTCAGGACAGTCTATCCAAAAAAAGTGACAATCCCTTCCCCATTATCTGCAGGCTTCATAGAAATGAAAAGTAGCCCTTCATAAAAAAAAATTAAGGTTATGAGTCTCGGGTCTCATTCAACTAAGGACTATCAGTCTAAATTATGTGGATTCCTCCTGGCCTCGTTTAAAAAAAAAAATACATACATACATTTACATATATTAGTGAAGACTCCCTAGGGAACCAACTCCAGAGACATGCTTAACTTTAATCCTACAGGAAAGGCAACCCACTACACTGGCAGCACAAAGTGCTCACACCTATGAAGGGTTCAGAAGCTCCACCTGCTGCCTTCCTCACTCACCAGGAGTTGAGACAGACAATATATACAAGGTAAACCCCCATTCCAATGCTTCATACCCAAGGAAATAAGTCAGGATCAAGATATTAAGTGGCTATCAAGAAACTAATGGGAAGAAACATCATATTTTGAAGAATATAGGCAGATTTTTTTGAGGACATTAAAAGCACTTACAGAAAAGAAGCTGGCATCAAAGTGAAGAAGGGTCATGAACATCAGGACCAGCAATACCCTCCCACCAAGTTGCATGTACTGTTTGGGTGAGCTCTCTCGCATGGTTGGGACTCCTGCAAACATGCTCTTCCCTTCAGATCGGGACTCAGCCAGGAGCAGCAGCAACCCTCCTCCTAAGGCCAGGTTCCTGGAGAGCAAAGGAGTAGAAACAAAAATATTAAAAACTATTGGCAAACCAAAGATCAAAATTCACTGGGCCTTGAAAAAGCCAACAAACCCTAAACTAGATGGGTAAATCTCTTAATCAGTTTAGAGACTATAACTCTTTTTCTTCTTTTTTTCTTTCTAAGCAGGCAGAGAGCATTGAATCTGCTGTCAAGAAAACCTGAGCTCAAATTTGGCCTCCGACACTTACTAGCTATGCAACCTAAGCAAGTCACTTAACCTCTCTGTGCCCCAGTTTTCTCAACTACAAAATGGGGATAATAACCCTACCTTGGAAAGCTGTTGTGAGAATCAAATGAAATTATATTGTTAAGTACTCAGCACAGCATCTGGCACAAAGTATCTCTTTAGTAAGTGTTTCCCTTACGTCTTCCCTACATGTTCAAAGATAAGCAAACCATCAAAGTTGCTGTATATCCAAAAGTCCCTACAAGCTACACCATCCTAGATGAGATATCATTGCCCTCTATTAGCAAATAATGGCAGTTAGTCTGATAGGTCTGCACAAAACAGTAGAAAGAGCCTGGAAATAAAACACCTGGGCTCTAATCTGAGTTCTGCTACTAACTCACTGAGTGATCCAGGATTCTTTGAAACCTTGGCTTCCACAGTTATTTAGTGAGAAACTGAACCAAGTGATGCTTTAAGTCCCTTCCAGCTCTAACATTCTATGTGCTGGTACTGATATGGCTTTGCCTGAGTCTGTTTATAAGTCTTCTTTATAAGTGGCACTGATGAGATTAGACCAAACATTTATGAACCTATCTGTCCTGGGAAAGGGAGTCTGCTCTTTCCATTTCATTCTAAGCTCTTAAGTGCCTGACTATAGGGACACCAAAAAACCAACCTTTATCCATCTTAACAATCACAATGAACATACCTCATCAAAAATTTGAGATCCCATAAAATGCTGTATGCAATCGTCTGTTGAAGAAAACCAAGAATGTGTAGTATTAGTCTTAGAATTCTCAAACTCACCCCAAAAGAACTATTCAAATCACTTTTATAAGATACTAGAAGTTATTTAATGGAACACAGAGGATGTCTGTAATTGCCATGCTTTGACTTAAAGACATAATTGCACATTGGCTCTGGTGATTTATAGTATCATTACATAAGACAGCTAAAGGAACAAGTATTCTTGATGCAGTTAAATGACAAGAAAATTTGGCCTCTAAATTCACTTTCATATTACCCATGTGGCAACTGAAATTTAGCAAAATGGAAAAAGAGAAAAAGTGCCTAATTTAATACTAGGTACCTGGCATTTGAGAAGTATTTTAAGAGAAAGAATTCAAAGGCACTTTTCAACTAACCAGGCTCCTTTAATGCTGTTCCTAGAAAAACCTCATGCATCTTCAGAGGGAGAGGGGTGACTAGCAGTAAAATAGCAAATTTGTGGGTAATATCCAGACATCAAAAATAATCTTTCAAAAAGCCTTACTGCATAGACCATAGAAAGCAAGATGGAGATTCCAACTTACCTGTAATGCTATAATGCCAAAGAGTCCAAAGCAGGCATACTGTACAAAGTTTCTGCTCAATACCAAGATGCAGCCAGCTAAGAAGTAGGATGGGAGGGTAAGAATTAATGACTACTAGGATAATAAGTAACTAAGATTTTCAAGAGGTACTGCAGTTTTTCCTTATGTGTAATTATGGCAGAAAAACACCCCACCCCACCCCCCAAAGTAAAAACAACCACTAGGAACTTTTAGTATTGTAAAAATAAGATAGCACCAAGGATGAGTTCATGGGATCTTAGTTATCAAGCTTGCTGGTCCAAGTAGGGGGTCACATGAGGGCTTACAGAATGAATAATTTTAAAAAGCCAATTATCTAGTAATAAATACTTCACTATGTAGAACTTAAACTTCCTTCATGATAAATTTATTTCTTTGCCTGATAAACATCTTATATCCCTATAGCACAATATACTCCTCATTTTTTAATAGTCAAATTATGTACTATCTTATGACTAGCTATTTCACCTGTTCTATCAAATCCTTAAGGCTAAGCTCTCCCTAGAACTGGGTCAGGGCCTAATTCTTCTTTTGTATTTTCTACAGTAACAACACAGATATTTAGGCGTTTGCAAATAGTGAGGAAATTTTATAGAGAATAGAAGCCTTTAAAGCCTCAGGAACTCAATATGATCTGCACCTTCTGAGCTGGATGGAGTTCTAATGCAGAGGACAAAAACACCCACTTTTCCCCACCAACTTCATTAGCCAGACAACCAAGTGTGAAATTAAGCAGATCTTTCTAGTCACTTACTCAACTGCCCAAGCAAGTTTAAGAACACGAAGATGGAGGCGAGGATGTAGCCACAGTTCCAGGTAGCATCAATATAGTCTCTCTGTTCACTCCACTGGAACCACATTCGGATGCCATCTTCCAGAAAGGTGCTAATAAGACACAGGCGCGCCACATGAGGGAGGTATTGCTTCGTGACTCGAAGAAACTATAGAGACAACAAAAAGCAAGGCAGTGAGTGAAAGACTAGTAAACAGAGAAGCTGGGAGCCCCAAACTGCCAGCCAAAGACATGCAGTCCTCCAGCTATGGATGAGCAAGCATTCATCTGCTGTTTTCCTTATTAGTTTCTTGATAGCAGTCATTTTCCAGTCACTTCAACTGTTAGTTCTTATTACAGTGAGTCATTCCATAAGAGTCTATCTACCTATCTATGGAAATGAATGACTATACCACAAACACAGAACAGGCGCAAGTTGTGGTGAAAGCCCTTCCCATATGCCTTTGACAACAACCCACTCCTTTAATTCTAGCAAACCTACCCAGGTGGTGAATAAAGAACTACAACTGTATGTCCCTAAGACAGGAAAATACAGCTTTGGTTGTACAAAAAAAACCAATCTAACTGCATCCAATGTAATTGTTAATATTCTGAGCTCTTCACAGCAGAGAGTTCTGCTGGAGGCCACATGAATTCCTAACTCTGGGGAAACTGAATTGGATGAACCCAGGCCACTGAGTGGGTCCACCAGAAATTCTGATGGAAATGATTTATTCACTTACTCCATTCCAAATCTCAGGTACAACAATGACAAAACTCAAACACCAGAGACCTAGTCTGTGTGGTGTATCAATCAAGATAGATATTCCTAAAGGATCTAAACTAAAAGGATCTGTGTAGGTTTTGTGTCATGTGCTATATATTTTAGTGAAAATGTGAACATTAGATATTTTTTTTTTCAGGAAGGCAAGGCAATTGGGGTTAAGTGACTTGCCCAAAGTCACAGGGCTGGTAAGTGTTAAGTGTCTGAGGCCAAATTTGAACTCAAGTTCTCTTGACTCTAGGACTGGTGCTCTATTCACTGCACCACCTAGTCGCCCCCCAATGAGATCTTTTTTAAGGACTATAAACATGATATTTAATAATTAGGAATGTTATAATAAAAACAAAACCACCTAATGACACCCTACTCTGATTACCTCCTACATCTGAGAAAGTTCTGTGGTTGTTGTTTTTTGTTTTTTTAACCTAATAGGAGAGCGAATTAGTAAAATAACTAGCAGGTGCCACAAAGGAAAAAGTATGGTTATAATTGCCTTTGGTTCCATGCTTATATGAGTTTCTGGGCTGTGACATACACGGACACTGTAAAATAGCATGCAAAGCTGTCATTATGTACAACACATACACACACACACACACACACAAGCACACTTCTCTTACTAGTCATGTTTAAGATCCAAATCAAAAAGAGCATAGGGGATGTTGAGGGGAACACCTAACATAATAGAGGTCAAGAATAGAAAGTGGGATAACCAGCTACATAAGTGATTTGCCAGAAAGTAACACAATGGATATGCCAAGTGGTTTGAGTCTAAAGGGTGGGTACCTGTAAACAAACCCAAGAATTCTCTTCTAGGACTAATACCACTGTTGGAATAGTGGGGAATGTGGAAAGAGGAGCTCCTTTTATGTGACTTCCTAAACACCAAGGTGTATAAAGTTCTAGCAGCTTCAAACCCAAACAACAGAACAGGGGCCTATGGTAATCAGTATCTAAGTCAGCTTTTAACAACAAATCAAGTCGAGACTTCTTTCCTAATCAATACTAAAGATCAGCCTCCCCCTTCTACCACAAAAGGAATCATGGGACATTTTCTCATTCTTGTGAAAGGAAAATGAGTAAGAGAGATGAAAAAGCAGAATCGGCAGGGAATAGAGGTACTGCCAGTCAACTTCCCTCAAAATTACTGATGTCTCCCACAACTAAAAGTTTGAAGCATTAAGTTAAGATATGACAAAAGTTTTTGCAAAATCTATTCCATTGTTTAGGTTCCAAGTTATGCTACTTTAAAAAAAATAGGAGAAAAGAGGGGAGGAAAAAGATATAAAATATGACAAGAAGCTGACAGCCTATGACTCTGAATTGACTTTGTAATATATCCATTATATAAATATGCTCAAAATCTAGTACCAGACTGAACAGGAGGTTTGATAACATTTGAAACTATTACACACTTTCTAGTTTCCATCTAATGATCCAAACACTCAACAAATGCTCAGCAACAGCCTGATCAGCTACAATCAAGGGAGAATATAAATGGCTTAACAGGTCAGAGATGTGGGTAGAGAACAGGTTAAAAGTTCCCATTTTAGAATTAATGATTTTTACACTGAATTAAGACTAACCAAGCATATGGTACATGGAGATGGCTGGTTGTCTGAAAGTTGTAAAACAAAACAGTAAAAAAAAAAATCTTTAAAAGATATTCAGGGAAGACGTTAACAGGAGGGCCTCTAACATTTCCAAAGAGCAAAGACAGCAAATATAGGTAAGACAAACAAGTTAAGAGACTTTAACACAACCCTAGAAATCATAATTATAAAAAATGTTTTGGCTTGATTACATACTAGACATGTCTACTGCTGACATGTTTGCACATCCACCAGTTTAAGCTTTATTTGCCTACTCAGTAAACAAGCAACACAGTAAGGGTTTATAATCCAGACTGTTCTTTGCTGAAGGAAATCTATTCTAATACAGCAAACAACTTAATTTCCAACACTCATACAGGGCAGGCACACAGGCTGGCTTCCTTGACTTCTCAGCTTTGTCTCAGTTTGAATGTCTAACAATGATGACAATAAAAAATTCAGAACAAAGGCAACGACATTCAGATTAATTGCAGTGACCAATTTTAGTCCTGGATAACAGATGATTAAAGATGCTTCTTGGTAGAAGTCTGAGGGACTATAGATATAAACTGCTGAATACATTGTCAGGTATGATTGCTTTGTCAGTTTTGCTGAATTGGTTTGCTTCATTACAAAGAAAGCTATTGGGAAATTGCTAGTGTAAAAAAAAAAGCAATAAAACAAAAAAAATCCTTATTCACAATAATAACTTGGGTGTTTGGGTAAAAGACATTAAGATAGAAGTTAGACACTGCCCCTTCCCTCATATAAAGTTACATATTATACAAAAAAATCTGACCCTGCCTGTCTTAGAAAAAAATTTTTAAATGTTTTAATCCTAAAACCCCAAATTAAAAGGTTATCATACTCTTAGAAGTAAGCATTGATAAAGGCTACTAGGTTGCTATAAGTTCCCAGAGTAAACAAGCTGAGTCAGGGTACTGTAGTAAAAAGAACACTGGCCAAGGGGGTAGGTTCTAAATCCAACTCTGATACTAACTGGCTGTGAAAGTTTGAGCAAGTTACTTCTCTGAGTCATTTTCCTTATCTGTATATGAAAGAGCTGAGCTATATATTCTCTCCAAATACTCTTTCAATTCTAACATTCTGATTTAGGGACAGTTTAAGTTAGACTACATATGAATTCATACCCACAGTTTCTTTCTGTTTTGAGCAGAAAGTTGAAATTTTATTTAATAAAAGATGGAACTATCTTTTTTTTAGTCCTACGCCTCACCCTTTTTTTTAAAGGTTGCTGGGGCCAAAGAAGTCATCACTTCATGGCAAACCTGATGATGATGCTATCTGACTACAAATCATATAACCCTTCGGTCTCTAAAGAATTAAAATCCTAGGTGACCCAAAGAGCAATGGTAGACCCAAGCAGGCTGCAGCATATTACTAGTGATGCAAGAAACTGAAAAAAGGTATCACCAGGAGATTGACCAGCCATGCATCAAAAGAGAGATAGTACCAGTATCCACAGAATATCAAAGGACCTATAAGGATTTAAAGGTCCTCCAGTTCAATGGTTAGATATTTATGTCAGTCAAAAAACATTTAGCATCTGCCAGGTTCTGGGCTTAATGGAAGATATGAACAAGAATCACACATGATGAAAAAGTGTGGATGATTTGCTGAATGCACCCTGAAATGAAATATCCTCATTGTCAAGATTACCAATTCACTAAGTATTACTTTTACCCTTTGCTTTGGGAACAACTTCTCAACTAAATCTTCCGATATCCTGAGCTATAGTCATTTCCTTTACAAAGGGGAGTCCCAGAAGATCCAGTCATCAAATCAGTAAATGATGACAACATAAGCTAATAATTGAAAAAAGTTGAACAAGGTCACATTACTGACACTCAAGCCTACCAAGAGCATATAGCACAAGATATATCGAGCATATTATAATACCCAAACTACTAGATACTAACTAACATGCAACATAAACACTGCAAGCACAAGGCTGCAAAATTAGGCTGACACAACAGAAAAACATGAAGGGAAAACTAGGTCTGAAACTAACCGATAAGATCTTGAAAGGAAGAGAGATAATACAATTAGTTAACTGTTATGGGGCAAGATTTTCATTAAAATTCTCTAAGAACCTTATAACCAAGTAACATATACACACAGAAAGGACAGCATTCTAAAAAAAATTAGGAAAATGGAATTTGTTTAAATATAACACCTTAGTGTGTGTTTGTTTGTTGTGTGTGTGTATGGGGGGGGGGGGGTAGAAGTATGACAAGTTGCAGGGAAATACACCAAAAGGGATTGTAAAAAGAGTCATGTTTCTATCCAACCTACTACTAAGGTAGATTTTTAGAAGCAAGAGGGAAAGATGAAATTGATGAAAGCCTCAAATTCTAGTATTAATCAGATCTCCATTCAAAAATGTGACAAATTAGTTATCTTTTGGTCATTAAAATTTGGGAATCACCCTACAAAGGGGGTACATACACACAAACAAAAATCCATAAAGCCTAGAAAATTAAAGCCTACGGCCAAAAAAAAAAATGTTGAGTCAGGATTGGCCCAGGCAGGTGACTCATACAAATCCTGCCAACACAACTCCAGGGTTTCCCTGGGAAGTCTCCCAGCTGAACACCACTCAGCAGGTTTGTGCTAGACCAACAGAATGCAATTAGAGGTGATCTGGTAGCAATAGTTGGAGGCAATAGTTTAGATTGTTTTTCTTTAGTAAATGAATGATGACAATTTGTGAAATAGCCTAACAGTGGAAAAGTGACTACAGAAGTAACATAGAAGAAAGCATTATTGTAACTATTTCATTTTCTACATAAGTCAAATTATTTGGAAGGTCATAAAGGCTTAAGAAAAAAAAACCTCACAAAAAAACAAAAAAAAACACCTAAAATCAAAAATTCTATTACTGCCAGATCAATAGAGAAATAACTCAATGTTATTCACAATCTAATTAGGCTACAAAAGTAGCAAATTTACAAGTCCCATTTCTTATAAAGGACTTGGGGGAAAGGAAAAGAAATAAAGAAAAGCAGGTAGATACCCCTATAACCAAAAACCTATCAACACAAAATAGAAAATATAAGAGTAACACACAACCTAAACTTGCTACTTACATGGATGCATATGCATTACTCACTATGTGAACAGTACCACGCTACCAATGTTATCCAAGACATCTAATACTTGTCTTAAAAATATATAATCAAAATTTGTGCTACCGGGCACATATTCTTCCTAGACTAGCTTTTTCAGAGCAAAGAGAAAATCTGCTGATTGAGAAAGGATCATAGAAGCTAATTCTTTACCTCAATAATAAGCAAATCAGAAGTCATTCATTCATTCCACAAACACTCAGAAAATATTGTTTGTGAGCATCTAAGTGTTTAAGAGTCACATTTTTAAGCCATCCAATAGGTTTTTAATAAGTGGACACATTTTGAATTATCCTATCAATCACAAAGATGTATTATGGGCCTCCTGTGTGCAAGGTCCTTGGTATTCTATATTAAAGCCTGTGGTCCCTTAATCCATTCTCTAGTGGCTTCTTCCTGAAGCAGCAAACCTCAAGAACTTTACAATGCACTGTAGGAGCAAAAGAATCCTGGTGCTGAATTACTTGGTCAATGAGCTCAGCACCAGAAACACAAAATTTACCAAGCTGTCTCCATACATTCTGTACAACCATCAAGGGCTAGGTTGATTCAATTATCCCTCAGTTAACTGAATGTACATACTATTCACCAAGGGAAGAAATCACAGCCTAAAGCTACAACTCTCAGGTGGGACTCCCAGGTCAAACAAACCAGTTCACTTTCAGGTGCTTTTGTTTCCTTAAGTCAAGGTCAGAGGAAATGGATTTGTCCTTATATCATCTGAAATGTTAATTCAGCATTATTTCTCTGCTCACCTCAAATCAGATTAGAGATTTTTTGGCAGCCATTTATACAATCCATCTTAAAAGTCACATTTAATATAGCATTCTCTGCTATGTAAGATAAGAAATCTAGGGATGGGGGGGGGTAGGGAGGAAAGCAGTCAGCAGGGAACTGTCAGCTCTGTTATAAATGCTAGAGATGGAAGGTTCTAAGAAAACTAAAGCCACCCACAGAGAGATGTCATTTTGGCATCACTTACATATCTAATGCTTTCCATATTACCAGAAGCAATAAAAAGCTCCTTCCCTTTATTCTCTAAAAGAGAGAACTTGGCTCCACTGAACTTACACAAGGTGTTAAAAGGACAGTTAAAAAGACTCACCTTAAAATAGTGAAGTGACATCAATTTTCTGTGGACTGAAGATGCTCAAGCATTACTCAGTAATAAACCTATAACACTTATTCTAGACTTGTTCAATATACAATTTACAATAGCCAATATACACTTGGCTACTGTCTCAATCTAATTTATTACTGACATTTTTTTCTTAATTTCTGCCTCTGAAGAAAAAGGAAGAAAAAAGGAATCACAGGAGGACCTGATATCTTCTTAATGGCTTAGTTCGTTAAGTTTAAAAAAAAACAACAGAAAAATAAGACAAAAAGATTACATAAAGTAGTAAATTAAGTAAAAAAAATGTTGAACAGCAGAATGAAAGTTTCATCTAGGCAATGGCTAGAAAAGAGACTTTGTAATGAAATTTCACTTGCAAAACAGTTGTTCTATAGGCTGAAAGTTGATGGTATATGGATCCAATAGCACTAAAAGGAACAATTCTTTTAGCAAGTTGGTACTTGGGAAACAAAATGGTGCCACTAAAAAGGCCTTTTTTCTGATAGATGTTGGGCAAAAATCCATGCAATTTAGGCAGAGACCAATTCTTTATATTAGTATACATACTTTCCTCCCCCAAAATGATAGTACATAATGAAGGCTCATTATACAAACCATTAATAATGAGTATACAAACCCAGGGATGAAGAATGACTGGAAGGTTTCCACAATTATAAAACTCATACTCTATAACTAATTTGGAAAGCAGAGATACTAATATTTACCCCACAATTAAAGTTCCTCCAAGAAAAACTAGCACTTAAGTCTAACCTTGGCTGAATATTACTAACGAGAAAAAATTGTAATTAATGCACCTATTGCTAATTTTAAATCTGACAAAACTCCATCTATATCCAGAGGATTTGGGAAAGTGCAAGTACAATGGGAACAGGATTGGGCCAATATCTGCTTACACAGATTATTAAACTATTTTTCCATATCAGACTACTATTGCATTGAAGTCATACTGTGTTAATTTTGCCAAATGGGAGATACTGACAGCTTTACCTGCCCTCCCCTTCCAGATCTGATCTTGCTGATCTTGTTTTAAAGACTTTTAACAATTGCTCAATTATCTATTTGTTTCAAGGTTTTCCCAGGAGGGCCGCCTGTTCACTTCAAGAAAAAGGGACTAAAAAAAGGAAGAGTGGTATAGCACACTCTTCCACAGGTACAGGGTAGATTCCATCCAATACATACAATCTGAGAAACCCTTTCATTCAGAACTCATCTAGCAGAGAATAGATACTTGTTAGATATTTCAAAAGAGGTGCAAGGCAGGATTGAGGCCTGGTTTCCCTTTGACTTTGGTTTAAAAGTACAAATCTGGTCCCCTATGACCAACAATCTGACTGAACACGTTCTAGATCAACCTCCTGGGCCTTCCAGAGCCATAACCTGGATCCAAGGGAAATAAGGGACAGAACATCTTGCTCAGTCTGGAGTCAGATTACCCCAGCCTTTTAGCCTTTTCCCTAACAGTATCACCTCTAGTCCGGTGGATTTTATCCCTTCTGGGAAGGAGATGGGGGAGGACAGAGTACCCAGATGGATAGTAAGGAGTAGGTAAGGAAAGGAGAAGAACTTAATTAATAGTCTTAATCCTGAAATTACGAAACCCCCAAGCTTTTTAACCCCCAAAGATTTAACCAACCTGTTTAGGAGAGCTGAGTTTAAAGTTGAGTCACCCTATGTACTACCCCATCCCCCAAACCTAAGACTTTCAGCCTACCTCCTCTGAAGCTGGGGTCCTGTTTCACCAGAACCCTTTTGCTCAAATAATTGTAAGGTTGGAATACAAGAGTAAAAATCTAGAGAAACCGGGGAAAGCGGGGAGGCCTAGCTCCAGTCACAATTTACTGAGGAAGTATGCATTGTTGGGGAGTGCTAAGAAGAGAAAAAAGGCCTTAGGGGCAAAAAACATTACTGTAAGTGACAGGGAGAACTTTACATAAGAAATTTGAAGCAGAGGCATTATAAAATGAGACTTATCCAAAAGGCTTAGAGAGACCACAGGGAAACATTATAGAAAAAAATGTTAAGAGACCCTGAGGGAAAGGGGGGGGGGCAACAGAAGAGGCTAGGAAAAAGGACTGGAAGTAAGGGACACACACAGGGGAAATGAAATAGAAATGAAAGGCTTACAGAGACAGTGTAAGAATCATATTATAGAAAGGCTGAAGTCAGAGGGGCATTCTAGAAATGGTTCACAGCTCTGGAGATAGCACATAAAGTACAGAAAACACTGGGAATCGGAATAGCATTACATAAAGAGGGGGAGGAGAAGGGCAAGACTCAGAACATAAAGGCCTGGGGGGCACGGTAGGCATTATAGGAAGCTGATTTGGGAAATCTCTAGGGAGTAGGTGGGGGATTACCTCCCAAGGGGGCAGAACTAGTGGCAAAGGCACTGGGGGGCACAATATAGACCAGGGAGGGCTCACAAGCTGGAGGGCAATAGACAGCCCTAAGCACTACAGAAAGGGGAATGGTGCAGTTCTGGGGGGAGGAGAGCCCTGGAGAGGGGTGGCAGCATAGAAGAAGGGGCTCCCAGGGAGGGAGACTGTGGAAGCACAGTATAAAGTGAGGCTTTATACAGTTTGGGATAAAGGGAGGAAACACGAGGGGGCCACAGATATTAAAGGAAGCCGATAGGGAGGGGCAGCAGGGTTTGGGAAGAGGGGCACAAAGTACGAGTGGAGGGTGGAACACTCTGGGGGGGGGGGTGTGAAAGCAGGGATCAGGAGAGACACGAGAGGAAATTCTGGGGGCACATGAGAGTTCTGGGGGTGAGGCACACAGTATCAGGGGAAGCACAATAGGGAGCTCTGGGGGTGGGGGGGCAGAGTAGAGATCTGGAAGTGGGAGCTCTGGGGGTGGGAGGCAGAGTAGAGATCTGGAAACGGGGGCACAGTATGGGGGTACAGCGAGGAGTTCTGGGGTGGAGGCAGAGCAGGGACCTCTGGGGATGGAGGAGTGGTAGGGAGCTCTGGACTGGGGGCGCAGTGCAGGGGCTCAGTACGGAGCAGAAGAGAGTTCTGGGGGGCAGTGTGGGAGAATAGGAGAGAGTTCTGGGGTGGGGCGCTGCGGGGGTGGGGCTCGGAGGGGTTCTGGAGTGGGGACGGGGTGTGGGGTTAGGTGGGCTTCAGGAGGGGGGGGCCCAGGATCGGGGGCCTCCTGAGTAGGGGGCGCGGCCCGGAGGCCCAGATTGGGGCGGGGCGCCACGGGTTGGGGGAGGCGCGGCCCGGGCCCCCCGCCCCCGGCCCCCGGCCCCCAGGCCCCCCGGCCCCGCCGTCCCTCCCGCCCGGCTCCGCACCTGGTCCGCGACGTCCTCGGCGGTGCCCATCAGATCGTTCTGGCCCATGGCGGCGGTGGCGGCGGCGGGAGGGCTCGGCTCCGGCTCGGGCTCGGGCTCCGGCTCCCTCCCGTGTGGCGCTGGCGGCAGCTCCTCCTCCTCCCGCTCCCGCTGCGGCCTCCACAGGAAGTGGCCTCGGCCTCCTCGGCGGCGGCGGCGGCAGCGGCTCCTGCTGCTGCCACGTAGGCCAAGCCTTAAAGGGGCCGCAGCGCAGCCCCGCGCCTGGCCGAGGGGAGGGGGAGGGCCTTAAAGGGCCCGCGGCAGCCTGGGGCCCCCGCCTTAGCCGGGAGCTAAGCCGGGAGAGGTGAGCTGGAGGAAGGTGCTCCTCCGACCGCTCCAAATATTTAGTCCAAGGAGGGCAGCCTCTTCCTTTCACAAGAAACCTAAGCCCAGAGAGGGGAAGTCACTTGCCCAAGGTCACACAGCTAGTAAACGGCCAGATGGGGATTGGAAACCAGGTATTCTTTCCAGGATCCTCATTCTAGGCCATTCCTCCCTCTTTACAGATGGGGAAACTGAGGCTCCAAAAGAAATTTTCACAAATGAGTGGCAGAGCTGGGATGAGTACTCTGGACCTTGACTCCAAATCTTGGGCAGTTTACACTCTACCGCAGTGGGGTATAGTGGTATGATAGTGTTATGAGGTGTTCGGTCTTAATGAAATAAAAGAATGAATGAATGAATGAGTGAGTGAATGAATGAATGGAGGTAGCAAGTTATAAAGTGAAGCTCACAGGAAGGAAACATTGGGCCGGCACAAGTATTAAAGGGAGTTAATAGGGAGGGGGCAGTAGTGTTTAGTGGGGGCGAGGGACATAGTATTAATGAGAAATAGGACGCTATACAGATGGGGAAACTGAGGCCCCAAAAGAAATGCATCCAAATTTGCACGAGTGTTAGAGTTGAGAGTCGTACCCTGGCCCTTGACTCCAAATCCTGGGTAGCTTGCACTCTATCAGACTGGGAAAGGTATAGTGATATGAAGTATTCAGTCCTTATGAAATGATTGAATGAAGGAAGGAAAAACATTTCTTCAGCGCTTACTATGGGCAAAGCATTGCTCTAAGTGCTGGGGATACAAATAGAAAAGCAATCTCTGCTTTCAAGGAACTCACTTTCTAATGAGGAGAGAGTGACTGGTGATGGACCAATGGTCCTAGGGCAGCAGGGATGCCAAGCCCCACACGCATACCTGAGACGGGACTCAGATTTACAGCCAACTTCCCCTGGCCCATCATCTCGTCTCTCCACGTGTCAGACCCAAGGATTCCTGAGCGGGGACAGAGTGCCCCTGGGGAAGTCTGACTCAGGCTTGAGAGCACAATGTCCGGGAGAAGGTCAGAGACAGCTAGGACAGGCTGACAAATCCAATCTGACTGTGGCAGAGGAGGCCGGAGGACTTAGACCTGCCTGCGTGGAGGCTAGGTTTGGGTCGAGTCATAGCTGAGCTAGCGGGAGTGTGATGCGCCGCTTAGCAATCACGGTTGCTGGGAGTCAGATTGAAAGGAACTCTCCTTCTCGGGTTTCGGACCGGTCTCAGGCTAGATCTGAGTGCCTGGGCAACAGAAGCTAAACAGCCCTCGCTTGAGGGTCTGTAAGTGTGGATGAAGAGTCAGACAACTTTAGGTAGACTTGGAGTGGGAAACACGGTGGAGCCGGGGTGGGGGAGCCCCTGGGCTTGCTCCTCGAGGAAGAACCTCAGACGGAAGGGGATAGAACGCAGCTCACCGCCCCTCCCCCTCTTCAGTGGCCGGCGGCCGACCCCAAGTGAAGAGGGAAGGTCGGATCTTACAATAGAAATTATAATGGAAAAGTATAAGGTGAGGAATTTAGTTCCCCAATCCCCTACTCTCTGGAGTAGAGCATGGAGGTAGGAAGAAGAGGAAGACAGTTTGACGAGGGAGTAGCGCTCCCAGAAACTTCTGATAGCCCCCAACTTTAACTGCCATAACGCCTTGTAGCCCCCAGGACTCCCGCCTTCCGAAGCCCCTTCCCCAGCACTCGAGGTCATCTTTAATACTTGTACTGAAGGAAGTGTTTTGCAACATTTAAAGTGCTGCAGAAATAGGATGAACTCTGGAGCTTGTCCCTTGAACAAATAAATACACAGCTGAGAACTGCCTATCGACAGAAGAGGAAAAACAGTTGAGACAGGCTGAAAAAAAAATCCCCCAGCGCAGTATCTGGGATGACACTTTCCATCCCCAGCTTTATCGCAGCAATATGGAGATAACCATCCACCGTATCCTCTCTCAGTTTACCCACCACTCTTCATTCTCCAACTTCTCAAGATGCCCTGAAAACAGTCTTCATCACATCCCCCTATGATGCTCCTCCCTCTCTGGGGGAGGGTGCTTCCTCCCTGTTTCAGGTTTTAAGGTGGGGACAATAGAGAACTATATGTTTAGAATCAGTTTCTGTATTTCCCCCCTTTAATTTCAAGGAACTAGACGAGTTCTCCATCCTCAGTCTACTGGTTGAATGAAAAGGAAGGGACCACCAGGACCTAGAATCAGACAGCTAAATTTCAAATCGACTCTGCTACTAAATAACCGTGTGATTTTAGCAGTCAACTTTTCCCAACTAAAGTTTCTTCTCTGTGAAATAAGGGGATTGGATTACTTAATATCTAAGGTTCCTTCCAGCTCAAAATCTTATGATTTAGACAGATAACATGACTATGGGACAGTATTTTTGTACTCCAGGGCCTTCTGTTCTCTACTATCTGCAGAAGTCTGTCCTAGCTATGTTGGACACCATCCAACCTGATGGGTTCATCTTCCAATGCCATATCTTTTAGCATTTTCATACTATCTGTGGCGTTTTCTTGGCAAAGATACTAGAGTGGTTTGTTCCCATTTCCTTCTCCAGTGGATCACCTTTTGTCAGAGCTCTCCATTATGACACGTCTGTCTTGGGTAACTCTGTGGCATATAGTTTCATTGAGATACAAGCCCCTCCACTTCCACCAGGCAGAAGAACCAGGAGGGGAGGAGATAGTATACTTGAGTTCTCCAAGCTCTGCTTCTGACTAACTCTTTGATATGGAATCCTTAACCTACTGGGTTGCAGATTCTTCTGAGAAAGTTTCCTCCACTTGTAAAATGGAAGGATAATATATTTCTTGCCTATCCTCCACAGGACTGCTATAGGGGAAGGTACAGTTAACAGGAAGGAGAACCTGTAGCCTACATTAGTTTGGATTCAGTCAAAGGGCTGCACTTGAGAACCTAGAGGGCCACATGTGGTCTCAAGGCCACAGGTTCCCCACCCCTGTTATAGTACGTGGAATCAAGAAAGCTGGGTGCCATCAGCTCTGTTGATTACTAGTTATGTGATCTTGGGCAAATTTCTTCACTTCTGTAATCTTTAGTTTTTCCAATTTAAACTGAATATAATAATGCTTGCCATACCTACTTCACAGTTCTGAACCTTAAAACACTATGAAAATGGGAGCTATCATCTCCCTCTCTGCCCACATTGCATAGGTTGGCACCTGGGTATGTAATGTTGCTATGCCATCAGATCAAGTAAATGTATGAGATGATTTTGTGGAACTGTTTTCTTTTTTTTTAATTATTGGTTACAAGGGATGACTAGTTAGGAAAGGGAGGAAAGAAGGGATGTATTTGGAAATAAAGAGTATGTAAAAACAAAAAAATTTAAAAAATTAAGTTAAAACAAAAAAAGACAGTAATAAAAAACAAAGAAGTCTGACTTGTTAGTAAATAAGATTATGAATAGAAAAACCATTTTTATCTCCCCCCAAAATGAAAGGGGTATTTATCATGTCACCCCTTTGCCTAACAGGTTATACAAACATTGAAGCATGGTGCCTTGGGAGTGAATGTAGTGGCCTTAGAAAAAAGCAAACTGAAAACTTCTAAGCCTATAAGATACCTGATAAAGAAGGTAAGTGGAAGTTTCCATAGCAACAGATGCAAAAGATGCCTGTGCAGTTAGAGAATTTTCCAAGTTATGTACTCCTGCAGTGTGGGGGAAGCACATAAAAGGAAGGATGAAGGCTACACTTTTGCTCACACCTCCCTTGACCACAAGCTCCATTTACAGATCTATAAAATGGAGATAATAACTCTCATACTTCCTACCTGCCTCCTCTTGTGAAGAAAGTGCTTTATAACCCTTAAAGCACTGTAGAAATGTTAAGGAGAAATATGGGCATCCAAGCCTTTCCTTTCTTCTAGCCCACATAATTCATAATGACACAAGCATTATTTATTGCACAGCAAGACAGAAAACTGACTTTGGAGCCATGAAAAACTGAGTTCACCTCTCACCTGTGACAAATACTGGTTGTGTAACCTTGGACATATCCCATCACCTCAGTGCTCTAGGTCAAACTCAAATAGAAATGAAGTCATTAAACCTTACATAAGGATCTCTGCCAGCACATATTGCTTTTTTCCCTTGCACTTGACAACTTTCCAGACCCTTGAAGACAGTTATTATATTCCCCTTCTAAAGGCTAACCCTCCCCAGTTCCTTCAACAGATCCTCATACATCAGTTAATAGTCAACAAGTATTTCTGTGCCAGGCACTATGGCATATGGCACGTACTTGAGGCCCTTGAGTTTCCTGGTTACTCTCTTCCCGACGGTCTTCAACTTAACATTATCTTTCCTAAAACTCTGCACTTCACAACTGAACAAATAGTTCCTGACAGGGTCTGAACAAGGCCGAATATCCTCCATCCACAAGTGGAGGAAGGATATGTATTGACTAGATGCATTTGGATGGAACTAGTCTATCTGTATACATAACATGGACAGACAGAACAAATGAACAACAAGCTGTGTCCAGAATTAAATAAGAGGAGAGTAGCATGCTGAATTGCATCCAGTAAATTAATAATTATAATGATAATAAGTGAGAAGCAGCCTCACTTTCTTCTCCAGGGCCATCTGGGTCCAGTGACCAGATATAGATCAGCACAACTGGAGATGGCCCAGCTTTAGCTGAGGCAAGAGACTCAAGAAACCCATAATAGATGAATGAGTTCAAGGAGCTGAAGAATTTGTGTGGAAGAGGGATTCAGTGAATTCAATTTGTTCTTCTTGGTCCCAGAAGGTAAAATTAATAGTAGTGAGTAGAAGTTTCAAGGAGGTTGATTTAGGTTTGATATTAAGAAGTACTAACCATTCTTGAAAACTGTGCAGTAATGGAACGAGTTGTCTTGGAAGTTAGTTTCTTATCAGTGGAGATCTTCAGATACAGGCAGAATGATCACTTCTCCAGGATGATGTAGAGGAGATTTCTCTTAGCTTAGCTATGGTTCTGGCTAGGTAATGGTAATAAGAATAAAAATGGCTAGCATTTATGCAGTGCTTTAAGGTTTACAAAGCAAACCTATTTTTGCCCATTATATTTACCTATATTATCTAATTCATCCTTACTACAATCCCCTGAGGAGGTGCTAATTATTATCTGCATTTTTCAGATGAGGAAGCTGTGGCTGAGAAGACTGAGTGACTTGTCCAGGGTCATATAGCTGGTATCTGAGGCAGGCTTGGAACTTGGGCCTTTCTGACTCCTCGTTCGGTCCTGTAACAAACCTCTGATGACTTTTGGGTTCTCTTCCAACTTTGTTAATCTGTGATTCTCTTTTTTTCTTGCAAGTGAGACAGACTTTTGGGCTCTCTTTCCATGGGATCAAGGAGTGCGCATGTAAACTACTCCAGTATTTAAATAAAAGGGAATGCACAAATATAAGTAAATATACTCATCACCCTTTTGCCCCAAGGGGTATCAAATTGCTTCTTTCCTTGTTCTAAGACAGTCTTCAAATGGCTCCTCCAGTGATCCCTTGGGGGTTATCCAATCATACCAAGAGCCAAGAGCATTTTATTTGAAAGTTGTTCCTGGAAAGATGCTAAGTAAATGGTACTGGTTATCGCCCCTCACAGAATGGATCCTAAGTCATTGCCAGTAAACAAATCATAGACAGCCTTTCCCAGCCTACCTCCCAACCCTCTGAAAATGAGAAAAACAAAAGAACATGAAAGATGAAATCACAGCATTCACATGTGAAATATAAGAAATATAGATTCCCTAAAAACAGTGTTGCATAATGACACTGCTTTCCCAGAACATCCAAAGGGAGATTTAAAAAAAAAAAAACGAGGAGGCTTTCTTTTTTTAATAAACAGATCAGAACTGTGCCCACCCCCTTCCTTGTCACATACCGCCTCCAACAACCAATTATTTTCTTTACTGTTTTAAGACACTCTTAAAATGGAGCCTTGAGTAATCCCACATTTTCCATTACAGTATCCAATAACAAAACTTGCATTAATTCAATTCACTCCAATAAGCATTTATTAAGCTCTTACTATGGAGCAGGCACTAGGCTAGCTGCTGGGGATTCAAAGATTTAAAACAAATAATTATTGCCTTTAAGGAGCTTATATTCTACTGGAAAGCAATGGTGCTCTGCCCTACCATTACTGAAAACATTTCTAAAATTCAGGGCCAGGAGAGTCTTTAGGGACTGATTAATCTAACCCCTTTATTTGACAAATGAGGAAATTAAGACCCAGAATGTCAGAGGTAGGACTTGAACTACTTTCTAATTTTTAGAATTTCTAATTTAAAAATTTAGAGGTTTTCTAATTCTTTTTTTTTTGCTTGCTAATATTATGATTTATTTAAATAAGTAGAAATTTTTTACATTAAAAAAGGTGATTGCACATAAAACTGCAAATCAACTATGTACAACTTGCAACTTGCTATTCCTTTCAAATATATAATAAAGTTATCATGTAACTTTCTTTTTTTTCCTATTTTTTTCTTCCTTCCTCTCCCTCCCTCCCAGCCCCCCCCCCAAACTCCCCCATAGAAGACTACCATTAGATGGCTACAAGTATGTGTGTGTGTGTGTGTGTGTGTGTATGTATGTGAAATCATTTTAAACACACTTCTATTTATCAGTTCTTTCTCTGGATGAAGATAACATCTTCCTTTCTAGGTCCTTTGTAATTAATTTGGGTATTTATTTTCGTCAAAATTACTTAGTCACTCAAAGTCATTCTTAAAACAGTATTGCTGTTACTGCATACAACGTTCTCTTGGTTCTGCTCATCTAGCTCTGAATGAGGTCTTCTAAATTCTAAATTTGGTGTCCTGTCAACTACAGCACCCTGACTACTCTAGTCATCTTTGTGAATGGCCTTCAGATAGTTCTTGGAACAGAATTAGTCTCATGATTTTATAATCGAATTGTGTTTGCCTATGCATATACATGTGTGTGATGAATTTTTGTTTGGCTTAGTTGGTTTCTGATTATAAATAGTACGAGCTGGCAATTACCTACCATATTCACCGGTCAAGAATTCGGACTATTGCCCCCAAAGGAATTCCACCACTGAAGATTCACCAGAGTGAAGATGCAAAACAAGACAGGAGAGGCCCTGAAGGTCATACCACAAAAAGGTCCCAAAATATTTTAAGCAACATTCTTCGCAATGTTGGAGGAATATATAGAATCCTAAAGTGGCGACTTTGAAGGGGGCAGTTTTTGTCATTTGAATGTGAACCGGGAATCAGGAAAGCTTGAGTTCAAATTTTGTCTCAGATACTTAGCAATGCTGCTGGTGCCTTCCCTTTGAAATTGCCTTCCATTTACGCTGTATATGTCTTATATGTAAAGTCTTTTACATGTTGTCTCCCCCCATTGGAATGTCGGCTCGTTGAGGGCAGGTATGGTATTTTGTTTTTCCTTTATATCCCTGCCACTTAGTGCTTGACCTTAATAAGTGCTTAATGACTGGCTGCCTGACCCTGTCAGGCTGGGCTTGTTCATCTGCAAAAGAGGATCAGTAAGAGCAGTTATTTCACGGGGTCATTGGCAGGATCAAATGAGCCTCAGTAGTTTTAAACTGCATAAAGATTTTTGGGACACCCCGCATATGTGAAGTATTTGGCAAGATTTAAAGCATTGCATGTGTTGCTGTGGTTGTTGTTTATTTATAAGTTCTAGTTTCTGGAATCAGTGTATTAGGGCTCCAAAGAGTAGACACCTCTGAGATCAGGAGTGAAGTCAGAGACTATCACCCAAAGAGATGGAAGTCAGTAGTAACCAACCAGGGGTGAATGAGGTCAGCTAGCCAAAATACAAAGAGTATCATCACACCCACCCACTCCCCCAAAATGGCTTGTAACTAGGGTCTTTGAGGGTAAGACTAAGAGTGCATATGGTTTTTATATATAAATACATATTATATACATATATATAGTGTGTATATATGTATATATATATATATCAGTGTATCTTTTTTTAAGGCATTCATTTAAAATGAATTTAACAGGAAGACATGGATTGTAGTCTTGAAAACTGTAATACTCTGGCTTGAAGAAGTGTTGTAACAACAGAAGTTTGGGGTGGCCAATAAATAAGAGTGAAAAAGGAAAACTAGAGAGTTGAGGTGGTATCAGACACTTTGTCCAGCACCATGCAGTGGGGAGTGAGGGCCCTTGACCAGTCAGCACCAGCACTGGAGACCAACACATCAACAGCCAAGATACCTCTTAAAGTCAACTAAGTCTTTGTTCTGGATCTGTACTCACCAAACCACTTGCTGATATTAATTTGGTTTTCCCAACTGGACTTTCTGCTGATCAACAGGTGTAAATTTTTTAGGCCAGCTGACAATTCTATAGGAAGAATTGGGGTTTGGTGGAAAGAATACTGCAATTGGAGCTGGAAGACCCGCATTCAAATTCTGCCTCTGCCTCTTACTATTTTTCTGACCACATCATCCCTTCTAGGTCCCTTTTAGCTCTGAATTTATGATTTCAGATTCAAAATATGAATTCAGATGATTCAGTGTAGTGAAAGGTTAGACTAGATAACCTCTACAATCTTTTCTAGCTCCAAATCTCCAATCTTATTTGTATAAATTAATGTAAGAAGGGGAGATTTGATTTCCCCATATCTCCTCAATGGCTTCTGGTGGCCTTCTTTATTTAGCCCCCTATGTCTTCTGTTCATCTTAGGAGCTAGGTTGGAATCTGACTTCCACCTAGATTGATTTTTTTTTTAAAGCAATTGGGGTTAAGTAACTTGCTCAAGGTTACACGGTCAGTTATTTCTGGGTGTGGTGCTAAGTGTCTGAGCCCAGATTCGATCCCAGGTCATCCCGACTCTGGGGCTGGTGCTCTTACTCGCTGTGCCACCTGGCCACCCCTAGATTGATTTTTTGAGATGACAAGGGGTCATGCCCATCATTGTTTGTCCCATATTGCTCCCTTTCCATCCATTTGGACTCATACATGAGTCACCTGGCCTTTACAATTTATTTAATACCCTCTCTTCCACTATGACATCCCTTGACTAACTTAACTGACATTAATTAGCTGGCATTCTTACTCATCAGCTGGTGTCTCTGGTGCCTAGTGAGTTTTGTTGGGGCGAAGCAGGGCCTGATTCACCTCTGGTTGGACTGATGATAAGAAGTTTCTGTGCTTTCAGAGCTGGTGATCAGAACCTGGGTCCTGTGGTGTCCTTACCAAGGTGCAGGAACCTTATGAAATTCAGCCAGGGGGTCAATAGTTGGCCTCTCTATTCTTTTTCTCTTCTTTTCATTGCTCACTCCAATTTCCAAAGCATTTTTGGTAAAATATCAGCTTCACTGTTTCCAAGTCATTGCTTGCATTACCCTCTTTTGTGAATTAGACAAGACATATACCCTGGATCTTGGTTTGCATCCTGACTCTGCCAGTCACTCTACCTGTGTAACTTTGGACAAGTTACTTCCCCTCTCTGGGCCTCAGTTTCTTCTTTCATAAAATAAAGTACTCAGACTGGATGATCAACAAAGTCCCTTTCAGCTCTAAATCCTGTGACCTATAACCCATCCACAGCACTGAGGATAAAGAGAACACACATTATGTGATTCTTTCTATCCAGATCCTAGCCTAGAATCACAGAGGTAGTTAGGACTGCAGTGATGTTGACCAGTGGTGATAATACTATGTATTTTTTTTCTTGCCATTTGTTTAGGTGAGGTGTATTGATGAACAACATGCAAATGATGCCCTTGAGGAGGTAACTATATTTATGAGCTTTTCTTTTCTTTTTTTTCGGGTGTGGGAGTGGGGAGTGGGGGGGAGTGGGACTGAGGCGAAAGGACAAACAAAATAGGAAGTATAGATGTGGTACTTTTAAGGACAAGTAAGGCCTTAGAAGAAGAGACAAGTTTTTTTTTTGTTGAAATTAATGGTTACACAGCAATATGGAAGGGTGATCAACTGTGAAAGACTTAGCTACTCTGATCAAGACAGTGATCCAAGACAATTTCAAAGGACCCATGATGAAAAATGCCTCCAGAGAAAGAACTGATGAATTTTCAGTAAAGATTGAAGCATCTTTAAAAATTTTTTTCTTTATTTTTCTTGGTTTTGTGTGTGTATTTTCTTTTGCAATATGGCTAATATAGAAATATGTTTTGTATGACCTCAAATGCATAATCAATATCATTTTTCTGGCCTTCTCAATTGACTAAGGAGCAGGAAGGTAGGAGAGAATTTAGAGCTCAAAGTAAAAAAAGGAATGTTAAAATATATAAATATTACATATATAATTTTTTGGGGGGAGGGCAATTGGGGTTAAGTGACTTGCCCAAGGTCACACAGCTAGGTTTTGTGTTAATGTCTGAGGCAGGATTTGAACTCAGGTCCTCCCGACTCCAGAGTTGGTGCTCTATTCACTGCGCCACCTAGCCGCCCCAACATATATAATTTTTACATGTAATTGGGAAATATTTAACAAAATCAATGAAATATATTAAAATTAATGGTCGTATAAAAATCTAGTAACTAGTGGGACAAAGATATGTTTATGGGAGAATTATTTTTATAGGTGAAATGAATTTCCAAAAATCAAGTGAGATTTTAATAATTTAAATTTAATTGACATTAAATATTTAACAGTTTGTTCAGTGAATTTTATTTTCCGAAAAAATTGACTAAGTTTATTTTGTTTGTTCTAAAACCAATATAACGATAGTGGGAGGCGGGGTAGGGGATATCGGTTTTTTGCATTTTCTGGCAAAGTGAAACAAATAAAAATAGAACATAGATATATAAAATCCCATTTGGGATGGAGGAAGACAAGGCAATGTGATTGAATGCTTTTTGCCTTCACGCATTTATTCATTCATTTGTTCCTTCAAACATCTATTTAATGTACGAAAACAAATTAAAGAAGCTTACCAATTCCTCAAATAAAAAATATCATAAAATTTCATTACATGATGGGATTAACATGGTTCTGTGATTTCATTGCTTTTTCTTAGCACAGTGTCTGGCACATAGGCAGCAAATACATACTTATCCTATTTCCCTTCCTTCCCCTTGTTCCTATTAAAAAACTCCTTCTGTGCAACTTTTTAGATTTAGAGTTTACTAGAGTATTGACATATTAAGTGCCTTGCCCAAGGTCACAATGCCTGGAGGGATCAGATCAACTCTCTATCCCCTATATTAGGTCACCTCTTTTTTTATGCGGCAAAAAGTATTCCATTGCCTTTTACATGACAATGCGTCACATACTAGAAGAGAATGACCATATTTCCCTAAACTTTCTCTTTGCAAGTCCAGTTCTTTCAAATGACCCCCACAGGGCATGAGCTCTAGTCCTCTCACCATCCATGGTCATCTACCTTGAGTCTGCCAATGTCTTTTCTACAATGTGGCATGCAGAAATGGATGCCACATTCTGGTGGTCTGCTATAGAAAGAGGAAAAAGATTACTGCCCATCTTACTCTATATACTGTGACTCCCTATTAATGGAAAATAAGACTCCATTAGGGTAGGGAAAGATAGGTACCCCAGGAGAGAGATAATCTGTTAACTCTCAACACCTCTTTATAAGAGAAGACAGGAAAACAAAGGGCAGTCCTTCCCCACGAGTTTTGGAGGCAAGAGCTTCAGATCAGACCTCTCTTGGCATCCCTTCTTATGTATAGGTCATCTGGGTGCAGGTCAAGGGTTCATAAGCAAGAGAGACTGTATTTCTAAAGTGCCCTTCTGAATCTTCATTTCCATTTCCCTGTCTATTTCTGTCTCTCTTTTTCTTCCCAGTCTTTGTATTTTAATCCCTCTGTCTTTCTCCTCTCCATGCCTCTTTTTCTTCTTTCTTAATATCTTTATCTCTGATTCTTTCTGATCTCTTTCTCTGTCTCTTATACACACAGTTGCCAGTTTAGTAAATGACTTTGGGAGGCAGTGTATCAGGGAAGGTCTAGAATTTATTTGTTTCACTTTTGGTCAGGATACTGGTAAGGAATGTTGAGTAACCACTTTTAGATTCTTTTTCTGCTTCCTCCCCCATAGATGATGCCATTGCTGAAACTTCAGCACTTGCACATCTCAACCTACAAAGAACTCTTTATCACCTGGAACAGCAAGGTAAGGGCAAGTCAGTTCCCTAAGCATCCCCAAAGGTCAAAGTCCTGGACCTTTTGCCTGACTGATTTAATATTTAATGGGCTATGTGAACCAAACAAATCCAATGCAAAGTACACTTCCTGGGTCCTGGAAGCCAACCAGGGGAAGGGCAAAATATTCTGGGACTTTGGTCTTCCAATCTTAAATTTTGATCTTTATCATATGCTAAATTGGGGAGGGGGGAAGGGAAATAGAGCAGTTAGAGGGTTGACTGAAGGCATTCTGCCAGGTTTAGTGTCCTGAGCTCCAAGAGTAGAGGGACTAAGTTGCCAAGTTCTGTATATCCTTAAAAAGGATATTAAATAAAGACCTCTTATTCAAGGTAAACAATGAAGAGCTCTGCCTCTACCCTAGTGAGTCAAGGTAGGCTTCTGGAAGGAAGTGGGTTTTGTGGCTAGTTTTGAAAGAGAGGAGTGATAAACCAGGCTTCTCAGGATGGCTCTTCTAAAACCTCCCATTTAAGGAGAGCACCCAGGCCAGCCATATCTTTTGTCTTTATTCTTCTCTTGACTATACTCTGGACTTTCTTTTCTTCAAACTGCAGCCCTCCCATACAACCACACACTCACTCCTTTACCACTTTCTTTATATGCTGTCTTTCCCCATTAGAATGCCTTGAGGGCAGGGGCTGTCTTTCCACTTTTATTTGAGTTCCAGCCCTTAGCACTTTGTCTGACACATAGTCTGTTGACTGACTAGACTTGGCTGAGGTGGCATTTTCTAGCATTTGACTTCTGAGATTTTTTCCACCCTGACAGGAGCAAAACTATAGAAGCCCATTCTTAGTTTCCAGGATTGAGAAAACGATTCTAAATCTTTTCTGCTTTTACTTCTTGTTAATTTAATTTTTTTAATTATGAAATTAAGAACCTCAAAAATCTCATGCATTTCAAAATACAAAGAACAGAAAAGGGGATTGTATCTAAAACCTTTAACTTCCTTTACACATACGTACCATTTGTTTAAATTTGATGATGAAATGAGCATTTATATAACACCCACTATGAGCCAGGCACTGTTTTAAGGTCTTCACAATTATCTCATTTAGTCCTCATAGCAAACCTGGGAAATAGGTGTTCTTATTATCCTCATTTTATAGTTGAGGAAACCAAGGCAGACAGAGGTCAGGTGACTTGACCAGGGTCATGCAACTAGTAACTCCTGAAACTGGATTTAAACTTGGATCTTTCTGACAACCATAAATTGAATGTTTGCTTTCGCCTGATCTTATTCACTTTCCACTTTGAAGGCCCCTGTGCCTCTCATTGAAAACTAGCTTAAACAAGATATTTCCCATCCAAGTTTGGACAGATGATCAGTGACTCGCTGATGAATTTTTTACGTTGCACCTAAGAGCAGAAGGGCTTTTCAGGGAAAAGCACTAGACTGAGAGTCAGAAAACATGGGTTCAAGTCCCAATTCTGCCATTCTTTGCTCTGTCACTGCTCTAAGTAATTTCTTCTTTTTAGGGGAAGGGATTGGACAGGATCAGTATTTCTCAAACTGTGCTGCAAGGGACCCTAAAATGTTTGTCATTGTTGTTGTTTCATTTGATCCTTATGTTGATTACTAATACTCATTAAAAAGAATAACTAGAAGATCTTACTACAAAAGTCCTGCCAAAGTTTTGTTTAACCTGAAATGTTCTACCACTGTGGAAAAGTTTGAGGACCGGGAGACTAATCAAGAAGCTCTTATTTTTGTGATTAATTTCCCTCCAAAGCTGGCTCTATCTCTCTATCCACCCACCCACTTACCAATGATGAGGACCAAGGAGAGGTGAATCCTGATGGACATAGACATATGTAAAATCCCTGAGCAGAGTGGGAAAGAGGCTCCATTACTAACTGCATTTTAAAATAAATGCTTATTGGTCAATTGACCAATTTATTTCCTACTGGGAATCCTAGCAAGCCTGGGAGAGTGAGTTATGGGAAAGAGGGATGCATGGTGGCAGCAAATGGCTTACTAGATGAATTTTTGAGCTCTATCAGGGGATCTTGAGGGACTGAGTGGTACAATGGAAACAGTCCTGGAATCCTACGACCTTGATTTAAATCCTACCTTGGATACTTGTTATCTGTATGATTTTGAACAAGTCACAACCTCTCTAGGCCAATTTCAAATAATGGGTTGACTTAGATGGCCTCTGAGTTTCCTTCTTTCATCTCTAGATCAGTGATCAGCTAAACAAAATAAATAGTTGCAAAGATTCCTCCTATCTCTAACAGTCTATATTCTAAAGTCTCTCCCAGTTCTGAAATTCTATGATAAAGGCCTATTATAAATATAAGCTGTATCCCAAATGCTAGATATCATGACAAGATTGGTGCTAAACTAGGGATACTCTCTTGTGCAGATTTCCTCTGTGTTTCTTTGCCTGGTGATGAGGTACTCAAGGAAAGGAACCTTAAGTGATCTGATCGCAGCACATAGAGACCTGAAGAAGAAAATGGACCTTATGGTAAAACCTGTTAGAGAAGCTAGCTCTAAAGGAGGCCCACTGGAACCCTTGCCTTACTTCTTACTTGGCCCATAAGGTGTAATGAGGGAAACAAGAACCCTATATGGGGTGGGGACATCAGGCTTGGCAGAGAGGGACCATGCTCTGCCATTGATTAAATCAAACCATGTCCACCTGTAAAACAGGCAGCACCCACACCATCCTGCTTCTGTTGGCAAATTGCACTCTTAGAATTCTTTGGGCTACATTCATTTGCCTGGTCACAGAGATACTAAGAATTCATTACAGAAAAGGAAATGGCTTGTTTTGGTCCTTTTATTTTTTTCTTGTTAGCCTTTGTCAATCCTCAGGTATGTCCCAAGGAGAAAGGAAACAACCACCTCTTCTAATTGGTTTAGACATTCGCCTTCCTGAAGACAGAGAGAAGGCCTCTCTCAAGGTTCTTCTAGCTCTGTGATTCTATGGATTCTTTCTCAGATAATGGAAAAATTCCTGGGGCAGGTAATAGATGCTGTGGAGTACCTGCATGAGATGAATATGATTCACAGGTGACTTGGAATTCTAGATTTTTTTGTAGATGGCTCCTTTCTTACTAAATAATAATTCCCATTTGTAGAGCCCTTTAAAGGTTACTTTCTCACACCAACCCTATAAGTCTGGTAATTAAACTATTATTATCCCCAGAGAGGTCAAGGGATTGCCCTGGTTTGTACAACTAGTCAGTATCTTGAACACAGGTCTTGAGACTCCCTAGATCAGCTCTTTTCAATGGCATGACCTGAGTCTTACTTCTGAAGTATGTGACTAACATGTAGGTAAGAGAGGTTGGATCAATTCCATGATTATCTGGGCACCAAATAGAGGAGAAGAGCACTATTGTTGGTAATTAATATGTTTCAGTGGAAAAACGACTGAACAATAAAGAAACTCTGGGAAACAGGCAGAGAGGTAAAATGTCATCAGTGTAACCTTTGCAACTGGGCTCTTTTCTTACTCCTGCATAAAAGTGAACAGACAGGTGTGGGCTATTCTAAAGTACAAGATGCCAGATAACAAGAATCCAAGGGGATGAGATTAAGCCCTGTTTGTAATCTTTGCTCTCTGCTTGGTGAGGAAGTATATAATTTGAGGTTTGGAGCAGACAGTATTCAGAGATGAAGTTTTAAAATATTCCTAACTCTGATACTTTTCTTCCTTGGGCAAGTCACTTTATTCCTCAATTAACTCCTTTTTTTCTTTTTGGAGGGCAATTGGGGTTAAGTGACTTGCCCAAAGTCACACAGCTAGTGTGTCAAGTGTCTGAGGTCACATTTGAACTCAGGTCCTCCTGATTCCAGTGCCGGTGCTCTATTCACTGCACCACCTACCTGCCCCAATTAACTCTTTCTGTAAAATGAAGTGGTAATGTTAGGTGACTGCTGAGGTCCCTTTCAGCTCAAAACCCTTGCAAGGGGAAGGGAATGGAATAAGTATGTATATACCACCTACTATATGATAGGCACTATTGTTCTGTTATTTCACTTGGATTTGACTCTTCCTGACTGGGGTTTTCTTGGCAAAGACATGCAAGTGATTTGCTATTTCCTTCTCCAGCTCATTTTACAGATGAGGAAATTGAGACAAACAGGGTTAAGTGATTCGCCCAGTGTCGCACAGCTAGTAAGTGTCTGAGTCTAGATTTGAACTCAGGAATATGAATTTCTTAACTCCAGGCCCAATGCTCTGCCCACTGAGCCACCCAGCTGCCCTAGACACTGTGCTGAGGGTGTTTTACAAATATAATTTCATTTGATCCTCACAACAACCCTGGGAAGTAGGTGCTATTATTATCCCCATTTTACAGTTGAAGAGACTGGGGCAAACAGAAGTTAAGTGAGTTGCCCAGAATCATATAGCTAGCAAGCATCTAAAGCTGGATCTGAACTTAGGACTTCCTTATTCCGTGCTTAGTGCTCTATCTATCTACTGTGCCATGTGCTACCTCTTGGGAGCCTAAATTTTCTAAGAATAGAAAAATGTGTAAGTTATATGGTAGAGAGGGCTTCTGTCTTCAATAAATATTATCAGCCTCAAGGGATTTTAAAAAGAAGGGGATATGAACATCTGGTTTGGGGTCAGGGTGTAAGGGTGGGGACTGGTGAGCTGTTGCTTCTGCTGCTGTTGCTTTGTTATCTGCACCCAGAACCAGTTTGAAGCGATAATGCCCTTATTTTTATTTCAGGAATATCAAACCATCCAACATTATAATGATAGATGAAAGCTACTGCATGCTTGAAGACTTGAGCGTGGAAACTCTGATGCTTGATGAGGCAAAGTGGAAGATCCGAGCCATAGAAGGTAGTTCTGCCTGGCCTCCAATGGTTTTGGGAAGCAATATTCAGCATTTTCCATAGCTGCTGGGGACTTCTCTGCTATGCTCAAAATGGAATCAGTCTGGCTTTTGGCAAACTAAAGTAACCTTAGTTCCGTTGCCTTCTCCAAATACCTGAGAGTTGGCAATGCCAAAGTGTGCCCAGGTCATTATGGGGCAGGGCTTTAGGCACATGGTGGATGACAAGTTTGTTGAATCAATAAATGAAGCTTCTAGGACACTAGGCTGAGTGCTATACATGTATCTGGTTCAAGAGTACAACCTTAACCACATCAAAAAGAACAAAAAGATATGACAACTGATCAAATATTGCGTTTGTGTAAATTACTGTAAGACAGGTAACACCAGCACACAGGAGGGCTGCTAGCACAACTTCACTTGATCTGGTCAGATAGGAAGACAGCTTTGAAGGGGCTAGTAATCTTACTTTATTCTAGTCTAGTCTTCTCACAAGGGTTTCTGATAATGGGAGCACCAACTCCTACAGCATTCTCTAGTCACCAGGCATGGTGATTCTTGTAGGGGCTGGTGAGAAGGGGTGACAACTACCCCTACATCTCAATGGGGTCAATCGAGACAGGCACAGCTTGTGTGCTCCACTGAATCCCCTTAAGCCTCATGAGGCAAGCACAGATTCCCCACCCCAAGCCTTGATGGGGGCCAGTCAAGGCACACACAGCATTCCAGCTTGTGCATTCAACCCTAAGGGTTCCCATTCACTGACTAGTGCCCACCTGCTTTATAAGGCAACAGACAAGGAAGGTGTATTGCCAACAATAGCCTCACAAGTTCACCTTACCTCATATCTGTATCTCAGTGTAAGTCACAGTACATATTTACAATTTAAGCACAAATGTTTATATTATTTATCATTATATAATGCTGTGCAAGAGTGGTGGAGATGTTTTGAACCATAATCGTGAGAACTCATATCTAAAACCTAGGAAAAAGAGATTGTTATGGCTATGGATCCTGGGAACTAAACCATAATAAATAATAACAAAAATCCATCTTACTTACAATCACAACACCAACATTACAAAAATTCAGAGGCAGCATGATTTAGAAGAAATAGTCCTCGATTTGGAATCAAAGGACGAGGGCTCCAATCCTAGTTCTGCTACTATGAGCCCTTGGTAAATCACTTCCCCTTTCTGGAGCTCGGTTTCAAAGCTTCATAAGCTAATCCCCTCCTACCTTTCTGGTTGTTTTACACCTTACTCCCCAATACACACTGTTCAGTCCAGTGACACATCTCTCCTGGCAGCTCCATGAACAGGACACTCCATTTCTCAGTTCTGAATATTTTCTCCGGCTATCCCTTGTGCCTCCTCCACTCTGGCTACTGATGTCTGTTGTTTCCTTTGTCTCGACTAAAATCCCTCCTTATATGGAAAGCCCTAATTAACCCCTGTTGATTTCAGTGCTTTTCCTCTTTTAATTACTTTCTATTTATCCTGTATATAGCTTGCTTTTCATATATTTGTTCACATGTTGTCTTCCCCCTTAGATTGTAAACTCCTTGAGGAAGGAGCTTTCTTTGGTATCTTTTTGTATCCCCAGAGCTTGGCATAGTGCCTAGTGCATAGTAAGCACTTGATAAATGTTTATTTATTGATTAATCTGTAAAATAGGGAGATTGGGCTGAATGGCTTCAGAGGTTTCTTCCAGTGCTAGATCTAATGATTCTCTAAGAGAAAGAATTTTCACCATTTCACCATTTTCTTTGAAATGAAATTATTCAAGCAACCTCTCTTGACCCCTCCAGGTCACCATCACCTCGGGCAGTAGCCAACAAATTCCTAACTTTTTAGAGAAGTCTTTGTTTAGTAGTTTGAGGTTTTTAAAAAAATTTTTTTGTCATGTCCAACTTTTCCTGACCCTTTTTGAAGGTTTTCTTGGCAAAGATATTGGGATTTGCCATTTCCTTCTCTAGCTCATTTAACAGATGAGGAAACTGAGACAAACAAGGGTCAAGTGACTTGCCCAGGGTCACATAGCTAGTAAGTGTCTGAGACCAGACTTGAACTCATGAAGAAGAGTCTTCCTGACTCCAGGTCTGGCACTCTATTCACTGCACCACCTAGATACCCCTTTTTAGAGGAAGGGGCACAACCAATGTAGTTCTGGGTAATCTGCTTCAGGGAAACATCACAGGTCTGGAGAAATTCTAAGGAAGAACAGCTTAGATGATAAAGGGGAAAAGGCTAAGAAGTAGGTCAGCAGGGTTTGAAGCTTGAATACAATCATTTTAGGTTAGTTAGAACAACAGTCAGTGAATTATTGAGCACATGTGCTGAGTACTATGTTGAAACCTGAGGATACAAAGACAAAAGTGACCTAATCCCTCTTCCCAAGGTGTTTGAACAACAAATTATTTCCTTCCCTGCTTAAAGAGGTTCCGATTACAGATCCCTAAATGAGCCCACAGGATTTATATAAGGGATATCTCACAAAAAGCAAGGTTTCACTCATGGAGCCCTATCAAGTAAAAAGACTCAGTAGAAAGCAATGATACTGCTGCCACTGCCGAAAATGTTTCTAGCATTCTGGGATCCATCGTTGAAAGGGTGCTTAGAGTGCATCTATCCAGCCCAAGTCCCCCATTTTACAGATGGGAAAACTATGATTCAGGGGAGGGTAAAGGACTTAGATACCCAAGGACATGCAGCTGGTTTATGGCAGAACCACACAATAGCTAGTAAATACACGAACCCTAAGAAGTAGTATAGACTGGAATGAATAACAATAAACACATTACCTTTAATTCATTCAGTCGATGAACAAATTTTTATGGAACACTTGCTAATGTGTGAGATACTATATTAGACCCTGCATTTGTAACAACAACAACAAAAACAATCCTTCACATTGGCATGGCATCTTCCCATGTTCAAAGCACTTTCACCTCCATTATACGATCTAGAATTTAGTAATAACAAATGAAGTATGAAGGGCTGGGATTATTATCCCTTTTACAGATGAGGAAACTAGTCTAGAATTGTAAAATGACTAGCTAATAAGTGGCAGAATACTATCCTCTTTTCATAATGTCTGTAACTCGTTAGTAAAGGAAATGGGATGTCTGAGAGATGTCTCTAACCTTTGACATTGAAAGTAACACCAGGGAGGATGGTTGTGTCCTTTTACTATATATCCTAATTCATTGGTATCTTGATAATCAGATTTGACTAGATTATTTCTAAGATACTTGTCTAGCTCTGCCTTTCTCATTCAATGACTTCTTGTCTTTGTCATGGTGAGTATCCTAGGCTGGTTAGACTATATCTGACCCAGTGTGGCAATGTTTATATCCATCCACCTACCCCGACCCCAGCCTTCTCTAGAGGCAAGTATGATGTGGGCTGGGAGTCTTCTCCTTGGGTGTTTCTGGTGTGGAGGGTTGCCAGCAGACTAGGCCAACTCTAAGGCTGATGCAGGAGCCGAGTTTCTCTACGCCAAGATGGGCCACCAGAACTAAAGATGTTTTCCCAAACTTGCTCCCAACAGACCCTTACTTCAAGTCCTGGATGGCTCCCGAAGCTCTTGAATTTGTATTCAGCCCTAAATCAGACATCTGGTCTCTTGGCTGCATTATCCTGGACATGGCCAGTTGTTCGTATGTGAACGTGAGTCCCCCAGCAAGCCCTTTCCTCTCCTTTCCCTCCTACGTCTTCCACTAGATGGACAAAAGTAGTTGATGAGCAGAATAGTTACCTTGGGGCTTCACCAAGCACCACTTATCCCATCCCTTCTTGTGCTTTAACTGAAGGAATAGGCTCTGGGCAAACCTTTGTCCTATGGTCTTTAAGAAATAAGCCATTCATATCTCCCTTTTCCTCCCCAAAATGTTTCCTCCTATCCCATTTGTCATACTGATAAGGTCTGGGTTCCCTGGATGCCTCTCTGTTTGACACCTTTGTGTCCCATGTTCATGCTGCCTGTCACACCTTCATCCTTCCAGCCTTAGCCTGTTTCTGCCTGGCAAGATCTCATCCATCATTCAAGAACCATCCCAAATGTTGCCTCCTCCAACAAGCTTTCCTAGAATCCCTCAGCAGGAAGTATTCCTCTCCCTGCTCTGTTCTCCTTTGCCACTGTATTCCTACTTATCTCATAGCATTCATCATAGACTGCCTTCTAGGATACAGGGTGTCCCAAAAGCCTTAGTGAAACTTTAAGCTATTGAGGCTCATGATAATAAAGCTTTTAATGATATTAAGCTTAAAACTCCACTAAGACTTTTGGGACATCCTATATAATATGTGTACATGTCATCACACAGAATCTTAGAGTTGGGAGGACCCCAGGGGTCATCTGGTGCAAACCATACCTGAACAAGCATCTCCCTAACTAACTTCTCCTGGGCAAGGAGCCATCTAGCTTGTGCTTGAATATCTTCCAATTGTCAGGACATTTTTCCTTACAGTCTAAACCTGTCTCTTAGTAACTTCCACACAATGCTCCTAAATCTACCTTCTACAGGGAAGCAAACAAATCTAGTACCCCCTTTTGGGGGGGGGCAATTGAGGTTAAGTGACTTGCCCAGGGCCACACAGCTAGGAAGTGTTCAAGGTCGGATTTGAACTCAAGTCCTCTTGATTCCAGGGATAGTGCTCTATCTACTGTACCACCTAGCTGCCCTTAATCCCTCCTTCTATATGACATCTTTTCTCTCCCAAGTCTTCTTTTCTCAAAGCTTAAATATTTCTAGTAGTTTCATCTAATCCACATAAGGCAAAGCTTCTTACCATCCTTTAATCAACAGACTAATCAACAACCACTTATTAAGCATTTATTACCTAGGTGCTGGGAACAAAAAGATAAAATTGAGTCAGTCCTTGCCCTCAGGGAGCTTCTGGAAATACTGAAGGATACAAGTGATTGGAGGCAGTCAAATGCTGATTATAGAGTGCTAAAGAGAAGTAGATTGGGCAGGTGGAGATGTCTAGGTAGCAGTTGGAGACACAGAACTAGAGCTTCCTAGATGTGGGTGTAATAGGAATAATCTGCCTAGAGATGCTAGGCAGACTCACCCACTGACAGCAGAAAGATAAAACTTGAGATTCTAGGACTAAAGGAGACTGAAAAAGATTAGTCAGACAGGAAGGAAGAGAACCATGACTGAACAGTGTCACAGAAACCCAGGGAAAAGAGAGTCTCTAGAAGGAGAGGGTGTTCAAAAGCATCTAACACCACAGAATTGTCAAGAAAGAAACCTAAGAAAAGGCCTTTGCAGTAAAGAGATCATTGGTCACCTTGGCAAGAACAGTGTCAGTCTAGTGATGAAAAGAGTCAGGAAACAGTCTGCAAGAAGGGAGGAAGAAGTGAGAAAGGGTACTAGTGGAGAGAACTCTTTTTTTTTTAGGTATTTGGCTATGATGACAGGGTTGAAGAAAGTTCTTTAAAAATATTTTATTTATTTATTTTAATTTAGCATTTTATTTTCCCCAGATACATGTAAAAACAATTTTTTAACATTTGTTTTTAAAACTTTGAGTTCCAAATTCTCTCCCTTCCCTCCCACCCCCCTCTTTGAGAAGGCAAACAATTCTTTTTAGAATTATTTCAATATAGGCTATACATGTATAGTCATGCAAACCATTTCCATAATAGTCATGTTATGAAAGAAAACTTAGACAAAAAAAAAAACTCAAGAAAAATCAAGTAGAAAGAAGTATGCTTCAATCTGTATTGACACCATCAATTCTTTCTCTGGGGATGGATAGCATTTTTCATCATACTCCAGAGTTGTCTTGTATCGTTGTATTGCTAAGAATAGCTAAGTCATTCACGGTTGGTCCTTAGCATATTGCTGTACCTTTGTACATAGTATATTTCACTTTGCATCAACTCATGTAAGTCTTTCCAGGTTTTTCTGAAAACATCCTGCTCATCATTTCTTATAGCACACTAGTATTCCATCATAAATTGTTCAGCCATTCCCCAGTAATTTCCAATTCTTTGCCACCAGAAAAGAACCCCCATAAATATTTTGGTATATACAGGTCTTTTACCTTTTTTTAAAAAATCTCTTTTGGGATACAGATCTAGTAGTGGTATTGTTAGGTCAAAGGGTTTACATGGTTCCAAATTTGGGGCATAGTTTCAAATTGCTCCACCAACTGGTTGGATCAGTTCACAACTCCACCAACAAAGCATTAATGTCTCTTTTTTTCTCACATCCCCTCCAACATTCATTGTTTACCTTTTCCATCCTATCAGCCAATCTAATAGGTATAAGATAGTATCTCAGAATTGTTTTAATTTGAATTTCCCCAACCAATAGTGAATTAGAGTATTTTTTTCATATGGCTATCGATAGCTTTGATTACTTCACCTGAAAATTGATCATATCTTTCAATCATTTACCAATTGGGGAATGACTCTTGTTTGTATAAATTTGACTCAGTTCTATATGTTTGAAAAATGAGACTCTTATCACAGAAACTTGCTTCAACATTTTCTTCGCGGTTGCTATTGCTAACTATATTTCCTTCCATCCTATTCGCCCCCCCCCATTTATTCTATTGCCTCTCTTTTCACCCTGTCCCTCCTCAAAAGTGTTTTGCTACTAACTAATCCCTCCCTCAAGAAATATTCTATTTTTTTTACCAATTACATGTAAAAACAATTTTTAACATTCAATCTTTAAAAATTTTGAGTTCCAAATTTTCCCCCTCCTTATTTTTGCCTGGCAAGATCCCATCCATCATTTAAGGACTATCCCAAATGCTATCTCTTCCTAAAAGCTTTCCTAGAATCCCCCAGCAGAAAGTACTCTTTTCCCAGCTCTTAACTTCTTTGCCATCCTCTCCCTCCTTCACTTCCCCCCTCCTTGAGACAGTTAAACAATTTGATATAGATTATGTATGTGAAATCATGTAAAACATATTTCCATAATAGTCATGGTGTGAAAGAAGAAACAGACCAAAAGGAAAAAAAACATGAAAAAATGAAGAAAGCAAAAAATAGCATGCTTTGATCTGCATTCAGACTCCATCAGTTATTTTTCTGGAGATGGATAGCATTTTCCATCATGAGTCCGTTGATACTGTCTTGGATTATCAGATTGCTGAGAATAGGTAAATCATTCACAGTTAGTTGATCATCAGACAGTATTGCTACTGTTGTGTACAATGTTCTCTTGGTTCTGCTCACTTCACTTTGCATCAGTTTGTGTAAGTCATTCTAGGTTTAAGAAAGGTTTTTTGTTTGTTTGTTTTTAAGGATGGAAGAGATCTGAGCAACAGGAATGAAGTCACTGGATATGGAAGTTGAAAATTAGGGAAAGAGAGGGGATAAGTTGAGAACAGCTTCCAAGAAGAAAGAGAAGGGGATGGGATCAAGGGTATAAGAGGAAGAGTTGATATTAACAAGGAGAAAAGGCCCCCACATCTTGTCATCACCATCATCATCCCACTTGTCCCCCTCTGGAGGACTCCTGTCTATTAATGTCTTTTTAAAAATATGGTGACAGAAGTGAATACAAAAGTGCAGATGAGGTCTGACCAGGGCACAGGGTACAGTGGTATTATCACTGCTACTGAGCTCCTTGAGAGCTGGGACCATGTCTTATCCATCTACTACCATTTCCTGAGCATAGTGGTCTCTAACAAGTTTTGTCAAGGGCATGAATAGATCCCTTCCATCTTTCCCATTCTTGATTCTTTGTTCTGATTCCATGGTTTTAAGTCCATTCTACTCTTATCATTCTTGGCTCTATATTCTAAGATTTAAGTTCTAAGGGTATTTTAGGTTCTGTGAGTCTATGAATGAATGAATATCCTTTTTTTCTCCTCAGAAAAGAGATGCCTTGGCTACAAGAGAGGCAATTCGACAGCATCCTAAAAAGCTACTAAAAGCACTGGAGAAAATTCGGAAGAATGATATAGCCAAAGCTGATGGCATTATTGACCTTTTGATAGCAATGCTTCATATTAATCCAGAAGAAAGAATATTAGCAAAGTGAGATTTGAACTTTTGTCTCAAAATTTCACTCTATTTTTCTTGATGTGAAAGCACTTTGAAAAAAACTCATTAAACAGAAGCACTCTACATTGGTATGGGCCATAATTTGTAACATAGCTGCCAACAAAGCTAATGTGATCCTAGGGGACATTTACAGATGTGAGAGGGGGGCATGTTGGTTTCACCATCCTTCTCCTTGCTATTGTGACCAGGTCTGGATGTCCCATTTTAGGAAAGACATTGACATACTGGAACCAATGCAGAGAAGGGGGATGGGGAGGCTGAGAGGACTGGAAATGATGCTAGACAAGAATCTGTGACAGGACCTGGGGTTGTCTAGCATGGGAAGGAGAATATTTAGGTAGAACCGGATAGCTATCTTTGATTGTCTGAATGATTGACAAGTAGATTAAGGATCAAACTTGTTCTGTTTGGTCCCTAGGAGTAGAACTAGGAACAATGAGTTGGAAGGTACAGAGGGTCAGTTTTAGAATGGGTGTAAAAATTTTTTTTGTTAATTGTAGCTATTAAAAAATAGAAATATAAAAAATTGTTGTAGAAAATAGAGATTATAGAAAATAGGAAAAAAATAGAGCTGCCTTGGGAGATGATGGATTCCTCTAACAGGAGGTTTGCATGCATGAGCTAGATGGCCACTTGTCAGAGATATTGGAGGATAGCTTTCTGCTCACATCTGGATTTAATTAGATGCCTGCTGAGTTCCCTTCTGCATCCAAATTCTGTGATTCTATGATTTTAATGTAGAGTTCCAAGCCCTGGTTCAGGGGATAGGAACCCTGAGTTTCATTTCCGACTCCTCCATGAGGTAGCTATGTGCTCTTAGGCAAATCACTTGAACTCTCTGGTACTCAGTTTTCTCATCTTTAAAATGAAGATAATATTTACCCTGCTTTCCAGGGCTTGGTGAGGCTCTAGTTGGAGACTATGTGTAAAAATGTTTGGTAAACTGTAATCCATCACATATAGGCATGTATTGATTGTTAGTTATTCTAATTACTATTTGTCTGTAGTAGATTCCTGGCTTCATCCTTTGTTCTCTTTTGCTTCCTTAGGGATCTAGTGAATTTTCCCTTCGCAAGAGATTGTTTGTTGGCTTCTGGCATACCTCTGTCTATAAGAAAGCATCCATGGCCTACATCTATCACTGAAACCCTGCTGCAAGGAGGACTCCCAAGTGTATTAGGTTACTGGGCAAGCAGGGAGCAAAGGGTGGTGTTAGGGAATGATCAGGAACCATCAGGTGGGATCTATCAAATGACTTGGAGAAGTGCAAGAAGCTTCTCCTACCCTCTCCCCAAGTTGTGGTCCATGTCATTTCCTGCTCCATGCTCTCTAGACACAGAGAACTGGTTCCAGGTCTCATCTATCTCTTTTGCATCCCTACCCAACCCCCGATCTCCGCCCCCCACCCCCATGTGAGATCTGTGGTCTAAAAGGAAGCCAATGGAAACAATTACCTTGGAACTGTTATCTCAAATTTAGTGATAAATAGAGCCCTAGGCCCACTTGAACACCTTACTCCATCTAATATACTAGAACCGATTCGATTCAACAAACATCAAGCACCCAAATTGTGTCCAATTCTATGTTTGTCTTGAAGGATACCAATGTAATGTGGATGAACTGACCTAGAAGAGCATTCACTGGAGCATATACAAATAATCTCTTCTTTGTTCTGTTCCATGGCTTGGAAAAGTGGGAAGAGCCTGAATCCCATTATGCAAGACTAAAAGACTTGGACCTTGTGAGGACAGAAAGTTCTCTAATTGGCTGCTGAGTAGAAAGTTGGCTCTTACAATTGCCTTGGAAGTGTAGGGCACTGGTGGAGAACACAACCTGTAAACAAATAAGCATAAAAGAACGGCAGGCTGTGATTGGGACAAAGGAAGGATTCAAGGTGGTCTAGAATAATCTGAGGAGGGAGATTTCTTTCAGCTGGTGTGGATCAAAGAAGGCTTCATGGAGGAGCAGACAGATGCCTGAGCTAGGAAATGTGGAGTGTTCAAGGAATGCATGGAGGATGGCTTAGAAGGACAGCAAGTAGAAGAGGGCAGGATGCAATGGGGAAGTCTGCTGGTCCAGTTTGGCTAGAATTTAGAGTACATGAAAAGCAATCCTGTGAACTAAAGCTGGAGAGGTTGTGGAGGTCTTTAAATGCCAGGACTTAGTATTTTATCTTAGAGACAGTAGGGAACCCTGGAAATATTTAAGCACGGGAGCTATATGCTCAGACCCCTACCTTCAAAAGATTATTTTGGCTTATGGAGGCTAGTTTGGAGAGCAGTAGAGACTGGAGGCAGGGGACTAGTTAGGAGATCATTTCAGTAATGCAACAGAGAGGCAATATGGGCTTGCACTGGAGTAGTGGCAGTGTAATTGGAGAAGAGGGGATAGACATAAGACACATTGTGGAGGTCAAAATCAATAGATCTTGACAACTGATTAGATTGGAGGAGTGCAAGAAACACCACAAAGCTTCCCCCACCCTATCCCCATGCTATGGCTCATGTCCTTACTGCCATATGCCCCTGCCCCATAGGAAGGCAATGAATGAAAGGGAAGATCAAATATCACCTTCAAAGCTTTGAGCACAGATGACTAGAAGGATGGTTGTATCATCAAAAAAAAATGAGTTGGAAGGAGGGGTAGGTTTAGAGGGGAAAGTGACAGGTTCAGCTTTGAACATACTGAGTTTGAGATACCTGTTACACATCCAAGTGGAGATGTTAAGCATTCACCGGTGCTTAGAGGACTGGAGTTTAGTGGAAAGATTTGATCTGGAAGTGATTTGCATAGAGGTATTGGTTGACATTATGGGAGTGGATACTACCCCCTAGAGTAGGGTTATAAAGAGGGAATAGGGACAGAGTGACATCAGACACTCACACAATAAGAGAAGCATAAACCAGAGAAGGAGACTAAGAAAGTGAGGGCAGAGAGGCAGGAGGAAAACCAGAAGAGCAGTGTCGTGGAGGTCAAGGGAAAAAAAGAGTGTCCAAAAGAGAGGGGTGGTTAAGAATTTCAGATGCTGCCAAAAAGTCAAGAAGCATGAGGACGAAGGAGACTTTATTAACCTTCCTGTAGCACCACCCTGATTGTGTTGCTGCCTTATTCACAAGCTGTAAGTGGTGTACAGTTGTTCAGTATATAATTCAAACTCCAGGGGCCATTATTGAAAACCTTCCGTTCACTGACCCCAGCCTACCTTTCCAGACTTCTCTCCCAATGCCCCCTTACATATCACCTACACTTCAGCCAGACCGAACTTCTCATTGTCTGTCTCCAGCACACCCAAACTGTCAAACTCTGTATCCTTGCTCATACCATACTTTCCCCCACATCATCTCTTGCTGAAATCCAACCCATCCTTCAATATCCACATAAATCCCATATCTCCTCTGTGTATGTGGGACTGAGCTGGTGAGTCATTGTTCTGTGTTTACCAACATGTATGACTCAGGTAAGAGACTACAGTTCTCTTACCAGATGCTATTTCTCCTAAATCATGCAGTGTGGAATTTAGCTGACATTAAGTAAGCCGACCAGACTAGGTTTGATTCAGGTTAAGTGTGAAAGCAGCCATACTCACATCTGAAGTTCTGGCCCCCAGTTTAATTTAGTAAGGAATCCTTCTGAGTGTTTGTGACCTTTCTTGGAAATGACCAAAAACCCTGGGCTAGAAGTTCCATTCTCTAATCATCTAGGCCAATGGTTCTCAGATGTTTTAGTCTTAGGACCACTTTACACTCTTAAAAATTACTGAGGACCTCAGAGAGCTTTTGTTATCTAGGTTAGCTCTATCAATATTTACCAAATAAGGAATTGAGAACAAAAATTCTTTAAAGTTATTAATCCATTTAAAATAATAATAATTAACTTATTACACATTAACATTACATTTTAATGAAAAACAGCTTTATTTTACAAAACCAAAACAATGACTGAGAGTGGCATTGTTTTACACATTTTTGCAAATCTCTTTAGTGTCTGGTTTAATAGAAGACAACTGGATTCTCATATCGGTTTCTGCATTCAATCTATTATAATATGTTGTTCTTGTTGAAGTATATGAAGAAATCCAACCTCACACAGATATGTGATTGGACAAGGGAAAAAAATCTTAATAGGCAAATCATCTTAATTTTTTTTTGGCAAGGAAATCAGGGTTAAGTGAATTTCCCAGGATCATACAATCTTAGTATTATTATCACAAAAATAGTTTTGATCTTGAAGATATTCTGAAAGGGTCTTGGAGATGTCCAAGGGGCCCGAGAGCCACACTTTGAGAACTGTTGATCTGAACTATCCTGTCTGCAGGCAGGGCTGCAACTTTTTACCCATGGGTTGATAGTCATCTGTTCTATTTTGAATGAATTCTTGGAGAGGGATACTTAATAGAAATTTATTGTTTAAAGAAACCCAGTCTTTCTCATTATCTTCATTTCTTCCTCTTTGGACTCCCATGAAGAGGGCGCAGGAGCAGGTGCTGAATACTGGAGAACTATGACAAGTTTTCTTCTTTCTTTCCTTTTTTTCCTTTCTTTCTTTCTTTCTTTCTTTCTTTCTTTCTTTCTTTCTTTCTTTCTTTCTTTCTTTCTTTCTTTCTTTCTTTCTTTCTTTCTTTCTTTCTTTCTTTCTTTCTTTCTTTCTTTCT
>NW_027187344.1:4644746-4689304 GCF_028583685.1 Petaurus breviceps papuanus | reverse complement strand
TTTTCTTTCTTTCCTTCTTGTAGAAAAAAAAAAGTCACTCCTTTGTTTTATACCTCTTTTAATCACTTGTATCTAGAGTTAAAGTTACCTGATGCCTAGGTGATCTTTTTCTCCTGTATGACACCGCTTCATTAGAAAGGAAAATGAGATGAAACAAAAAACCTGGAAGAGATCCTTGGCCCATTACAGTAGATCTTTGCCAAAAGAGTGACTTTTTTTTTTCTACATGGAGATCTGAAAGAATCTTTGCTTTCACTAAAGCTCACCTCTCTGGGGAATCATGAACAAGAGTTTGCATCATTTTGTTTTGTGCAGAGGTCATGAATTGCTTCTTGGACAGACCTGAGGTGCAGATCAAGGCATTAGAAAAACTTTTGACTTTAATTGACCAGGATGAAGGTAAGAGCCCTTCTTTTTTACATAACCCTTCATCCTTTCCCCAACTCTGTTTAGGAAAGATCAGATAGTGTGAGTTATAGAGGACTACTGATCAGAATGAATATTGTATAATATGCTAGGTTTTACCAGTGGTATGTTGGAACCAGCTCTTCTACCAGCCTACTGTTAAATTTTCAGTGTGAGTATTCACACTTCAGAAATTGGCAAACTAACAAATCAGAGCTTAATTTGTTGTTTTGGTAATTATCTAGACTTGAGAAAGTGAAGAAGAAAATTTTAATAATGCAGATTAAGTTTAAAAGCGTATCCCAGGGGCAGTTAGTTGTGTGAGAAATATACTTAGTCTAGGAATAAACAATACTCGGGAAGCCAGGAAGGTTTTTATTACCTTTATTTTACATTTATTCTTCTTGAATAAATGGGTAGCCTCATTCAAAAGACTACAGAGATTTAGACAAATGTGAGTCTTTTTATGCTGCTAGTCCTGCCTGGTCCCTCCCTTCAAAACTGGGATTGATTCCAGTTTTTCTGGGTTACAATCTTTCTGACCTGTCCACTACAAATTACTCCTTCATGTGTTTCCTTCTCCTGAACATGGGCTAACATGGGTTACATGTCCAAATAAGGAGGCTCTAATTCTATGCAGGGTGTGTCAGTCAATATGTATGAGGCTAGTTAAGCATGCATGTTAATAAAAAGTCAGTGACCATCCCTTGACCCTGGCCAGTTTGAGCCAGTTTAGCCTAGGCCTCCCCCAAGAGGAAACTTACAGATTTCTTCCAGCTATATGATTGAATAGGATCTCTCTGCCCTTCCTCCCCTCATCCTGATTTACATTTTCCTGCACTCCCTGTGTAATATCTGTCTTTGCAACATCCATTGTTTCTACAGAATTTGTAGAAATCAAACTGTTAGCATTTCTCACAGTTGGCTGAGTGTATAGAGCACCAGTTCTGGATTCAGGAGCATCTGCGTTCAAATACAGCCTTAGACACTTAACAGCTGTGTGACCCTGGGCAAGTCACTTAACCCCAATTGCCTCCAAAAAAAGAATCAGATCTATAGAAGTGTATCCTGGGTACACTTTTTTTTGGTGGATAGCCGGTTGTTAAACATTTTTACCACCACGCCACTGGCTTAACACCTTGTTCACTCCAGCCCAGGACCATGGATTTGATGGGGAAGAATGAGTTGCTGTAGACCAGCACTGTCACAGGTTAGGGACATTCCCAAACATCACCTTTCTTCCTGGCCTTCATTACCTACTATGGATCTGTCCTCTGGGGATATGCTTAAACTATTCTAAAGCCTGTTAATTTTTTTTAACCTTTCCTATCCTGTAGTGGCAACCACAGTGACATACTCAGGATGGCTGTTAGCACAGGTTCTTAGATCTGTTTTACAAGGAAAGATAGATGTTCAAAGGGTCAACAATCTTTTTAATTACATTCATTAGTCAGAGGAAAAGTCAGCACCCTGAACTTCAGAGAAAATCCAAACACAGAAGATGGAAAAAAACAAACAGAGAAATATAGACCAATAGACAGGGCTTCTAACTGTCTGAGAAATTAGCACAGGGGGGCGGCCAGGTGGCACAGCGAGTAAGAGCACTGGCTCCAGTGTTGAGAAGACCTGGAGATCGAATCTCGGGCTCAGACACTTAGCACCCACCCAGAAACACCTGGCCGTGTAACCTTGAGCAAGTTACTTAACCCCAATTGCTTAGGGGCGGCCAGGTGGCTCAGCGAGTAAGAGCACCGGCTCCAGTGTTGGGATGATCTGGATCAAAATCCGGGCTCAGATACTCAGCACCACACCCAGAAAAAAACTGGCCGTGTAACCTTGAGCAAGTTACTTAACCCCGATTGCTTTAAAAAAAAAAAAAGAAATTAGCACAGATCAACAGACAGATCCAACTGTCTGACCAAAGCAATACATACACAGTTACCAGAGAGAGAAGCACCAACATCTGGGTCTTTCAAAGTCAGTGGGCTCCTTCAATGGTTTCCCAGAGTCTCATCTGGTCAAATCACAAGAATATTCTTTCAATGAATGAGCCCCATAGTAAAATGCTAATATACACTTCTTCAGGGTCAGAGGGCATCACAACCCTCATGACCTACTACCTAATTACAAAGTAACAAAAGGCATGGACCTTCCTGAAAAACAAGCCTCCCCTAAGCAAGCTTCCCTTAATGGGCTCCATGAGAGGCCTGTTGATGGGCTGGGAAGATCTTATATCCCATTAACATTATATATCCCTTGGGTCAAAAAAGTCCCATAAGTTAATTCCCAAGGTGTACCACAGAATGAATTTTTATGTGTTTGGAATATCATCTTTTTCATGTTTCAGTGGGATGTATGGGGAGAGCAGTATGGAGGGATTGGAGAAGATCAGTGAGAATAGGAGAGAATGGTCCTATTTCTCTTCTACCAAAACCATCAATACATTGAACATATCTGGCCATTTAGATAACATTGGGACCCTTGTTGCATGGCTAATATAACCCGAGAAATATAATCACAATGAAAGTTTCCTATGTAAGAACTGCCTAGAGTCATGCAAACGCACTTCAACGCTTTTAAGTATGGATGTGATTTCCATAGATCATCAGGTTTTTATCTAGGAACCAAGTGACCACTCATATCAGGTTCTCAGGTTGCCCTCAGGCTCCCTTCTCACCTGGCATCCCCTGAACTATTTTCAGAGCTGAGCTGAGGGAGTCGGAGGATTATTTTTCAAAATCAGTCTTGTAAAAAGTTGACCCCAGACCCTTCTTCTTTAACTGTACTAGCTTGTAAATGGTTAAGTGATGGCCCTACCACCAGAGAAGTTAAGCTCAGGAAGACTGTAGCTTCAGTCCCCACTCACAGGCATTCTTCCAGTTGTGGAGTGTAACCCGGTCCAGTGTGTGGTTCTCTCTATGGTCCTTCCCCAGACTCCAGCCCTTTTAAAGGCTCAGGGCCTTGGTCAGTCTTCACTCCCTCTCCTCTCCCCTTGCCCAGATCTGCCATGGATTTTGAATATGGTGGAGTCGGTGACAAACATCATTATGAGCCACCAAAATAACCTTCAAGTCCAGATGTGTGCCTGCAAGTCATTGTCCAAAATTCTGAGCAAAGGTATGATGTCGATCAACAACTACTGTCTCTTCTCCCTCCAACCCTTTACCCTGGTCTGTTGATTCTGACTGCCTGTGACTGGTCTCTCTAAGAAACTGACCCTGGATGGATGGCACAGGAGGGGTGCAAAGGCAGCCAGAGCTGGGGCAGCAAAGGCACTCAGCTGTTCAGGTCCACTGGCTCCTCTGAACCTCTCTACCTCTTGTTTACTGGCCAGCAGCACACTGGCTAGAGTGCTCGGCCTGGAGTCACAGAGACCCAGGTTCAAATCCAGTCTTACCATATTTCCCCGATAATAAGACACTGTCTTATTAATTTTTTTTGGACAGAAAAACACCAGAGGGCTTATTTTCAGGGGAGGGCTTATTTTAATGAACATTGACAGCAATTTTAATAAACAGGTAAATGTGAACAAAAAAATATACCTTTATTCAATAAGCAAATCACTGGGGAAGAACAGGATGACGCGCTCACTGCTGCAGCTCTGATTGGATGCAGCTCGGAGCGCAGCGTGCGTTTTACGGGGCGGGGGAAGGTGCATACAGAGGGTAATGTAGCGTGTAGCGCAGGGGATCACCTTCACTACAGTAGCAATCTCAATAGGGCTTATTTTTGGGGGAGGGCTTATTATCAGGGAAACACGGTAGATACTTACTAGTTCTCTTACTCTGGGCAAGTTACTTAAGCCCACTCTCTCCAACTGCAAACTGGGGAAAATAATAACACCTACCTCCCAGGAGTGTTGTGAGGATCAAATGCGATAATATCTATAAAGCACAGTGCCCACCACATAGCTGGCACTTAACAAAATCCTCACTCCCTTCTCTACACCATGGGACTTTGTCCACTCATTCCTGGAACAAGGTATTTATGGGTTCTAGCAAAGTTCATGCCCTGTGTGGTACTGTCCATTAGAGGTTCTGAGCCCTCCCTATAAGATACGTACTTATCACAAAATCAATCAATCAATATTTATTAAGCGTCTCCTGTGTACCAGGGACTGTGTTGGTTGCTGAGGATACAAAGCAAAAAAATGAAACCTTTTCTGCTCTCTCAAGATTACATTCCATTGGGGAATACCTACATCCCTGAGGAGTAGAGATTTATATTATATTAAAAATACACGTATTTGGGGGTGGCTAGGTGGCACAGTAAATAAAGCACCAGCCCTGGAGTCAGGAGGACCTGAGTTCAAATCCGGCCTCAGACACTTACCTCTTACTAGCTGTGTGACCTTGGGCAAGTCACTTAACCCCAATTGCCCTACCTTACCCCCTCCAAAAAGCAAACAAACAAACGTGTATTTATAAATAATGAAAACCAAAAGTGTGCTTCCCTTGGATGTGGTGTGGGTGGGTGTCTATTTTGCATACCCCTAGTTCTGGCTCTGCCACTTGACCTTGGTTGTCCTCCTTACACTCTTGCATGCCCATGTGGACCAAGCCCTCTATTACTGACCCAAGGTCAGTGTCTGGATCCTTGTCCCTGCAGACTCCTCTGGCCTCTACTTTGGCTTCCCAGCCTGGACTGCTCACATTCTACCAAGATTGCTTCCTAGTGATGGTCCAGAATGACAGTGTCAAGACGATCTAATGTATGCACCTGCTAAAGGCAGGAAATAGAGTTGAATGCACAGTACTTCATCCAGGAGGGGAGATGCATCAGGGCAGCAGGTGGAGAGGCAGGCATGATCTGGGAGAAAAAGTCTGGGACTCTAGTTCAGGAGACCTGGTTCTGCTCCTGGCTCTGAGGCTCAATCACTGAACAACACTGGGCAAGTCATTTCCTGCTCTAGGCCTCAGTTTTCTCATATGTAAAATGGAGCTAATGATCCCTGTCTGCCTGGCCTGCCTCAGAGGACTGTGGTAAGAGATCTTAACGTAAAGATAAAATTACTCTGTGGATGTGAGGTATCATTATTGTGTTAAGCAATTAAAATGCTTCTTTCCATTTGCTCCGGGTAGCCCTTTTATATCACCCAGATAACGTGCCAAGTCAAAAACACGTTGTCAATGCCCTGCTTTCTACCTTTCGAAATTACCCCACGGATGAAGAGCTGATTTCTGTGGTCTGCCAAATGCTGATGATCATCTCGTCCAATGGTAGGACTTTCCTCCATCCCTGTCTCCACTTCCTTCTGTCTTTTTCACAGAACTGAGCTCCAGGAAAATATGCAACAGTCTTTCTTTTGTTTCCATTGGAGTGTGTTTGACCTAGCACTGGGGCTGAGGCTCCTGAAGCCTTCAGTAGGGGAGGCATGGTACAGCACTGTGGTGGAGTGGAAAGGACTCTGTATTTGGAGTCAGAGACCTTGAGTTTGAATCTCAGCCATTTCACTTCATCCCTGTGTTTCCTAGGCCACTTAACTGAAACACTCAGTTTCTTCTCTTTAAATCAAAGAAGGTAGACTAGGTGATCTTGGAGGCACTTTCTAGCTCTATTGCTAGGAGCTCAAGGACAGAGTCGGCTCCTATGATGTGATGGTCTTGTGCTAGTTACTGTGAGGGAGCAGACAAAACACTGTACTTAGTCTCTAATCTCAAGCAGTTTTGGCTGTAGCTGAAAAACACCTTTCATGTCTGTCCTTATTAGAAGCTTCCATGGAGCACCTCCAGAAACTTTGTACATTTACTGACATCAATGAGTGTCTGAATAATTTCCCACATAATAAGGAGATCTGCTTATCTTGTATGGGCCTCCTCTGGAGCCTCACGGTGAATGGTGAGTAGGACCCTCAAGCTCTGGACTTGATCTGCTAGGTTCCCCTCATCCCCAAGCTATCTCCTCCCTTGAAAGCCAGGGCTAATTGAGAAGCTTCAAGAGTCTTTCATTTCTGGTCCCTGGGCATATCAAGGTAAACCAAGCTCTGTAACACGTCTTCATTCATTAGTCCATTCCATCTAGGACCAGATTACTAATAGCATGCCATCATTTCCACAATGCTATGAGAAGTGAAATGTATATCTAATAATGAGGAATGGTGGCACTAAACTTTCAAATGCTGTGGAAATATAAGTTATTCCCAATTGTATTTATCCCCACAGCTTTCTACTTATGACTCATAATAATCTATGGATTAAATTTCTTAAGATGCCTGGGCAGACTTAAGGGGGTCACCCGGTCTATGGCTCAGGGAACAGAATGAAACTCATCAGTCCCCATGAAGATCAAACTGTGACTCTGGTCACATTCATGCCATGTGTGGGCCCACCCAGGTGTGTGGGTCTTTGCTGTGTATCCTTGCCCTTGGTTTCTCTTTGGCTAGCTTTTGACCTGGGACATGAAGAATAGTAGTTATGGTGAAAGAGGAAGACAATGTGAATGAGTCTGTGTGTATATATTAGAGCTAAGGCACAGACATTTCTACAAAATGAGGGCCATGGGGGCATCGGGGGACAGATGATCCCTGCCTTCTTCATACAAAGATCAAATGAGATAAAGAGCAATATGTGGAAGCCACTTCCAAGACACTACACCTTTGAATACATTGGTGTCATTGGTAAGGGAAATAACTTCACAATTACATTGCAAATAGCCTTCTTTGAATGTATGACATTTCAGCTTAAATTGGTGAATCAAGTATACATCAAGTAATTACCATAAGCAAAGCCTTATGTTTGTTTTGAGAGGTAGTATGGTGTAGTAGGGGGCTGCTAGGTGGCACAGTGAATACCGGTGGAACCTGGAGTCAGGAAAGTCTGACCTCAGACATTTACCAGCTATGTGACCCTGGGCAAGTCACTTAGCTGCTTGCCTCAGTTTCCTCATCTGTAAAATGAGCTGGAGAAGGAAATGACAAACCACTCTGGCCAAGAAAAACCCAAATTAAGGCACAAAGAGGCGGACATAATACAGCAACAGATGTATGGAAATAATACAGTATGGAAAGAGTATTGAGCTTAGAGTCAGATGTCTGGTCAGTATCTGGTTTTGAAACCTGCCCCTGATACTAGTGACTATAGGTAAGTCTCATCATAGCTCACATCCTTAGCATCTTTATCTGTAAAATGGGGATTTATGTTTGTTCATGGACATGGGGATAATAAATACCTACATGACCGACTTTACAGAACTATCGTGAAGACCAAATGTTTTAGTGCAAATGAGGTGCTTTGCAAACCTCAAATGTTCTATAAATGCCATGGGTTCTTTTAATGCCCTTTAATATTTTTATGGATTTGGGCAGGACTAAGAAGGCCATCAGAAGAGAGGCCTGCCTGTCAGCAGATAACTCTTATACATATGAAACATGCTGGGGATGGGGAGGCAGTATGAATGGAAACCTGACTGAACTCTGTAGTTTGGAGGATAGGGAAGGAGAATCACAGGCTCGGCTTTCCACACTTCTACAAGTCTTCTGCCTTAGTGACTGTTCCCAGCTCTTGAAGCCACATGCTCACTTACCTTAACCTGCTTTGAAGCTGCATACTTATATTGCCCTCCCATCCGTTCAGCTGTCCTGGCAAACAAGACACCCCTAAAGGAGGCTGTGCAACTCATCTTGAAGATCTTGGATATCTACCTCAATGATGGAGACAGAGCAGAAGCTGCCTGCTCTGCCCTCTGGGTGCTATCCTTGCAAGGTGAGGGTCTATGGCATGAGCTAGGGGAAGCTGGGTTTGGTCCACGTTCAACTCATGACCACTTTGCATATATGGGTTCTGTGACAGGCTGCATAGAACGAGATGAATTTGAGCATGTGACGCTTCTGTTGTTGAAATGTATCCAGATGCATATGCAAAGACCTATCTTGGTGAATAATGCCTACCTGGGGCTGGCCAGTCTGGTAAGGACTTCAGGTGAGAGCCTGGGTGGGTGGGTGAAGGCAGGGGATTATCTAGTCACTAGGTGCCTGTTCAGCTAGGACAGACTAAGCTCTCTATAGAGTTCTTTCCCCACTTGAGGGATGAGGTAGTGGGACTATTCGATGCCGAAGATATTTTTTCATTCCTAAATTCTATGACCTTCCCTTTTGAGTAGTTTAGAGATTCATGTCCAACTTACCAGGAAGTAAGGACAAGTGGTCTGTACCCCTGGGCCACCCCCTCCCAGGTCCATCTGGATTACTAACAGCAACTGATGGCCACAGTGAGAATGAGCTCAGCCCCACAATGCAGTTACTGCCCAATGGGGACTGCTGCTGTGAAGAGCAGGTCTGGCCTTGGCTGTGACTACCTACATGATGTTATTTCAATGGCCCTGAGAAGCACCTCTACTTAACTTGTTGGCTGATTCCTTTCATTAGGGGGAGGGAAAGAGCGGAGAGTGAGAGAGAATAAAGCCTTTGCTTTCACAATGATGGGTCAGACTTCAAATTGCAAATATAGTAACTATTACTGACGAGCTAAGTGATCTTGTAAAAATTTCTTCCTCTCTGGGCCTCAGTTTCCCTATTTCTTTTTTTAATTTAAATTTTTTTTTTATTTTTGGAGGGGGGAAGGCTGGGCAATTGGGGTTCAGTGACTTGCCCAAGGTCACATGGCTAGTGTTAAGTTTCTGAGGCCAGATTTGAACACAGGTCCTCCTGACTCCAGGGCCAGTGCTCTATTCACTGCACCACCTAGCCACCCATAAGTGTCCCTATTTCTAAGACAGAAGAATTAGATTAAATGTTCTCTAAGGTTTCTTCTATTGCTAATATTCTGGTTCTAGATAATAGTGGTTTATATTCACACTCTGTAGTAAATGACTGCTATCATTAATATGGGAAGTAACTTGACCTCCTTTCCTGAGATTAAGTAAGGTGGATCAAGGCAGAGATCAGAAGACTGAGAAGTGGGGTATTGAATGGCAAGATCACTGGGCTGAGAGTCAGCATGCCTGGGTTTTAATTCTAGTTTTTCCCCTTGAGCCAAATTTTCTTTGGGCAAATCCCTTCCACTCTCTGAGGCCTAGTTTCCTCACTTGTCAAATGAGGGGGCTGGATTTTATCTCCAAAATTCCTATTCAGCCCTGAGATTCTTTAAAATCCTGGATGTCAAAAGAGAAGTGTCCTCAGGGTGAGGAAATACCCCAGTGAGGGAGACTATTACTAAAGACAACTCTTACCACTTTGCCATGAGATGCCCATGTGGTCATACCCTCATGGAATGAGCCATGTATGTTTTCAGGACATTCTCATCCCTTTCTTCAGAGCTGGCAGCCTTTCGGATTGTGGTAATCAATGAGGACAGTCCTGGAATATCCTTGATCAAGGAAACTTACCAGGCACACAAGGATGACCCAGAGGTGGTAGAGAACATGTGCATGTTGCTATCGGAGCTTGTTTTATACGGTGAGTTCTTGGCCTTCTTGCTCCCTTTCTCCCCAACAGTAAAGAACCAGAAGAGAAATGCCCCCATTCTCCTAGTGATCAGATGGAACACTAAATGAGGAAATGCATTCCTGCATCATCAGACCAGACAGCCAGCAGATGGCAGTGTTCCACTCAGCATCTCACCTAAGCAAAGGAGCACCAGACCTTGGACCACAGCAAGTCTCCAGTTTCTCTTCTCTCCATTTTATCTTGAACAGGCTACTAAGCTCTTCTTTCGGATAGATCTTGCTCGAAAACTTCAAACTGCCTATAAGATAAGGCTAAACTCCTTAGTATTCAAGGCTGCCACGTGGTTTTAATTTATTTTGCCAGTCATCTCACCCAATTCTATGTATCAAACTGGGCTATTTAGCTAATCCTAAAACATGATTCCCATTTCCTTGCTTCCATACTCTTACTAAACCTGTTCCCTATACATCTGATTCTGCTATCACTATCCATTGAAATTCTACCTTTTAGTCTACATATGGTTTTCATGAGCTTTGCAGACCTCCCCCTTCCAAAGTTATAGCTTTTAAGCATTTTCATACTCTAATTTCTATTGCCTGTATCACTATTAACAGACTGGGGTGTATGGGGCATTCAAGGACTAGCATCTCTGGTGTGAGGCCTTGCCAAGCCTCTTTCAGGGCTGCTCATCCACTTTTGGTGTCCACCTTTACCCAACTCTCACCTGTGGCTCTAAGAAGCTGTAGCATGCAAAGGGGCCACATCCTGGTAAAACCATCTCAGCGGATTAGGCAAAACCAGGTTGAAGGCAACCAACAGGTCTCAAACCTGTTGGTGAGTTGGGCAATGTCTACCTTAAAGGGTGGGGAACCTGCAGCCTTGAGGCCACATGTGGCCTCTTGTATGGCCCCTTGACTGAATCCAAACTTCACAGAACAAAGAAGTTTGGATTCAAAGGGCTGCACTTGAAGACCTGGAGGGCCACATATGGCCTTGAGGCCACAGGTTCCTCACTCCTGGACTCTACACTTCAAGCATGTGAAGACCTATTCCTCCCACCTCCACCCCCTACCCCTGTGGAAAGGGCAGATATGAACAATTTGTTCCGGTGACCACGAAGAGGGCCAAAGCAGGTGCTGTGGAGTGCTTAGAGCTTGGTCAGACATTGAAGATGATAAGGTCATTCACTGCATCCTGGGCCATCACAGTTCTTTGGACTTTTGTCCTGCCACTGGACTTGGATGACTGGAACAGTGAGTGAGGCTGATGACTTTGTGCAGCTCTGTCTTTCTTAAATCCAATTCATGCACAAGTCAAAACATCACTGTGATGTTAATGGTCCTCTTCAAAAACAAACAACTAGACTGGGAGCATTTGACAAAGGACCCTGAACACAGCTCACTCAGTACATTTTTTTTAGCAAGGTAATTGGGGTTAAGTGACTTAAGTGTCCAAGGTCACACAGCTAGTGTCCAGTGTGTGAGGTCACATTTGAACTCAGGTCCTCCTGACTCCGGGGCTGATGCTCTATTCACTATACCACCTAGCTGCCCCCTCAGTACATTTTAAAGTTTAAAAATGGCATACTAGCTATATCCCATTCAACACACCCACTGGCAGTCCTTGGCAAAGGCAGTCCCTCACACCTGGACCATGCTCTACTCCCATGTCCACCCTAGAATCTCTAGCTTCCTTCGAGACTGAGCTTGGGTGCCACCAACCTCTCACAGGGAACCTTTCCTGACCCCTCCAGCAGTTAGTGCTCTCCCTAAAACTTAAGGCTGAATCAGATAATCTCCAAGATTCCTCACACTTTAACAAACAATATATGAGAAGTATACAAAGAAGGTGAACCCAGGAATTTTGGGGGTGAATTTTACCTGGAAACCTCTGTTGAACAGTGAGGGCTATTTTTCCCTCCTTTGTCCAACAGATGAGATTACACTGGAGCTGTTCTCTAATAACATAGATGAAATGCTGCTGGAAATCCAAGCAAGGTTTATATCAAGTGAGGTAAGTCAGGGTATATCCTCATGCAAACCATTTGGGTACATCAGTCTTTGAGGCTCTGATATTTTCTGGTTATGAAGTTTGGAGGTTGAATCTAGTAGCCTATCATAGATTTTAGGCTGCTGTCTGTAATCACCTTCTGGCTATTTTCCTTGGTTTCCCAACACCAGGTTTGTGTGGTTATTGGCTAAAATAAATTTAGTTATGTGTGAATTTCAATTAAAATTTAAAAAAAAGTTCCCATCCAATATTATTTTCATGCAACACAAAAGATCTATTTATTCATTGTCCAGTCCTCTGATCTCTTCAGCATAGAGAACTCTTTAGTGTGTGGTCTATCTTCCAGGCTCTGGGGACAGGCCTCTTTGCACTATGCTATGCTGTCTCTCATACCATCTATTATAACCAAATTGTGTCACTCCTTTCCTACAAATCTACCCAAGCTCTGTGTCCTTGTATGGAAAAATCAATTTTGTTTTCTACTTCTAGGAGCTCATAAAACTTGCAACCAAGACAATTAAGAAAATGAATGAGTCACTTCCTAAAGTAGAGTCAAGAAAAGACTCATGAATGAAGAAATGCAAAATATTTGTCCTATCATGAGACATCATAGTTGTGCCATCTTGTGGATGTGAAAAACTGGAAAAAAAATAAGACCCTGCTCCTTTATCAGCACATACTCAGCCAGTGAAAGTGTTGCTTTTCCTTAATTGTAAAGATTTTTGGAAGAACTCTTACCCCTAAAAGCAATTTGTCTCTAACAAGAGTTTACAGACACATAATAAAGGGGAATAATTAATAATTTCATCTATCTTTAGCTTGTATAAATCGATAAAACTTTTGACTCTGGATTGGATTCAGAGCTCAAAGGAAATTTTGGTCAGTGCTCTCACCAAAGGGTTCGCTAACCCTGTAGAACTTAAGTGTTGTGTAAGCCTTTGATCAACTTCCATGGAGTTAATGGTACTTGATGAAAAAAGAGTTGCATCAGCTATGAACACAATCAACAAATCCTATTTGTCACCCAGAAAATATGGAATAACTAACAGCCTTCCAGCTTTGTACACACTTTAATTAGCACAGTATGTCTCTTTGTAACTCCTGGTATTAGGAAAATAATAAACTCAGGCAGTTCTAGAGGCAGTCATCCTGAACTATATCTATAAAGCTGATCCTTTGGTGCCCATGTGATCAAACAATAGATTCTTAAGCTCAAATATCAGGTCAATAAATTATTTATTTAAAAACAAACAAACAAACATAAATCCTCCCCTGCCCTTCCAATCATTCCTAAGAATGCAATTCTTAGAGGTGCTTGTTATATTTCAGTATGTTTGTGTTTAAAGCAAGGTTATGACTGCAACAACCAACAGACATTTTGATTAGAAGGAATCAACCAAAAATGTCTAATTTACATCATCTAAATGTAACTTAGGGATTCTGGGAGGTCAAATTATTTCCACAGTAGAGGCCTACTTCAGGGGCTCCAGTTTGAAAAAGTACCCTTTGCAGACACCACCAAATCAGAAAAAGGAAAGTTTAAACTTGGGCAGAAACAATGTGACATCTTTCAGACAAGTCTCCCGGGAAGGTATTAGGTGTATATGCCATCACCTGTAGTCTGCCAGATACAGATGAGATTTTCTCCTTGTGGCAGCCACAACTGATTCAGATGGGAAATACTCAGGTCTGTTAGCTTCTTCAGTCAATTTTTAGCAAGGTAAATTATAGAATCAGAGTTGCCTGGCTGGTCTGGGTCTACTGGATTCCTAGATAGAGCTCCCTTCCTTTTATCCCCAGAATACTCCATGATACCATTTGGCAGACACAGTTCAAGAGAGCAGAAAGGGAGAGTAAGAAGGCAGTGATGCTAATTAACAAGCCAGTTACATACCATATGCATCTTGTTATACATCCTATTGTATCAACCTATTGGTCCAGAAAGTGATTGCATCACTGTATGTGCTGATGAAATAATCAATTTTGAAAATTGATTACTGGGAGCTACACAGCTTCATTGAAGCCCAGAACCAGTCTCTGATCTTCACTGCCCACAGAAAAGGCCATTCCTCCACAAAGACCCCCTTACCAACACTCTAATTATGCCTCTGACATTAACAGTGATTTCTGGAACACAGGAAAGGAATGCAAACAAGAAACTGAGTTCCTGGGAAAGTGCTACTGTATCTGAAGAGGGTTAAATTCCCCTTTAGTAGTATACATCTCCTATAGTCATAATTTTGAAAGTTTCCCCAAAAAGGAACCATCTTTGGGAATATTTCATCTGTGCCAACTCCAAGGGCTACACAATCAACAGATAAGAGACAGGGTAAGTTGACCAAATACCCTGCCCCTCCCATGGTTCAGGAAGGCCCTTGGTCAGTTTCTTCAGGGGACATGACCACACTGTCGAGGAACAGGCCAGCAGGCAGCAGAAATGGTGACAAGGAGGGCTCAGTTATGCTTTGTCATTTTCTCCTTTTGTAGTTTATATTTATCTTTGATGGTTCCTTCCCAGTGTTTTTTCACCATTACATAGAGCCTCATTGCTGCTTGGGCATCTTGAATCTGGAAGTCAAGAGAATCAAACCAAATTAGACAGGGAAGTCAAAATAATAGAGCAGGATATCAGCTCATTTAGGTGCCCTTGCACACGGATATAACTACACATCTACTCTTATGCCTCCCACTTGCTTGTTGATGGTTTATAAGACAACGTGGATGCAAAGACAGGAACAGAAAGCCATGGTTGATGATGACAGTGAAATCTGCCTGATGCTACTGTCCACAAAGGTCACCTACCGAGCAGTGTTCTGACTGCTGTATTTTGATACCAAGAATTTTCTCACTGAGCAGTTTCAGAGATGGTCTTCCACTCTGCAAAGGAAATGATGAAGGTTACAGAGAGTTTGGATTAAATAAACAGTGTTTGGGAAGGATTTAAACTCATTGTCAAAGTAGGGATGATTTCCAAGCCCAGTGGACAATGAGAGCCTAGACTAAAAGGTAAAAAGGGCAATTTTGGTTTTAATGGTGATCACAGACCTAAGGAAAGAGTAGGGTATCACATCACAGCTACATCACATGTCTTCTAGTATACCTGTCACCAAACAAATCTAAGTCTCCGGTATTCAGAACAGTTGCCCCTGCCAAGTAATGAAGATATTACCTAAGGTACTACCCTGGCACTACTTGGTTACTTCCTTTCTTTTTTACATTTTTGCCAGTGTTGAGTGGCAAATTATGTGTAATTTACAGTCTCACAGAGTGGCCTAGGGAGGTGAAAAGTTACAGGACTGGCTTATGGTCACACAGCTAGGATGTCAGGAGCATAGGCCCTCCTGTCTGCAATGCTGGACCCTTTATTAGACAATACCACCTCTGTTTACTGTCACTAGCAAAAATTTACTGAGTGTCCATCTTATCAAACTGTATTTAGCAATGAATTTAAATGAAATGATATGGATAAAGAATAATTATTCAATTTAAGCCTTCTTTGCTTCAATTTCTCAAACTGTCTTTTTCTTGAAAAGAAGTATTAGCTTTCTTGTGAAAGTGATTTGTAATAACATACATATATAAAAATCCTATTACAGACATCAGAGCATAAAAATGAATCAGACAATAACACATTTTAAATGAAGGCAGCCAACATCAATCTTCTTTATTTAAAACTATCATCCCTTTTCTAGGACTAAAAATAAATCAAACCTATGAGCCCACTGTAAGGTGGAACCGCTAACAACTGGTATCAACAGATATTAAACTGACACACTGAACAATCAGATAGATTTTCTTTCTCCAAAAATGTTGCCTACCTTTACTTGTGTCCTGAAAGGTTTATATTTCTGTGTGTCCCGTATCTTCTTTTTGGGATGATCAAGAAGTAGAATCTGGAATATAAGATAAAAATACAATTCAGAATCACAAACCTGAATTAGGAGACTCCCATCCTGTCCTTCCAAAAAGCTGAGACAAACATAAATTGATGTTACCTTGTCAAGTGACATCACAGCCACCCAATCTAGGCAAACTTGGAACAGGCTGACATAAACCATCAACTCACAACCTGTGGAGTCACACTTTTTCTTTAGGCTTCAAGCCAATTCAATATTTACTGAGTGTCCACTCAACACTGTAGGGGACATGAAAGCAACTAAGAAAGAAACCCTGTACTCATCATCTAGTATGGGATTAGATATAATAATAAATAATGCTGATAGTTATATAATAACAATATAACAACATAATGGCAAGATGTGCTAGATGAAAGAAAATAACATAGAACATGTTACCAGAGCAGACTCTTAAGTCAGGTCTGGGTTTCTCAGGGATACATTTAGAGGAAAAAAAGTACTGGAGACATGGAAGCAGAGCTTTAAAAGAAAGGCTGTTCTGTGGTCAGTAGGGTAAGCTTCAATCTTCTCTTACCATCTGGGAGAAACCCCAAATTAATGGCCACTCTAATGACTTTTTACTCAAAAAGAAAATAACAGAATGATTCTCTGTGAAGGACTCCAAATTCTATATAACACAAATATAATTTACCCAGAGTTTAGGTCACTGGTATGCATCTAAAGACCTAAACTGATTGGCACAGTATAGGCATAAACAGTTACAGTAAAAATAAAGATGGCTTAGTTAGGTTACTTGGAGTTTTGTACCTTTAAGTCATTATGCAAGGCATGTCCAACTAGAATCCTGCCTTTAAGAAGTTCTGCCACCTCCTTTTGGACAACTTTGTACTCTTCTCCTGGAAACCCCCAAAAAAACCTTATTTTAGTAAAATGGGAACAAATGAATGGTGGAGAAGCAGGTTACTCTACTAAGAAGAGCCACAATCGGCAAGACAGTGACATTCCCAGCTCCTGCTGGAAACATTACCATTAAAGCATCCACAAAGATCCTTGGTTCCTGAACTGTATACATGCTTGAACATCCCAAATAATCACCACAAACAACTGAGAAAAAGTATTAGCTGGATAATTTAAAAAATAATAATCCATTTAGGGACAGGCAGAGAGGAAAGTTGAAGGAATGAGAAGCATGCAGGGCTGCAAACATTCCTTCAATTCAGGCAGGTAAAGAAGGCAATCAAATAAGCACTGTGTTCTACAAAGACAAGATGTAATGGGGGAGCGAAGGTCAAGAGAAGCTCAATGCTGTCATTTAAATTCTTTCAAAGACCTTTCATGTCATCACTCTGCCCCCACCCAACCTGCTTCATTAACAAAGACTGTAACCTTTCTACACTGTGGGAGACGACTATTACTGAGAGTTTTTAGCTAAAAATTTCCACATATTGCAACCAATCTGGTGATGAGCTTCTCCATCACTGGGCCCACACCTGAAGCCTTTCTGGTTTGGTAGAATCTACCAAAACCTGCATACCACTGATAAAGCCTTCATGAATCCAAGGGGTCATATCCACACCACAGTGGAGCATGAGAAGAGGGTCTTAGGAGAAGCTTATTCTTAAATATAAAGGCAAAAAAATCAGCCTTGTTCAAAATAATTTCCTTAAAAGTAGAATTACAAAGGACGAGAGAGAGAGAGAGAGAGAGAGAGAGAGAGAGAGATCACTCAGTCCAATCTTCATCATTTTTCAGGAGGCTCAAAGATATGAAACACTTTGTCCATAGTTGCATAGCAGAGGAAGAGAAGGCACAAGGACCTAAATCCAGAACATGGTTTTTCTCTATAAATAAGGTCTCAGTCATCTGAGCCTTACCTGATCTCCTACCATAAAACACACTGGATTTTAACAAGCATGGCATGAGAACACAAATGCAAACAAAGAACACAGTCCCTGGTGTATGGGAAAGGCAAAAATGTGGTTTCTCAGACACTGTTTGTTATATTAAGTAGGTCCTTAGGCCTTAGGCCTAAGTTTCCATTTTTTCTAGAAATTATGTGATTTTGAAACCTTAAAAATCTTTCTATATAGTTACCCTATTCTAGTCAGAATAGCGCCCCCCCTTCACCCAGCTTGCCATAAGAGAGTTAAGTTTCTATAGAACTGCAAGAATTGCTGAACAAGACTACTGTTAAGAGACTGGCAGTAACCTTGGGAAGAAGCTCAGACCCTGGTTCTCCGACAAAAACTCATAGATAATACTAAAAATAATGAATGAAAGGAACTGGTAGCAGTAGGTGGATTTGACCAATCAAGGAATAGACAGTAGCCCTAAGACCCTCGAGTCCAGATAAGAATGTATCAAGTAGACTAAAAAGGGGTCCAAGTATTCTAAGGTTGTTACTGCACTTGCGTAATAGACGTCATGTATTATGTATATTATCCAACAAGATTAGAGCCTCATTAGCAATAATTATGTTAATGTTTGTAACCATTGCTTATTTAACCCAGCTTTAGCTTCTGTACAGCCTCCTCTCTGGAGACTGGACCGCCCGCTTCTCGCGAGATTCTAACAAATCTTTCTATCTTCACTTTGAGTGGTCTCCAAATTTGGGTTAGGGTCTCTGTACCCAACACACTGGCTTCGGAACAGTTAGACAGCAAAGGCCCAAATGAAAGGTTCCTCTCGAAGGGGTGCATTCCTAAGTTTCCCTCCAAAAGAATTACTGACACTTGAAGTATAAATGAAATAAAGTTTCATTGTTAAGTCCTTTGTCACACGGCATTCATGCCTTTTCTCCCTTTTTTAAGTCCCTAGGTTCCTGGTAGTAATTCTTTCAGGCTGGTTTTGGTGTTATGAAAGGCACTCTGCCTACCATGTCTGATGTCCTCTGGCCGAATCCCACTGACATCTGTTCGGTAATCAGTCACTTTCTCTGTTGGCTTGACATACTTGTTGTAGATACACTTCCCAAACTGGTTCACGATAGACACTCGGGCAAGGATGTTTTCTTCCCCATCTGGCCCTGCTCCCACCATCTCACAATCCATAGCTATGGCTTTGGTCATGCTGAGAGAGAACCAAAGGTCTAGATTAAAAACACCTGGATTAAGGGTGAATCTCTGCACATTTGTAACTTAACAGCAGGGGCACAAATAATTCACTACCCTGGTGTGGCCTGTTACCAAAGTGACAACATGCCCTGCGTTATTTCCATTTAACTAAAGAGGTCCTTCATGGAAGATTTTTACAATGCCTATCAAAGAAAAAGGAGGCAACCCATCTAAGTAAGCCCTTTTAGACTCCTGTGTTCCACCTGTTCTATGTAGCATACCTCTCCTCTCCCAAAGTAAAAAAAAAAACCAAAACACCTTCAACATACCCTTCGAATGCCCCTTCTTTTACCAGTGACAGATTTTTTTCCTTCAGACCCAGTTTTTTTCGGGCTATTTTTGCAGCTTCTGGACCAATGGCAGCTTCAATATCCTTAGGATCGACATCATCAAACCAGATATCTGATCTAAAAGACAAAGAAAAAACTTAGCATCAAAAAAGGAAAAAATTCACCCCTCCATTTCCTTCTTATCTACTGTCATGAGAGCTATCTATGGCTGGCTCCCAAAGCCAATGTAGGGAAAGTGTGTAGAAGGGATTCTTTTTTTTTTCTTTTTGGAGGGGAGAAGGCAGGGCAATTGGGGTTAAGTGACTTGCCCAAGGTCACACAGCCAGTACGTGTTAAGTGTCTGAGGCTGGATTTGAACTCAGGTCCTCCTGACTCCAGGGCCAGTGCTCTATTCACTGTGCCACCTAGTTGCCCCGAAGGGATTCTTTAGATTAGAAGTCTGTAAGCTTTTTTATGTCATGGACCTTTTTGGCAGCATGGTAAAGCCTATGGACCTGAATGTAGAACGTTTTTAAATGCATAAAATAATGTAACCTAAAAAAAAAAATAGCATAATGAAAACCCTAATTATATTGAAATAGTTAAAAAAGTTCATGGACTTCAGGTTCAGAACCCCTGCTTTAAATGGCCTGTGTGTTTTGAATTATGACATTTTGACCCTGGCTTTGTTCTGAACTTGTCACTCATGGGGTTTCTATCAAGCACAGGTCAAAGGAATTAATAGATCCATGTTCTAAAGCTCATTTCTATAATAAATAAGTCAAACAAATTTCCACATCAAGGAGGCAGCAACTTTAACTCACTGCTCCACTTAGCCTTCCTATTTTAAAAACCCAGTGCCCAGCTGTAGTACAAAAACCATGGAGGCCATCTGTGGGAATTAGGATGGTTTCTCCTCTTCAAATGATATTATTTGCTCCAGTTAGATAAATTCCAATTCCAAAGGAATCCAGGAGGTCCAATACTCACTCTGTGGGTGGAGGAGGAACTAATTCTTCTGCTTTCCTCTTCTCATGCTTGATGCCCCCTATTTTCTGGTGAAGGCCACCATTTTTTCTTTTCTTGGTTTCAGTTCCATTGCTTGTGCCCTTTGTTTCACTGTGTTTTTTATGAGGAACAACCTTTGTGTCATTCAAAGATCCTAAAAAAATAGAAGCCTTGGAGGAAGGTTGGCCTATTTTGCTTGCCACCTTTGGTAGTTCTGCATCACCATGTTTTTCCTTTTTAGAAACACTTCTGCCATTCTGATGATAGCTTTTGGGTTGTTTCCTGGGATTCTCTGGAGAGTCAGGAAAAGACTTTTCTGGATTTGGTGTGTTTTGTTTCAACAGCTGTTAAGAACCAAAGTAACCCACATTTTAACCTGGCAACTAAACAATCAAAATTTATAGTTCAATTTCTAAGAACATCCTTTCCTACCATGATCATTTAGGTAGCATCATTTAAACTTAACAAACATTTATTAAATGACTCCTATGTGCCAAGTGTATCAACAAAAATTAAATTGTCTTTACTCTCAAAGAGTTCCTCTTCTTGACTTATACAATAATGATTATTTCCAACTCTAGTTTTTCTTTGAAATTAAACTTCTATTTAAATGTAAAAAAGACTTTAATTTATATCCATATATTATTTCAGTCTCAACTAGCCCTTTCCAGTTGTTGCTTCCAATCTAACACCTGTTCCTTATTTCTACATAATTTCAAACACCTAACACAATAAATACCTATGGATTCGCTACAGATCTTTTTGTTTTGAAGTTTTCCCTGATTTCCCAGACCTAGGACAGCACCTTCAACTTATTTTATGCAGTTATAGTATACTGTAAAAAATGACCCCTAAATTTACTTTGAAATAAAAATTTTCACCCAAATTTCTTTATTTTACCTTATGGATTTCTTTTCCCTTGGGGGGGGGGGGGAAGACTACATAAACTGAGAGCAGGTAAGTGGTGGCACAGTAAATAGAGCACAAGTTGTAGAGTCAGGAAGATTTAAGGTCAAATTTGGTCTCATATTTGTACTAGATGTTTGACCCTGAGCACTTCGGTTAACCTTTGTTTGCCTCAGTCTACTCAACTATAAAATTGGGATAATAACCGCATACACCTCCCAGGGTTTTTGTAAGGGTCAAATGAGATAATATTTATAAAGTGTGTGGCATGTAGTAAGTGCTATATAAATATTTTTATGATTATATCTGGATCTTTCGAAGTATTCCCAAATTCCAGTCTCCTTAGTGTTAAACAGAAACATCATTCCCTCCCCTTAATTTAAAAAGCACGTGGTCGGTGCCATGTGAAGTCCAGAAAAAAAAAAAAAACAAAGCTTAAAAGAAAATGGTTCATGGATCTAGAGCTAGAGGGGTATCGAATTCCAAATGACTCATTTTACAGATGAGGAAACTGAGGCCTGGAGAAGCTAGGTGCCTTGCCCAGAGTCGCCCAGGATGCGCCTGGATGTGGCGACTTTCTACGGGGCCTTGCTGGGAACCACGCTCACATCTTACCTCCTGCAAGGCCTTCCAGTTGTGGGAAAATTCCTGCGGCCCTTTGGGGGGCAGCGTCGCCCCTGCCCGGGCACCCTTACTCTCAGGTTTCTTGGAAGCTTCTGCTGCCGCCTTGGGGTATTTTTTCCAGAATTTCTTCTTTTGTTTTTTCCGATCGGACTTCTTGACCAGCTCCGGCTGGGGCACAGCACGGCCCTTGGAAGGTTTGTCGAGCCCGGCTTTCACTTTCATCTCGGCGCCATCCGAGGGCCCCGAGGCAGCTGAGGAAGAAAAGACCCCATGCTTGAGCCGACCTCAGACCCACCCGCGAGCTCGGGCTCTCTCCCGCCCTGGCCCTGGGCATTTCCCGAGCCTTCTCTAGGGACACATGACTTCTAGGTATATGCCCCCTTTTCCCATCTCCTCACTCACCTCAAGGCCTGTCCTGCCCCGAAGGCTCAGAGACCCCTCTCCAGCCTCCACAAGGCAGAGCCTAGACAGCTCTCAGCACGCTTGAAGGAAGCGTGTCAGCTTCCGTAGCCCGATCATTGGCGGTTCCCTTGCCGCTCCGCACGCACGCATGCGTTGACGCACACATTTACGCATGCAGTTCTCCCGGAAGTCCTTGCTCTCCCGGCCGGCTGGGACAGATTCTCCTGTTAGCCGAGTTCCGAGAGGGTGTATAGAGGTCTGCATCGTTACTTAGGGTGGAGAGGGACACAAGTCGGGGGCCGGAGAGCAGAGATTGGGTGGTTGGATTTTGCAGTCACAGCCTGAGTTCTCAGGAAGAGAAGAAAGCGCTCTAGGGCACATAAGATGTGAGGAATTGGGGGGACCGCAATAGGGGTAACACCAAGAAGTAGAGTTGGTACCTCTCCTTTGCTGCTCTCTTGCCGTCTCTCTTCTCTCGTCTTCTCCTGTCACTTTGTTCTTCTCCCTCCTCTCCTTTCCTCCCCCCTTCCTTCTCTCCCTCTCCACTCTCGCACTTTCTCCTTCTCTTTGAGAACTTGGACTGTTTACAATTTTCTATTTATATTTCTAACGCTAATAGATGCGCATTCATTCATTCTAGCCCAGTGCTTGTCACGTATCTATATAATAGATACACACGTGTGTATATGTAGACACATATTTGAATATGTGCAACTACGTGTATACACATACATAAGTGTACACACACGCAGGGCCAGGTAGACACGGAAGGTGGATGATCGGCTCTGACGAGGGCTCAGCAAGCCCATACACCAGAGGTGCTGGGCCCCCTTGAGCACCCATAGACCCCATACCTGGCACTGAACTCTCACTTGTGGTTGCGAGGAGCTATAGCATGTGCAGAGACCACACCAAGGTAAAAGTGGATGGGCTAAACCAGGTTGAGAGTAATCAACAGGCCTCAACCTTGTCAGTGAGTTGGGGGTGCTGTCTACCCCAAGCCTATGAAGACTACCAAAATGGACAGAGGAGAACAATTTGTTTCAAGGCCCATGAAGGGGGCTGAAGGGCCATTGCCAGTGGTCTTGCTTTAGTCCTGTCACTGGATTCTCTGGAAGAGAGAGTGAGGCATGGACTCGGTGTAGCTATGCCTCACTTAAATCCAATTTACACATCTTCCTGTAACGTCATTGGTCCTCTTAAAAAAACAAAGGACCACCAACAACAATATACATGTATGTATTTAGCCACTTTGAGGTTTGCAAAGAGCTTTATAAACATTTCATTTTATCCTCACAAAAACCTTGGGAGGCAGGTGCTATTATCTCCATTTTGCAGATGAGGAAACTGGCTGACTGAGGTTAAGTGACTTGCCTGGGGTGACACAGACACATCCCTCTGCTTCCAGTTATAGTACTCTAACCACTACAGCACCAAGCTGCCTCTAGATACCACAGTCATCCAGGTCAAACCAGAATGGATGTATTCATTACCACAATGAAGGATCCAATAGGCACACTGTAGGGCTTTCTAGCGCAGTGACTTCCAAACTTTTTTTGAGTCCCTATCAGTAAAGAATTTAATCATGCACTTCTAACATAAATATATGCATGCATATTTCTATTTATAAATTATGTATATACATCATATACAGTGAACTAATATGAACATTATAAAACAAAAATAGACATTTTAAAAGGATGAGATAATATTTAAATAATTTAAAATTTTATCAATGGAACAAAACTCCTTTTTGCTCTCATTTGAATTATTAATATTTTTAGTAAGAGCAATGTATTTGAATAAGCTTCATTGTTTCTTTAAAATCTTGCTTTAATACTGTGATGGAGAAATTCAAAGATTTGGTTCTAAGTAAGTACATTTTATTTTGATAGCTCATGCTAATAGCTGTCACAGCTTAAAAGATGACTCACAAAGATCCATTGGCCTAAGTGGAAGAAGTGATTTGTGGGCTGTACTTACTACATTGTTATTAATTATATTTATATTTAAATTTTAAACTTAAACACCGAAAAAGAGTATTTCCATATAAACAGTAAAACAGAACTATGTATTAAACTGTGAATCTGCAGTTTATATTGTTAATTTTTAAACATATATAATAAATCCCACATACTTTCAAAACTATTCTGCTTGTTTTTGCTTCATCCGAATTTCCCTCTATTCTCTGGTGAATTTTAAAAAAAGTTTCAATGGCCCCTCTTTTTCTTGCCAGCCTATTACTAACTCCACCCTTCTCTCCCCTTCCTCTAATAAAAATGGAGACCAAAAAAAAAATCCAAACCCACCCCTTTTAAGAAATAAACATAGATGAAACAAGACAAAATGACCCTATACAATGGCCATATAAAAAACAGCATATCTCTTAAGTCTATTATCTCTCTGTCAGGATGTGTGTAAAGTGCTTCATCATAGGTCCTCTTGGGAACACAGTTGGTCATTGCACTGGCCTGAGATTTTTAACCCTTTAATGTTACTTTTGTTTACGATGCTGTTATCATATAAATTGTTTTTGCTGGTTCTACTCGGTTTACTTGGATTCAGGATTTTCTGAAATAAACTCTTTTTCAGCATTTTTGTTGCGCAATAATATTTCAATACATTTACATACCAAAATTTGTTCAACTATTCCCTATCTAGTTCTTTTATTTTCTACCCCCCTTCAAGATCAGGAAGTATGTTTGTATTTTTGTTGCTCTATACAAGCCTGTACAACCAAAGGATTTTATTTTGGGTGACCTGTGAAAAATGTTTTTCTTTTGGCAGGTCGCAGGTTGTATAGGCCTGCTTTATAGGCATTTTGGAGAGCAGTGCCCAGGCTGAGAGGAAATCCCAAAAAAGGGTCAGTTCCTTTCCCAACTTCCCCTCCTGATGACTCTCAGTTCACAGACATTATAATATAATCTATTGTTTAGTCATCCAAATGTTTCCAGTGAACTTTATTTTTGCCTCAATCAGAATGAGACCACAGGTTAATGAGAGGGAGAGAGGGAGAAATGTAAAGCTAGGCAGAGAACTAAACTTCTGCTTAGGTGTTAACTAATTTTCCTAACTGGAGGCTCACAGTTATTGTGACTGACTTTAGAACTTTTCATATAAAATAAATTCACTAATATCATAGAGGAAAGAAACAAGTGGAGCTTGTGGGCAACTCTCTTTTCCCCAGACATAAAAAAATTTCTTCTTATGACAAGTTACTTTATCACAAATGCTTGGAAAATCCTCTAAAGGTTTATTTTCCCCCCATGTAGGATTACACAGCTTTGTAGGATAAGTTATTCTTAGTTGTAATCCTATATCTTTTGCCCTTTGGAATACTGTATTCCAAGATCTTTGATTTATTGTAGAAGTAGTCAGGTCTTGTGTGATTCTCACTGGTTCCTTGGCTAAGCACAACACCTAGCACTTAAAGGCAGCTTAATAAATAAATGTCTGTTATATGCCTTGCAATTTGAACTACTTTCTAGATGCCTGCAGTAATTTTTTTTGACATAGGAGCTCTGGATTTTGGCTGTAACATTCCTGGGACTTTTTTTTAAAGAAGATGATTGGTAGATTCTTGCTTTACTTTGGCCTCTAGTTCTAATAGATCTGGCCAATATTCCCTTATGGTTTCTTCCTTCCTTTATTTTTTAATTAAGGCTTACAAGGAATCCAATGATTCTTAAATGATCGCTCCTTGATTTGTTTACTAGGTTAGTTATTTTTCAAGATGAGATATATTATATTTTTTCTATTTTTTTTTAAAGCATTTGATTTTGTTCTAATGTTTCTTGCTTTCTTTTAGATTCATTGTTCTGTTCAGTCTGTTTTCATTTTCAGGGAGTCTCTTATTTGGGTAGGATTGATCACTTTCTCTTCTAAGTTACTTATTCTCCTCCCAATCCTCTCCTCCAGAGCTTTTGTTTCATTTTTATAATTTCATTTCTTCTAAATATTCATGTAATTCTTGTGGAAAATAATTTCTTCCCCCTCAGCATCTCTGCTTGGAGCTGTTACAAAGTTATTCACTCCTTTGTGGGGATCTCCAGACACTGGTGATGTTTTTGAATTATTCCTCTCTCTAGCTTTTGGGGCTTTGTGCCAGGACCAAATTCCATCTTCATTTTTCAATTTAGGGTAAAGTGGTTAGTTCTGAATTACCTGTGGTCCTGCACCAATTTACAGTAACCAGAGTTAGTCTCCCCTAGATCTTTGGAGTTCAGAATGCTAGAGTCTTAGGTCTCTCTATGTTGTCTCAGGACAATGTATTATGAATTTTGGAGACTCTGGGTACCTTATCTGTCTCATACTGAGCATTGCTGTGCCACACTGGTCACTCCTATTCCCCAGGGCTTCCAGGGTCCTTATCCTGAGACTTTATGACCACACTGAGGATTTCTCACTTCTCTGGGACTTCCTGATGGGGACTTCCACTCTTGATCTCTCCAGACACAGAAGTTCAGAGCCTATACAGGACTCTGCCCTAGGAGACTGTCCTTTCCTTTACCTGCCCTGGCTGGTGATGACTTTGCTGATAGCCCCTTTTGTTACTGTGTGTGGGCTTCTGGCTAAACTTTTGTGCAGTTTTGTGATGGGAAAAATTGCTTACTATAGTTTCTCATTGAATTTTTAAAAATCATTATTTGTTCTAGTGCAAATTTCAGGGTTTTTGCTGGAGTAGGTTTGTAAGAGCTATTTGGTCTACTTCTGTTCAAGCAGCCATCTTGATTCCACTGGTTATGTAAAGGTTTTTGTTGGAATCAGCTAGTATGTTTCTATCTCCTTTGATGTTAGTTGTTGCAAACTAATTAGAAGATATTGTAGTTTTATATTTTAAACAGATGGGTTAAGAAACCCACCGAAACTCTTCATTTTGGAGATTTTAAACAAGAAAATTCAGTTTCCAAATTTTAGGAGATATAAGAATTTTCATGGGTGGCACACATCTAAATTGGGGCTTTAAATGCTTAGTTTTTAAGTGCCATTAGTTATGATGGCTTTATACTATCATTAGCTAATATTGCAAGGCACAATATATGTGTAGGGTAAGGTTCATAATTAACAATAGTGAAAATAAATTCATGTCAAATGTTATTGATAATTTCAATTTCAGGGTGCTATCTTTTCAGATTTGATTAGACCATCATTTTTTTTAATCTCACAATGTGGCTAACAAAGAGCTTGTCAAAGGAGCAGAAGAAAGGCCAGTTTTACCATTTTATTGTTAACTTGTGCCCTTATTATTAGTATAGTCTTTGGTTTCTTTACAGGAATTTTTTAAAGTCACTTACCTGGGCATGTGTATACTGGCATGTTGCAATATGTGGAAAACATGTTAAACAGATGGAGGGAGCACTAGTCATGCTTCTATGTAGCAGAACACCCACAGTTCCCTTAGGATACCTTGTATACCATACATATTACATCAGTCAAAAAATAAACATTAAGTGTCAGGCATTGTGCTAAGTGTTAAGAATACAAAAAAAGGCAAAGTTTCTGCCTTCAAGGAGCTTACAATCAAATGGGGAGATGACACACAAGCAAATATATACAAAGCAAGCTATATACAGGACAAATAGGAAATAATTAAAAGAGGGAAGTCACCAGAATTAAGAGGGGTTGGGGAAGGTTACTTGTAGAAGGTGGGATTCTATTTGGAATGTTATGTTATGTGATCATGTTATGTGACCATCTGACATACGGACTGAGTCAAAGAGCCAATGTTAACCCATGTCACATGTTAAACATTAGTACAAATGAATTTCTTTCTTATTTGTTTAAATAAAGGTATAAAGAGAAATTCCAATAGTTTCTTCCTGCCCTTCAATGTATTGTCTTGCATACCCCTAGGATACATGTGCTCTACTTTGGAGACCACTGAAATAATGCAAAGCTCTGATTAGTCAAGCCCTAAACAGATTGAGGATGAAGATTCATCCCTGGGTTTTTTTTTAAAATACCAAGGGAGAAGGGTCCCATTCATTGACTGAAATTTCCCAGCACATTCTCCCATGCTTCACTCTGTCAAGGCAAGCAACCATGACTGCATGAAACTTTGGGAAAATGCCAAAACTATGGAATCAAATCCAATAACACAACAGCAAGAAGTATATCACAGGGGGAAGTCACGTGCCCCACAGAGACAAATTTACATGCTGAACTGAGAATTCAGCCAAATTTCATCCCTTCTGTCCTATGGTATAAAAATCTCCACTGTGGCACTGAATCTTTTTGCTGTTAGAAACAGCCTCTTTTCTAACTTCTCCCTCTCCATTTGGTTGTTGTATAATATGAACTATCTCAGACCTCTTAACCTTGCAAGTCTCCTAATGAGTAAACATTGCCTAATAGCTCCCTCCCAGCTGCTGCTGTCACATTTGACATTAACCAGATTTCCCTCTTGGGATTTCCATTCCCCAACATAGCTGTTTTAAATTCTGAATTTGTCTTTTCCGTAAGACTGGATTTTGTGTAATGCAGAGGGAAGACTTCAGCAAAGTGTGAGCTACTTTTTCTCTGGCCATGGTCAGCACATGGGTGATATTTGCTTCTGCTTTCTTCCTTCTGGGATCTTTCCAGCTTCCAGATTTTCAGGAGGTGAGTTTAATCCCTGGAAATAATAATATTTAGGGAATTAGGGTCCTTGAAAATCTGAAACCATGGATTGAAACTGACTTTTATCTTTCTAAATAAAGGAAACTTGGGAGATCACTTGGAGTCAGGAAGGTGTAGATTCCAATCTGGATTCTAAATTTAGATATATGATTATCAGCAATTTTCTTAAACTCTGAGCCTCAGTGTCTTCATCTATAAAATGAGGATAATAGTTGTAGTGTTTGCTTCAGGGTTATTGTAAGGCTCAAATGAGATAATGTTTGTACAGTGCTTTATAAACTTTATAGCAGTACACAGAAGTCAGCTATTATTCTTTGACATCAAGTTGTTTGGCATAAATTAGTCAGAAGTCAGAAATCCAGGGGATTAAAACCAGTCAATTGCAGAAGGAATATTGTCATCATTATGATCATTTCCTTTTATCTAGTCAAAGGTGAAAAATACATTTACTAAAATCTACCTGCTTCTTCCTCTCCCTTTCTCTTTCAGAGGTTCCTGATGGCTTTGGATCCAGAGAATATTTTCTTTTATTTTGGTGCTATTTCTACTCTAGAAGGTACTATTCTGTGGTGTCTTTTTAGAAAGGGAAACTTTACTATTTTTATCTTCCTTGGTAACTAGTTAAGTCAATATGTCTTTGATTTTCTTTTTTACATTCCCCACATTAGGCTAAGACACATGCTGCAAGGACCTTTTTCTTGGAAGTGTGTGTGAGGGGGAAGCTGCTTCTCTTCCTTGGACCAAGTATCTTCCTGCTAATTAAATACTTGCTGTTATCTTACTGACAAATATAAAGAAACACTATCTGAGTAGTTTCCAGGACAGAGCTAGAGATCTGACTCCAGAACTTTCTGTAAAAGAATCTTTTAAAATCTCAAAGCAAATTTCTGCTAACTAGTTTGGGCAAGTACTTTCCTTCTTCTAGGTTTCTGTGTCTCATCTATAAAAGGATGCAATTAGAATAATTCTCTAAAACCCCTTCAGCTTCTAACATTTTTGTGATTTAGGAAGGTTTATTTCTATTTATAGAAACTTAGATTTTATGCCTTTTTTTGTGGGAAATAAAGATGAATGGCATTGCCTAAATGTCTTTCTTTCTTTTTTTAGCCAAAGACATTTAATTATAATTAGTACAAAGTCTTTTCACTCTCATATATCAATACTTCTCTGATTGTTAATTGGGGATTTAGGAGCATGATAAATATTCTCATTATATGGAGTCCCTAGTCAAGAACAGGGAAGTAGGGGACTTTCTACTACTGAAATAGACTCGCTTGTTTCTTGCAGCCTTGTCCTACACTAGGAATATTCAATTAAAGCCTGCAGACATTGATTTAGCACCTCTAGTGTTCAACATCCAAGAGGTATTGTGGCATAGTGAACAAAGGCTTGGGTGTGGAGTCAGCAAGACCTTGTTCAGATCTGGCTTCTGAAACTTACTGACATGTGATCCTGGGCAAATATGTTACTTGGTCTTTGTGTGCCTTGGGGCTTGTGTTCCCACTAGGTCTTAGGTGGTTTTGTCCTGACTTGGTAAAGCCACACTGGGAGTCAGCATTGCTGACTAAAACACAGATCTTTGGGGTATTAGTGGCTTTGCCAGGCATTGTGACGTACTGGGGATACAGAGACAAAGAATCACAGTCTTTGCCCTCAAGGAGCTTACATTCTACCTAGGGGTGGAGGTGGGAGAGAATACAACATGTACACAGAGAAATATAATATCAAGTAGTTGAGGAGAAAGACAGTACTAAATTGGGACTATACCAAAGGTATGATCAGTTTGTACATGGCCTAGTCGGGAGAGGATGATAATTTTAAAGATGTGGGTCTTTAAAGATGGAGGCCTCCCTCTTCCTGCCAAGTAAATTCACCAAGGGAATTCAGTTTTGCCCATTTTCTCAACTGGAAAGAACTGCAGAAATGCTAAGCTAAGATTTCCTAACTCATACTGCCTATCTTGTTTCTTCCAGCCCTAGAGTTTGATGTGCTTCAGCTCAACTGCCTTTGTGAAGAACATCAGATCTCCAGGCTGCACTGTAAGACCCAGAGCTGCTCCTTCCAGGCCCTGGGAGAACTCTATACCTTCCAGTTCCCTGAAGAGCTCAGCCTCCTGATCCCATCTTTTACTAGTCAATGGGCTATTAACTCCTCTTTCTGGCTATTAAAACAATATCCAAACAGCTGCTTTACAGGAGGCAGGGTCCTGTTCCCCCCTGGGGCTGCTGCTAAGATTACTTACTGTGCTGGGCAGTTGGTGAGTGAATGCTATGATTATTAGGGGTTTCATCTTGTTAGCATTTGCCTATAGCTAGGTGGAATATATAGGGGGATGGGGAATGTTGAGGGTGAGCCTAGTATGATAGCCACTAGAACACAAAGTGGAAGGATGGGAAGAAGATTCTGTGAAAATGTGTATAATTACTTTTTCTCAACTCTGTTATTGAATGTATCTTACAGTGCTCCAGTTAATAAGTTGGTGAAGCTGGTAGTCAAAAGAACTGGGCTGTCAGGTTCATCTTGTCCAAGTCCTCATTTTACATATGAGGAAATTGAGGCCCATTGAGGTTAAGTCACTTGCCCAGGGACATGAAGGTGGTAATTAGCAGAGCTGGGATTCAAACCCAGGCCCTCTGATTTCGGATCCAGTGTTCTTTTCACTATACCATATTGTGCCTCTGTGTGGTTTTGTGATGTCAGCCGAGTTACTTTCCCTCTCTTGGTTTCATTTTTCTTTCCTCTAAGATGAGGGGCTTAGATACTATATCACTTTGGAGATACATTTCCAACTCAAAGATTCTGTGATTCTGCTAAGTTCTGTGATAAGTTCAGGAATATGTACCCACAAACCTAGAATCTCTTTTTACTCTTATACAGCAATGATCAAATAAAGAATTTTATCCTCGAAGCTTCTACACTAATCTCCTAAAGCCTAAATACTGTTGGCTTTAAAGGGTGATTTGGAGGAACTGTATTTGGATTGGAGTTTGTGACACTGAGCACAATCTTACTAAGGTCAACACCATGGGGTTCAATCCCTGTTCAGTTAGCATTTTAGGAATAGAAATTGGCATCCCCAGCCACCTTGCAAATATGAATTTGTGTTCATAAGGAGAAAGAGAAAGAGAGGGAAGATGAATTAGTATAAATCCATATTCACTGCTAGGCATATTAGCTCAGGAAATATCTTCTATAGGTAGTGGGGTCACTAGTGGCATTGTAGTGCTGTTGCAGTGATTTGGGATAATCCTGGGAGGGGGAGGTCAGAAAAGAAAAACCCACTGAAAGTTTGGATATAAGTCAGTGAAAAACCCTTATTGTTATGTTCCTCTGTCATCCAAGTAAGCTCTCTTCACTACAGCTGCCACATAATTTGTAGAGAGGAAAATGAAACAAGGGGAGTCATTCTGGAGTGCAAACTTTTGCTAAGTATGAGGTATACATAAATAACAGAATATGCAATTTGCAGATATGGATTTGCAATATCTTACAACCTAGTTTATCACTATAAGAAGAACTCTGGTGAGGAAGAAAACATAATAAAAGGCTTTGTAAGCAGCAGTGGGAGGGAGGAAATCTAAGCCTAGAATGTGTTCCATCTATGCTAACATGGAGAATAATTCTGAGATGATCTCAAGAAAGGGAAGATAAAGGGTCATACTTTCTTTGCTTCCACATTTTTTTCTTCTTTTTATCAGCAAGGGGAGGTCATAGTGAGGGGTGAGCAGCTTTACATTCAACCTCTGAAGAGTGAGCACTGGAGCCTGGTGCCAGACTGCAGTCATGCCCAGCCCCACCTCATTTATAAGATCTCCCAGAAGGCATCAGGGGCCCTACAAGGTACCATACTCCTTCCTCAGATAGAAAGACAGCTTCTAGGAAAGTTCTGTGGCAAAGCAGCTTCTTATCCTCGTAGGTCTTATGTTGTTGTTGTTAAATCATTTCAATTGTGTCCTACTCTTCATGACCCCATTTGGAGTTTTCTTGGCAAAAATATTAGAGCAGTTTGCCATTTCCTTCTCCAGCCCATTTTACAGGTGAGGAAACTGAGACAAACAGAGTTTAGTGACTTGCTCAGGGTCACACAACTAGTAAGTGTCTGAGAACAGATTTGAACTCATGAAGATGAGTCTTTCAGATTCCAGCCCTAGTGCTCTGTGCACTATGGTATCACCTAGCTACCCCTAGGGCTTATAAAACTCCCCATATTTGTTGGAGACTTCCTGGCATCATTTGAAATGCATCTGACTTCCAGACAGAGGCATTTTTCTTCTAGGTTAATGCCCTCCAAGGAAACATGCTGCGAGGTGGATGGGTGAGGATATTTCTCTACACTCTCCAGTTTGTGCAGCCTACTGGGTCATCCAATTCTCTAACACTATGCCCTGATATTACAGAAGAAACTATAACCAGTCCCATTTCCTTCAAACCAGGAAGCAACATCACAATATATTAAATAGGCCAAAATCCTAGTTAATTGAGCTATACTAATAAGTCTAGATCAATCAATCAATAAACATTATTAAGCAGCTTTGATGTTCCTGACACATAGTTGTAGGCACTAGGAATACAAAGACAAAAAAAATTATATAGTCCCTGTTCTCAAGGAACTACTTCTATCCGGGAGATAATATGTAGATAAATAACTATATACAAAATAAATACTAGGTAAATTTTTTGGGGGGAGAGGAACTTAGTAGCTATAGGAATCAGGAAAGTCTTCCTGAAAAAGGTTGCCTTGAGCAGAGTTTTGCAACTAGCTAGAATAAGGAAAGTGATTTGCACCCTCCCTTCAGAGTTGTTCCGAGGCTAAGTGACTTTGAACCCAGGAGGAAGCAACATCCATTTTAAAGTGGTCTCCAATTTTGGAGTTTGGAAGAATTCAATATAAGTGTGAACAAGGCCAATTCAATCTTTGGGAGAAAAAAGGACTGTTTATTCAAGATAATTTGAAGGGCAAGGCAAAACTGGCCTGTTCCAAAGTAATCCACCGCATTCACAAACCAGTGTAATTTGGCACCATTCTTTCCTCTCTGATCTGAAATCCCTATCACCAAAGTCATTGATGGTTTAGACAACAAAGGCTAAAGGGAGAAGGGGGGGGGGTCTCCTTCAGAAGACTTCATAATGAATATGTTAAGTGCCTTCTTAGCATGGCTTAAACAATAGAATACTAGCTTTAGAGTGAGACTTGGGTTCAAATACTGTTCCTGACCCATCTTAACTTCTCAGTGCCTCAGGCAACTCATTAAGACTTTAAGTTACCGAGGGGCAGCTAGGTGATAAGGTGGATAGAACACCCCTGCAGTTAGGAGGACCTGAGTTCAGGTCCTTACAAGCTGTGTGGAGCTGGGTAAATTGCTTAATCTTGATTGCCTCAAAAAAAAAATTATTGGTCTAGACCCCCCACCCAAAACAAAACAAAACACTCAAAAACCTGAATACTCTCCTCTATTTTTCTTCCATTAACATGTTCAGATTTGAACCTGCCAAATCACTTTGACAGCTGAATGAAAGTTTGAGTCAGGGCAATGAAGGACCTGTACTAGGATGCATTGTCATTATCGTAAAAGAAAAGGGGGAAGTATCTGAGAAATGTTTCGAAGGAAGAATCTGCAGGTCTTGACAACTGATTGGCTGTGGGAGTAAGAGAGAGTAAGGAAGGAGACGTGTCCATTGCAAGCCTGCGTAACTGGAGGGATGGTGGTGCTTTTGACAGCAGCTTGGAAAAGCCTTAATAAAAGGCTGTGCAATAGCTGCCCTGGGGGATCCTTCCACCATTGAGGACTTCTGGTGGAGGCTTCCATAAGCCTTTTATTTAGACCTCTCTTAGCATGCAGCCTAGAAAGTCACTGAGTTCTCTGGGCAGTTACAGAGAGAAGAGTTCACTTGTCCAGGTCCATGATACTACCTTGCTAAGCACTGATTGGGATCAGATCTCAGCTAGAACATTTGTTTACACTTTTTTTTATGTTGTTGTTTGGTTGGGTTCAACTCTTCATGACCCCATTTGAGTTTTTCTTGGCAAAGATACTGGAGTAGTTTGCCATTTCCTTCTCCAGATCATTTTACAAATGAGGAAACTGAAACAAACAGGGTTAAGTGACTTGCCCAGGGTCACATAGCTAGTAAGTGTCTGAAGAGGGATTTGAACTCTGGTCTTACTGATTCTAGGCCCAACACTCTATTCACTTGGATACCTAGCTGTTTACCCTGTACTTCCCTATAGAGTGCTCTGCAAATTCCCTGTAACCTATAGGACCCTAGGCTAGGAAGGCTTCTGGATTGCCTTGAATTTGGGAAGCATCTTTGAAAGTGGGGGAACAAAACCACTTAAACCTTATTTCCTAAATCTAGTACTTTATGAGGGACTTTATTCTGCCCTGACCACTACCCTGTTGGCGTTCTGCACACAGCTAATAAACTTTCTCCTCGGATCTCCAAGCGGGCCCTAGGAAGTGTCAAACATCTGGAGCTATTGGTTGCAGTGGGCCATGATGTATATGAGTACCACAAGGAAGACACAGAGAGATATATCCTCACCAACCTCAATATTGTGAGTGATTTCCAAAGCAGGGCTCAGATCATATTGTCTTTGAAACATTTGAATAACTCTTATTTAAATACAGTACTCTAAGACTAACCTTACAGAGGGCTTTTGGTGGGAAGCATTTCAGGGAAATGCTGAAGAAGTCTTTGGAATTAAATGTTGTCTTTGTAGCCATGGGAGAGGTTGTCCTTTCTGTCCCCCTAACCATTTACCTGACTTTTATCATTGACTAGCCACCCATTTCTCACATTCTGAAATTTGGTGAGTTGTATTTACCCTCTGCAGAGGTTTGTTTACCCTCTTCAAATCATTCATGATTTTATAGAGCAATTCCAATAACCAAGGCAGTGGACTGAGTCCCCCCCTCTCCTCTTACTGAGACAGTAAGCAATCAGACTTGGGTTATACATGTGCAATCATGTAAAACATTTCCATATTTGTCATTATGTACAAGAAGAGTCAAAGAAAAGAAAAAAAAAGAAAGTGAAAAATAGCATGTTTCGGTTTGTATTCAAACAATAACAATTCTTTGTCTGGAGGTAGATAGTATGCTTCATCACTAGTTCTTTGGGATTGTCTTGGATCATTTTTTTTGCTGAGAATAACTAAGTCATTCACAGTTGTTTATTGTACAATATTGCTGTTACTGTGTACAGTGTTGTCCTGGTTCTGTTCATTTCACTTTTCATTAGTTCATGTAAGTCTTTCCTGGTTTTTCTGAAATCATCCTGCTTGTCATTTCTTTTTTTTTTTTGTAGTTTACTTTTATTTATTAGTTTTTAGTTTACATCATTCATTTCCACAAGATTTTGAGTTACAAATTTTCTGCCCATTTTTCCCCTACCCACCACCCCAAAACAGCAATCCCACTGAATATCCCCTCTTCCAATCTGCTCTCTCCTATATCTTCCCCAATCCCTCTTCCAACTTTCTAGTAGGCCATGGTGGATCTCTATGCCCCAGTGCCTGTATATCTTATTTCCCAGTTACATGTAAAATAATAATAATATACATTTTTTGAACATTTGATTTTAAACCTTTGAATTCTAGATTCTTTCCCTACCTCCCTCGTCACCCACCCTTACTGGGAAGATAAACAATTCAATATAGGTTGTACATGTGTAGCTATGCAAAACATTTCCATAGTGGATATATTGTGAAAGACTGATTATATTTCCCTCCATCCCATCCCACCCCACTTGTTCTATTTTCTACTTTGATCCTGTCCTTTTTCAAAAGTGGATGCCTCTAACTTCCCTCCCCACCCCAGTCTGCCCTCCCTTCTATCATCCCCCCTCTCATCCCCTTGCCCCCTACTCTCCTATAGGGTGAGATAGCTTATTTAGTGTGTATGTCATTTCCTCCCTAAGCCAAATTCATTGAGAATAAGATTGACTCATTCCCTTTTGCCTTCCTGTTCTTCTCCTCCATTGTAACAGTTTTCCCTTGCCTCTTCTATATGAGATAATTTACCCCATTCTATCTCTCCCCATCTCCTCTCATTATATTCCTCTCTCACCTCTCAATTTCACCTTTTAAGTATCATCCCTTCCTATTCAATTGGTCCTGTGCCCTCTGTCTATGTATACCTGTACACATATATACACACACTCACATATGTATTCATATGCCCATATACCCTCCTATATAGACATATATATGTATGTATACACATATATATATATTTCTATTCCCTTCAACTATTCTCATACTGAGAAAAGTTTCATAAGTTACATTATCATTTTTCCATGTATGAATATAAGTAGTTCAACTTTGATAAGTTCTTTATGATTTCTTTTCCCTGTTTACCTTCTCATGGTTCTCTTATTTCTTGTATCTGAATGTCAAATTTTCTATTCAACTCTGGTTTTTCATCAAGAATGCTTGAAAGTCCTCTATTTCATTGACTGACCATATTTTCCCCTGAAACACGATACTCAGTTTTTCTGGGTAGGTGATTCTTGGTTTTAATCCCAGCTCCTTTGACCTCTGGAATATCATATTCCAAGCCCTTCTATCCCTCAGTGTAGAAGCTGCCAGATCCTGTGTTATACTGATTGTGTTTCCACAGTATTCAAATTGTTTCTTCCTGGTTGCTTGTAATATTTTCTCCTTGATCTGGGAATTCTGGAACCTGGCTATAATATTTCTAGGAGTTTTCTTTTTGGGATCTTTTTCAGGAGTTGATGGGTAGATTCTTTCAACCACTATTTTGCCCTCTGGTTCTAAGACATCAGGGCGATTTTCCTTGAGAATTTCTTGGAGGATGATTTCTAGATTCTTTTTTTGATAGTGGCTTTCAGGCAGTCCAATAATTTTAAAATTATCTCTCCTGGATCTATTTTCAAGGTCAGTGGTTTTTCCAATGAGATATATCACATTTCTTCTATTTTTTCATTTGTTTGGATCTGTTTAATAGTATCTTGATTTCTCATGAAGTCACTAGCTTCCTTTTGATCCAGTCTAATTCTGAAGGAATGTGTCTCTTCAGTGAGCTTTTGAGATTCTTTTTCCATCTGGCAAATTTGGCTTTTTAAGGCATTCTTCTCCTCATTTGGCTTTTTGCCATTTGAGTTACTCTATTTTTTAAGGTGTTATTTTCTTCAGTTGGGTTGTTGACTCTCACTTCATAATTTTCTTGCATCACTCTCATTTCTCTTCCCAATTTTTCCTCCACTTCTCTTATTTGGTTTTCAAAATCTTTCTTAAGCTCCTCTATGGCTTGTAAGCAGCTTATTCTTTTCTAGGAAGCTTCTGGTGCAGGAATTCTGACTTCACTGTCTTCCTCCTATTCCATGCCCCAATCCTTTTTGTCCCCCAAAAAGGAGTCCAAAGTCAGGTTACTATGCTTACCTTGCTTCCTTTGTTTGCTCACATTGCCACTCAATTACTTGACTTTTGGGCTTTTTTTTGCCACAGTAGAACTCTGCTACCAGAGGGGGGAGCTTTGTCCAAAATTTCTGAGGTTTTCTCAGCTGCTGGAGCTATTAGTTGGGTGCCTTCTCTGAAGCCTCCCCATGCTCTGGCAAACTGGTCACCAGTTTGGTCACCCAGGACCTCCACCCTAGACCGCAATCCAGATCCAAGCAGGTTAAAGCAAGAGCAATTACCTCTTAGACTGGATGTTTCGTCCCCCTACAATCTGCAGGCCAGGAGCTCTGAAGCAGCCACATGGCAGTGGCTGCATGGCCATTTTGCCTCAGCCACTTCTCTCCCCAGGGACAAAGGCCAACTGCACTCCTGAATTCCCAGGTCCCAAAATCCACACACTGCACTGACCTCTCACTTTGTCCTTAGCATCTATGGGTTGATAATTCTGCAAACCACCACAACTGCTGGTGATCTGAAGTCCCTCCAGCCCCAGCTGGTTGTGGCCGCCCTGAGGGCTAAAACCTCCAGCTCACTTGGGGCTGGGCTTGGCTCCCAGAGTGCTGCACTGGCTGCTTCCTGCTGGCCTGCTGGGCTGTCTTCAGCGGGAGGTTAGCTTCTCTGTGTCATTTTGTGGGTTCTGTAGCTACAAAGTTTGTTCATTTTTTACATGAATTGGAGGAGTCACCTTTTACATGAATTGGAGGAGGTGGAAGCAGGAGCCCCTTGTAAGTCCTGTTTTTACTCTGCCATCTTGACTCTGCCCCTGCTTGTCATTTCTTATAGAACAATAATATTTCATCACAATCATAAAGCACATCTTGTTTAGCCATTTCCCAATTGATGGGCATCCCTTTCATTTCCAATTTTAACTACCATGAAAAGAGCTACTATAAATATTTTTGTTAACCTCATTTTATAAAGGTTCAACCAGTAGTATATGAAGGTTGCATTTCAGTTTCCACATCTATAAAATTAGAGTGTTGAACTATATAATTTCCAAAGGACCTTCTAGCTGTAATATGCCATGGTTCTTAGGTGATTTGTCCAAAATCCCCTAAGTAAGTCCAAAGCAGACCTAGGCTCAAGTTAAGGTCTTCTGACACTTAGTCCACTGAGGTACAAACACTTCACTTTTCTGCTTTGTCATTGTTAGTTTTGTTGTTGCTATTGTTCAGTCATTTTTCAGTTTCGACTGAGTCTTCATGACCCCATTTAGGGTTTTCTTGGCAGAAATACTGGAGTGGTTTGCCATTTCCTTCTTCAGCTCATTTTACAGATGAAGAAACTGAGGCAAACAGGGTTAAGTGAAATTGTCCAGGGTTACACAGGTAGTATGTATCTGAGGCCAGATTTGAACTGAGGAAGATGAGTCTTCTTGACTCCAGGACCAGTGCTCTATCTACTTTACTACCTAACTGCCCAATTACTTATTAATAATAACTGTTATGTCAATCCTCTCTCCCTCTAAGATGCAGCTCAGACACCGTCTTCTGGATGAAGCATTTCCTGAGCTCCCAACAACTAGTGTTTTCCCTTCCATAGTATTTTGTATTTAACTACTGTGTGTACACACACATATAAATATATATATTTAATTATTAACTTTATATTTATGCAGGTATTTTTATATGTTGTCTCTTCCATTAGAATGGAAAGCTTCTTGTGAATAGAGATAATTTTATTCTTTATACTTGTATCTTTAGCACCTAATTGCTCTGGCACATAGTAGGTCCTTAATAGATACTTGTTGATTGCTTGTCAGAATAAGGTCTCTTTACTTCCAACTCTTTTCATCTCTTTTCTGCTTCACTTCTTAACAGGGGGCAGAACTGCTGAGAGATGTTTCCCTAGCAGCCCAATTCCGAGTTCACCTGATAAAGATGATCATTCTGACTGAACCAGAGGTAGGATGCAGATTGAATTCAGAAAGCAGCCCCTTTGTCCTGCTGCCCATCTCCTAGCCAGTGACATAGACATGCTGACTTCAGAGGCCCTTTGTTGGAGGGCCTCCTTCTTCTCTACTCCTTCCCTCAGACTGATCTGAACATTACCACCAATCTCACCTCCTCACTGCTCAGTGTGTGTGAATGGAGTCAGAGGATCAATCCCCAGGATGACACCCACCCACTCCATGCTGACTTAGTCCTCTATATCACAAGGTAACTAAATTACCCACTCTAGAAGACTTGGAGAGCCAAAAAGCTGGCATGAGATACTGCTTTTCCTAGGTCTCACTCCTATTCTCTTAACCACAACTCCAACATGCTTTCAGTAGCAATGATTTGAGAAGTGGAAAAGCAGCTTGGAAAACTCCCAAGGACTCTCAAAGCTGGGGGAGACCTTGTCTGCATCTGTCCTGTCTGTTTGCTCTATCAGTGCCTTTCCATGATCTTGCCCCTATGAGCTATCTTTCTTTTGGAGGTTTGATCTGGAGCTGTCAGATGGCAACAAGCAGGTACGGGGGGTGACCCAGCTTGGGGGTGCTTGCTCCTCCTCCTGGAACTGCCTTATCACGGAAGACACGGGCTTTGATCTGGGGGTCACCATTGCTCATGAGATTGGGCATAGGTATGTGATATCCCTCTAGCCCTCAGAAAGAGTAGGGGAAGTCGTAGGAAGTAAAATCTATGGGAGAGCCAGAATGACTCCAGAAATGAAATATGGCAGAAGAGTTAACATTGGCTAGATGTGGGACTGGGGAATAAAATGAGATTTAGGACTGAGGAGGTTGGAAAGGTAATGGGAAAAATTGCCAGGTACCCCAATGGGAGATATACTGCATAGCTCCAGTGATTGGGGAAGGTAAGCATTTTATTAGGAAAGTTTCAGGAGAATGTTTATAAGGGGAATAGGAAGTTGGTCACCTTGTAGCTCCAATGATGGAGAACTGTCACATGGGTCTCAGTCCACTGGAGGCTGGTAAAGTCAAAGAAAAGCTGGTATCTGGCTGGTCATAAAACATATCCTAGATGGGAATGGAGAAGGGGAAAGGAGGATGTGGTTCACCATTGAAGAAGGCAAGTACAAAAAAATTTCCCCTAGAAAAGGACCAAATGGGTCCTAATCACTTTGTCCTTGACTGCAGCTTTGGTATTGATCATGATGGGGCTGAGGAAAACAGCTGCAGTGGCAATGACTATGTCATGGCTCCTGGTGGTACCCCGAACAGCATTGGCCTCACGTGGTCAGAGTGCAGCCGGGAGCAGTTTCTGCGCTTTGTTAGGTAATGAGAGCTGAGGCCATTCCTTTACTACCTGGTATCCTGTGTGAATAAAGAGGGAGTAGCAGACAGGTGGGATAGGAAGGGACCTTCTGACTTGATGTTTAGTGAGTTCTGATCTTTAATGATCCTGAAAGCAAATCTAACCCTGCCGTGGGGACTATCCGTGAGATGGGTGGGGGCCTATTGGCTTGGGAAACCTTGGAATAAGTGGGAAGGTAAAGTCTGCTGGGATCTGTGCCAGCACAGGGAAGGCAAGCTGTGTGAATGATCTGCCTCACCTGGAAGGAACAATTCCCCGGGCAGAGCCTGGCCTCTACTATGGAGCAGATGAGCAGTGCAGAGTTGCCTTTGGGAGTGCTGCTGTTGCCTGCACCTTCTCCAGGGATGATGTTGTAGGTAGAAGCTTGTATATGTTTTGATCTCTCCCCTCTCCTACCCTGTATCAGCCCCTGATCTTTCTTCTCTCATTTGCCCAAACTTTTCCATCATCCATCCCCAACTACACTTGCCCTGATAATCTCTTATCATAGAATCATAGACTTAAAACTAGAAGAAATCTTATGAGGTTACTGAGTTCACCGCTCCCCCCCCCCCATTTAACACATGAAGAAACTGAGACCCAGAGAGTTTTAGTGACTTACCTGGGTCATAGAGCTAGTGAATGTTTAAGGCTTGGATTTAAACCCAAGTCTTTCTGACTCCAAGCCCAATGCCCTAGCTACCATAGAACATTACCTCTCTGGAAGTATCCAGTTCCCCACATCTCTTTCCCTGATGCAGAGTGGTCCGGCATCAGCAATAGAACATAGAGGTACCTTGTGTTGCACCCTGACCTTGTAGCCCACAACAAAGATGGACCTTACAAGTGTAGTTTCAGATTTGCAGCTTTCTCTCATCCCTTTTCAGGATATGTGCCAAGTTCTCTCCTGCCATACAGACCCTCTGGACCAAACCAGCTGCAGTCGCATCCTTATCCCACTCCTAGATGGAACTGAATGTGGAGTCAATAAGGTAAAAAGCAAGATGTGCATTACATGTTTAAAGAGGATGCAGAATTAACTCAGTTTGAAGGGTGAAGGCAGGAGGAATGGTTGCTTGAGAAAAATATACTGCTGGTACACCACATACTTTTAGTGATGAACCTCTCTTTGCCCAGTTCCATGTCTCCTCATTGAGTGGGATCTCTGTTGTGATGTAGGGATAAGGAAAGACAGATTACTGCTTTAGACTGAGTTCGTAGGAATGCTGCATCTTTGTGGGGAGGGATAGCTATCAAATACCAGAGTGTGATCCTCAGCTTTGCTGTTCAGAAACTTATTTTTATCAGATTGCCCAAGGATGAGCAGAGCCTGATACATTAACCCAGTGCAGAAGGAATGAATTTAATAAGCCAGCAGGTCAATTTATTAAGTTACAATGGGATATCTATGCCAGGCGAGTTAGCTAGGACTGGTTGTTTTCAGGAGGCTTAGTGAGGACTGGGAAGGTACTCCCTTGGCTCGGGGCTGGAAAAATGGGAATTGCTCTGATACTTAGTTGATAGTTTTTTCCCTCCCTATTTGGTGCCTCAAAGGAGTGACTGACTGTCTTATCTCATCCATTTCTGTGTACAGAAACATTCCAAGAAGTTACTTTTCTATTATACACAGTCAAGTCTAATATCATCAGCTGACTTACAGTTACATAGAGCTCAACAATTCAACAAATATTAAGTGCCTATTATGTGCAAGGCACTGGGGTTAAAAAGATTAAACAGTGGCACAGCCTTTGCCCTCAAGGGGCTTACATTCTACTGCAGAGTGGTGACAAACATCTACATGAAATAACAAACTGGAATGTGATAAGGGCAAAGTTGAACTCATATCCATCTTAGAATAGTACCCTATGGAGCATAAATGTTTTTAAAGAAAACCTTAATTCAGTTTTACTGTAGGAGGCACTCTCTTAATAGATGGCTAAATGTTTTTTTCTGCATTTAGTCAACTCTAACATATATACATCATTAAAAACTAACAATCAATAGGAAGAAAAATATTAGTTTTATCATATACTTCACTAATGCAATTTTCCTCTCTTATGAGATGTATTTGTTGAATGTCAATCATAGTACTCCAAGAAAATTGGAGGAGGGTATATTCAGTGCTGTGGTAGTAAACTGTTTAACAACTGACTTTCTGAAAAAGGCGCAACTCACTTTTGAGTTTAATCTGCATTGTTAACATTTTCTCTATCACTTTCTTGTGTCGACAATCAACAAAACAGTAAATTAAACCCTGAGTTCTACATTTTGTTATTATTCAATTGTTTCAGTTGTGTCTGACTCTGTGACCCCATTTGGGGTTTTCTTGGCAAAGTTACTGGAGTAGTTTGCCATTTCCTTTTTCAGCTCATTTTACAGATAAGGAAACTGAGGCAAACAGAGTTAAGTGACTTGCCCAGGGTCACACAAGTATCTGAGGCCAGATTTGGACTGAGGAAGATGAATCCTCCTGACTCCAGACTGGGCACCCTATCCACTATCCTACCTATTGAAGTATAAATTCACAAACTGAAAATTTAACAGTGGTTAGAGCTAGTTCCAACACAGTACTTACTAGAAGCCTTGCTGAGCATCTCCCTTCTAGCTTACTTTTCCTAGGAAATCTCCTTATTTTCACTACTGTTTACTACAGTTTCTTTTAAAAAAATTTTTTTTTAAAGCAATCGGGGTTAAGTAACTTGCTCAAGGTTACACAGCTAGTTATTTCTGGGTGTGGTGCTAAGTATCTGAGCCCAGATTTGATCCCCAGGTCATCCCAACACTGGAGCCAGTGATCTTACTTGCTGAGCCACCTGGGCGCCCCTACAGTTTCTTATTTCCTTTATTTAATCTAAGTCATTATTCTCTCTTTCTATTAATTTTAAATGGGGGTGTGTTTGTATGTATCAGCATAGGTAGTACTGGTATACCATCTACTCTGGAGCTACTTCCCCAACTTCCTTTTGCCCTGTCCCCCCAGGTCCTTAGAAATCAGCTGCTACTCCTACTCAGGCTTCCAGGGGTAACATCAAGGACCTGGGTTTCTAGTAATTTGCTCATAATGTGACCCAAAGGGTAGACTTTCAGCTCTTGGTTACTGGAAATCCATTTTGAGTACATAGCTAGTATTCTTCTCAGATGTAAAAGGTTTGTTGAACAAATCAATCAATAAACATTTGTTAATCACCTACTATGCACCAGGCAGTGTGCTAAGTGTTGGGGATACAAAAAGAGACAAAGCAGTCCCTACCCTCAAGGAGTAGATATCTTTTTGTTTAACCTTTTTTTGTTTTGCCTCTAT
>NW_027187344.1:4637149-4644346 GCF_028583685.1 Petaurus breviceps papuanus | reverse complement strand
CTCTCTCTCTCTCTCTCTCTCTCTCTCTCTCTCTCTCTCTCTCTCTAGCATATGCTTAGCAGTGGAATCCCTGAATCAAACAAGATTTGGACATTTAAATTACTTTATTTTCAACAAGTTTTTCTATTCTAGTGGTGCTTTAAGGGCCACTGCCATTCTCTGGAAGAGTTGACCCCAGTCTCTTTGGTACATGGACAGTGGTCTAGTTGGGGCCCTCCTAGCACTTGCTCTCGAACCTGTGGAGGGGGAGTCATCACTAGAAGACGGCAGTGCAACAACCCTAGGTACATGGGACCTCAGTTTCTGGGGGTGGGTGGGGGTGGGTTGGGATGAGAGAACACAGGTGCTTCCTTCATCTAGGAGCAGGCTGTAGGTACACTGTGGCAAGGAAGCTGTCCACATTGCTCTCCCTCCTGACAATGCCCAATGGTGCTTTTCAGACCAGCCTTTGGTGGTCGTGACTGTGCAGGAGCTGACCTCAAGGCTGAGCTGTGCAACACTCAGGTAGGGATGCTCTCTTTAGACCAGTTGTGGGGGTAGAGACCTCTGTTAACCCTGAATCCTATTATCTGGAGGAGCCAAGCCACTACAGTGAGTGTCTAATTGGACAAGACCCTAGAGGTCCTCCCTTAGGGCAAGAATTGCCTCTACAGCTTTCTGAACTGATAGAGATAAGAAAACACTAAATCCTACACTCCCAGATGGGTAGGGAGAAGCTGGGACATCTGTGCTACCGGTTACCAGGGCTTTGCTACCTTTCATAAATGTACAGTTTAAGCCAATACAAAGATTTTTTTCTTGAACTGAGTTGCAATTTGCCTCCTAACTTCCATCTGTGCATCTTAATTTTGTTTTCCAGAGCTATACAAAATAAGTATGTGATAGCCCTTCAGAGGTATCTGAAGAAAACTCTTATGCCTCCAGCATTCTCTCTTCCTCAGGCAAAGTAACCTGAGATCCTGTGTCCTGGGACATTATAGAGCAAATTATGACTTTAGACACATTGTGTCTCGCCCTGGAAAGGCTTTAATGCCAGTTATCCTCATGAACTTTGGCATGAAAAAGGCTGAGATGCACTGTCTCTTTTGGGGATCCTCTCTTCATTTTTTTTTTCTGACCAGCTACAGTTTTCCTGACCAAGTTTAAATAATTGGAGCTTTCCTCTCAATAGTCTTGTCTGTCAAAGATCACTTTCTGTCTCCTCTGGATAGCCTCCATTCCTCTTTTCTGCAGGCCTGTGTAAAGACCCAGCTAGAGTTCATGTCTGAGCAATGTGCTACGACTGATGGGAAACCACTATACCTCACTGCTGGAGTCCCTACCTTTTACAGCTGGAAGTCGGCTGCTCAGTATAGCCAAGGTAGGGGAAGGGGACGAGAATAGCAGGAGAGAAGTGAGGCCGTCTCTCTCTCTCTCTCTCTCTCTCTCTCTCTCTCTCTGTGACCCTCACTATATTGGGACTGCACTGCTAGAATTTAGTTTTGGTGTCCTTCTATTACCTCTATCTGTGTCCATTCCTTTGTGGTGCATTGGCAAAAGTATTGAATTTAAAGTCAGAGTGTCAGGGTTCAAATCCCAGCTCTGTCACCTGTTACCTGTGTGACTTTGGCCAAGTTACTTAACCTTTCTGGGCTTCATACTCTTCAGCCATAAAATGAGGGGATTAGATAAGGTGGTTTCTAAAGTCCCTTCCAGTTCACTAGATAAATCAATCAACAAGCATTTGTGACATGCCTGCTCTGTACCAGGTACTGTCCTAAGTGCTGGAGATAATGTCTCTGCTTATAACTAACTGCTCAGTGGTCTAGAAGCCTTAAATGCCCAAAGGAATGAAATAATAAGGTTAGAATGATAGAGTATACTGGAGATATTTTGGGGTAGAGACCTTATCAGCAAATGTATTGAAATATTGGTTGAAAAGACTTACTGGGATTCAGTTCTGTTTATTTTCCCCATTATGCAGCATCATGTGCTCTCTCAAGTGGATGGTTTTGTGGTGGATAAGTGGTCACAACTGAAAAGACAAGAAAGAACATGTACAAAACATATGTATCAAAAGCCAAATTTATTAAAGTTAAATTTTAGGATGTAGTGGGATGGCCCTTGGTCTCAGTGTGGGAAAACAGTTACTGATTGAATTCAGCCCTATTGCCAATCCTAGCAGTGTTAATTAAGGGCCTAAAGTTGGGAAGCAAACCCAGGAAGAAAATAGCCCTCTAATTTTGGAAGCTCCTGGCACTCCTTGATTCTCAAGCACAATCTTAGCTTCTCCCATGATTTATGGCATTCTTGACATCTTGACAGCTTTCCCTACTTCCCCATCATACTTTAAGCTTTCCAGGGTTTTAATGGGTGGGGAGACTAGGTTTTACCTATGGATTGCATTCCTGAGTTGAGTTAGGATATTAGAGCATTACAATTGCCTGAGAGGGCACAGAAGGAGAAAAAAAAAAGGGTGTGTTTGTTTGCCTGCAGGCCTGCTGCTCTCTTCTTTTGGCTTATCACATTGCTTACTGTGAAAGTTTGCTGCATATTATAATAAGGGTCTGTTCTCCTGGCCTTGGGCTAGGCTGGTCTGCCTCCTTACCTATATATTCCTAGAGCTTCCATGCAAGTCGTCATTACCTCTATAGCTGTTAACACCTAGGGAGTTTGAATGGGGACTCATGGTTTAGGAATATAAGACAGCAAATAGAAAAAACCCAAACCCTCACACAAACCCCCCCCCCCCAAGATTCTTTTAGGACTATCCATGGCCTAAATACATGGCAATTCCTTTTAAAAATATATTATAGATATATAATTTTTTATTTAACTGAATTTCCCCCATTTTCCTCCCCCATCATCTCTTATAACAAAGAATTAAAATATTAAGAAAAGAAAAAGAGGAAAAAATTCAGCAAAACTGATCAATACATTAAAAAAAATCTGAAGTAGTATGTAAAATTCCACACTTATGAACCTTCCCAAATGCACCACTACTTCAGAAGAGTCAGCAGATGTCTTCCTTGATCTCTTCTTTAAGGGCCAAGCTTAGTCTGTGTAATTTTGCAGAATTCATTTTTTCAGTTGTTTCGTAGTTATTGCTCTTTCCATTTTTGTTTTTGTAGTTACTGTGTTTATTGCTTTCTTGGCCTTGCTTACTTCATTTTGTATCAGTTCATGTAAATCTTTCCATGCTTCTCTGTATTCAACATATTTATAATTTCTTATATTTTTTGTTTTATTACATTCATATGTCACAATCTATTTAGACATTCCTCTATCGATAGGCATCTATTTTGTTTCCAATTATTTGCTACCACACAAAAATGCTGCTATAAATATTTTGGTGGAAACTTTCTTTTTGTCAGTTACCTCCTTAGGGGTATATATCTAACAGTGGGATATTGACATTTACTCAACTTTATTTGCATCATTCCAAATTGTTCTTCAGAATGGTAACTTATAGCTCCACCAACAATGCATTATTGTGCCTGTCTTTCCATAGCCTCTCCAACACTGACTGTTCCCATGTTTTGTCATATTTTCCAATTCCCTGAGAGTGAGTGAGGTAAAATCTCAGGGTTGTACTGAGTGGCATTTCTATTGCTGTTGGTCATTTGAAGATATCCAATGGTTGTTAATAGTTTCCATTTTTTCTTTTGAGAAAAATTTATTCGTAGCCTTTGTTTATCTCTGGGGGACATAACTCAATTCTCCCAAACCTGTCTCTAAACTTTAAGTCTGCTCTAGAAGTGTAATAAACAAGTGAACATTAATTCAGGGCTTTTGTCTTGTACTTTAAATATTGGGGTATCTTCTATCACAAAACAAAAATGGGAGCTTTAAATAGCTAGCAGTAGCAGTCCTCAAGTAAGATCTGCTTCTAAGGCCAGTGATGAAAGCTCTGCAGGACCCTGACCTGATTTCACAAGCTATCATTGCTTCCTCCACACCTTCTTCTCGCTCTTAGGCATCAGGTAGTATAACACATAGTTCCTTCACATCTCTGCCTTCCCAGGAAATGATCTCTGCAAGCATATGTGCTGGGCAGCTGGAAAGAATTTCATAGTGAGCCGTGGGGAAAGTTTCCTGGATGGTACTCGATGTGTGCCCACAGATCACCAGGGAGAGGGGACCATGAGCCTCTGTGTGATGGGCAGATGCAGGGTATGTAAGGCCATTTTTCTGTGTGTGTGTGTGTGTGTGTGTGTGTGTGTGTGTCTGTCTGTCTGTCTGTCTAGGAAAATCAGACTGAAGCTTGAAGGGATTCTTGGTTCCCCCATTAGATTACAAGCTCCTTGAGGACAGGGACTGTTTTTTGCCTTTTTTTTAATCCCCAATGCTTAGCATAGTGCCTGGCACATAGTACGTGCTTAATAAAATGTTTATTGACTGTTTTCCACAAACCCAAGGTAGAGTGTTGAAGCAGGTGGAATTTGTCTTTGACATCATCCCCTTTGCTCTCCCCTCAAATCACTTCATTTGGACACTTGTCCAGGATGCCTTTGTGTATGTATGCATATATGAATGAATAAAAAAAGGGTTTATTAAGTGCTTACCATGTGCCAAGCATTATGTTAAGTTTTGGTGACACAGATCTTGTCCTCAAACAGCTTGCACTCTGATTGGGGGAGACAACACATAAAAGAGAGGTAAGCAGCAGGTTGAATGGAAAGGCCCAATAGTCTTATGAGTAAAGCAATGAGGTTAGATGACAAGACCCGTGAGCCCCTGGATTATATAAGTGGATTGATAGTGCAGGGGGCCGCTGCAGGATGTAGAGATAGGGTATATGGTAAAGTCTGGAGTACCACAGGGTTCAGTGGCAGGGCAGATGGTAAGGTCTGGTGGTCCTCCATCTCATAGGAAGGAATAAGGCTGTTATCTAAGTTATCCTCCAAGTCCTGTGAGCAGTTAAGCAGCTGGGATTAAAGCTAACACAAGGAGGGAGGGTGCTCCCAGGGGTGGTGAGTCTTCCCACTTCTAGATGGGTCTGAAATGGCCCTGGGAAAAGCAAAGTGGGGAAGGTCAGGTCCTAGTCTTCTTTGTACCCCAGAATCCAATCTTTCGCCTTGTCTTTTGATCAGGCATTTGGATGCGATGGCAGGATGGATTCTGGACATATGAAGGATGTGTGTCAGGTCTGTGGGGGAGACAACACCACGTGCAGCAGAGTGAGCGGCTCTTACACTGGAGGGAGGGCCCAAGGTACAGCAGAACCTTTGCCAGCTTGGGGATGGTGCTTTTCCTTAACAGAAGTTTCCTTTTCACTAGCAGTCTGATGAAAAAACACAGGACAACTCAGATTAATTTCATAGCATTCTGATCAAAGGGCATGACCCATCCATCTCCTGTTTGAATTTCCTCCTAGAGTATGTCACATTCCTGACAATTTCTCCTAATTTCACCACTGTGCATATCACCAACAAGAAACCTCTCTTCACACACCTGGGTAAGTAGGCAAGAAGAAAAGGCAACACCACAATTAGCCCTTCTGGGTCTTGCCCACAGCTGACCTTAGAATATCTATAAAACCCCCTGAAGTTAGCACTATTTATGAGCACTGAATGGATTAAAAAGCATTTATTAAGTGTTTACTATGTGCCGATCACTTGCATGTCTCACATTGCGGTGAAAATATTTCCACTTCCAAAGGATTATAGCCTATATATAGGTACAACTGCCCTTTATTTTGTAGATGAACAAGCTGAAGTCCAGAGTGATTAATAAGCCATTTGCATAAGGTCAGAAAGATGAGTAGTGCCAGAATCCCAACTCCCCAGAGGTTATCTGACCACAAATCTGTTGTCTTGTTCGTTATGCTGGCTGTGTGATTTACAGAAGGAACCCCCCCCCAGCTGATGCAACTTTTAACTGTAGTGACCAGCTGTCTGAGAGTGTATCCCACTTGTCCTTTGTGACTTTTTCCTTTTTACTTCCATTGGTCCTGCTCACATCTCCCACCCCATTCCCTAAGCCTCTTTCCTGGATGTCCAGAGGTTTCTGCATCAATCCCTGACTGTAGACAGAGAGTGGAAACAGATGACTAGTGTGCTTCCTTTAATATTAACACTGTTGGGAACCATAGCTGTGAAGGTAAGAGGGCAGTATGTGGTGTCTGGGAAGAGGAGCATCTCGTACAACATCACCTACCCCTCAGTCCTGGAAGACAACCAGATTGAGTACAAGGTCTTCCTCACCAAGGAAAAGATGCCCCACTTGGAGGAGATCAGAATCAGAGGACCCACCCAAGAGGACATTGAAATACAGGTGAGGATGGAAGTAGTGGGTAGTTACAGGCAGTAGTGAATTGGTCAAAGTTTGACTGTGACTCTCCCTCCCGGTTGCTATTTTGAACCAGAGATGGGAACTTAAAAGTCTCAGGGGAATAAAATCAATAATGTATTTTTAGGAAAGCAACTTTTAATAAAAGTCACCTGAGATGGCTTTTGGATATAACACATACTGTGGTAGACTAGAGAGTGTGGGTAGTGCTTCTTGAAGAGAAAAGTGACTTGGATTCACAAAGGGACTGCCTTCTACCCCCATCTCCCTAGGCATGGGAATCATAGAACCCAAGAGATAACACTCCCATACTCACTGAATCCTCAGATCATAACATGGAGGCTATACAGTATAGTGGATTGAGTACTGAGCCAAGAAGACTTGAATTCAAATCCTAATTCTGAGACACTTACTGGCTATGTGATCTTCACAAGCCAATCTCACCTCTGACACTATTTGACTGCTGACAAGTTACTTAACCTCAATGTACCTAAGGTAACTTGTTAGGCTCCTAAGACATAGATAGGTTGGAATTCCACGTGTTAAAATGGTAATATGACTTTAATAAGAAATAATTATGAATAAATGAATGGGAAAAAAGCATTTATCAGCTGCAAGGTTTTGTGGTTTTCCATCTCACCCAAAGGCCTTTAGCTCTCAACTCATCCAAGTGGTGTTAAAAGCTATGGAGGAAGGAGACCATTGGTACTGTTCTTCTCAGCTACCTCATGGAACTAGAAGTGATTGAGAGAGGAGGTGATTGAAGGGCTAGCAATGATAAAGGGCACTCCTTGCTCTCAGTTATTATGGCTAAATGAGAAAAACTTTTCCTCTCTCCCTCCCTATTTCTTCCTTCCTTCCTTCCTTCCTTCCTTCCTTCCTTCCTTCCTTCCTTCCTTCCTTCCTTCCTTCCTTCCTTCCTTCCTT
>NW_027187344.1:4609522-4637139 GCF_028583685.1 Petaurus breviceps papuanus | reverse complement strand
CTTCCTTCCTTCCTTCCTTCCTTCCTTCCTTCCTTCCTTCCTTCCTTTCTCTCTTTTCTCTTTTTTATCTCTTTTTCCTCTTTTCTTCCTTCTCTTTCTCCTTCCCTCCCTCCCTTCCTTCTTTCTTTCCTTCCTTCTTTCCATGGGTCTTCATCCATCTCTTACCTCCTAAGCAATGGTGTTCTCTAAGGTTCTTTTGAAAGCTTTCTGTTCTTTCCCTATATTCTCTCTTGGTGATTTAATCAGTTTCTATGGATTCAGGTCTTCTTTACATGAATAACTACTAAATCTAATCCAAATGTCTTCTGGATAACCTACTTTTCCAGCATATTTCATATTCTTTACCTTCACACATTCTAATTCCAGCCAGACTGGTTTATTAGCTGTGCTTCAAAATTAGCAGTTCATCTCCTAATCTTCCCCCACCCCCTTTTTGGAGAGGGAAGGCAGGGCAATTGGGGTTAAGTGACTTGCCCAAGGTCACATGGCTAGTAAGTGTTAAGTGCCTGAGGCTGGATTGGAACTCAGGTCCTCCTGACTCCAGGGCCAGTGCTCTGTTCACTGTGCCACCTAGCCACCCCAAGAAGTTCGTCTCCTTACTCTCTACCTGTCTCATTTCTACCTCTTAGAATTTGAGCTCTCTTCAGTGCTCAGTTCAGGGGCTACCTCAGTGTGAGGCAGTGGAAAGAGAGCTGGATTTAGATCTGGATTCCTGCTCTGTCACTTACTACCTGTAAGCAGGCAAGCCCTTCAATGTTTGTGGGTCTCAGTGTTCTCATCTGTAAAATGACAGTATTGGACTTGATGGCCTCTACAATCTTTCTAAATCTATGATCCTACTTGAAATTCTTCCAGATCCCCGTCTCTGTTCCCCTGCCCTCCATTCATGTTCTCTCTTTTCTTTTAAAAATTACTATTTTATTTTTCCTCAATTATATGTAAAAACAATTTTTAGCACTTAAAAAATTTGGATTTCCAAATTCTCTCATTCCCTACTTCCTCTTCCCCCTCCTGCAATTGGGAAGGCAAACAAAAGAAAACAACAGACAAAAAAAAAACCCCAAGAAAAATAAAAAGAGTAAAGAAAATTGAATTGCATTCAAATTCCATCAGTTCTTTCTCTGGAGGTCAATAGCATTTTCCATCATAGGTCCTTCAGAATTGTCTTAGATCATTGTATTGCTGAGAACAGTTAAGTCATTCACAGTTGATCATCATACACTATTGCTGTTACTATATACAATGTTCTGATTCTGCTCATTTCACTCTTTGTCAATTTATGTAAGTCTTTCCAGGTTTTTCTGAGAGCATCCCGTGCATCATTTCTTTTAGCACAATAGTATTCTATAACAATCATATACAACAACATATTCAGTCATTCCTCAATTGATGGACATTTCCTTAATTTCCAATTCTTTGCTAATATTTTATTTAAAATTATTACATCAATATTCATTAGGGAAATTGGTCTATAATTTTCTTTCTCTGCTTTGATTCTACCTGGTTAAGTTATCAAGATCATATTTGTACCACAAATTTGTATCACAGAAGGAATTTGTTAGAACTCCTTTATCTATTTTTCAGATAATTTAAATAGTATTGGAATTAATTGTTCTTTAAATATTTGGTAGAATTCACTTGTAAATCCATATGGTTTTTGTAATCTTTTCTTAGAGAGTTCATTTATGGCTTGTATAATTTCTTTTTCTAAGATAGAATTATTTAAGTAGTCTATTATCTCTTCTGTTAGTCTGAGAAATGTATATTTTTATAAATATTCATTTATTTCCATTAGATTTTCAGTTTTATGGCATGTAATTGGGCAAAATCACTCCTAATGATTGCTTTAATTTCATCTTCATTGATGGCACATTACCCTTTTCATTTTTGATACTGTTAATTTGGTTTTTTCCTTTTTTTCAAATCAAATTCATCAATGGCTTATCTTTATTTTTTTCATAAAACCAGTTCCTAGTTTTATTTATTAGACTGATTTTTAAAAATTTTCAATTTTATTAATCTCTTCTTTGATTTTCAGGATTTCTATTTTGGTATTTAACCAGGGATTTTTAATAGGTTCTTTCTCTAGTTTTTTTTCTTAATTGTATGCCTAATTCATTGATCTTTCTTTCTCTCTTTTATTGATGTACCTGTTTAAAAATATAAATTTACCCCTAAATATTACTTTGGCTGCATACCACAAATTTTGATATGTTGTCTCATTGTTGTCATTCTTTTTAATGATATTATTGATGGTTTCTATGATTTGTTCTTTGACCTACTCATTCTTTTCAATTAGGTTATTTAGTTTCCAATTAATTTTTAATCTATACTTCTAAGAACCTTCATTGTACATGATTTTTATAGCATTATGATCTGAAAAGGGTTTAATGTTTCTATTTTTCTGCATTTGTTTGTGAAGTTTTTATGTCCTAATACATGGTCAATTTTTGTGAAGCTGCGTAAAAGGCATATTCCTCTCTATTTCTATTCAGTTTCCTCCAGAAGTCTATCATATCTAACTTTTCTAAAATTCTATTCATCTCTTTAACTTCTTTCTTCTTTATTTTGTGTTTAGATTTATCTTGTTCAGAGAGGGTCAAGTTGAGCTCATTCATAGTATAATTTAACTATAATAAGTTTATGATTGTTGGGATATACAGAAGTTTGTAATGTAGAGTCTCTTTTCAGGGAGGTTACAATCTAGTTGAAGAGACAAAACTTATATAGATGAAACAAAGAACAATGTAAGATAGCATATGGTTGAAAATGGTAGCTTATATTCTATAGACTGCAAACATATTAGGAACTGAGAAAAGGAGAAAGGTGATTGTTAAATGGAGTAGATGGGAAGGCCTTATGGAGAAGATAGGACCCTTTAACCTAGCCATTGTCTCATTTTTATTTATAGATCCTAAGGAGGTCAAAGACAGGCAGAATGGCCCTCTGTGTGTGTGTATAATACATACATACATATATGCATATGTATATATGTGTACATGTATGTGTGTGTGTATCCAATAACCATATCAATGTGTTTTTATGGTAGCAAAAAGCTGGAGATAGGATAGATGCCTCTCTTTTGGTGAATAAATTGTGGTATGTGAATATAATAGATCATAAAAAATGATAAATATGAAGAATTCAAAGAAATATGGAAAGGCTTCTGAACTACTTCAGAGTGAGGTTAGCAGAATCAGGAGCACAACATGCCCAGGGAATATAGGAATGTAGATGGAGAGAACAAAAAGACTGGACATTATATGGTTATAATGATTATACTTGGCCCTAGAGAAGAGGTATGGAAATATGCTCCCTCCCCTCTTTGCAGAGTTGGGGGGCTATGGATGTGGATCCTCACCTATACTTTCAGACTTCCTTGATTTGTTTTTTAGTTCTGCTAAATTGCATTTTTTCCTTCTTTTTAAAAAATTCTACTGTATTTTAATTATATAACAAATACAAGGGATGGCTCTCTATGTAGAAGAAAGAGGAAGGGATATATATTTAGAAATGAAGGTGACATAAAAACGAATGATATCAATAAAAAATTTCATTTAAAAAGAGGAAGTGGGGTCTGAATGATTCATGCTCCATTACTCTGGACTCTCAACTTATTTTAAATTTTTTCCTCCTATTCTGATGCAGGTTTACAGGAAGTATGGGAATGAATATGGGAACCTCACCAACCCTGAGATCACTTTCAGCTACTTCAAGCCTAATCAGCACCAGGCCTGGGTGTGGGCAGTGGTACCTGGGGCCTGTTCAGTTAGCTGTGGGGAAGGTGAGGCTTAGCAGGCTGGTATTTCACTTCCTTCACTACCTTAAAGGAATAACTTTTTCTTCCTCTAATGGTCTAGATGGACTTCACCCTAAAACCTCAGGCAAAAGGACAGGCTAGTCCTTTCCTTGTATTGTTTTCCTTCTTAGGAGTACGTCAAGTGAGTTATAGTTGCTTTGACCAAATCCAGAACAAGTGGACTGAAGATGTCTCCTGTGGAGGGATGGTGAAGCCCCTGTCATGGAAGGAACTCTGTGTCCCTGGGCCCTGCCCACCACAGTGAGTGCTGTTGATATGGTTTTGATTTCATAATTCTCTTAGCAGAAGATAGTTATTTGGGGACTATCTGGCTACTTCGCTCTTACCTTCCACTCTCAGTTCTTATTCATGCACTTATGTTTCTACTCAACTATATAAGTAGCTAATGGGAGTCCTGTCTGAGGGCATGGGCTGGGACTAGATTATGCTATTTCTTACCCCTTCCCCCCCCCCCCAATATATTCACACTGGAGAGATTAGGGGCAATTAGCCTTGTGGGGGAAAAGATGTTACAAAAGAGAAACTTTGGTTGGGAGAGAGTTAATGCATGTGTATAGGATTCTGTTTTAACCTAGTCTCCCTTTTTTTTGCTAATTAGCTTCTAGCCATAGCATTGGAATTTTCAAAGCACAGATCTTGAGACAATTGTCCTGATTTTGTCACTCCTTAGGGAAGTAACCCTGCAGCTAGACAAAAGAGTCAAAACCAATTTTTTTCCTAAATTGAGAGGAGCTTAGATCCCAGGCCTAGCTTGGGTCTGCTTTACCTGGCTCAGTGTTTATTGACTGATTGGAGGCAGTAGAACTCTCTGGGCATCTGCCCCAGCCAGCCTGACCCCAGGAATCCTTCTAGGGCAAGGCCAAGACTCACTGACTCTCATCCTTCCTTTTAAGCTGGGCAGCAGGAGACTTTGGTCCTTGTAGCACAACCTGTGGAGGAGGAGTGAGAGAACGGACAGTAAGCTGTGTGAAGGTGGAGGGCAACCTTACCCTCGTATTACCGGAATCCTACTGCAAAGCTTCTCTCCAGCCCACTGCTACTGAGACCTGTAACCCCCATCTCTGCCTTACCAGGTAATGGGGGCAATTTATTGACCCAGGTGAAATGGGTAAAGTCTGTCTTAAGGAACTCCCTAGCCTGACTGACTTGGAACCCTTTCCCCTTTCAATGCCTTGCTCCCCTTTACCATCTTTGACATCTCCCCTACCCTCAGGAGCCCATCAGAAGTATTCTGTTAGCCCAGGTCTCTTACCCCCAAACCAAGTGCCCAGGTGCCCAATCATCATTGAGGACTCTTCTCTGTCATCTATCTTTCCTCTCCCCTTACCCTCCTTTGCCCACTGAAACTGCCTTATCCTGTATCATTTCCTCAGGGTCACCCAGCTAACCTGTTCAACTTCCTTCTTCCCCAAACAAAATGTGCTAGTCAAAAAGGGCTAGTATGATATTCTTGGGTAATGTATATTCATTTGAACAATTGTCATCTGGAATCATTGCTCCCTGCCTTTATTGTCTGTTCCATGAGAGACACTAATAGTAGTCTGGGTGAGAAAGGAAGGTCATTCAATAACTGGACAATGAGGAAAGAGCTATCGGGGACAGGCACGTCCTTGTAGCACTTCCTTTGGAGGAGAAGTAAAACTGTCTTTCAGATCCCCCCACCTAGACCACTTCAACTTAATTCACAGATATAATTAAATACCAGTTATTTGAAAGGCATTATATTGTATAGGTAGGAGATACAAAGATCAGAACAAAATAGTCCTTTTCCTCAGGGAGTTTTCCATAGAATCAGCCTTGCCCATAGTTCTTTGGGACTCTCTTTCCATGCTACCCTTAGATATAACTTGTAGGATGGAGACTTTTTCACCTTCCATGCCACCTCTAGGTAACAGAGTGGTTAGCATGTTAAAATGGACACTCCCAAGTCAGGAAGACCTGAGTTTGAATCCTGTCTCAGACACTTACTAACTGTCTGACCTTGGGCAAGTCAGCCTCAGTTTCCTCATCTGTAAAATAGGGATAATTATAGCACCTACCTCATAGAGTTGTGGTGAGGTTCAAATGAGATAACATATGTATGGTGCTTTGCAAATCTTAAAGCGCTGGCTATTATTGTTATATTTATCAACCTTTTGAGGAATGGTGGCTCTTCTGAGATAGGATGGGAGGTGTCTTGGTTTCTTATTTTTCATTCCTGCCTTCTCTATCTTTGGGGTTCATGATCTTGGTTAGGGGTACTGCTCAAGCCATTCAGCAGAGACACTCAGAGAGAAAGAAGGAACCTCCTGACCCTCATATTCTGTTTTCAGGTGGAAGGTGTCAGAACCTGGTCCGTGCTCTTCTGCTTGTGGGCTGGGTCTAGCCCAGAGGAATGTGACATGCATGCAAGAAGGGGATGGCCTGGAAGGTCCAGTGGATGACAGGCTATGTTCTATGGAAGAAAAACCTTCTCACCTCTTGCCATGTGTGGTGACTGTCTGCCCCCTGGGCTGGAATACTGTAAGTGTCCTGACTCAGCCACCTCTACCTGCTCAGTTCCAAGGGCCAATTTCATAGTGAGAAAGGAATAATCCAGAATGTGTTTGGGAGGGAGATGGGAAGAGGGATACTGCCCATATCCAATCAGGCTGGAAGGATGGTGGCTAAAGGTGATGACACTCCATCTGTCCCCCTTATCTGGGAAGGTATCATCCCTGAAGTTTTCATTTCTGCCATTGCCCAAGCAAAGTTTCTTCTTTTCAGTCTTTGAGCTTTGGTGGCTACAAGCCAAAGGGAAGATAAAAACCAGAACACCTCATTATGTCCTGTTTGTAGAGTGGGTCATCCTTCTCCTTCTGAGGCAGCCAGGGGGATTCATTTATTAGAAATTTATAAAGATAGGATGACTTTATTTCACAGGGGAATGCTTTCTTTTTCTAAAAGTTGCTGGGATTTTCCTCTATATCCAAGAACTAGGAGGTTGGATGGCTTTCACACCAGTGACAAGTTGCCTGTGGTGGTCTTAACTAGGATTTGGGGAATCAGAGGATTTGAAGTCATGAAGATTTGCATTTGAACCCTGCCTCAGACACTTTCTAGCTGTGTGACCCTGGGCAAGTCACTTAACCTCAGACTACTTATCTGTAAAACAGAGATTATAATAATACCTACCTTACAGGTTCTTATTAAGATCAAATGATCTAAAATATGTAAAGCACTTTGCAATTCTAACATGCCATGTAAATGCATACCCTCTGGAATGCTAGCTATTATGTTAGTTGGACTATAAACCCCCACATCCTGACCTTCAGGTATCAGACTCAAACTCTGAAGGAAATTTCTAATCAAATTTATAATAGTCACCTTTGTGAAAAGAATGCAAATCAAAGAGGAATTGCCTGGACTTGTACAGAAAAATGCCTCTTTCTTGGAAGGCTTTATGAGGGCATTTTTATGGAATTCTCAGTCACTAAGAGAGGTCAAGGGTGAGGAAAATAATCTATTCCAGGAAGGAGGTATAGTAAGTTTAAAAGTTTCAGTCTTTCTCATTTCCCAAGCCAAGTTATTTTCTGGCTCTCTCTGTCTCTGTCTGTCCCTTTCCCTTCCTCCTTCTCTTTGTCTCTTTTCTGTCTCTTTGTCTCTGTCCTTCTCTTGTTTTCTAAGTACTGGATGTCCCATGGGCCTATGCCATGTCCATCAGCATGTTATGTGTGGTCGCACAGGGGGGTTGATTATTTCCTCACAGCAAGAAACTGGGTCTTCCCTGGAAAAAGCCATGGATCAACTGGGAACCTCCTGGAAGGAGAATCTAACAGTGCATGTGTGGAGCCCTCTGGTTGGGGCATGCTCAGTCTCCTGTGGGACAGGTGAGGATCGTTGGGAGCTTGAGTAGCAAAGGGCTGAGATATGTGAGCCTTTCATCTCTCTGATCACCAGAGTTCCCATGAGATTCAGAATAAGTTCAACATCAATTGAAAACTTTCCATTTGATTGAATTCAATGTTGGAGGACCTGAGGTTGCATCTCAGCTCTGCCACTAACTGTTTGTATGATTTTGGGCAAGTCACTTCTATGGCTCTCAGTTTTGTCATCTATAACATGAAGGAGTTGGACTCAATGAAGTCCCTTTTTGATCTAAAAACATGATTGTATGATGGAGTTCCTAGATGAATCAGAACAGGGCTGACTACCTCCATCTGCTTCCAGACACAGTACTAGGCTACCACCATGGTTGGCATGGATGTTTCCTACCCTCTGGGAGGCTTCATTACCCTAAAAAGAGCTTTGCCTTGCTCTACAAGTTGTTCAGTTCTATTTAGGCTGCTAAGTAGAATATTATGAAATGCTAGTGCTGGACACTGGGAGAGGAAAACCATAAAAGATTCTTGGAGTTGAGATATTTCCAGTCTAGTTAAGGAGACAGACATGAAGTAACCAGAGATGTCAAGGTAGGGTATAAACAAGTTTGAGATAGGTTGTTATCCATTGTATACACAAATGACAAAAGAATTCAAAGCTTATTGTGGAATGGGATCAGAGAAGGCTTCATAGAGTCAGCAAACCCGGAGCTGAGCCTTGAAGGTTGAATAGGTGTTGGACAGGAAGAATCAGGGGAGGAGCGCATCTAGGTTGGAGGAACAACATGAATGAGGGCATGGAGGAGATGGCTAAAGTCTATGGAGAAGACAGTAGTGAGGAAGGTAGGAACATATCTGAAGAGGGTGTCTGGTTTGGGAAGCAGTGGGGGATAAATGATGTTTGCTAGGTGGGTTCAGACCACAGAGGATATTGAAAATCAGGTTAAGGGTTTGTATTTGATCCAACAGAGAGCACCCCCCCTTAACTTAAAAAATTTTTTTTAAAGCTTTTATTTAGTATTTTATTTTTCCCCAGTTACATGTAAACATAATTTTTAACATTTGTTTTTGAAATTTTGAGTTCCAAATTCTCTCCCTTCATCCCTCCCCACCCCCACCCCCTAATTGAGAAGGTAAGTAATTCAATGTAGGCTATACTTGTATAGTCATGCAAAACATATCCAAAACATATAATCATGCAAAACCTAGTGATGTTGTGAAAGAAAACATAGATAAGAAAAAAATCAAGAAAAACAAAGAAAGTTTTTTTTAAAAAAGTATGCTTCAGTCTGTATTTAGACACCATCAGTTCTTTCTCTGGGGATGGATAGCATTTTTCATCATAAGTCCTTCTGAGCTGTCTTGGACTGTTATATTGTTGAGAATGACCAAGTCATTCACAGCTGATCATCTTAAAATATTGTTGTTACTTTGTACACAGTACATTTCACTTTGCATCAGTCCATGTAAGTCTTTCCAGGTTTTTCTGAGATCATCCTACTCATCATTTCTTATAGTACAATAGTATTCCATCATAATCACATACCACAACTTGTTCAGCAATTTCCCAATTGATGGGCATCCCCTCAACTTCTACTTCTTTACCCCCAGAAAAGAGGTGCTATAAATATTTTTGTACACATAGGTTCTTTTCCTTTATTTTTTAAAATCTCTTTTGGGATACAGACCTAGTACTGGTATTGCTAGGTCGAAGGGTATACATGTTTTCTGTTTTTGCTTTTTGGAGGGCAATTGGGGTTAAGTGACTTACCCAAGCTCACATGGCTAGTTTTTTTTTTGTGTGTGTGTTAAGTGTCTGAGCCCGGATTTGAACTCAGGTCCTCCTGACTCTAGGGCTGGTGCTCTATTCACTGTGCCACCTAGCCACCCCATATACATGGTTTTATATGCCCTTTGGGCATAGTTCCAAATTGTTCTTATAGAGTGGTTGAGTCAGTTCACAACTCCACCAACAATGCATTAAAGAGAGAGTCCCTTTCCATGGGGAGAAGGGGAATACAAGGGAATGGTGTGATAAGGGTAACCAGTGAGGGTAAAAGTATGGTTTTGTTATAGCTAGGTTTCTTTGTGGTTAGAGGGAAGAGAGTATGTTTAGCAACTATGTCATCTTGTCTGATGGGTGTGAGACCAATGAGAAGAGTTGTCCCTGTTGTCCTTGGTAAACTTTACCCCCAGGATTGGGGAGGTCCTCAATGAAGAGGAAGCATGATATAGTGGCAAGAGTATCCAAATTTGGAATCAGAAGACCTAGGCTCAGATTGCAGCTTCATGACCTGGTGCAAATCATGTGACCTCTTGAATTGCTAATTAATTTATGGAATTATGAAATGGTGGCAGGCATGCCTGGCTCTTTGATTACTTGCCAAAAAAAGACCAGCAGTGGGATGAACTGCTTTGATTACACTTTAATAAGGCATAGAGGGCACAAGGGCAAACAGCACAGAAAATATAGAGAAAAACAGCAAAAGGGGGTACAGAGGCAATTGGTATGGGGTGGGGATGAGGTGGTGAAGAAAGACAGGCAGGGTGTAGAAGAGGATTGGGGGGGAGAGGCAAAGAGAGTCACTCATGTAACCATGGATTGGAGTTGGGAGCAGTTGGCAGAATAGACCCAGGTGGTGATGGAAGGGATGGGAGGGGAGGTGAGAAGGAGTTTGTGATCTCATTTTTATAGGGGTTTGGTGGGGGGCAGACTAACACTTATCCAAGCAACCTTGGGGTTAGTTCATTAACATATCCACATTATCTCAAAGTTAGTTATCAGCAACATCTGGTGTTCTGCTTGCCTTATTATGGATGTCCAGAGGTTTATCTCAAATAAGTTCAATAAAGGTAAACTGAGGTAATATTCCAAGATTATTAGATTATTAACAGTGAAGCATATAGCTGTTAACGAAGTGGGTCAGATTTGCAACCTCAGTAAGTCCAGTGACCTCAGTGAGAAGGCAGGGGGACCAGAATAAGATACAATTTTAAAACATGCTATTCAGGCCTCAATTTGCTTATCTGAAAAAATGAGGGGGTGGGGTTAGATGACTTCTCATGAATCTTCTAGTTCTAGATCTATGGACTCTAAGGATCTTTTCAGCTTCAAATCACTGAACCCTATGATTCTTCCCTCTAGGCTTAAGGGAGCTACGCTATGTTTGTTTGGACTTTGCCAGCCGGAAGGAGGTCCAGGAAGAGAAGTGTAACCCAGTAAGCCAGCCAGCAAATCAGACGATGGTCTGCCATGCTGCTTCCTGTCCACCTAGGTAAAGTAAGAAACAGTTTGGCTGCCTTTCCTCACCTTTAGAGTTGTCCTTCTTCCAGGGTATCCTCACCATTACTACCGCTATCACCAACACTACCAACAGCAATACCACTACCAACAAGTCATATTTATGTAGAATTTCTTTAAAAAATAGATTTGTGTTGTTAGCTATTGTTTTTACATCATCTAGATTTCCCCATTTTCTCCCTGACCCCTTTCCAGAGAGCCATTCCTTATGACAATTTTTTTTAGGAGGAAGAAGAGAAAAAAAAATCTAGCAAAACCAATCAACGCATTAAAAAAAAAAAAAAAGAATCCCGACATTATATGCAGGGTTCCATACCCTTAGTCCTCTATCTCTGCAAAGAATGGGAAACTTGACTTCTCATAACTTTCTTTTTTTTTTTTTTTAAAGCAATCAGGGTTAAGTAACTTGCTCAAGGTTACACGGCCAGTTATTTCTGGGTGTGGTGCTAAGTATATGAGCCCGTATTTGATCCCCAGGTCATCCCGACACTGGAGCCGGTGCTCTTACTTGCTGTGCTACCTGGCCACCCCTTCTCAAAACTTTCTTGAAGCTAAACTTATTTTTTATAATTTCACTACATTCATCTTTGATTGTTTTGTGATTTTCCCTATCACATACTCCTATTCTCTTTAGATAAAACATTGTTTTAGTCATTGCATATACTATTTTTCTGTCTCACTTTATTTTGCATCAGTTCATCCTTTCGTGTTTCTTTATATTCATCACATTCATCATTTAATACAGCAGAGTAATATTGCATTCCATTCACATGCCACAGTTTGTTTAACCATTCCCCAACTGATGGATATCTACTTTGTTTTCAGTTCTTTGCTAGTACAGAAAGTGATGCTAAACATTTTGACTTTTCTTTTTTGTCAGTGACCTTGGGATATAAATCAGCAGTGGAATGTCTGGGTCAAAGGGTATCAACATTTAGTCACTTTATTTACATCATTCCAAGTTGCTTTCCAGATTTTTCAGCAAATCTCTGCTCCATCAGTAATTCATTAGTGTCCCTGTCTTCCCACCACCTCTCATTGACTATCCCATCTTTTGTTATCTTTCCTAACTTTCTGGGTAAGAAGTGAAACATTTGGCTTGTATTGATGTGAATTCCTCTTACTATTGGTGATTTGGGCATTTTTTTACATGGTTGTTAACAATTTATAATTCTTTTGAGAATTGTTGGCTCTTATACTTTGACTATCATTGAGAACTAGCATTGGTCATACACATTTCTGTTGTCTATATATGTCTTGGATACATCATTCCTTTCCTACTCCCCAATCAGGATTCTGAAAGCTTCTCATCATAGAAATTGATCCAGTTGTGCTACTCCATTGTCTCTTCCCTCTGATTAGAGGGCTGGAGGTAGAGCAATGAACTCCTTCTAAAACATCCCTCCATTGAGGGCTCAGAATTTTCCTGCTATGCCTTCATTTCCCACCAACCACTCTTGAACATCATGCTCCCGCACCAGGTACCCTCCAGCTCTCCCCTTCCTTTATCCGCCTTGAAGGTTTTGTGTATTGTCTTCCCCTACTAGATTGTAAGCTTCTTGAGGGTAAGGACTGATTTTCCTTTTTATTTGTATCCCTAGTGCACAGTGCCTGGCACTGTGGTAGGCAATTAATGTTTAGTGACTATCTATATCTATACATGTATGTATGTATATATATGCATATATGTATATATTTAATTGATATCCCTTATCAGAGATATTTGATATAAAGATTTTTTTTCCCAGTTGACTACAAAGAGCTTTAAGATTTACAAAGTTCACAACAACCTGTGATAAAGGTAGTGGTTCAGTTCAGTCACTTTAAGTCATGTCTGACTCTTCATGAGCCCATTTAGGGTTTTCTTGGCAAAGATGCTGGAGTGGTTTGCCATTTCCTCCTCCAGCTCATTTTACAGATGAGTAAACTGAGACAAACAAGGCTAAGTGACTTGCCCAGGGTCAACAGCTAGTAAATATCTAAGGCTAGATATGAACTCATGAAAGATGAATCTTCCTGACTCAAGGCCCAACACTCTATCTACTGTGCCTCCTAGGTACAAGCTCTGGGAACCCCCTTGAACTCTGATTGAATCTTCCCATTTGATGAAACATTTGCATGAGGCCATAAGCTTTTCATTGTGGCTCTGCCCAAATCTCTGTTACTAGCTTGGCCCTCCATTACCCAGCTAGCCCCCATCTTTGATCCTCAACTGTTATACCCTTGAACTGGCCTAGCGCACCATTGTCTGTTGGCTCCAGGTAGCCTCCAGCAACTTCACTCATTTACTGGAGTCTGACCTCATCTAACTCCTCCTGAAGACCCTCCCCAAACTCTTCCTCTAGACCACCCCTAGATTTCTCCCACAACCTTTCTGTATATAAGACCCCATCTTTTCTCCATGTGTGTGAGAGCACCATAGAATTTTCCAATATAAGCATCACAGATGCTCAGGCTCCTTAAGAGTCTACCCATTATGGCAAACTTTTAATAAACTTTGCTTTTCTTTGGCTGAGAGAAGACTTGAGTCAAATTCATTCGGCAGAACACCCAGCATGTTAGTATTTTGGGGTCTTGAGCACCCCTAACCCTAAACCTCATCATTTTATGGTGACCTTCTACATTTTTATGGTGAACCTCTTCACTAACAGCCCTCATTTTCATTATCAGCTCCCAAATCAGGATAGTAAGGAATCGTATTCTCTAAGAAGAGAGTCTAATGTTGTCTAATAATCCTTTTTTTCCCCTTAGGTGGGAGATAAAAGTTCTGTCCCCTTGTCCAGTGACCTGTGGAGGGGGGAAAGTGCAACTCTCTGTTCACTGTGTGAGGCAGAACAAAGGCCTGACCATCAGTCTTCCTCATTCCAAGTGTGGGGGGATGCCCCGGCCTAACAGCTACCAGGACTGCAGTCCAGAACCCTGTCCTGCCAGGTCTATATATTCTTGTGAGCCTGGGCTTTATACTTAATCCATCCCACTGAGAAGGAATGACTGCATTCTAGCGGGGGAAATGCCCCAAGGCTGTTCAGGAAATACAGGATAACCTGCTATAATGTGGTTTGTTTATTTATTTTTTAAATGTGGTTTGTTATTACCTAGATTTGGATCTAGCAGTGGGAAATTGAGGGCCCCTGAAACTGAACTATGCTGGCAAAAAAGTCTGATATGACACATTTTATTCAGACTAATCAGTCAGCACTAATCTTTTGTCCTAATACCAGTGTTATCAAAGGGCTTCCTGACAGAATTAAGGGAACCTCTCCTATATGAAAATCACTTCCCATTGGCTAGTCTGGTGATGCCCAGCATGCTTAAGAGATAGTATCCAACATAGGATTTTATCTCTTGATGAACAGTAATTACTGCATATAGTTGTACTGGAATGGGAGGGCCCCCCCCCTTTATTTAAAGCAATTGGGGTTAAGTAACTTGCCCAAGGTTACAGGCCAGTTATTTTGTGTGGGTGTTAAGTATCTGAGGGTGGAACCAATCCCAGGTCCTCCCGACTCTAGGGCCGGTGCTCTTACTCACAGCGCCACCTAGCAACCCGGGAGGGCCCCTTTTAATGGCTGTCCAGATAGATTTCCTCTTTTATCTTAAGATAAAATGATTGGGGGCGGTTAGGTGGCACAGTGAATAGAGCTCAGGCCCTGGAGTCAGGAGGACCTGAGTTCAAATCTGGCCTCAGACACTTGACACACTTACTAGCTGTGTGACTTTGGGTAAGTCATTTAACCCCAATTGCCCTCCAAAAAAAAAAAAAGATAAAATGGTCCTTTGTTAGCAATTTGGTCTCCTCTTTGTAAAAAGGGAGGGACTGGTTGACTGTAGTTTAGGAGTCAGAGGGATTAGGCTAGGAAGCATTAAAAAGTCAGTTTTGCTTGATAATAAAATTGGATTCCATTTATATAGTGCATTAAGGTTTGCAAAGAGCTTTATACACAGTCTCTGTCTCTCCCTTTTTTTGTTCTTTTCATTGTGGGGAATGAATTGAATCTCTGGCATTTAGAGGGAATCTTGGATTCTGTTTCAATGTGGGGAATTAAGAAATTCTGTAAGACTGAAGATGGATTTTTTTTTGCCCTCCTCACTTCCACCAGGTGGCGGCACAAGCTGGCATCCTGCAGTGTAAGCTGTGGAGGAGGGGTCGTCCGGAGGATCCTCTACTGTGCTAAGGCTTTGGGGGAGAGCGAGGAGGAGATTGTTCCTGACACCCAGTGCCAGGAGCTCCCTCGCCCAGAGGAACAGGAGCCCTGCAATCTAGACCCTTGCCCCCCCAGGTCAGCAGCCCCTGGAGGGAGAAGGGTTAGAACAATGCCACTTTTCAGGAAGGACATTGACAAGCTGGGCTACATCCTGAAGAGAGTGACTGGGATAGTGAGGGGGGCTGGAGGTCACATCTTATGAGTACTGATCAGAGGAAGTCAAGCTGATTAGCCCAGAGAGGGGAAAACTTGGTGGGGACATGATAGCTATCTTTGAGCATTTCATTGTGGAAAGAGGAAGAATTCTGCTTGCACATGGAGGCGGAAGCAAATTTTGGTTCAAGATAAGGAAAAACTTTCTAATAATTATATTAATGCATGAATGGATCCATGATGTCATTGGTCCACTAGGGTAGGTCACCACCCATCCCTGCCCTCTCACTTTGTGCATTACTTATGTCTTTCTGTAAACCCTCTCTCCAGGACTGCCATGATGCAGTGGGCAGCTTTCTCTGGCTCTTTTACTAGTGGATGGAAAAAGATAGATCTCGTTGGTCCATCTACTGCTTGTCACTCTTGCTCTGCAGCCAGCCAGTTTCCTTTCCAGGAATACATGTCTCTGACAGTGTCTTTTATGCCATTTCTTATGCACAAATCAGCTTTGGAACTATGTTACAGTTAGTTTATATACCCAGAGTATCTTTGTGTTGTCCTTAGGGTTACTTGCAATTGTGAATCTTATTAGCTGGTGGTGTTCCAGGGTTCTTAGATATATAGCATCTTTTAAAAATACATTACTATTTTTTTAAAGGGGGATGGTGGGGTGGGGTTTTGCAGCAGCATTTGGGTTAGCGTCACTGCCCAAAAGTGGAACTGACTTTTCGATAAGGTAGTGAGATCCCCATCACAAGGTTTTCAAGCAGGGGGTAGGTAGCATGACATATAGTTGGAGAGAAGATAAAATTATATTTCTCTTCAGACATGGATGATAGCTATGGTTCCTTCCAGCTCTCAGAATCTGATTCTGAGGACATTCCTGTGAACAGCAGGATAGTTAAGTCCTCTGCCTCTGTCTCAACGATGTTTTCTTTTTGATATAGGTGGAAAGTAGTGTCAACGAGCTCATGCTCAGCTAGCTGTGGTCTGGGCACGGCCATGCGCTCAATGATCTGTATGCGGCTGGATCGCGGAGAAGAGGCAGAGGTGGAGGAGCAAGCCTGTGCCACCCTAGAGAGGCCCCCAACTAGCATTCCTTGCATTATAGCAGACTGTACATACCAATGGCATGTCAGTGACTGGATGGAGGTATTCACTTTAGCCAGCTTTGGCGTGCACGGAGAGAGTATTTGTGTTTTCCCATTTAGGGGCCTTTAAATATTTGTTGTGATTCTCTTCTGAGAAAGTTCAAAGAAAAATTAAATCCAATTTGTAGCCCTTCATCTGTGTCAGAACTTGGGGCAGCAGCATTGGTACCTTGAGGCTGGGTTGAGAGGCTGGAACTGAGAGAAGGGAGGGTCTGCTGTAGTCAAGTAGGGTAATTGGTGGGCCAGCAATAGTATTCTAGGATCTGAGTCCAAGGTCAGGGCAAGCAAGTGTGTGTGAAGGCAGGCAGGCAGATGAGAATCAGGAGGTGCCACAAACCAGTTAAAAGGTAGGGCAGCTGGTGGGGAATTTGGGTGCCCAGAGAAAATGAAGGGATAGGCAGAGCAGACGTGAGAAAGCTTTCTAGGGGTCAGCACCAAGGGGTCCTTGATTCTGAAGAAATCTTTTATTTAGCTATGAAACTTCTGATATGTTTCCTACTGGGGCAGAAGCCAGACCCAGGGTTTAACCACTTGAGTGTTTGGAGGTATAAGTGGGTTGCTGAAAAGGCCATAGGGGAAACAGGGATATGTGCAAAGGCAGATTCTAATAACCTGGCCCTTTCCATATAAGGTGGGTGTTTGAGTTTGACCCTTTAGACATCTATTTGCCATGTATGACAATTTAACTGCCACCCTTTCCTCTACAGTGCTCTGCCTCATGTGGGAATGGAATCCAGCGCCGCCATGATTTCTGTGTCAGACCCCAGCAGACCCATATTCCAATACCTGCCATTTTCTGTCAGCACATTCCCAAGCCTGTGACCGTGAGGGGGTGCTCAGCTGGTCCTTGTGAGAGGCAGGTGATCCCCAAACTGAAGGCACAGGAGGAAGCCACTACTACTATAAGCCAAACAACAGCAGCTCCTGCTCCTACCTTTGAGAGTCCCCAGTACAGAGCCCTGGCTGTCCCCAGCCACCTACTGTATTCATCTGTTCCACCCAAAGAAGCCCCGAAGCAGGAAGGGAACCCTGGCAAGTCTAGTTATGTTTTATTTCCTTTTTGAACAGATGGAATCTCATCTGGAACCACAATTCAGATGAATGATGGGTTTCACAAGGGAGCCAGAAAAAAACTTGGGGCAGACTGCTTCCTCTATGGCTAAGGGAAAACTTGAAAGCCACTTATTTTCTTAACTGGTTCTCTTAGAACCAAGAGTTAATTAGGGGAAGATGAGAGAAAAGAGGAAGAAGGGAATGTTAGGGGAATGGGGCAGTAGCAGCTACCTTCCCAGCCTAAAACATGCCCCTAATTATACTTTGCTAGGGAATCAAGAAGTGTGGTTGTACCACAGTGTAGTACATAGGAAAGAGCTGAACTTGGGGTCATAGCACTTGAGAGGGAATTCCAGTTCTGTTGTGAACAACCTGGACAAATCACTGAATCTGTCTGGACTTCTGTTTCCTCATCTTTAAAATGAAGATATGGGACTAGATGACTTCCAAGGTCCTTCCCAGCTCTAGATCTGTAATACTGTGAATCCTAATCTATTGGATAGATCTTTAAGTTGTGATGTGATTGACATTACAGAATCAGCTAGGTGGCACAACACATAGAGACTGGGCCTGGAGTCAGGAAGACCTGAGTTCAGATCCATCCTCAGATACTTGCTGGCTGTGTGACCCTGGGCAAGTCACAACTTCTGGCTCAGTTTCCTCACTATAAAAGGAGATAATAATAGTACCTTCTTTCCGGAGTTGTAGTAATGATCCAATGAGATTATATCTATAAGACCCATAACAATGCCTGGCAAAAAATACATGTTTAATGAATGTCTTCCTTTTTCCCTCCCTTGTTCCCTCCTTTCCTTTCTTCCTCATAACGTCAATCCAAATGAAGACTTAATGAAATCCTAAATAATGAGTAGTAGGTCAAAAAACAAATCATTGAAACAATGAATAATTATGTGAAAGATAATGATAATGATGAAATAATATACCAAAATTTTGGGGATACAGCTAAGAAATTATGTACCTAAAACATGAATTTGCAAAATAGAAAAGGAGAGGCTTTATGAACTGAATGTACAGTTTTAAAAATTAGAAAGCCAACAAATAAGCAAATTTAAAACAAGCACAAAAGAGGAGATGTAAAAATTAGGGGAAAATAAACTAGAAACCAAAAATACTATAGAAATGATAAATAAAACTAAAAGCTGGTTCTTTGAAAAGACTAACAGTGATAAATCTTTAGCCAATCTGATTAAAAAGAGGAGGGCAAAAAAATCAAATCAATAAAACTGAATAAAGTGCAATCACAACAAAACCAAAAAGAATTTTAAAAAATTATCAGAAAACACTATGCAGTTATGTATGCTACCAAGATTGAGAACACAAGAGAAACAGAGGAATACCTTCCAAATATAAAATAACATAAACTAACAGAAGACAAAAATAGAGATCTTGAATAATTTGATCTCAGGAAAGGAATTAGAAGCAGGTGTAAAGAAACTTACCAAAGGAAAAAACTCCTGGTCCTGATAGATTCACAGAAGAATTCTACCAAACTTTTAAAGAACAATTAGCACAAATACACAATTATTCTCAAAAAATGGAAAGAAGCATTCTTTTATGATTTTTGGAGTAGATTCCTTTTATGAGACAAATGTAGTCCTCATACCTAAGCAGGAAAGGATAAAGCCTTGAAGGAGATTTTAACTTAGTTATTAATGAATATCAGTTAAAATAATTTTCTTGACGGTGCTTATAAAACCAATAAAAATAACTCCCAGGAGTACTGTAATACATCAATACTGTTCCTCTGAGCTCTGACTACAGTCAAATACCATTTGCCTCCCTCCATCCCCTCAGTTACTTATGTGATCATTGTGGATTTCTGATCCCTCTTTAGGTACCTGTGGAAAGCAATACCTTGAGCCTACGGGGACCATCAACATGACTGGCATGCAGGTGGCCAAGTGTGCAGTGGCCATTGGTCGACCTCTAGGGGAGGTGGTGGCTTTCCAAGTCCTGGAGAGCTCCCTCAACTGCAGTGTTGGTTTGTTTGGGTGGTCATTTAGCTTGTCATTCCCTCTCTCTGAAACTTCTTTTCATGTCCTTCCTTATGGGTACATATGGACACCCCTACACGAACTTAGGGTCCTTGAGTCTGTAATTGCTTAATGATTTGTCTTCTAGCTTGGGGTGCTCAGGACATTCTGGCTGAGGGTCCCCTTAAAGGAGACTGTTTTCTGTCATATCTGCTGTTTCCCACTCTATCACTGAATGCTGCAATGACAGAAGTGGTCTTGATGATAAAGAAGCCCTTTCCAATGCCTCTGCTATCTCCCCATCCTCAGACAGGAAGGGGAACAGAGCTGTGCCACTATATAATAAACTTGCTGAAGTGCTTGTGGTCTTGAGGGGTCTCCCAGAAGCTGGAGCTAGAACTTGTGTGGTCTCTTACCTTCAATCAGGACTTCAACAGAGGGCTTAATAATGTCTGAACCACACCTCACTGCCTTATTTTAGGGGAGATGCTGCTGTTTTGGGGACGGCTCACCTGGAGGAGAACCTGCAAGAATTTGGCAGGTGTGACATTCATCTCCAAAACCAACACTCTGGTGGTGAGACAACGCCTGGTATTCCCAGGACATGGGGTGGTGCTGCGGTACTGGAGCCAAGCAGCCACAGAAAACTATCACAAAGGTATCAGCGTCGGTGGGGAGAAGGGGGATGAGCAGGGGCACGGTGGAGCCGGTTCTTAAGAGTCCGGAGGGCCAGCTGTTAAAATTTCAATGTGTCAGAAATTGGCAAATACTACAAATCAGGGCTTGATTTATAGTTTTGTTGATTGTCTAGACTTAAGAAAGTGATGGAGAAAATATTAATAATGCAGATGTGATTTTTAGCTAGGACTTAAAGGAAGCCAGGACAGTCAGTAAGAAGTGTTGAGGAGGGAGAATGTTCCAGGCACGGCGGACATCCAGAGAAAATGTCTGGAACTGAGAGGTAGAATGCTTTATTCCTGGAACAACCGGGAGGCCAGTGTCACAGGATCAAAGAGTGTGAGCTGATTGAAGTGTACACTGATTGAAGTGAGAAGGCTGAAAAGGCAGCAGGTGGTTAGATTATAAAGGGCTTTGAATAGCAAACAAAGGTTTTTGTATGTGGAAAAGATAAGGGAGTTTATTGAGTAGGGGGAGGGGTTTTGACACGGTCAGACCATGCACTTTAGGAAAATCACTTTGGTGGCTGAATGGAGGATGGATTGGTGTGATAAGAAAGTTGGGGCAGGCTGACCTACCAGGAGGCTATTGAGGCATGAGGAGATGAGGGGCCTGCTCTAGAGGGGTGGCGGTGTTAGAGGAGACAAGGGGGAGTATTTGAGAGATGCTGCAAAAGTGAAATCAACAGGCCTTGGCAATAAATTGGATATGAGATGGGGAGGGGGGTGTAAGGAATCCAGCCTGACTCCTAGGTTGTGAGTCTGAGGGAGTGGGAGGATGGTGGTGCCATCTATAATAGGGAAGTCAGGAGCAGGGGAGGTTTAGGTGGAAAGATAATGAATTCTGTTTTTTACATATTGAGTTTAAGATCTCTACTGGATACCCAGTTTGAGATGTCTGAAAGACAGCTGGAGAAGCGAGATTGAAGGTCAGCAGAAAGGATGGGGAAGGAAAGGTAGATTTGAGAATCATCAGAATAGAGAGGTGATTAAATCCATGGGAGCTGGTGATACCACCAAGGTTAGTAGTATAGTAGGAGAAGAGAAGAGGGCCAGACACCGAGGGACATTTATGTTCAGAGCATGTAGTCTGGATAAAGATCCAGCAAAGCAGACAGAGAAGAAGCAGATAGATAGGAGGAAGACTAGGAAAGAGTACTGTCCCGAAGACCCAGAGACAAGACAGTATCAAGGCAGAGAGGGGAGATGCAACATTTCTATATATTTTGGTCCAGATTTGTGATTTCATTGTGTAGGGTTTTCTCAGCGAGGAAGCCTCTTCTACCAATGCAGATCAGTAAAAATTTGTGACTTGTCCAAGTCACACAGCCAGTATGTTTCAGAGATGGGAGTTTAACAAATCTCTTTGTGATACCAGCTTTTTATCTACTATACTAATACTGCCTCCTATGATACACATATAGACAACTGTAATACACAACACTATATGATAAGTACATGAAAGAGGTTTGCTATGTGAGATCCAAGGGGGAAACGGTTATTAGCCACAGAAAGGATATAGAAGGCCCACTAATGGACTTTTCCCTCACACTTTTTGACCCTCTAAACGGATGACCCTTCCTCTTAAGATTGGCTCTAGAAGTTAGGTTGGGCCAGAATAAGTCATACTGAATCCATTCACCATTTTGCAGGCTACCACAGCCCTCTTTATTGTTGTATTCTATTGTGTTTTTCATATCCTCAAAGCATTTATTTGTCTACAGTTGGTTTACCTTCCCCCAAATTTTTCCTCCCCAGAATGTGATGTGCAGCTCTTTGGTCCTAGAGGGGAAATAGTGAGTCCTCCACAGGACCACAATGTGAGAAGCCAAGGAGGATGTCGAGTCTTCATCAATGTGGCTCCAGGAGCCCGGATAGCCATCCATGCCCTGACCATTGATCTGGGGACAGAAGCCAATCAGACTTCTGACAGCTACATTTTGGTGAGGCCACCAGGAAAAGGGTAGGACCAGGTGGATTCTGATTCTCCTCAGTGTGTTAGGAACTGTTATGTCTTAGAAACAGGAAGCTGGACTAGATAAGAAAGTCAATCAATAAGCATTTGTTAAGTACCTACTATATGTCAGGTACTGTACCGGGCACTGAAGATACAAAGACAAAAAATGAAATAGCTCCTACCCCCTCAGTAAGGTTTCCCCTTGGTTATCCAATTCCATAGTAATTTCACTTTCTTTTACTGCAAAATGAGAGGGTTAGAGAAGATGATCTCTGAGGCTACTTATAGCATTAAAATTCTCTGAACATACTTCATTCAACAGACATTATATTTAAAATGCCTACTGTGTGCACAATACTGCTGGGCATTGATTCTCATCAACAGAACATCAGTGAAAGAATGGAATTTCAGATGAGTTAAATAGAAAAGGCTTTCCCCCATTTTATTAGAATCAATTTACAGCATCATTTAAATGCATCTAAATCCTAGTTTTAACTTTGTTGTCAGTAGATACACACTTTTGATTTTCAGATATTATGAGATAGATGTGGATATTCAGAGGGATTCAGAGGGATCTGACCCACACCCATGATACTGTGAATTTTTTTGTAATGCTGTATCATAAACCCTGCACATGGCTTTTAATCACTAAGTGATTTGTTTGCATTTGGCAAAGCTGCTCGTAGGACCAGGGACTTCTCTTCCTGTTTTAGGATATTGGTGTTTCCAGGTTACCATTTAAAGGACTAGGGATTGAACCCTGTGATTTCATTGTTATAGGGAACTCCTAGGTGAGGAAATTTCTTCTCCCAGGCTGACAGCTTCTCTGCAACTTGTAGTCTTAGAGATTGCCTAGAGCACTTAAAAGTTAAATGACTTTCCCAGGGTCTTGTAGCCAGGGCTTACCTGAAGTATTCCTGGTTTTGAAGCTGGCCCTTATACCCTACACCATGTGCTGGTTGTTTAGTTCTTCAGTCATATCTGACTCTTTGTGGCCCCATTTGGGGTTTTCTTGGAAAAGACACTGGAGTGGTTTGCCATTTTCTTCTCTAGCTCATTTTATAGATAAGGAAACTGAAGCAAATAGGGGGTAAGTGACTTGCCCAGAGTCACACAGCTAGTGTCCTGAGGCCAGATTTGAACTCAGGTCTTCCTGACTCCAGTCTGGGTACTCTATATGCTCTGCCTAGCTACCCTAGCACTACACCATATATAGTCTCTCTTCTAAAACTGAGAAACATGAGAAATATAAACATGAGAAAAAGCAAACAAAATTAAACAAAAACCCTTGAATTTTTACAGTACTGGTGTGAATTTTCGGTGAGCCCCATAGTAGCTAAGTAATAAGTCTTTTAAAATGGGACACAGAATAAGGGGATCTTGTCTGAAAGCTGCTTCTAAGTGGCTGATATCCTCATATTCTTTTTCCTCCTAGATCCGTGACATGCACAACATGAAGATGGTAACATTCCATGGACAGCAGTTATTTTACTGGGAGTCAGTAGGGAGCCAAGCTGAAATTGAGTTCAGTGAGAGCTTCCAAGAGGACCACATCAGTTTTCGGGGTCAATACTGGATCCTTAAATAGACTGAAGGGAAAATCTTCATCTGGAAATGGCCTAGAGTGGGACAGGCAAACCCCCTTAGATCTCTGATTGCTATTAATGTCTGCCAGTCCTATCCCATGTCTGATCTGCCCTTTAGGGATAATAATCCATCCCCTAAAAAGGATTAAGGAAAGCTTTTGAGATTGTGGGCCAGAATAAACTACCCAACTTTTAAATTTATTTCTATCTTCACCACTATGTGGCTTCACTCATATCTCCTTCCCCACCTGTACCGCATGCCTAGAGGGTAAAGCTGAAATGCCTTGAATTGTTGTTTAGGGGTGAAAGCTCTCCAGTTCTTGGAACCCTTGGGGAGATGGGCTTATTTCCTGAGGGAAGTGGACGAAAAGCCAAGAGGACCTGATTTTACTACTCATTGTGTGACCTTGGGTTTCTCTGGGCCTCAGATTTCCAATCTGTAAAATGAGGGAGCTGGACTCTGAAGTCCCATTTCAGCTCTGACATTCTAGGGTTGTACTTGGAACCTTCCTCAAAGTGTCCAGAAGGGGATGAGTCAGGGAGATATCTGAGTAATTAAGAAGAGACTTTGCACAGATACAAGGCACCACCCAACTCTACCTATATCAATAAATACACAAAATAGTTTTAGGCCCTTCATTTATTCCTATCTAAACTAACTCCCCAGAAGGACTACAATAAAGTTTTTTCTCTTTTTTTCTTTAAATTTTTTATTTATTTTAGTTTTCAACATTCATTTCCACAAGATTTTGAGTTCCAAATTTTCTCCCCATCTCTCCCCTATCCCCCACCCCAAGATGGCAAGCATGATGATTACCCCTTCCCCCAGTCTTCCCTCTCTTTCCCTCTCTTCTATCCTCCCATCTGCCCCTTACACCCTTTCCCCTTTCTTATAGGACAAGATAGATTTCTATATCCCATTGCCTATATATCTTATTTCCCAGTTGCATGTAGAAACAATTTTTTAACATTTGTTTTTAAAACTTTGAGTTCCAGATTCTTTCCCTTTTTCCCTCCTCACCCACTCCCATTAAGAAATCAAGCAATTCAATATAGGTTATACATGTGTAGTTATGCGAAACATTTCCATAGTAGTCATATTGTGAAAGACTATATTTCCCTCCATCCTATCCCACCCCCCCCATTTATTCTATTTTCTCCTTTGACCACCGTCCCTTTCCAAAAGTTTTTGCTCCTGACTACCCCCTCCCCCAAACTACCCTCCCTTCTATCCTCTTCCCCTCTTATACTTAAAATATTTTCTCTTTACAGAGAAGAGCAGGGTCTAAGTAGCTGGAAGAACTGTTAACAACAACTCATATGGGTGCATTACTTAGTTTATTAAGTGCTTTTCTCATAATAGTTCTGTTAAGTAGGTAGTATAACTACTATTTTCTTACAGATAAGAAAATGAGATAGTTCCTGCCTTCCAGGAGCTTACAATATAATGAAGGAAGACAGCATACAAAAAGAAGCTGAAAAGTGAATGGGGGTACCAAGAGGCCAGAGAGTGCAAGGCTGTGGGCGTGGGGAGTGGAGAGGCATGATATTCCATAGAGCAAAAATCAAGCCCCCTCCTGGATCACTGCTTTGTCATGGTGGAAGGGCTTGCATAACTTAATAAAACTTTGAGTTATGCTGTGCAGGGTTACCCAAGATGGACAGGTCATAGTGAAGAATTCAGACGAAAGATGACCTACCAGAGAAGGATATGGCAAACCACTCCACTATAGTATCTTTGCCAAGAAGACCCCATGGACAGTACAAAAACGCTGCCCCTCAGGTCAGAAGATGTCTACATTACTGAGGAAGAACTGAAGATCACTACACATAGCTCCACAAAGAATGAAGTGGCAAGGCCAAAGTCAAAAGGAAGCTCAGCTGTGGATATGGCTAGTGATAAAAAGAAAGTCCAGTGCTACAAAAATCAATATTGCATGAGAACTGGAATATTAAAAGCTATGAATCAAGGTAAGCTAGAGGTGGTCAAACAGGAGATTGCAAGTTTAAACATCTTGGATATCAGTGAACTTAAATGGATGAGAATGGGTGAATTTAATTCAGGTTATCATTACATGTACTACTTTGGGCAACAAGCCCTTAGAAGAAGCAGGGTAGCCCTCATAATTGATAAAAAGGTGAGAAAAGCAGTACTTGGGTATAATCTAAAAAATGACAGAATGATATCTGTGTGATTTCAGGGCAAACCATTCAGCATCACAGTAATATAAGTCTATGATCCAATCACTGATGCCAAAGAGGCCAAAGTTGCTCAATTCTATGAAGACCTACCACATGTTCTAGAAATAATGCCAAAAATAGATATCACATACATCAAAGGGTATTGGAATGCTAAAGGAGGAAATCAAAAGATAATTGGAATAACAGACAAGTGTGGCCTTGGAGTACGAAATGAAGCAGAGCAGAGACAAAGAAGGTTTTGTCAAGATAACTCCCTGGTCACAGCAGAAATATCACCAGACGGTCAATATCAACATCAGATTGATTACATACTTTGCCACCAAAGGTGTAAAAACTCTCTACGGTCAGTTAAAACAAGACCTGGAGCTGAGTGTGGATCAAATCATAAGCTTCTTATTGCAAAATTTAGACTTAAATTGAAGAAAGAAGGGGAAACCATAAGATTGTAAAGGCATGACCTAAATAACATCCCTTCTTAATATGAAGTAAAAGTGATGATTTAAGGGATTAGATGAGGTGGATAGAGTTCCTGAAGAACTATGGCCAGAGGTTCAAAATATTGTACAGGGAACAGCAACAAAAACATCCCAAAGAGAGGCTTTAGCTGGGAAAAGGATACCTGAGGAAAGAAGGAAAGTGAAAGGAATGGAGAAAGGGAAAGATATAGCCAAGTGAATGCAGAATTCCAGAGAAGAACAAGGAGTGATAAAGTGTTCTTAAGTGAGCAATGCATTAAAATTAATCATCTGAAACAGAAAATAATTCTGAGGTACAAAGTTTCTGAGGAAATAATGATAATGGTAATGATTGACAGGTTACTATTAAATCAGGTCAACTAATTCCTCAGTAATTAGTGACAAAGGAGTAATTTATGGAGCTAATTTTTATAGAAAAGAATAATAAAAAAAGGTTACAACAATCTTGGGAAACTTGTCTTGAACATGATTCAACTGGACAAGACAGGTAATCTGACTAGTTTGCTTCTCCCAGGCTTTCTTAACCCAAATTCTTACTGCCAGCAATATTCAGCTGTCAAAGGACTAGAAGTCCTTGTTCTGTATTTTGTAACCAGAAAGCTTACTTTAAAGGGGCCTATAGTTTGAACTAAGACTGTGAAAGAAAAACCTATGATTTGTAGTTAGCAGTCATTTTCCAGCTTCCAGAAAGGGAAACCTAACTTTAAAAGATTATATTATTCAAATTATACCTAAGTTCTAACTCAAGGGGAAAAAATGGAGCTTATCCACTAAGACTACAAAGAGGAACTTAACTTTTAGTCAATCCCCTTTTCTCCAATTTCTAGAAAGGGGAACTTAAACCTTTAAAAAGAATCTTATAATCCCATGATTATTTTATTCCTACAAAGAATACCCTAAATTATCTGCTACTAAATAATAAAGTCTTATCAATCGATCTATTCACTAAATCTACTGCTAACCTAGACTTAATAGAAAATCTATGTTTAGCAGCGGCTAGGTGGTGCAGTGAATAGAGCACTGGCCCTGGAGTCAGGACCTGAGTTCAAATCCAGCCTCAGACACTTAACACTTACTAGCCATTTGACTTTGGGCAAGTCACTTAACTCCAATTCCCTTGCCCTTCCCCCTCCAAAGAGGAGGAGGAGGAGGAGAGGAAGAAGAAGAAGAAGAAGAAGAAGAAGAAGAAGAAGAAGAAGAAGA
>NW_027187344.1:4563522-4609512 GCF_028583685.1 Petaurus breviceps papuanus | reverse complement strand
AGAAGAAGAAGAAGAAGAAGAAGAAGAAGAAGAAGAAGAAGAAGAAGGAGGAGGAAGAGGAGGAGGAGGAGGAGGAGGAGGTGGAGGAAAAGGAAAATCTATGTTTGACATAGCTGTTAGGGCTAAAGAAGGAAGCTTAACCTTACAATCAAAATAATAAAAAATCAAAGTAATCAATACTAACTGATTTAAAGGGTATATCTTTTCAAATGCAAAGAAACAGAAGAAAACAATAGAATGGGAAATACACAAGGGTATCCAAGAAAATTAAAGCTATCAAAGGAAAGTTTCATGCAAAAAATAGGCATGATAAAAGAAAAAATGGTAGGGACTTAACAGAAGTAGAAGAGATTAAGAAGAGGTGGCAAGAATATACAGAAGAACTGTAGAAGAAGGATCTTAACATCACTGATAACCATGATGGTGTGGTTACTTATCTAGAGCATTATATCATGGAGAATTAAGTCGTGGGCCTTAGGAAAATTACTAACAATACATCTAGTGGAGGAGACAAAATTTCAGCTGTGCTATTTAGAATCCTAAAACATGATGCTGTTAAAGTGCTATACTCAAAATGGCAACACATTTGGAAAACTCAACAATGGCCACTGTATTGGAGAAGATCAGTTTATGTCCCAATTCTAAAGAAGGGCAATGCCAAAGAATGCTCAAACTACCGAGTAATTGTGCTCATTTCACACACCAGTAAGGTTATGCTTAAGATTCTACAAGCTAGACTTCAGCAACATATGAATTGAGAATTACCAGAAGAGCAGGCTGGTTTTTGAAGAAGCAGAGGAACTAGAGACCAAAATGCCTATATTCACTGGATTATAGAGAAAGCAAGGGAGTTCCAGAAAAGAAAAACAAAAACATTTACTTCTGCTTCATTGACTACACTAAAGCCTTTGACTATATGAATCACAACAAAATATAGCAAATTCTCAAAGAGATGTGAATGCCATCTTATTTGTCTCCCGAGGAACCTATATGTGGGTAAAAAAGCAAGTTAGAACTGAACATGGAACTGATTAGTTTAAGATTGGGAAAAGTGTACAAAAAGGCTATAAATTTTCACCTTATTTAACTTATATACAGAGTTACATCATGAGAAATTCCAGGCTGGTTGAATCAAAAGACGGAATTAAGGATGCTGAGAGAAATAGAAAACATTCTCAGATATGGAGACAATACTACTCTGAAGGCAAAAATGAAAAAGAATTAAGAAGCCTTTTGATGAGGGTGGAAATACAGAGTATAAAAGTTTGCTTGAAGCTTAACTTAAAAAAAACCCAAAACCCAAGATCATGGTATCTGGTCCCATCACTTCCTGGCAAATAGAGGAAGAAGAAACAGAACCCAGATTTTATATTCTGATATATAATTGGGCTGAATGATCACTGCAGAGGGCTACTACAGCCATGAAATTAAAAAGTCACTTGTTCCTTGTAAGGAAAGCTATGGCAAATCTGGAGAGCATACTAAAAAGCAGAGACATCACTTTGCCCACAAAGGTCCCTATATTCAAAACTATGGTTTTTGTAGTAGTGATATATGGCTCTGAGAGTTGGATTATTAGGAAAGCTGAGCACTGAAGAATCAGTTTTTTAATTGTAGTGATAGAGAAGACTTTTGAGAATCCATTGGACGTCAAGGAAATAAAATCATTTAATACTTAAAGAAATTAATTCAGACTATTCGTTGCAAGGACAAATACTGAAGCTGAGGCTTAAGTACTTTAACCAAATAATGAGAAGATGGGACCCACTGGAATTCTCTTATGTTGGGAGAGATAAAAGGCAAAAGGAGAAGGGGAAGGCAGAAGATGAGATGGATAGATAGTGTTATGAAAACACTGACCACGAGCTTGGACAGACATCAGGAGATAGCAGATCTATGCTATGGTCCAAGGGGTGATGAAGAGGTAGCAGAACCAAATAACTAAAACCAAGCAGATCTGCTGGTGGAAAAAGGAATTAACAAATCGTTGGGAACCTTCTATAACAGAAGGCTTTGGAAGGAGTTTAATACTCAGCCCTTCAATCAGAGGGGAGGGGGTGATTGAGGGTGAGTTGAAGTGCTGAGTATCAAAACCTGAATCATTCTTCGCTGTGATAAAATTTCAGGTTATCCTGGGACAGGGAACTTTGCAGAAAAGCTAAGAGATGAGTTATGCTCAAGTCCTTGCCTTTTCTGTCACTAACCAGCAGAGCCTTCTTAGGAAGACATTTTACCTTAGTGTCAGTTTTTCCATCTGTTAAATTTCAGTAAGGCCTACGTGCCCTTCCCATCTCCAAAAGCCCCTGAGTCTGAACCGCTAGTTCAGAGGAAAGTATCACCTAGGCAGTACTGGTCCCGCCCTCTACAAGCTCCGCCCCATGTTAATTAGGTGGGTGGACCCCACAGTTGCTCGCACCTGTGTAGGTTGCCCTCCCAAGCCACACCCCAATATGCTAATGAGGCAGGCGGTTCCACAACACCGGAGCCACATCCCCCACAATTCAGCGCGCCTTCGGCGACGTGGAGCTGCCTGTGGTTGGCGGAGGGGGCGCCCTATTGTGACGGGATCGGGCGAGGAAGGGGATTAGGGGGCAGCGGGGGAGCGCTCCTTTCGCCCGGACAGCAGCATGAGCTCCTTGGGTGGGGAGACCTCGTCGTCCGACCCCTCCTCTCCGCCCCCGCAGGACGACGGCATGATGTGGTGGTACCGCTGGCTGTGCCGGTTGGCCGGGGTCATGGGGGGCATCTGTGAGTATTTCCCACCTCCGCCCCTTGGCTCGCTCCCCTCTCCCCAGCCCTTTGGCTAGACTTTCGCGCATGCGCACCTCCTGCGGGAGCCGTCCTCCCACGTCACCCCCTCCCCATCTTTTTTTTTTTTTTTAATACTCCTCTTGGTGGGTTGCCTCTCCTTTTCAGAGTCTCTCCGGGATGAAGTGCTGGACCAAACCTCCAGCCCCCCGGTTTTTGCCTCCCCACCCCTCCACCCCCGACTAGCTGGGATCCTGATTCTGCATATGTGTTATATGGAAAAGCACATTTTGTTTAGGGGGAGGGTTGGGAATGAAGCAGCCCATCCATCTTTTCCTTCCCGGCATCACCCTCCTGCGCATCTCCCCAGCGCGTCATCCTTACTCCCGGCCGCAGTTGGTTGGAAACGTTCTTTTGTCGAGTAGAGTCGTTGGCTTTATCACCAGCTCCCCCTCCTCCAAATAAATAAATAAAAAGCCTGTGCAAATCTATGCTGACACAGAGCAGAATGTCACCACGGGAAGGGGACGAGGAAAGATTTCCAAGAGGGATATTCTAGCTGTTAAAAACCTGCTATGTTCCAGGTTCTGTGTCTGGTGCCAATGAAAAGCCGAAGACCCGACCCTGCCCTCAGGGATGTGGGCACCTGGACTGGAGAGCGTGGATTTAGGGTTGGAAGGGACCTTAGAAATGATAGCAGCTAACATTTGTGTAGTTGTCTACTGTGTGCCGGGCACTGAACGAAGAGCTTTCCAATTATGATCTCATTTAATCCTTAACCACAGTCTTGGGAGGTAGGCATTATTATCCCCGTTTTACAACTGCGGCAGAAATGAAGGGGTTGCACACTTCGTGTGGCCCAGTAGGCACGGCAGGGCAATGTTACTGGGTAGGATCTAGATGAAACTGTAAGGATTAGCCTTGGGTGGGGGTAGTGGAGCTCCTAACATTTGCCCAAGTTTGCAGTTGTAAGGTTGCTAAGCCACTAGTGGGGAGGGTTCTGAGCCCCAAGAAGGAAATGGCTGGTGATCTGATATCACAGAATGCCGTTACAACAAATATTTATAGGAATAACAAGGTCATTTGGGAGGGAGGTGAAATTTATTGTCAGGTAGGGCAGAGGAAACTAGGGGGCCTTTTCTCCTTGGCAGCTGAAACTGGCACACTAAGGAAGGAATTTTCCTAACTTCCAGCTCTGACAAATGATTGATCTCAGGTTGACTTCTTCCTGTTACCCAACCCAGTTGTTTTTTTCTCCTTTACATTTGATTGTGTGTGCTTGGTTAAGGTTAGGGATAGGGAGTGGACCTATGATTTCATTGGCATAGGGAACTCTCCATATGAGGTTACTCCCTTTTAACCAATACAGGTCAGAAATAGATTGAAGAACTGGGAAGTTAGGTATTTGAAGAAGTATTAATCTGTATACTGGAGTCTCCTCTTTTGAGGGCAGGATTTGGGTCAGAAAGACTATGAACCATACACTGAACTCACTGAAGAAATGAGAATGGCTTGGAGCCTGATACAGAAAGGCCACTAGGACCTGGATGTGCTGATAGTGTGATTTAAATATAATTATTTAAATAGTATAAATTGATGGGGTGCTTGGGATCTATATCTGTAACAGCAATTTGTAAAACCAATTGGCAACATCAGTCTGTAACATCAATTTGTAAAACCAGTTTGTACAATTGTAACTACAGTTTGTATTGTAAAATTGTAATAGCAACTTGTAAAACCAGTCTGTAAAATCCCTTTCCCAGCCTCAAACTCTGCCCCTTCCCCCTATCTGCACTCTACCTAGGCAACAAACTTGTGACTCCTTTGTCATTGCTTAAAATCTCCTCATGTCTCCTCCTGTCTGGCCCAAATCTCATTTCCAAGTTAAACTCCTCAAACTTTTATCTATGCACTGAAGTCACAAGTTCCTCTCAGTCAGCCCTAACTTTTATCTATGCACTGAAGTCCCTTACGTCCATCCGGTCAGCCTTGACAATGGCAGCCTTGCCCTTTAAAAGTAAAATCCTGTTCCCCCTTTTACTTGCAGGTACCCTAAGGATCCTTACCCGCTGTAAAGTGTATAATAAACTTTTTCAACTCTGACTCCAAGTAAGGCTGAGCTGAATTCTTTCCAGACTGAATCGAAGGTTCTGGTCTTAGATAAGATCTGAGTACCTGCTGAACCTATTGGGGGACATCCCTCATCATAAATCTCAAAAAAAGGGAAGTTGCTGAATGGTAGTATTTAGAGGGAAAGTCTGGAAGTAGAAATGAACAAGTAGTATTCCAACTTCCCCAAGGAAATCAATGAATAGTGGGGTATATGAGGGAAAGTATAGAAAGGAAGGAAAATGAATTTTTGAAAGAGCAACCAGTGCATTCCAAAGGTTCTCCTCCTACACATATATGTGTGTATATACATATATTTTATATATCATATACACCTAAATATAAATACATATTTACATGTGTGCATATATAATCTTCTTATCTATGCCTCTCTTTTCTCCATTAGTACTAAGCATTATGAGTGTGCTGCAGAGGTGGAGAAGGAGGAAAGGATGGGTGGGGATAAGGGGATTTGGAAAAGTGAGATCTCTGGGCATCTGAAATAGTTGTCATATAGCAGACAAAAAAGCCCAGCCACCTGAGTTGGATCAGAGTATGGGCAAAGAGTCCTATTTACCTCAGTAGTCCCTGATGACATTATAATCCATCCAGTAATGGATGTTCTTAATGATAACTGTTTCATTAAGTAAAATTTTAACTGTATCTGCATTTTAAGAAGGCAAGGAGAGTGTGTCATACATTCAGTTAAATTTAACAGACATTTGTTTTCTACTTTGTGCTAGGTTGGCATCCAAAATTTTAAAAAGTCATTGCCCTCAAGGAATTTACCTGTTTTACTGACATTTACACTGATTAAATAACAAGATAATTTGAGGAGGGAACACTGACTGCCAAAGGGATTAGGAAAGACTTTTGGTAGGAAGTGGCATCTGAATTGTCTTTTTATTTTTTTCCCAAGTATCAAGCATTTATTCTCCCCCCCCCCCAAAAGGAAAACAACAGCCTTATAACAAGCAATGATTGTCAAGTAATACAAATTCCCATATTGGCAGTGTTTAAAAATGTGTATCTCATTCGGCATTTTAGTTTTATCAACTCTGTCAGGATGTGGGTTGCATTTTTCATCACTGATTCTTTAGAATCATGATTGAAGGTATGTTGGTCAGAATTCAGAATTGTTTATTTTTGTAATGATGATGTCATAGTATAAATTGTTCTTCTGGTTCTATTAATTTCCTTTTGCAACAAGTCTCAGATTTCTTATGAAACCGGCTTTCTTATTTTTCTTATAGCACAGTAGTATTCCATTATATTCATATACCATAATTTGTTCAACTATTCTCCACCCCATTAGCTCCCAGTTCTTTGCCATTACAAAAAGAACTTTTATAAATATTTTTGTACATATAGTACCTTTTTCTCTTTCTTAATTTCTTTGGGCTAATTAATGTGTCAAAGGATATGCACAGTTAAGTAATTGGGGGGTGGGGGGGCATGGTTCCAATTGCTTTCCAGAATGTTTGAACCAATTTACAGCTTCATAGTCCATGCATCAATGTTCCTGTTTTCCTGCAGCCCCTACAACATATGTCATCTTCCATTTTTTGTCAACTTTGCCAGTCTGTTGGGTGTGAGGTAGAACCTCTGAATTGATTTAATGTGCATTTCTCTATTAGTGATTTGGCCTTAGGTAGTTTGAATTTCTTTACATAAAACTGCCTGAACCTAAGTTGAGTCTTGAAGGAAGCTAAAGATCCCAAGAGAGGATGCATTAGAGGGAATGCATTAAGCTCTGATCAATGCATTGATTAGCCATGACTCCAGAAAATCAAGGCTGAAGCGTGCTGCCCAATTCCTTATAAATGATGAACTAGACTGAAGGAAACAAGATGTTTTTGATGATTACCAGTGTGTGCAATTGTTTGACAATACTTATTTGTTACAAGGGAAGGTTTAAAAAAAAATTGGTAAGAAGGGAGTAGTAAGAATTATTCCTAGCCCCCCCTCCCTCCCCCAAGAAAATAGGGGTCATTGAAGCAGTTTTAAAAAAAACAAAAGCACACAAAAGAGAACAGAAGGAAATTCAGAGGGAGTCATAGACAAGCAGGACAGCTTCGAAACTCTATTATATTTACTATATAATTTTTTTTTAAAGCAATTGGGGTTAAGTAACTTGCCCAAGGTTACAGGGCTAGTTTTTTTGTGTGGGTGTTAAGTGCCTGAGGCCAGAACCGAACTCCTGACTCCAGGGCACTTTACTCACTGTGCCACCTAGCCGCCCCCTATATATTTTTTTTAAAGTGATGTGTAATAGAGATTTATGATTTCATATATAATCGTTTCTTTACTTCCCTGACTTCCTTCAAGATGTCTCCATCTTCTGCAGTAGGTTTGCTGGTCCTTCCCACTACTAGTGTCTTCCCCCTGAGATTACTTTCCTTTTACAGTGTATATATCTTAAATATACAATATTTTGCATATCATCTCTACCATTCGAATTTGACCTCCTTGAGGAGCTCACAGTTTTTGTTTTTACCTTCTTTGAATCACATCACTTAACAGTGTTTGGTATATAATGAACACTTAATAAATGCTTGTTTACTGACTGCAATAGAAATGGTTCTGTATCAGGGTGTTTCTAAAATTCAGAATAACAAAACAAATGATTAAAGCTTAAAAATGGGGGAGGCTGGTAAATTTCTGGCATGCTAGACAACTTGATAGAGGAGATAGAATGCTGAGTTAAAGGAGCAGAATGTAGGTTAGTTTGGATGAAATGTAGAGTACATGAAAAGGGGAAGTCATATGAAATTAGCCTAGAAAGATAGGCTGTAGCCAAACTGAAGGTCTTTTAAGTGCTAAGTTGAGAAATTTGTGTTTTATCCAAGAAGCATAAGGGAAGTACTGAAGATTATTGAACTGGTGAATGATGAGAAGGGGCTTGTGCTTTTGACAATCAGTGGAGGATGGATTAGAGACCGAATATATTGGAAACCGGGAGAACAGTTAAGAGGTTGTTGCTATGGAGCTAGACAGGAGTGATGAAGGCCTGATTTAGGGTGGTGTCCCGAACTACAGCCTGGCCATTAAAAAGATTTATAGCTAGATGGAGAAGTACATGGGGAGTGGAGTTCAAATTTGACCTCAGACACTTACTAGTTGTGACCCCAGTAGAGTCATTTAACCTTTGTTCAACTCAGTTTCCTTATATGTAAAACAGAGGTATAATAACACCCACCTTTCAAAGAGTTGTGTAGTGCTAATGCAATATTTACAGTTCCCACTATCAGGATAGAGACCATGACTATAACTTTGCATGACGCTCAATCGAAAAATGTGCCAGACTCTCCAGATAAAAGATAAAGCTGAAGGATTTATTTAGACACCAGAAAACCAAATCCCAAAACCAGTAAGCCAAAGTACCAAAGATATTTAGAAGCTGTAATCATGCTGAGAGCCACAGCATCCTTTAGCCTTCCCACAGAGGAATACAAGAACAGTATTTACTCACAAAACCTCTATTTCCTTGCCTAAACTCCGCTGTCCCCAATACTCTCCAGCTGTCAGACTTGCTCTCTAGGGGCTTCTCTGTGGGCTCTGTTTCTCCTCAGCAAACTCCTCCTACCACAGGCTCCATGTGACACATTCAGCCTATCAGGAGACAGAGATTATCTTCATGGCAGGGGAGGTCTTCAAACTCCCCCCCAGGTCTATGAAGGGGCAGGGAAGATCTTCAAATTCCCATTACAAGTTGTTAGGAAGATCAAATAAAATAATTGTAAAGTACTTAGCACAGTGGCATATAGTACATGTTACATTGTTGTTATCACTATGGAATAATCAATTATTTGGAATATTCACTTGTGGGGAATTGCTCTTTCCTTCAGTGACAGCTGAATGTCGTACCGCTGTAGTTTCAATGTTCTTGCTTATCCCTGGTCTTGAAAAAACAAAGGGACCTAGAATTCTATATAAGTCTTTAAATACTTATTAAACAGTGGTCATAGGATTGTGACACTTAAAAAATTTGAGAGACATAGTCTCTGGGTAATTAATCATTTTATTAAAATGCTAGCATACTATTAATAAAGTGGCCAATGTCAAAAAGACCGCTCTCATGGAACCCAGTCAACACTTATATGCCCTTTGGGGGTTTGGTATGTCTGGAGGATGGCAAGTCAGCTCTGATTGGTTAACAAGTAATGAGAGAGAATGAATATTATAATGAGAAGTGAATCTGTTCTAATGAGGGGAGTGGGGACTATGATTTTGATCATGTCATTTACTTCCAAATCACCCCCAGCGTTGGGCAATTTAATCAAAGAATTTATCTCCATCCAGAACTGAGTAGAACATTTTGGGCTTTCCCACTTGGATGGGTTCTGAATAAGATTGTTGGGAAAGTTAATCCAATCTCATTATCTGCAATGTCCTTCTGAGACTGAAGGAGCCACAGGCTTCTGAAAAAATCCTGGTCCTAATTCAATAATTGATTATTAATATTGGGCCTTAGCAGTGATCTTGTTCAACCATCTCATTTTACACTTGAGGAAAATGAGGCCCAGGTTGGTTAATCAAGTTGTCCAGAGTCACTGGGATAGTTAAGTTTCAGAGGCAGAATTTAAAGCCAGTTTTTCTGACTGCAGAACCAATGCTCATTTCAATCTCTGCCTAGGTGCTCAGGGGCTTAGCCCTGAGGCTAAGGTCAGTAAACCCTCAGGCTAAAAAGGTCTTTAAGATACAGTTGCTGTCCTCAGAAAACTCAGTTTAGTGGGGGAGACCAAACATACACCTACAAGTATAATGCCAGTTGGAATGCCAGAAGCATTTAAAAGGGTGCTAGGGGACTTCAGAAGAAGGGATTGACTTTTGACTGGGAAGATTTAGCAAAGACTTCTTGGCAAAGAGGTTTCTAGGCCTTGAGTCAGTCAACAAAACATTTATATTTATTCCTTTGTGTCAGGATCTGTGCTGAACCCTGGGGATAAAAAAAAAAAGCAAAAAATAGGGTCCCTGCCCTAAAGGAGCTCACATTTTAATAGGGATCAGTTCCAGGACAATAGGAGAGATGGATGAGGAAGCAAGGAAAAATAGTGAAACTATAGACACATATGAGGTCTGTAAAGTATTAGACTTCTTTTTTCCCTTTAATTAAAGAGCCCTGACCTGTCAAAGTAATCTAGAAATTGAAGGAAGTGATATAGGTATGTTGGAGTCTTTTTTAAAAAAATTTAAAGGGGAGGCTAGGTGGCACAGTGAATAGAGCACTGACCCTGGAGGTGGGAGAATCTGAGTTAAAATGTGGCCTTGGACACTTAACACTTAACTGGCCTTGTGACCTTGGGCAAGTGACTCGACCCCAATTGCCCTGCCCTCACCCCTCCAAAAAAAAAAATTAAAAAAAAATGTCTGATCTTAAATAAAACAAACATTTCCCTAAGTGGAGTAGAAAAAAAGAGGATTGTACCTGAAACTGCAGATCTACTTGCTATTCTTTTTAAAAATATACAACGAAGTTATCATATGACTTTCTTTTCCCCCCTCTCCCCCTCCTGCCCTTCTCCACCTTAGAGATGGCTACCATTAGACACAAACACGTATATATCTCTCAGTTCTTTCTCTGGATGCAGATAACTTCTTCCTTCATAGGACCTTTGTAGTTAATTTGAGGATTTGTAATAGAATGACTTGGTTGCTCCAAGTTGTTCTTAAAAAACAGTATTGCTTTTGGCATGTCAGGGTCTTGTTAGAGGAATCCTGTGAAACCCAAAGCCTTCAACCTTCTGTTTTCTTTTACCATATAACCCAGTTAAAGAATAAAAAACAAACAAAAAACCTTTTTAATGTTTTCACAAAGAAAGAAAACAGATAAAAGAAACACTTTTCTTCCTGCAAGTTCCCAAAAGAACCTTTTCTCTTAAACTTTCCATTCTGTTTGAACTCCCTACCCTGAGTGACTTCTCAGAGCAAATCCTGGGGGGGGGGGGGGCGCAGAAATTTATTTTTGTCATATTTGGCCGGCTGCATCATTCTGTGTTACCTGGAGTTCAGTCTCTGCCTAGTGCTACACTTTAGCCTGCCCATCTGTAAAATGAGGAGGAGTCTGGACTAAACGATCTCCGAGGTCCTTTCTAGCTCTAAAGTTTTATGATTCTATGACCAATTCCCCCACCCTAAATTGTTAGTTTGTTCTTCTTCAAATTACCTCATGTTTCATGCTCGGCGTAGAGTATCAGCTGCTTGAGGGCAGGAATTCTCTTATTACTTTTTAATCTTTATGTCTCTAGGCCTAGCACAATACTTTGTGCATAAGAAGTGTTTATATGATAAATCTTCTTTGAATTGAATTAAACCAGAATTTAGATAGCAAGCCTAATCAGCACCAGAAGGAAGAACAGCCCCTGGCATCTTCTTGAGGGAGAGTAGAAGACTGCCTTTGGATTGGGTGTTTTTATTTTCCTTACTCTGTCTCCTGTAACTCAGATAGAATTTCACTGGAGAAATCTAGTCCATGTTAGCCAGATCAGGTGCAGAGAAACTGGTGCAAGTTTAATGAATTGTCTGATAACTGCCCCACCCTGCTGTGAGGCCTCAGGCTTCTTTCCTTGCTTAGTTGTCCTGTTTGTGCTTAGGATCTACCTTCCTCTCTTTGTAGTGAGCTTCTCTGTGTCTGGAACGGGCACGAGTGCCCCCATGCTCAAGCAAGTTTGACTCCAGTTTCACTCATCTTCCTTAACCACATCCTTCCGAAAGCACAGGTTCTGGTCACATCACTTCCTTGCTTAATAGATTCCTGTGGCTCTCTTCTGCCTCTAGAATAAAGTGCTGGCTCTTCTGTTTGGGGTTTAAATCCATACCCAACCTGGCTGCACCCTGCCTTTTCCAGCGTTTTGATGCATTACTTCCCTTCATACACTCTGTGGTCCAGCCAGACTGGTCTTTTTGCTGTTCCTCATATAGAGCCCTCTATCACCTGGCTTCATGTCTTTGTCCCACTAGACCTAGAATGTCCACTCTCCTCTCCTCCAGCTCTTAGATCTCTGGTTTCTTTCCAGGTTAAGCCCAAGCATCATCTGTGTGAATTCTTTCTTGATCCCCATGCTGCTAATCTTCCCTCCTTCTTCCCTGTCTTCCCACCCCCCTTTAACCTTTGTATATACTTATCTGGATATATATTGTCTTTCCCTATAGCATGAAAGCTTCTTGGGGACAATATTTGCCTGTAGACAGATTTATAACTATATCCCTCAATACAATGAGGTTAAAAATCCCTAGGACATAGTAGCCAAGGGCCAGCACATGATAAACTTAATAAATGTTTGATTGATTTCCTTTCGACCCATCCTCATTGTCTTGTATAACCCTTTATTGAGAGCTCATTGTTTCTAGACCCCTGGTTTAGACTCCAGGGAGAATACTAGAGGAGACCATATTCCTGCCTATCATAGAATGAGATTTCTTGAACTATAATAGTGTCATTATGGAGTTGGGTAAAGAGAACTGAACTTAACCTTGTCCTCTGATTTCCCTGTGTGACTTTGCTTCTCTGAGCTTGTTTCTTAAATAAGTAAATGTGTATAAAAGTACTTTGTAAAGTTTAAGTTGTTAGATAAACCTAAGGGATTACAGTTATTTAATGATGCAGATTTCTAGCCAAGATTCCTACTTGGCATTGTTCCTTTTTTGCTTTTAATTCTAGTCAATATCTCTTGTTTTCAAGCTTGTGCAATTTCTGGTCTCTTCAACTGTATCACCATTCACCCACTCAACATTGCAGCCGGTGTATGGATGATGTAAGTAATACCAACAATCTTGTCCCTATTGGGTGGTCTGTTGGGTGGATGTGGTTTCCAGGTCAGGGCTCTTTTTAAAAATTTCATATCTTCTACCCATCTTTTTGAAGAAGCTGGTTGATAGAAGCATTGGGCCCGGAGTCAGGAAGACCCGGATTCAAATGTGACTTTAGATACTAGCTATTTGACCCTGGGCAAGTCATTTAACCTCTCTTTGCCTCAGTTTCTGCAGCTGTAAAATGGGGAGAATAGTAGTACTTACCTCCCAAAGTTCTTGTGAGATTCAAATGAGATCTTTTTAAAGTGCTTAGTGTAGTATTTAGTATCTGGTAGGTGCTTAATAAATCCGTCCTTCCTTCCTACCTTCTCCCCCCTCTAACTCCTTTCCTACCTAGACTCAGATAGGGAGTCTCATACTCAGACTCTTATTGGAGCATTAAGCATGGGTTTCCACATTGTAAAAAAAAAAATGAATATCTTGTTGGGACCCTGGGCAGCAGAACTGGGAATATCAGGAAGATGCCAGGAGTATAAAAACCAGGCTGTAGTAAAGGAGTATGCAGGTACCAGTGGCATTAATAAACTTGGGGTAGGAAGATTGGGAATTCTGTACTAGGTGCCAGCTATCAGAATATACCCTGAGGTCAGCCTGATTGTGAGGCAAGGTCCACCTCAATTAGATGATTTTAGCTATTTTCTTCTGGTGTTTCTGCCTGTTTCTATTAATTCATAGTCTTCTATTGTATTGGAACTCATTTTTTATTTGTTTTTGAGGTTTTTTTTTCTTAAAAACAATTTTTGGAGAGTTTCTGGTAGTTGCTTTTCTTTTTGGTGTTTTTATGCCTATTTTTGAGGGGAATATTAAGGAATTGGCCTTTTCCCCACCTCCCACGCTTCTGTCTCCCACTCTTACATACTTCCTGCTGGAGTGGAAACTAGTCCCTTCACATAGATGGTCTGAGGTCATGGGTAGGAGAAGCAGGTAGGTCAGTGATAGATAGCATATGGCTGATGGGGAGGCAGAAATATTGGGTAAAGCTAGATACAAACCTTGGAGAAGGTCCAGAGAGGAGCTCCCAAAGAGATAGAAAATGGCTATTTTTCAAGAGTTGGCAGAGAAGAAAAGGTCAGTCAGTATTCCTCATATGTCTGAAAAGTTACTTAGTTGTAAGGAATATGCTGAGCAATTCCATTGAGGACCAAATGAAAGAGAATGGGTAGTTGCTAACTAGATTTATCAGGTAGTTTTAAACGTTGTATGTAAAGAACTTGCCTTTCATGGGTTACAAACCCAAAGGTTAAAAACTAAAGAGGGCTGGGGAGTAGTAATTTATGTCCAGAGAATTTTAAAGCTAGCTATCTATTTGTTACTACTGGCTTATATATTCATAGAATGGCAGAATTATCAGAGCAGTAGGAGAATTTGGAAACTGTAATTGAAGCCCTTGTTTTAAAGAGGAGGACAGCTGAAGCCCAGAAAGGCAGTGCCTTGTCCAGGATTATGTGGTGATTTAATAGTGGAACACCCTACCCAGCTAAGAGTGGGTTGGATGGTATGGTCATTTGCGGTCCTTCCAGCTCCAAGGGACTTGAGTTCAGCCTGTTTTAAAATTATTTTTCTTCTAAGCAGAGTTTTTTTTTTTCTCCCAGTTACCATTTGGTCAGCGGGCACATTCTTAAGAATCAGATAATTAATGTAAGACACTTGCTTCTATGATAGGCAATAAGAAGAGCATAGAAGTATGCGACCCAGAATCTCACCTCAAGGAATTTACATGGCAATCGGGAAAATAAAATGAACATCGAGAAAACAATTAGAGAATAAATGCTAAACTGTGGTGGTGCTATGTGCAGTAGCATTCCAAGAACGGTGAGGTTTGTGGCTTTAGGGCCAAGGACAGCTTCCTGGAGGAAGTATAGCTTGAACTATCCCTCGAAGGATAGGTAGGATTAAGATCAGTGGCTGAGTAACTTGGGAGAGCATTCTACATCCTTCCTAGGTCCTTTTTATTAACAATATGAATGACAGATTAGCATGCTTGGTCATCAAGTGGGTTTTGGTTTGCCCTCTACGATTGGTCTACCACTCGACCATTTCACCATTTCTCTTCTGCCTCCTTCAGGTTAAATGCCTTCATCCTATTTTTGTGTGAGGCACCTTTCTGTTGCCAGTTCATTGAGTTTGCAAACACAATTGCTGACAAGGCTGACCGGTTGAGGCCCTGGCAGAAGGCTGTCTTCTACTGTGGGTAAGGAGGTCTGACAAGCACCCAGAAAAACATCATAGCATCAACTGTTTGTTGGCTTCATGGCTTGCAACGCAGTGGCTAGGACTGCTAGATGCAGTTTTCCCCTTTCAAATCCATTGTTTTCCCACTTAAATGTTACCTGCTAGGAGAATAAAAACTGAGATTGAGAAAGTGGAGAGGAGAAAATTGAGGGGTGGCTTCATAACACTATTTACCATAATTCTGTGAAGAGTTTAGCTTAACACTTGCTCATAGATGGTCTGCTGAAGTTACTTTACTAAGTATTTACTGAGCACTTAAGTCAGCCCTAGATCAGCCCGTGTTAGGTATTCTGGAGGATGGCGAGTCAGAAAGACATTAGACATTATCACTACACTTAAGCTTACAGTCATGGTAGAAATGTAAGATATATCCATGAAACAGAAAATGGAGACACACTGTGGCTGAATACAGAGTCAAACGAGTGCCTCAGTCCTGAGACAGTAGCTCCATTGCATATTAAATGTGGGGATTTTAGGTGCTTGGCTCTGTGCAAAGGCTACAGGTGATACAAAAAAGTATGAAACCCTGGAATTCTCCCTGTAGCTCAGATACAGGATGCAGGCAAGAATAGATCCTCCATCATAAAAAGAGGGCTGACTTGGGAGTTGAGACCCAGGTTCTAGGCGTAGCTTTGGCACCAGTTTGCTTTGTGACTTTAGATAAATCATATTCTCTTCCTGGAGCTTGGTTTCCTCATCTGTAAAAGGAGAAGGTTGGATTAGAATCATAGGTTCCCAAAATGGGCCATACCACCTCCTGGGGCTCTGGAACAATGACAGGGGGTGGTAGTCACCTCGGGTGATACAAATTTAAATTTAAAAACTGTTAAAGGGGGGTGGCCAGGAAGCACAGTAAGAGCACCAGCCCCAGTGTCGGGATGACCTGGGGGATCGAATCCGGGTTCAGACACTTAGCATCCACACAGAAACACCTGGCCGTGTAACCTTGAGCAAGTTACTTAACCCCAATTGCTTAGGGGTGGCCAGGTGGCTCAGCGAGTAAGAGCACTGGCCCCAGTATTGGGATGACCTGGGGATCAAATCCAGGCTCAGATACTTAGCACCACACCCAGAAATAACTGGCCATGTAACCTGGAGCAAGTTACTTAACCCCAATTGCTTAAAAACAAAAACTGTTAAAGGGTTAAAGAAAGTAGATTTCCAGAGGGCCACTGTGTAATTTTTTTTTTTTAAAGAGAGCAATAGGCCAAATAAGTTTGTGAACCTCTGGGCTAGATGATCTCCAAATGGAAGATCAGAGTGAGGTGGAGTTGGTTTGGAAATGAAGAGGGACAAACAGATACAAGTAGTGGCGAGGAGTCTGCCTCAAAGGATCCCCGTAATCTCTGGTTTTCTTGTCTATTTCTCCATAGGATGGCAGTTTTCCCCATTGTTATAAGCCTGACTCTGACTACCCTCCTGGGAAATGCTATTGCCTTCTCCACAGGCGTGCTTTATGGACTTTCTGCACTTGGCAAGAAGTACGTCTGTTTCTTCAGTTAATTTTGATGCTGCCAAGCCTTTGTTGTTGTTGACTGTCCTGACACCTGTAACTAAGGAAGATCTGGAGGTTCTTCCCACTTTGCAGTCAAGACCATGTAGTAAAGCAGTGACTGAGCAGGGTTATCAGTTCAGCTTTTCTAATGACTTGATACCCCCTTTAAGGTTCCAAGGGAGCCCATTACTGAGAAAGGCAGGATAAACGTGCCTGAGACTCACTGCACGTCATCATCCTCCAGCTGGGGAGGTCCATTGGGTTTCTCTAACAGTATGCACAATACTCTTTCAGGAAAACCAAAGACCTGAGCAGAGCCAGTCACCAGATCATTTGGGGGTCAAATGTGAAGAAGCATGGAGTTGAAGAATATGACAACACTGTAGAACCAAAGAGTAGGTCTGAGTAGGAAATGAGGTATTGGTGACACTCAGGTTGATGATCTCTCTGGTTTTCTGACTCCTTAGCAGGTTATTTCTTACCAATTCCTGGAGTTTAGCTGGGGTCCAGATGAAAACAGGAAGCTCCAGTGTAGTCGATAGAGTACCAAACCTGGAATCAGGAGATCTCGGTCTGCCACTAACCAGCTGCAGGATCTTAGCAAATCACTTCCATTTTCTGGGCCTCACTTTCCCCATCTTTAAAATGAGGGAGTTAGACTAGCCCGGGGTGGGGAACCTATGACCTCGAAGCCACATGTGGCCCTCTAGGTCCTCAAGTGCAACCCTTTAACTGAATCCAGACTTCACAGAACAAATTCCCTTAATAAAAAGATTTGTTCTGTAAAACTTGGACTCAGTAAAAAGGCTGCACTTGAGGACCTAGAAGGTCACATGTGGCCTTGAGGCTACAGTTTCCCCACCCCTGGACTAGATCATTTCTAAAGTCTCTTCCTGCTCTATTATTCCCTATAAGTGGGAAATCAAAGCGTGGTGTGGTTAATATTTGGTAAGAACTGGTGCCAGAGGCAAAACAATTGACATCAAGAATAGCCCATCTCACAGTAGGACTGTGCATATGACAAGTTGGGGACAGGATCAATCAACCTGTTTCTAGTTTAAACCTCACCAAGTAAAACATTCTATGCTCACAAAACTTAGCATCTCCCTACATCTCCCCCAGCAAAATTGACACAAGGGACCAAGTTCCTTGGAACCTATGTTTATAGAGTTTTGCAAATACTTAATCCACCCTAACTTCAGCCTTAGCCTATAGAAGGAAAACTATGGTTTACTTGCTTCTTATTCATTGCTCTCTCTGATGGTATCATGACTCCTTTTTTTCCCTTTAGGGGTGATGCAATTTCCTACGCAAGGATCAAACAGCAGAAGCAGCAGGCAGATGAGGAGAAACTGACGGGGACCCTTGAAGGGGATCTGTGAGCATCTGGCCCAGGATCAGGGCCATCCTCTGTGGCCTTAAGATGAGCCTTTCTTCTCTAGTTTCCTGGCCCTCATACCTTCCATTTCTGTGGGAGGACAGACATTTGGTTGAAGTGGAGTGGAGAGGACAAGGAATATGCATCAGCACACAGCAACTTGGAGAAAAGCATTTAAGTAAGAACTCTTGCACAGTGCCTAGCATATAGTGAGTGCTTGGGAAACACTAACTCAGGTGTTCCTGCCTCTCCATCCTCCTCACTCTATCCCTTGAAGACACTACTTACATCCTCCACCTGACTTGCATCTTTTAGCCTGGATCTTCCCAATGACTCTAGGCTGGCTAGGGATGATCAGCAAGGCCTGTGGCAGGCACTACAGAAAATTGGAGCAGAAATCATGAACTACAAGACAGGTCTGGAAGACAAGTCCTGTGGAGGAAGTTTGGCTGCCCAGCTTCTTGGGGTCACGAGTTCTTCAGTTGGAAATGGAGCAGAGCAGGCAACCCCTTTCACATTTGCTGCCCCTTTAGACTGGTTTGTAAATGGCTGCCAGATTGATTTTCATACTTAATATATTTGGAAAATTATCTAATGACCCAGTAGGGATGTGGGAGTAAACACTGCTTCCCCATTTCTACTACAGGCCTGAAACAGTCTTTCATCCCTGAAGGGATTCAGGGGTAAAAGATACTTTAGATTCTGGCTTTGCTGTACAGGAGAGGGCAAAACATCCCCATTATATCTGTTACCGTCATACTGACATTCAAGGCCATTTTCTGAATCAGGGATGAAGTATGGTTCGATCATGGCAGGGGCTCCATTTCAAGAGGCCAGAGGCTGATAGTCAATCTCCTTTCACTACAAGTCAGGTCCAGGAGGTCAGGGCCAGAGCTATCTGTGGACATGAGGCATCCTCTTGATCTTGGGCCTACCTTAGCCTCCTATTCTTCTTCTTTGCCTATTTCCCCCACTCACTGCATCAAGTTATGGAACTTTGAAAGCTCTGGATCCTTATAAGTTATTTGTAAAAGTCCCTCCAGTTTCTCTGATCACCTCTTCTTTATATCTCACTTGGGATGCAAAAGGCTTTGGAGTGAAAAGATAGACTTGAGCTTATTAACACGTGAGATCTCTCTCCTCCCAGTAGCTCCTTTGTACCTGTCCTGGTAGTGCTGGGGTCAGCTGGAGCTCAGGGTTAGGATGACTGGTTGGGCTACTGTGTTCCTCACAGACCTCACCATGCAACAGGCCCGGGAAGGTTCTCGACTGATACCCACAAGAGGGAGAATAGTCTGAAACCGTTGCAGGAGTCATGGAGGAAGAGCAGTCCTGTGGTGTTCCCTGCACTTCCCTCTGAATTTCCATGGAATTTTATGCAAATCACTCTGCACACCATCTTAGCTGTCACTTGGTGAGCTCCCATTGGCCTCCCAGGGCTGGGGGTAACCAAGCCCTGCCATCAGCAGGAGGTGCTTGGTGCTAAGATGTACAGAGAAGTAGTACTCCTGAGCCTTCCTCTAGGTGAGCCCAGAGCAGGGGCTCTGGCACAAGTCTTCCTCAGTGACTGAAGTCCCACATGTGTGGGCAGTAGCTCAGGTCAATTTAGAACTGACCAAAATAGAACCTTTCTCCATAGCCTGTTGGACTGTAGTTTTGGCAGCATTATCTCTCAAGACGGATCTCTCTTCCAGACCCATGGGAATGTGGGCAGAAATCATACCAGCTCCAAAACCCAAAGTTCCTACTTCTACCCTCCTTTCTTAAATGTCTGCACTTGCTATTCTTTCCCATATTGAGATATGTTACCCCTACTCCTCATTTTCTTCCTGCAAGCCCTCAAACCCAGTGAATCATCTCTTATGAGCTGCAGTAGAGACGTAGGTGTCTGGCAGTGAATTTGGTGTGAGATAACTGCTTGGTGTACTGCCCCAAATTAGAGGCAGAGATGGTGGTTTTGGCCTGAGCCTTCTCTACATTGTGGCATTAACGTCTCTCCCAGATAGGGATCTGGGCATGGAGAGGAAGCACACAGTAAAAACATTTATTTTTCCACCACAAACTATTTGCTTCCTGGACTACTCACTAATCTCATTTGCCACCCTTCCTTTTCAGACATATCTACTCTAGTGCCTGTGGCTTCAAACTACACTATCACCCACAGTAATCATTCAATCTTTATGCAATGGTCTGATCTCAGCTGGTGTAAAAGTTTCGCTTGATCCTATCCTGTGCTGGAACAAGACTGACACCCCTCCCCCCGCCCTCTTCCCCGGAATTCCTTTGGTCACTGGCCCTGAAGGACTTCCAGGGTTGCTGCTGAATGGGGAGTGCTAGAGGACAGCCCAGCCAAAGCATGAAATAGACCTGTGCACTTAGTTGTGCCGGATTGACTTGGGAGGTGGGGGTGGGGTTGGGGAGATGGGTTCTTTATTGAGTCCTCTGCTAAAATTTCAGAAGATTTTACCTTGCTGGAAAGGTGTTTCATATCTTCCTTTCTTCTTGCTGCAATTTTACTGATTCCAGGTAGATCTGGGAGTTAGGTGTGGACAATAGACTTTCTCTGCCACCTTCCATCCCTCAAGGGCTTTAGACTTAGCTTGTGAGAGAACAAACTGTTTGGGAGCTGGACTCCCAAACTGAGTCATTGTGTGTGTCCCCAGACTTTCCCCCCTGGCAGGGTTATTGCTCACTTGAATTCACCCTGACCTATGAGTTTTTGACCACATGGAACCTTTGAGGCTTTGTTGCTGATGTTACTCTTTTGTATTTTTTAAGACAATGATCAACTGATCTCTGCCTATTTGTATCCTGTGGCCTAGTTGGCTCCTTCCTGACATCCAGGCCACTGATGGCAGCAGTCAACATTTATTAGTCCCTAGGGGATGCAAGGACCTATCACTGTTAAAAGCTTCAAAAGAACTAGTGTAGGCCCTTAGTGGGCCAGGCCTTATCCCTTTCTGGGTGCAAAGGGATTGGTTGATCCCTATGTAATGTTTTATATCCGCTATCAGAGGCCCAACTATTGTACAAGTTAAAACACTAGAGAGCTGGTGCATCTCAAGCAAGAAAGAGTCATAATACTGTCTTAGATATAACACTAGCCATAATCTTACAGGAGCCATGTGATCAGGAAGGATTGAGTAATGGTTGGATGTTAAACACTGCTCATTAGGAGCTGTCACATCCTGGGCAGTGTCACTAGAAATGCAAAACTAGGTTAAGTGAGGCATTAAACCCTTTCTAGAAAATGTTAGACCTCCTCATTGTCATGGGGTCATGTATGGTTGACTTTGTGGAAACAGGTAAGCATATTAGTATGGAACCATCATTGTCCAAAGAGCCAGACCAAGCTTAGTCTCAGCAAGCTGTTGAAGGATAAAATGGAATTTGGCTCTCTGGAGAAAGGCATGTGTGTCTTCAAGGAGGTAGCTTCTCTTCGGAGACATCATTTTTTAGTTCATGGATCTCCACAGTAATTCTCATTTATAATTAATGGCCCAAACAGGATCCGAGGAGCATCGTTGGAGTAGGCAGCAAATACTCTCTTATGCTTGCAGGATTATCCCATCTTTTTGTATATGCAGTGAATAAAAGACCATTCTACCTCCTTACAGAGTGAAGTGGAGATTTCTGTCATTTTTAAAAAGTCAAGTAAAAAGTAGGCAGCAGGAACCCCCTACAGAGGGGGTGTAATATATGAAAGAATCTGGTAGTGGATCTGAATAATTCCCCTGTCAGGCTTACATTTGCCTTTCTGGCCCCCTTTGACAGTTTGTATTATCTGTCCACCTATATATTTACTACTGTAGTTCAGGCAGTTACTCAGGGAATGCAGGTGACATTTAGGTTGAGTGTTAGTGACACCTTATTCCTGTGTTTTGTTCAGGTTTGCTAGTGGATACCAAATCCCTGAGAAGCAGCCTTCATAAGGTGGGCAGACACCATCCTTGCAGGGTTGCTGAGAGTATCTAACCCAAACCAAGAAAGGGTGTTTTTCAGATGTGGGGATTTCAGTGCATTGGTGCTTTGAATCAGAATGATAGAATTGGAAGGAACCTTTAAGGTCATCTAGTAGAACTCTTTTTACAGATGAGATTGAGACCCAGAGAGGAGAGATGTCACACAGAGCTTATGACAAGAGTCAAGAATAGTACCTTGGTTTCACAGACCACTGTTTTTCCCATTGTACCATATGTATCCAGAATAAAGGGCAAAGGGAGTCCGAGGAAGATCTGTCTATCCTGAGCCACAGGGGGTTTTGCTCTAGACTTGAATATTTATTTCTTCGAGAATTTTCTCTATTAATAATCTAGATTTTCCTTGTTTGGGTTTCCAGTGTAATTTGCATTTTGAGCAATAAAATGTGACATTTGTCAGTTTGAGTTTTTTTTTTTAAAGCTTTCCTTCTCTGACTGTGAACCTGAAAACCAGTGAGATGGGTTGCCTACCAAACTGAAGTCATATCATAGGGACCACCAGAGTTCTTACCATTGGATATGACTACGTGGATCAGGCATGAAAAAGATTGAAAATCCCTATAGAGTTTCTTGATGCTTTTGGATGAAGCAGATATTGGAGCACCGAATTCTTTCCCATTAGATAAATAGGGTAAATCTGGGAGGCAGAACTTTCAGATAGAGGGTCCCCTTCCTCTGTGCAGATGTCAACAGAAAGCCATATATAGACATATAGCTACATTAGCTTCTACACTAACACGTTAATCAGTTCTTTCCTGGTGGTAGGTGGCGCTTAGGAGCAATCTTAGGGCCTTGGGCACCTACAGAACTTTAGAATCTTCGGGATTGTTCGGGGCTCAGAGGTTACAGATTTTTAGACTGGATGGAAACTTAATAGCTATCTGTCCAACTTCCTGTCCCATGCAGGAATCCCTTCTGTAGTGAGTGTGACAGGTGACTAATCTGTTTTTGAATACTTCTATTGACAGGGATGTCACTAAATTTTGGGGTCACTCATTCCAGGTTGGATGACTGCAAAAGTTCATTTTTATGTTGAACTGAAACTTGTCTCCTGGTAATTTGGTCTGTTACCTCTGGAACAAGTTATAACAAATCTAATCCCTCTTCAGATATTTAAAACCAACGGTTGCATCCTCTACTTCTACCACCCCTCCTAAACTCCCTCAAACCATTTTCGAAGCTACTGGAGGAAGCTTCACAGTTTTGCCAAAACCTAGCCCTCCTGAGGCAGGGGTGAGGAACTCCCTGACAGTGATATTAAGACTAGGTGAGGAAAGGTTTCTGACCTAAGCCACTGTCATGTGATCAGGACCAAGTTATCTAGGCCACGGCTGGATGGACGGAGATAGCCGTGATCATTGTCTTTCCTAGCCTGAGCTGGGGTGAGGGTATGTGTGGGGAACCCATATTTCTCCAGTGATTTGTCTCATGCCCTCTGAAAAGTTCTGTTTGGGTTTTCATTTCATGGAAAATGGGCAACCCAGCTAGTTAGGGAATTCTGTACAAGAGAGGGCAAACTCTGTATTTAGTCTCCTTTGTGGGCCAGGGAGCCCTGCTCTCCCAGTCACAGCAAGCATGTCAGGACTGGAAGTGACCTTAGGGACTGTCTAATCCAAGTCTATTTTATAGAGGTGAAGACTAAAGCCCAAGGTGTGAAAAGATTTACCCTGGAGCTTTACTTAGTAGTGGTAGTGGTGGTAGTGATAGTAGCAAAAGGGGGTTTCCTCTGTTCTGTGAGTACAGATTGAAACCTGATTCCATTAATTATCTTGAGAGTTTATTAATCATTAGGCAGCTGAGCAAGTGAATGTGGATGGTTTGGGAAAACTCAACCCCACTACAACACAACCCCCAGAAATAATGCATAAATGTCATCTTCACTTATAAAGGGCTTTAGACTTGGGGAATTTGTGTGAAATTTGAGCTGCAGGAAGGTGTTTTCAGTCTCTTTATCCTCTCTAAAGAGGTTGTCGGCTGCCCAGCTTCCATATTCTCCTTTCTTCTCCCCTAAGGGGAAAAGGCAGTGTGAGGTCAGCAGGGGGGAAAAACTCAGAGTTAGTTCACAGTTTTTCACCCAACCTGGGGCTCGATTTCAACAGCCCATAGGACTTGTTTGTGAGTGGGGTACGGAACATGTTCTGCCTCCCTTCAGGTGTCTGGGGTCTTTGAGAAATGTCCCAGGCAACACCCATTGACCAGTTATTGGTGAGTAGGCCTTTGCCTCACCAGTTCCCAGAAGTCATATTCCCCTAGAGTTATATATCAGTCAGTAACAAGGATTTCTCATGTTATTGCAGAGCTTCGTGGTTACCAAATATAGTTCAAATCCATTATTTTGTTTGATCCTCATCACTTGCTGTGAAGCAGGCAGGGTAGGAATTATGATGCCCACTGAACGGGTAAGGTAACAGGGTAAGAGAGAGGTTGGTGGCAGAGCCAGGTTTTGGAGCTGGCTCTTCTCACTCCTGGGCCAATGTTTTCTTGGATCTTAATTCTTTGATCTCACTTCATTAACAAGAACCAGGGCCTTGGCTCTGGCCTTCTCCCTGGGCTATGCTTGCTTGACCCACAGAATCTAGCAGTCTGGGGGCAGTGTGACTAGAGGTTTCCAGGTGGAGATGGAGGCCTATATTCAAATCTGCTCTGTGTATAGCAGGAGGCCGAGACCAGGAATCTCTGAACACTTAAGTGCTGGGAACCACTTCTTGGTCACGATGTAGTATCAGTTCTTATTAATTCCATTTGGTGTTGCTGTCACCTCCTGAGGACTACCCTCCCCCAGGTCCCCCAAAGCCTGATCTCTCCTGCTGGCCTGGAAGACTGAGGCACCTTCCTATCTCAGGAAGGACCTTCGCCCTGTCCTGAAGAACGATTCAATTTGTTCCAAGGACCGGCGCCTGGTTTCTGGCACGCAACAGGCTGTGAAGACCAGATTCACCAGGCAGACAGCAGCAAAGAAGTAAAATGGGACCTGAAGGCCAAAAGCATTCTGTAGAATATAGGGAACAGAAAAGGGGATGGATGAGAACAGCCCAGTCAGTATCAATGTATTGCATGGAGGACTTTACCCTACTGCCACTGGAAGCAGTCTTGAAAAACTACTTGGCAATTGTTAACAAACAACCTTAGAGATGTTTTCATTCCATCCTTGCCCCACTCAGAAACCTTCCCTGGCTCCCATTGCCTACAGCACAAGACCTGAGCTCCTCTGCCTAGCCCTTGAAGGCCCAGGCTACCCTTCTAACCTCACATATTGTCCTTCACTTGGACCCTCTGCACCAGTGAAATGGTTCACTGCTTTCACTCCATAAATTTAATAAACCTTTGAAAATACCTACATATTCGAGGCTTTCTCACCCTTCTGACTTTGCTCGTGGCATTTCCCCCTTGTAGAATGTAACCTCTTGGTCTTGACCTCTGAAATCTCACGTCTATAAGGCCTCCAAGAAAGCTGCTCTGACAGGTGCCACCTACAAGGGACTCTCCTCGACCCATGGCAGTAGTAAGGAGTTAGACTTATTTAATATCTGGGTTCCTGTCATTCCCTGGCAGCTAGCAGAGAGAGCCTAGGGAGTGACCTTTGTCCTGCATTCCTGCAGTTACACCTAAATTGCTGCCCTCCTCACACTTGTACTTTTGCCACATCACATTTTGCTTATAGCCACTGAAATCTTTTCTCCCTGACATACTAGAAACTCCACAAGAGCAGACTGAGTCCCCAACACCCAGCACAGTACATTATGTATATCAAGCCCTTAACAAATACTATTTGAACAAATGAACTAATGAAGGAATGAATGAATAAATGACCAGCTCCAGGGACAGGGAATAGCATGTGGCTGGAGCCACTGACATGAGAACTAGATGGGGTCATTTTGAAAGAATTTCCCCCTTCTTAGCCCTTTTCCTCCCATCTCTATCCCTTGTATCTGGGCCTTGTGATAGGGAATGGGACTCACCTCCACCAGCAGGAAAGATTTAGTGAGCATGAAGGCTGTGAGCCAGCTGACCAGCACACAGAGCCCTGAGGCCACACCTCGGGCCTTCAGTGGGAGGATCTCAGACATGAGAAGCCATGTGATAGGGCCCCAGCCCATGGCATAACCTGATGGAAAGACAGTGAGACCCTGGGTGAGTAGTAGAGGGTGAGAACCACTATGAAAAGAGAAAGCCCCGTTCCCTAAGGGAGTGACTACCCCCCGAACCTTCACAGCCTACCCCTTTCCACCCCATTGCAAAGAAGTTCTGCTCCAACTTATTGTTCAGTCATGTCAATTGTGTTCGACTTTTCATGACCCCATTTTCTTGGCAAAGATACTGGAGTGGTTTGTTGTTTCCTTCTCCAGCTCTTTACAGATGAGGAAACTGAGGCAAAGAGGGCTAAGTGACTTGTCTAGGGTCATCACATAGCTAGTAAGAGTCTGAAACCAAATTTGAACTCAGGTCTTTCTGACTCTAGGCCTGGCACAATATCCACTGTTCTATCTTGGGAATCCTCTAATCAGACAGGCTTCCTGGGACTATCAGTGTTTTGACATCTGTCCACTCTCTATCCCTCCCACCAGCTACCCTCGGGCTCTATACCTTTGATAATGCCAACTCAGAGGGTGGCCCAGTCAGATTCACCCCCCCCTCCCCACACAGGTGTACATACGCACTACAGTCCAGACCCACACCATATACACCTCAGATTCACATAGACCCAGTCCAGCACTCCACATAAACCACAGACCATCTCCTCACTCACAGGCTCACATGCACTCTATGGACACACCAACCACAAATACACAGGTATGCATAAAATATGGATTTCATGCTAGAATCCCAATTACTCTTCCGGGTTTCAGGCAAGGCTTTGGGTACAGAACTGACCCAAGCCCCCCAACCCCAGGGATATGCTGATAGATTGACTTCCCCCAACCCCTCACCCCATCATTCCTGCCCGTACCCTGGAGGATAGAAGCCCAGGCAGCACATACCCATGATGAAGAGCATGGTGGCAAAGAGGGGTACCAGCATAAGGTAGCTCCCAGACCCTGAACCCTCAAGGGCCGCATTGGTCAGATCCATGGTGGTGTTGGGGGCTGGACGTGGTGGACTCAAGTGGATATAGAGCCCCAGGGCCAGGTTTGCCACAAACATAACGGATGCTGTGAACGGAGAGTTCAAGGAGTTCTCAAAGCTGGGGAGGAGGGTTGGAAGGAAGAGGGAATGCGGCCGACTCTGGGCAGTGGGGAGGGAGCAGAGCTGTGGCCATACCTGAGACGAAGAGAAGAATCTTCCGTCCTGCTCTGTCCATGGTGACAGCTGCGATCAGCACAGAGACAAGCCTCATGGCCCCCACGATGGCTGCATCCTCTTCTGGAGGCTGGGACACATGGGGTGGGGGATATCAGTGCTCACAAGCCTGGCCTCCCTCCTGTCCTGGTAACCTGCAAGGGCAGGACCAGGCCTGGGGCTTCCCAGGAATTAGGAGGTCCTATCAGTCTGCCTCTGGCTTTCAGTGTCTTATGATGAGGTGAGGGAATGAGGGGGCTGGTGAGGGGAACTCACTCTGTCTCAGGGTTTAATACCATGTCTAGCTTTAATGGAGTCGCCCAGGGATGGAGCCTGGGCTTCGAGGAACCCCAGGAAATTTATGAAGAAAGAGAAGTTGTGCTAGATTTTTCCTGACCCCCTCCCCATCAAAACTCACCCATTCCATGTCCCACTTCCCCAGAACTCTCTGCTATGTAATCAGACAGTTCAATCCATACTTCTTGTTTTGGGGTATGAATGTGCCTGCTTTCCAAGAAATAGCTGTACATTCTCACAGGGGCCTTCTGAAAACAGTGTCTTAGCCCAAAAGAACCACCTTAATGGGGGGATTTCAGGCACTGGTGCAAGTAGAAGGCAGGGCAGAGTGAGGCACATGGCATCCTCTTCAAGCTCCCCCCACCCCAATCCTCTTCTAATAGGTAGGGTCTTGCTCTCCTTATGGGTAAGGCAGACACTGATCAGGTCCCCGGGCAGGTGGCATGGGGCAGGATCCGGTAGTGTTCTCACCAGCAGGACAGCAGTGCTATGGAAGATAGATTGCAGGTAGACCAGGATGGGTGTGACGCCTGTTAGCTGCTGCAGGAATCTCATCAGAACAGCGATGGCGATGGGCTTGTAGATGAAAGGGTCTCGTAACTCAGTCCATGAAAGTCGACTGCTCTGGAGACATGGGGCAAGGGCTGAGGCACATGGGCATGACTATTTGGGATTTCCTCTCCCAGTAGCAGCCTCCACAGAAGCACACTTGGGGTGTCCCAGACTGTGCTTTATCTCTTTGTCCTTTTCTTCCCTCCCCTCTTCCCCCTACCCAAAAGAATTATGAGTTGCAGCTCTGGTCTTCCTCTCTGAAGGAAGATGAAGAAGAGGTGCCTGAAATATTACCTGGGCTACAAAATTTAGGGTAACTCAGTGAAAGAAGGCCTATGAAGAGGAGCCCTGCATGAGTCACCTGGTGGCTTCCACTGAGGCAGGGGGCCCTGGCTCTTCTAGCCTAGGGATTCTTAATCTTTGTTGTGTCCTGGACCCCTTCATCAATTTGGTGAAAGCTATGGACCTCTTCTCAGAATAATGTTTTTAAATGAATGAAATACATAGAACTATAAGGGAAACAAATTATATTGACATATAGTTATCAAATCTTAAAAAAGTACATGGACTCCTGACCGAGTCTTTATCATGTTACCCTCCCATTAGCACTCAGTTTCTTTTTTTGCTTTTTTGGAGGGCACTTGGGGTTAAATGACTTGCCCAAGGTCACACGGCTAATTTTTTTGTGTTAAGTGTCTGAGTCCAGATTTGAACTCAGGTAGGTACCCCTGACTCCAGGGCCAGTGCTCTCTATTCACTGCACCACCTAGCTGCCCCTAGCACTCACTTTCATCTGGTAATGTCTTCTGCCCTTACCTGTTTCTGGACACTGTTCTGGATCTGCTGGAATTCCCTTTGGAAGTCTGTGTCATTCCCTCGAAGCCAGGCCAGGGCTTTCAAGGCTTCCTCCTCCTTGCCCTGGGAGAGGAGGAAGCGAGGGGAGTTGGGCATGAAGCACAGAAGTACCATCATGATAAATACGGGCACCTCTCCAGCCACTGCCAGCCAGCGCCAGGGCATCTTCAAACCTGGGGAGTTGGGGGAGAGACGCCAGAAGAAAGTCAGAGGAGGTCCCAGGATGAGACGGGGGGGGGGGGGGGGATGGGCACTAATCACAGGATATTACCCCTCTACACACCTCCCTGGGTCCCTAGGATCACCAGGCATTTACCCCCATTTAATCTGAAAGTAAATAAATTCTGCTAAATTTCTGCAGAAAAATGTAGTTATTGACCAAATATTCCTATACCCCTTGATAGTAATAATAACTAACATTTCTATAGCATTTAAAAGTTTGCAAAGCACCTTACTTATATTATTTCCTTTTAGTCCTCTCAGGTAGGTTATTATGAGGAAACTGAGCCTAAGGAAGTTTAGGTGACTTGCCCAGACCCATACAGCTAATAAGTGTCTGAGGCAGAATCTGAACTCAAGTTTTCCTTGAGGAAATTGAGGGGTTAATGTGGGAATTGAGTGAACTGCAGTGCCTCCATTTTGTCACTCAATTCTGGAGCTAGCTCAGTTCTATTTCTCTGTTGAAGTGCCCACCAGAAATTATACACTAGAGCTCCCTTAAATCTGCTAGAGGGGACCCCTATGGGTTCCTTGGAAACCATCTAATAGGCTCCAATAGTAAAGAAAATGTTTCACCTGTGTTGCTAAAAACCATGCCACAGATTCCCACAGATTCAGGTCTGTTTATGTTTGTATACAAGGCTTTGCTAAGGAACTATGGCTTTGCTTCGCTTCAGTAGAAATAATATTGGGATACTTTGCCTTAATGAGAATAATATTGAGAATGTTTTGCCTCAACAAGAATAATACTGAGAAAGTTTTGCCTCAGTAGACACAATGCTAAAGACATTATACCCCTTAGAAACATATTCTGTTGCCAGCAATCACATTGTCTATAAAATTATGTCTAACAGAAAGCTCGATGCTGTCTTTCAGTCTGAGAGGCAGTCCCGGCCGGTTAATAAACACTCCTATCAAATTATAATTGGCCTACCTGTCCTGTTATATCTCAGTGTCCATTACACTGTAATTATGAGTCTAGTTCAAATTCTGTCTTGTGAGAAAAGTTTATTAAATTTTGGGAATTGGGAGAAAAACTTAATGTATTGTTTGAACCTAGCCCTGTGTGGCTGGGAAATGGACCCCTTCTTCCTGCAGCGCAGGGACCCTTAACCAAGAGCCTCAGTTGTGCTGACCAGAAACCCAGTTCGGCTCAAAGGCTGAATTGAGGGGTCTTCTCACAATTGTACATCTCAAGCAACCCTTATGTCTACCAGCCCCACACTGATCAATCAGTTATTTTTCCATGTTCCTTTGATTACTTACAGACACTTTGGGGAGTGGGACACCTCCTTTCTGATTTCAGGGAATTACATCCCCTCCCAACTTGGAAAGTCCCTAATCTTTTATCCAATCAGAAATCAGATTACCTAATGTTGCATTGTTTCCTTTTAGTTAATTGGCCTTATTTGATTAATTGTTTTTAATGCATAAAACTCTTGTCTCCCCCTGTATTGGGGTTCCAGTGCCAAAGCTGAGGAGGCCTACCCTGGGTTTGTTGGCAATTGGCATGCATTACTTAATAAATTGATACACTCTGAAGATTGAAACTTTGCTTCCTCAGTTCCTTCATTTTTCTCCTGACACAACCTGACTCCAGGTCCAGCTCTGAAGCTGCCCCTGGGGGTGCACCTTAACTCTGGGTTGGGAACTCTGGGTCTAGTCTGCATTACAAATTATCTTTTTGTGTTTCCCTTCTACCCAACTAAACTGAGTTCCTTTGTGGGGGAGGGGGGAAGGCAAGGTAATTGGGGTTAAGTAACTTGCCCAAGGTCACATAGCTAGAAAGTATTAAGTGTCTGAGGTTGGATTTGAACTCAGGTCCTCCTGACTCCAGGGCTGGTGCTCTATAACCTGTGCCACCTAGCTGCCCCAGCAACTTTGTTTTATTAAGCTAGGGATCCCTCCTCAGGGAGCAGCCTGACAGTGATGGGGGCTTTGAACATACTATGTATGTAGATAGATGTTTGTTGATTAACTGATTTGTAGTCCTTGCCTCCACCTTGCCTCCCCCATCAGAGAAAAGATACTTGCCCAGAGCGTAGAGCAAGAGAGACCCAAAGACAGCCATGATCTGGGGCGTGGCCCCCAGAGCCCCTCTAACTCCAGGGTGGGAGATCTCAGACACGTAAACCTGCAAGACAAATCATGCTTCAGGAGAAAGAAGAATGAGTCAGAACACCTGTGGTCTAGCCTTGGACCTGCCACTGATTGAGTGTTATGACATCAAGCAAATCACTGCCTTTTCTGGGCCTTCTCATTCCTCCTTTGTAAAGGGAGGCGGGGAGGTGTTCTATGGTTTCTCAAACCCTGTCCAGCTGTAAGAGTCTTTAATGCTGTTGTTCAAAGTTCACACCTGGTCCAGGCCTCAAGTGAGAAAAGTCCTTCATACCCAGCCTGAGGGCAGCCCAGCTCCCAGTGAACACTACAGAGCCAAAGGATTGTGCCCTTCATCCTCAGTGCTCAGACCAGATGGGATTGTCGATTTCGATCTAAAAAGGACCTCTGAGGTCACTGGGTGTGATCCCTTCATTTTACAGATGGAAGAAACGGAGGCTAAGAGGGGCTGGGGAACTTACCCAGGCAATGTCTGACGTAGGATTTGAAATTGATTCCCTCTGACTCCAAATTCAGGGATCAATCCATAACACTACCCTACCTTTTGAATAAATGCTGGTGGAATTGACTTGACTTGACCTCACTCTATGTGACTATGGACAGCTCACCTACCTCCTCTGAGCCTGTTTTTCCTGCACAGAGGGTGATTTGTGGCCTGTTTCAGACTTGTCAGGGGCCACCCACAGGGCGAAGGCTGCAAACACTATCAAAGAGGCTTTCTCTTGGCTGCCTGGGCAGTGATGCTGATTCTCCTGCTTCCCCCTTTGGCCTCTGCTTTGCCCTTTCAGGGTCTCTTTATCATTGTTAGGATGTGCTGAGAGACAGATAAGGTCAGACATCCCCAGAGGGAGCAAACAGAATAGTCACAGTCAAGGGGAGTGATTAGAATAAGTGGAAGGCTGGGGTGTGGGAGGAGGGAAGGGCCTTTCTCTGCTTCCTCCCCTTGCTCAATTCGGACTTTCTTTGATTGAGCAACACCCTTGAGATCAGAAGTAATTTTTGGTTGAAAACTGGCCAGGCTAGGGTGGCAGATGGTAGATTGGCAACCAGGATGGAGAGAAGAGTCTCACTCAGAGCCAGGTCTCCCAGGCTGGGGGTCAGTCATGACTCCTGTGCCTATGAAACATCCTCATGAGAAATCTGTAGAGTCATAGAATGTTAGAGTTGGGAAGCACTCTAGAGATCATTGATTCTAACCCTTTCGTTTTTGTAGGTGAGGCAACAAAAACCTAGACACATTCTGTGATTTGCTTAAGGTCATAACTATAAAAAATGGGAGTGCCAGATTTTGGACCTACGTCCTCTGAATACAGTTGTAGTGCTCTAATTCAACCCATTCATTTTACAAATGGAGAAACTGAGGCCCAGAGAGGGAAAAGCTTAACCAAAGGCAAGTTCATGGAAAAGCAGAGCTGTCATTTACTTACACTAGTGACTAGGAAGTGGAACATCTCAGTTAAAACACATCAGTAATTAGCTTTGGCAACAAGGGGGAAGATAGAACCCCAACTCATTTAGTGGCTAATTAGTCTTCCCCCAATGTCCCTGGGAGATATCTTTCTGGGGCACAAGGGTAGCTCTAGAACTTGTCCTTACTGGGATACAGGCAGCCGTGAGACCTCCCGCGAAGCCTGTCAGAATCCTTCCCAGCAGGAGCATCCACAGGCCTTGAGCTCCAGCCATAAGGGCATAGCCAATAACTGAAGGCACAGCAGAGAACATGATGCTGAGCTTCCTGCCCAGGAGATCGTTGAGCACCATGGCACTGAGGCCACCGGCAGCTGCTCCCAAGGTGAATACAGACTGTGGAGAAAGGGGACCTGGTAGGGTGATTGTATCCAGACCTGGTTTAGTTGGGTAGGGACCCTTTCCTCCCCATCAGAGGCTGGAGATACTCTTCCCTGCTCAGGGATGTGGCCACTGGACACAGATGTTGGGGCACTTGATGTTTCTTCCCCCCCGAAGTGTGCCAGGCATATATACCTGAATACTCTCTAGGCAGTCCCAATTTGGAAGGCCTCTATGGGTGCCCCAGAGGCCTCCTATTTAACCAGGTTGGGGGTGTCTGCTCTGTCCTGGGCTCCAGCCTCCAAGGGGTAGAGGAATAGAGGAAATTTAGATCATGACCTTGCATGGCACTAGCAGTTCTTTCCAGTAACTCAGATTGCTTTCATTTTCAAATTTCATTTCTTTGCAGAATTTTCCCAAAAGATATGTTGGGACTGGAGGAGTGGGATGTAAAGAGGTCCTGATAAACCCACGGAAGTTGGAGAATCAAAGGAAAAATGTCCCAGGGGCTTTTCCAGGAGAAGGAGGTGTTGAAGGGTAAAAGGTAGGACCTGTTGGGGCTCCTCAGCATTCCAATAAACTCCAGGCTGGGGGCAAAAAGAGGCTGTCTTGAGAAATCCCAAGCCCGGGGCTCCAGGATCCTTACCCCGAACCAGGATGACTCTGTCTTGTTCATTTGTAAAGCTGGGTTGGGGGATCTCTCAAGAGCTGGGATGACTGGGGATGTATAGACCAGAGCATAGCCAAAGCTGAAATTTCCCAGCACTGCTGCAAAGGTGGCCAGGAACAGTCGCTTATTCTTCAGGGTTCTAGGGTAGGAAGAAAGGGGGGAAAGGGGACAAGACAGGGCTATCTGTAAGGCCCCCAACTCACTGCTTCCTGCTCTCCCCTCCCCGCCCCCATGCCCATTACCTATTCCACTCTGTTCTGAACATCTCAGACCACACCTGAAGCTCACATATGACACAGAAGGTTAGAGCAAGAAGGCACCTGGGAAAACTTCTGGTTCAATCCCCTCATTTTATAGATGGAGAAATGGAGATTCAGAGAGGTCAGTGACTGGGGCAAAGTCACATAACTTCAGTTCTGGCCACCATAACTTAACAGAGATCTTAATAAATTGGAACGTATCCAGATGTAAAGACTATGTGAAAGAACGGGGAATGTTTAGTTTTGAAAGAGAAGGCTTGGTGGTAAGGGTGATAGACACTGACTTTCTGCAACTGTCTGAAGGGCCATCCTGTGGAAGAGGAAGTCAACAATTTCTGTATGGATGAAGCTAGGAGTGTTGCTAGGATGCCCTGGAGTCAGTTCTTACTGCCTACTGAGAGCTGATTGTTAAATTTTCAGTGTGAGCATTTATTTACACCCTGGAAACTGGCAAATACTATTATTGTTTTATTTATTGTCTACATTAGACTTAAGAAAGTGATAGAGAAAGTTATGTTATTGATGCAGATTAAAGTGTGTGGTAGGGCGGCTAGGTGGCACAGTGAATAGAGCTTTGGCCCTGGAGTCAGGAGGACCTGAGTTCATATCTGGCCTCGGACACTTAACATTTACTAGCCGTGTGACCTTAGGCAAGTCACTTAACCCCAACTGCCCTGCTTTCCCCCCCTCTAAAAGAGTAACCCCCCCCCCCAAAACAATAAAAATGTGTGGCATATACTTTTCAAAAATTTTTTTGAGAGCTGGTTATGTCAGCACAGCCCTGGCTATGGGGGAGAGGCAGATTTCAACGTTTAATGTAAGGAAGGAATTCTTAACAATTTGTTGTTCAGTCGTTTTCAGTCTTAGTATAAACCCACCCAAACCAATCCCAGTTGTACAAATAAACAACAATTGTTGTTCGGTTGTGTCTCACTCTTTGTGACTTCAAATCAAGTTTTCTTGGCAAAGATACTGGAGTGGTTTGCCATTTCCTTCTCTAGCTCATTTTACAAATGAGGAAATTGAGGCAAACAGGGCTAAGTGACTTGCCCAGGTAAGGTCAAATTTGAACACAGGACTTCTGGACTTCCTGAAGCCTATCTACTTCATTGCCCAGCTGCCCCTTTTAAACAATTAACAATTCAACAAATTAACGATTAACAAGTCAACAATTAATAATTTAACAAAGCCCCCCATCCCTAGGCCACTAAGTTTGTGTTTTAATGAGGTCTATTCTCCCCATGGGACAGCAAGCTTTACTTTCTCTTCACTGGCCCTAACTTTGTCATGTGAGAGCATGTGAAAAGTTCCATGGGGTGCACCCCCAATATAAGAAAAGCAAATTCAAATATATGTCTTTTGGATGTTTGGATAAAAGGTATCATCTCTGGATACAAATGCTGACAGATTTTTTCTATTTGCCTTGTCTCACTAGAGAGCCTCTGGACCACCTATGGACAGGAAGCACCAGGCCTTCCTAGGTTCAGCCCAGAGCTGTCATCCCTGCAAACCAGATTAGGGAGGGGGCCTGGGGCATCCAGACTAAGTGGTCAGTCCTTGCCTCTTGTCCTAGGGGCAGGAGGGTGGGAAGGGTGTGGGGGAGAGAACTGGGATTTAGATTTTCCTAATGTGAGGTCAAGGAGTCAAGAATCTCGCCTTCTCCTAGAGAGAAAACAGCAGTAACAGCTTTTGTGCTCTCCCCCCCGCCCCTCCCGCTCCTCATCTCTCACCTGATATAATTCTGCTCTTGCTGCTGGTCTGGCCTCTCCGGGAAGGTCTCATAGTCTGGCGTCTCACTTCCTAGAAGGGGTTGCTCCATAGCGATTGGGTCCAGGAGCCAACTGCTAGACCCCGGCAGTATCCTTGATGCTGATGGTTTTCTGAGATACTGCAGCCTTTTGAGTGACCCAGAGGCCCTCACAAGGCAGGTTCTGGTAGGAGTAAATCTGTGTCCTGGGAGACTGGGGGAAGGGAGAACTCTCTTTAAAATGCCCCCAAATGAGGAAGTGGGCAGGGTTAGGGTGTAGACAGCCGCTCCTTTGGAGGAAAGAACAGCAGGAGGAAGAAATCACTATCTGAAGGCCACACCCAGCCTCCCCAGCATGCTAGGTTCCCTAGCTAGATTCAGGGTGGTTGGCCTCCTGGAATGGACCAGAGCTTCTCCATACGTCTTAGCCCCTCCCCTCTCTCCTTCTTTTGGACCAGCCAATCTTGGGCTCTGATTGGCTGCCTAGGAACACTGTGCTGCTCAGTCAGCACCAATGAGGAGGGACAGAGCCTCTTCTGATGTTCCTTGGCAGGGCTAGCTGGTTAAGGTGGAATTGTGGGAGTTTCCCAGGTTAGGGAGACCTCCCATTTAGCATAGTCACACACACACACACACACACACACACACACACACACTTAAAATTTTTTTTTCTTTCCCGTAGATTCAGCCTCTGTAGGAGGCTGAAAGGAAACTAGTCTACTTCATCCTACCCCACTCTACTTTGAAGATGGTGAGACTAAGCCCCAAGAGAGCAATGATTTAGCCAGGGTCACCTAGTAAATTTGGGGGAGACAGTATTAGGGTACTAGAGACAGGTTCCTGACTAAACAGGTTCAGGGTTCATTCCATCATACCTCACTGCTTACATGCTGCACTTTGTACAAATCATACCACTTTCCTGCTCAAAATGCTTTGATGGCTCCCTACTACCTCCCAAGGAAAGTTCAAACTTCCTTCCTGGCATGAGGTGCACACAGGTCTGAAGGTCTTTTTAATCAGGGGGTGCCATACCTTAGTAGTCTTCTCTCACCTTATTCTCCTCCATCTCTGCACATTAGGCCAGATGATTCTCTGCTCTTCTAACACACCCTGCACTTTCCTGCCTCCGTGTCAGGGTCTTACCCAGACTTCTGATGAATTTGTACCCATGCCTTAAAACTTAACTAATGGGGGAGACACCACGAAAACAACTCTGCTCAAATAATATCCAGACAAAAGAAATTGGAGATAAGCAGCCTGTTGTTCATCCTTCGTTCTCAAAGAGGACCAATGACATCAGGAGGGTGATATCTTGGCTTGCCAGTGAATTGGATTTAAGTGAGGCAGAGCTAAGCAAAGCCATCAGCCTCACTACTCTTCTCCAGAGTCACCAGAATCCAGTGGCAAGACATAGGTCAAGATGACTGGGGATGGCCCAGAGCTAAGCAGGAGCTACTAGCATTGAGGAGGACTGGGGAAATCTTTTAGAGGGTGATGCTTTAGCTGGAACGTGAAGGAAGCCAGCAAAGTCGGGAGGTAGAGAGGAGGAAGGAGAATTCCCTAGGAATGGAGGACAGCTAGCTAAAATACAGGGAGTTGGGAAATGGAAAGTCTGCAAGGAAGCGAATATCATGGATCACAGAGTACAAGGTAGCATTGCATAAGGCATAGGAAAAATCAGAGGGGGCTGGGTTAGGAAGGGCTTTAAAAGTCAAGTGATAGGAAAGTGATAGAAGTGATAGGGAGCCATTAGAGTCTGGTTCAATATCAACTCAGAATTAGGGTTTATAGTGAAGTGTCACAGGGATCTGTGCTTGCCTCTGTGTTGATAGAGACCTGACTTGGAGCTAGGAAGACCTGAGTTTAAGTCCTGTCTCTTACACTGAATAGGATATGTGACCTTGGGCAAATCGATTAACTTTTAGTACTCTCGGCAACTCTCTAAGGCAGTACCTATGAGAGAAGCCTTGGTGGAGGGAGTGTGCTCATCTGGAAGTGCTTTATACCGGCAAGATCACAGGCACAGTCTCTTTCTCTGTCACTGTCACTGACCTGGATAAAGGCATAAATGGATGGCTTATCAAATTTCCAGGTGACACAAACATGGAAGGGACAGCTAGGATGGCATAGTCGAGATCCCTAAAGAGCTAAGCAGGCTGGAGCACTGGAGTAAATGTAAGAGAATGAAATTTAATAGGGATAAATATAATATTTTACACTTACACTTCAAAAATAGATTTTGCAAATGCACTATAACAGAAACCATGGTAATACAGCTGGGGGCCATAGCAGATGGAGTGCTAGGGCTGGAGTCAGGAAGACCGGAGTTCAAATTTGTCCTCAGACACTTACTAGCTATGTGACCCTGGGCAAGTCACTTAACCCTGCTTGTCTCAATTGCCTCATCTATAAAATGAACTAGAGAGGGCAATGGCAAACTACTTCACACTCTCTGCCAAGAAAACCAGAAATGGGTCATGAAGTGAATTGAATGAACAATAACAAATGGTTAGCTAACGGTTTTTTTTTCTCTGAAAAAGATCTGAAGATTTTAGTGAACTGCAGATTCAGTGTGAGAGAGCAGTAGGGTATGGCCGCCCCAAAAGCCAGTGTGAACTTGAGCTGCTTTTGGCAAACACAGCTTCTAGGAATGGGGAAGTGATAGGGCCAGGGCCACAGTCCTCAGCCCTGGTTAGACCACAGCTCTGGTGTTGTGTTTCATTCCGGGCATCACAGATTATGGAGGACAACGATCAGCTGATGTGTCCAGAGCAAGGCAACCAGGATGGTGAAGGGCCTTAAGTCCATGCTTCGGGAGGGTCAGATGAAGCAAAGGGGAATGTTTAGCCTGTGGAAGAGAAGGTTCTCAGAAGTCCTAATTGTAGTTTCCAAGGATTTGAAGGGCTATCCTGTGGGAGAGGGACTCCATTTGTTTTGTTTGGCCCCAGAAATCAGAAGTGAAAGCATTTGGTAGGAATTACAAAGAAGCACATTTAGCCTTGCCATAAGGAAAAAACTTCTGGACAATTAGCATTGTCTAGGAGAGGGATGTGTAGTCTCACAAGGTGCTGGGTTCCCCCTCCCTGCAGGTCTTCAAGTCGAGGCTGAATGACCACTTATAAGGGATGCTGCAGTAGCGATTATTTGGAGGGATGAGTTGGCCATTAAAATTCCTTCCAACTCCCAAATTTTGTAATTCTTTGGTTCTTGTCCAGTCTTTCCAGCCTCCCTTTAAAAGGAAAAGTCAAGGGTGTATGTAGCCCAGGTGTGCCAACTGTCTGGAATCAGTTCACCATAGTGTGATGTCAGAGAGGTAAGGGGAAAACACAGAGCCATGTATGTATGTGTGTGTGTGTGTTGGGGAGAGACAGTCCAAAGTTTTTTTTCTTATCAAAAAATTAGCTTGATCTCTGGAAGCTAGAGTCTGGTTAATGAGATATCATTAATAGCACAACAAAATCTTCTACGGTTGAAGGGGAAGGGAAGTTGAGACCCCCTTTCAACCTGTTAAATAAGGAGATTGGATTAGATAATTGCTAAGGTCTTTCTGGCTCTTAATCTATGATTATCCAAGTGATCTCTTTTTATAGCCTTCTGGGCTCAAGATCAGGACCTGCCCCACCCAGGTACCTGTTACTAGCAGGTATTCCAGGTGATTTCCCCCTTTCCCCCCACTATCCTTTTAAGCCGTTTCTATTTGCTAACTTTGTTCGTATTAAAATATTTTTGATTGATCCTAACTGCTTTGTGATGCATGCATGTTTGCTAATTCCATGCTAGGAAAAGTAAGATGGAAGATTCCAGTGACTAACTGAAAACATGTAGAATTTAAACAGGTCAGAGATTAAAATCTCCAGTTGAAAACACTAAAGTTTCTTCCTAATTGAGGGGTCCATGAACTGCATGTGTGAGAGGATCTTATGTTCACAATTTTTTGGTTAATGATTTTGTAAAAATAAATTTCCACCTAAAAGCAGAACTAAATTGGATTTGGGGATTTCCTTTGCCCTAGACTAGAAAGCAAGTCATTGTAATCAGACTTGTGTGACTCATAGCTCTGTTTTACCTGAGCTAGGTGGAGTGGAGTTAAGGTGTGGGTCAAGGGAAGGGCATGCTCTGAGGTTTTCTTGTGGGAAGATAAAGTTGTGTTCCTGAAAGAATTTGCTCTTCCCCTTATTCACTGGAATTGCTAGTTTCTAGCCCTTTGGGTGACTTGCCATACATCAAGACTAAGTTCCTCTCCTGTTATCTTCCTGTGACTAAAACTGAGATGTCAGCAATACTTCTTCCCCTGTCCTGAGATTAAGAATCAAGACTCTCTTCTAGTAAAGATATGCTGACACCTAGAAGTTCAGTGCCCTGCTGTTTTCTTAGAAAAGGATAAGGGACTGGTCCCTCAATCAATCAATCAACATTTATTAAGCACATACTATGTTCTAGACACTGTGTTAAGCCCTGGGGATATGAAAGAGCCCAAAGTTAGAGGGTGTGATCTACAAGAGGATCTAGCCAGAGACAGAGAAGGAGAGGTCAGACAGGAAGGAAGAAAACCAGGACAGATAAGTGTTCCAAAAACCTAGAGAGAGGAAATGGTTGAGAAGAGAGTACTCAATGGTGTCAAAGGCTGCAAAGGTCAAGGAGAATGAGGATTGAGAAAGAGCCATTGGATTTGGCAGCTAAGAGATCACAGTGACTTTAGATGGGGCAATTTGAGTGGAATGATAAAGTTGGAAGCCAGATTGAAAGGGGTTAAAATAAGGAGAGAGTTAGAGGAGAGAAAGTGGAACTAGTTATTCCTTAAAAGGCATTGAAAATATTCTTGAGACTTCATTGGCTCAGGGGACAAAAACTTGGGCTGTGGGTGAAGCTTCCTGTGAATGGTCACCTGAGTACAGAAAAGCCATCAAATGATGTCAGAGATGCCTCATGCTTCAAAATGCCAGACCATCAAGGGCTTAACAGACAAATGAGAAGCTGTACTCAAGGGCAGTTTGGTGTGGCTCCCTGGGTAGAACACTGGGCTTGGAATCAGGAACACTCCTCTTCATGAGTTCAAATCTGGCTTCAGATACTTACTAGCTATGGGACCCTGGGCAAGTGGCTTAACCCTGTCTGCCTCAGTTTCCTTTTCTAAAAATGCTGAGCTGGAGAAGGAAATGGCAAATCACTCTAGTATCTCTGCCAAGAAAACCTCAAATTGGATCATGGAGAGTCAGACACGACTGAACCACAACAAAATATGCAACTGAATCGAAGTTTTAATCTCAGTGAATATACTTTCCTTGCTCTGAGATTTGATCACACTAATGAAAGTTCCTTCCCCCTCCCCCCTTACACCTCCCCCCACCCTAGGGGTAGGGCCCCAGTGTCTAGTTTGCCAACTTGCTTGCAAGATGTTTCCCTCACTTTGAAATTAAACTTCTGATTGATTCCGGACTCTCCTGTCTCTAAACTGCTTTATCTGACTCCAACCATCCACAGGTTAGAGGCCAGTTCCGTCCAGCTGACATAATTTAAGGCAGGGTCGGTCTTGCTGACTCCTGGTCCAGCACTATGCCACCAGATGCCTCTAGAAGCAGGGTTTACTGGTAAATGTTTAACAACCAGCTTGGGAGTTTGGGGGGAGTGGGGAAGGTGTACACACAGCACACTTTTAAGTTTAATCTGCATGATTTACAGTTCCTCTGGCACTTTCCTAAACCAACAAAACCGGAGCCAATTTGTAGCATTTGCTGATTTCCAAGGTATAAAAGCTCATTCTCTTAAGCCAATTGGAGTTGGCTACAGCGAACCCTAACTCTGTGTCTCATTTCATTCCAATCTCAAATCTGAGATAGCAGCCTGTGCTCCCACCTTATTTCATTAAATATTATTTATTTAATAAGTTAGAAAAACTTCCTTTCTCATTAGCAGTTATTCCTAGATCCATATGTATAAAATCCCTTCATTTCCTAGGATTCCATAGTTACTGAAAAATTCATTAACAATAAAAGAAACAATAAAACAAAACCATATATAATTATAGCTATTATTTTAGCTGGCCTAACCATCACAGGCAGAGTTCTTTCAGACCCTTTCTCTAAACAGAGATTACCTGGCTTCTGAGAATGTTGTTCCACACTATCAAATTCATGCAGGTTAACAAAATTTCTTTGAAAGAATCCTCCTCATCCTCTTGGTAAGATGAAGGTTGCAATAATTTCATAAAAAAAATATCTCCACCTTTTTTTCAGTCTCAGTCTTTCACCAGAGGCAATAGGAAAAGAGATTCTCTCAAGGCATCATGCTGAAGCATCTCTCTCAAGACAAACTCTTCATGGTATTATAGCAAAGAAATAGCTAAACTGGGTTTAACAAGGAAGAAGTTTCTTCTCTGTCTTAGTTATTCTACAGCCTCCTCACAGAGCCAAGTTAAACTCATAGATAGGCCTCAAATCCACAAGGGGTCAACACTTGAACACAAAAGAGAATGGCAGTTGCACCGGTCACTCCTGGCTCTTACAGTCTTAAAGAGATGGTAGCGGTTCCTATAGCATCTGCCGGAGAGGTTTTTGAAAGAGGTGTCATACTCTCTCTGTGTCTGTCTCTGTCTCTGTGTTACATATTATGCTGTTAAGTTATAGGATATTCAGTGTTATACTTATTCATCATGCCATGTCACGCACACCAGTGGTGTGCCATCTCTCCATGTGTCATGTCATGCTCAATGCCACATGTTTATCCTGCCATGTCATGTCATATCATGGCACCCCATGCTTCATCACACTATATCATGCTATGACCCACAGGTCATGCCTGGTCACACCAGGGTCACAATGCTGATGTCATGGCTATTTCATACCGGATCCCAATGTCATAGTGTCGCACACATGTCCACAAGGGGCATAGGATGGATACTTAGCAGGGATGGAAGGATCAAGGGAGAATTTTTTGAGGATAGGGGAAGTGTAGGCTTGTTTGTAGGAAATTAGAGATGGAAAGATTGAAGATCAGTGAAAAAGTGGAGGTGACAGAGGGGACAATCTGTTGAAGGAAATGGGATAGAATGGGATCACTTGGACAAGTAGCCTCTTCATCTTGTGAAACAGTGTGTGGAGGGGAAGGTGGCGGCATAACGCACCAGAGTGATGGGATATGAGGAAGTGGGAGAAAGAGGGAATTCACAGCAAATGACTGTACTTAAGAAGACAATTGATGGGACCCTAATTTCAAAAATGTGACTCATGGCCAGCCCACCCTTTTCTTTGATCTCTGTACCCTGCTTAGCCCCAGATTTATGTTGTTTCCCTACACAGGCATGTATTTTGTGGGGACCAATGATGCTGCTTGTGGAGGAGAAAAGCAGCCTTTGGTCAACCCAGTCATATGTCTGCCCTGAGGATGGGTCTCCCAATTGTGGGGGGACTGAGAAATATCACTCTGTCAATTGGGATTGTGTCACCATTGCTGAGTGGGTCTCCGGTGGCACCACATTTCATTTTATTGTAATACCCTTAAGTCACGTAACCCAGTTGTCATCAGGATTTAAATTGAACTGAACAAACTTGGAAAACGGGGAGGACCTGGGGAATTAGATTTTATGTTACAGGAAGGGACCCCAGAGCCTTGTTTACTATTCAATGAACTCCAAGGGATCTCATTCCCATTGGTCCCAACCCAGTTCTTAACCCACGTCTGAAAGTTGATCAAACTCCGCATGGGCCCTTTAACCCACACTCTCCATAACCCCTGCAGATTCAGGGATTACTTTGGTAGACCCCAGGCTACATGCCCACTCTTATACTTTTCATGTACTTGATACTGTTTTCTCTTTCCTAAATTCCTCGGATCCCAGCCTAACTTCTGACTGCTGGTTTTGCTTGAACCTTGCCCTTTCCTATTTTGTTGAGCTAGGTTTAAATTCGTCAAAAGGTTTGACTGATCATGAAATTCAGTATTGGAAGCCCACACTGACTGGCACCGATCTCCCTGCCTGCTGTAACCTTGGCTCCCCCAACCTTACGTTAGGAGATGTGCAGGGACAAGCCTGGTGTATTAAATCTAGGGGCTACGCCCTCCAGCAGTCACCTTATAAAAACCTCTGTGCTTTGGTAGCTGAGGTTTTTCCCAAACAGGAATTTTCTTTCTTTCTTTTTTTTTTTTTTTTAAAGCAATCAGGGTTAAGTAACTTGCTCAAGGTTACACGGCCAGTTATTTCTGGGTGTGGTGCTGAGCCCGGATTTGATCCCCAGGTCATCCCGACACTGGGGACGGTGCTCTTATTCGCTGTGCTACTTGGCTGCCCCTACTATATTGTTTTTTTTTTTTTTTAAGCAATCGGGGTTAAGTAACTTGCTCAAGGTTACACGGCCAGTTATTTCTGGGTATGGTGCTGAGTGTCTGAGCCCGGGATTCGATCTCCAGGTCATCCCAACACTGGAGCCAGTGCTCTTACTCGCTGAGCCACCTGGCCACCCCCAAACAGGAATTTTCACCAAATGTTTTCTTAGCCCCTAAAAATGCTTGGTTTGCCTGTACTTAACTGCTTAACTGTTAGGCTTAACTGCTTGTGTACAGGAATGCCTCCTTGCTGGTAACTCCCCCGAATTCTGCATTTTAGTTCATGTCCTTCCACAGATATACATTTATTCAGGAGAAAGGGCTCGTGAACATTTTGGGCTACAAGCCCGCTATAAAAGAACAGTCCCCATTTAGTCCCTGTCTTAGTTGGTCTAGGCATAACAAGTTCAGCAGCAATGGAACCACAGACCTAGTACAAGGAAATAGTCATTTTGAAGCCCTCACCTCCCAAGTCGACACAGATATGTGAGACTTGGAGAGCCAAATCTCCTACTTGGAGACCGCCCTAGATTCCCTGGCTGAAGTGGTTCTCCAAAACCGCTGAGGTTTAGACCTCCTGTTTCTCAAGCAAGGTGGCCTTTGTATGGCCCTTGGAGAAACCTGCTGTTTTTATGTCAACCACTCTGGGGTGCTTCGGGAATCTCTGGCTACTGTATGTCAACGTTGGGCTAACAGAGAGGCTCATCATCAACAATCTATGTCTTGGTACCAATTCCTTTTTAATTGGTTCCCCTGGCTCACATTACTTGTAACTTCCCTTGTAGGATCATTTGCTTTGTTGTCATTGGGGTTGCCATTAGCCCCCTGCCTTATTAACTGCCTAACTACCTATATTAGACAAAGGATTCAAGCTGTTAAACTGTTTGTCCTCCACACTGCCTATGTCCCCTATATTCCCCTGGACTCAGTTGAGTCCGAGATACAACTATGAACCAGTAAAAAGAGGGGAGTGAAGTGCCCACCAGAAATTATACACCAAGCCCCTTTAAACCTGCTAGAGGAGATCCCTACTAGGTTCCTTGGAAACCACCTAATAGGCTCCAATAGTAAAGAAATGTTTCACCTGTGTTGCTAAAAACATGCCACAGATTCCCATGGATTCAGGTCTGTTTCCCTTCAGTAGAAATAATACTAAGGCTTTGTTTCAATAGGAATAATACTGAGAATGCTTTGCTTCAATAGACACAGTGCTAAAGACATTGTACCCCTTAGAAACATATTCTGTTGCTAGCAATCACATTGTCTACAAAATTATGTCTAACAGAAAACTCGATGCTGTCTTTTGGTCTGAGAGGCAGTCCCGGCTGGTTAATAAACACTCCTATCAAATTATAATTGGCCTAGCTGTCCTGTTATATCTTGGGTGTCCATTACATTAATCATCTACTATATATCAGGCACTGGACTAAGTGTTGAGAATACAAAAAAAAAAAAAAAGGTGAAACAGTCCCTACCCTCCAAGATCATTATGAAGCCCAGAGGAATACAGCTGGGTGGGAAGTGAAGAGATGGCTTCCCTGGGCACCTTCCTTACATGGTAGATCTGGGAGGAGCAGCCCTCAGGTTGATGTAACCTTTCAGTCTAGAGGAGGGCTGCCAGATGGAATATGATAAGATACCCTCATTAAATGGAAGACCATTAAGGTTCCCCCCAGTGATCCCCTTCCTCCCATTCCCAGCCAGGACCAGCCAGGTTTGATTCCTGAACACTAAGCACAGCCTGGCTTGTGGGGCATCATTTTTTCTGTATGTCCCTTCTTCCTAATTATACCATGAGCTCCTAGAGAGCAAGGAGCTGGGCTTATACATACATCTCTGCAGCACCTCCCCCTGCCCCGTGCAGAGCACAGGACCTGGCTAGTCCGGGAGAGGAGGGGAATAAGTGTTGGCATGCATGGTTATTCTATGCTCTCCTCTCCCCCCCTTCTTCTCTCAAAGAGTTTTCTACTTCACACAAGGAAAGGAAAGAAGTAATTTCCCAGATTTGGAGGAAGGGTGACAAGAACATGGGAACAGGGGGCTGGGAATACTTGTAAACCTTTTCCCCGCTAGTAGAAAGTAAACTTCTTCTTCTTCTTCTTCTTCTTCTTCTTCTTCTTCTTCTTCTTCTTCT
>NW_027187344.1:4557747-4563512 GCF_028583685.1 Petaurus breviceps papuanus | reverse complement strand
CTTCTTCTTCTTCTTCTTCTTCTTCTTCTTCTTCTTCTTCTTCTTCTGTAAGCTTCTTAAGGGAAGTCCTTTTTTTGGTCTTTGTATCACCAGAATCAAAACAGTTAGAAGGCACAGTGGACAGAGCACTGGGCTTGGAATCAGGAAGACTCATCTTCATGAGTTCAAATCCAGCCTCAGACACTTCCTAGCTGTGTGACCCTGGACAAGTCACTTCACCATGTTTGCCTCAGTTTCCTCACCTATAAAATGAGCTGGAGAAGGCTATGGCAAACCTCTCCAGTATCTCTGCCAAGAAATCCCCACGGAGGTCACGAAGACACAGGACTGCAACCACTGAACAGCAACATCAGCAGAACCTAGCCTTGCACACAGTAGCCACTCCATAAAAATTTATCGAAATTCTGCTCAGGTCTGGGCTGGATTTCTCTGCTCATCTTCCAGATCTAGGATTCTGTGACTGTAGGACCTGGCTGTCTGACTAGGGAGGCTAAGATCACAAAAAAGTCATTTTCCCCTTTAAATCCAGGGTCTCCCAGCTCCCCTGCAACTGAGAGCTGGGGATTGGAGATAAGAAAGGCGCGCGGCAGCTTGATGACTAGGAAGACTGTCCCTCCCTCCCAGCTCAGGTGGTCTAAAACAGTGTGGGAGGAAGATGATAACGCGGGCTAGTGATGCCGCCTTGTGGCCACAGGCAGAATAGCGAGCCTCAAGGACCTTGACTCGGTGCCGCCCTGTGGTCAGAGGCGAAGCGGCACCTGCACCAGACAAAAGGTTCCCTGCAAAGCGAAGTCTTTGGAGATCAAGTGTCCTGTTCTGAGGCGGCTGGAGAGGGGGAGCCAGGTGCCATTCCTCCATTCTACACTCTTGCTGGAGTGGGCTGGAGGAGGGAAATTGAATTAAAATCAAATCAACAGTGAAACAAAGTTTTATTAAGCACCTACTTTGTGCAAAGTGCCAGTCTCCATCTACTTGGAACTAATAACACGGGCTGGATTTCAGCAGGTGGACAAAGGGAGAGAGGACCTTCCAGGCTCTTCTGTGAGCAAAAACATGCTCTTGGGCCAGGAATTTCCCAGTTTTGCATACAGTTCATGTCAGTCAGTCAACAAGCATTTATTAAGGACCTATTCTGTGCCAGGCACTATGCTAAAGGCTGAAATACCAAAAAAAAAAAAAAAAAAAAGACAAATAAAAGTACTTGTTCTCGAGGAGCTCTCAGTCTAATGGGGGAGACAACATGTAAGCATCTATTTATAATTAGGATATATTCAGGATAAGCTGGAGATAATCTTAGAAGGAAACACTAATGGGGACCATGAAAGACCTTTTGCAGAAGGTAGGAGTCTAGCTGAGATATGAAGGAAGCCAGGGGAGCTGGGAGAGAATTCCAGGTATGGAGGACAGCCAATGAAAATGCATCATGCTTGAGTCTAGAGAGGAGTGTCTTATGTGAGGAATAACTGGATCCTGGAGTACATGGAGGTGAAGACTGGAGAGGCGAGAAGGGGCCAAGTTATAAAGCTCTTTAAAGGCCAAACAGAAGATTTTATATTCGAACCTGCCTGTAAAAGGGAGCCGCTAGAGTTTATTGAAGAAGGGAGTGACACAGTCAGAACTGTGCCTTAGGAAGATTAATTTGATGGATGAGAGCACTGGAATGAGGAAAGACTGGAGGCAAGGAGGCCCACCAGGCGGCTACTGCCATAGTCTGGGCATGAAGTGATAAGGGCCTGTACCATAGAAAGGAGTGCTATAGGAGGAAGTTAAAAAGATAAACTGTCACTAGGTTGTAGAGGGTCTCAAATGCCTGGTGTGAGGAGTTTGCATCTTATGCTATAGTCTTTCTTCAATGGGGCAGCTAGGTGGCACAGTGAATAGGATACCAGGTCTGGAATCAGGAAGCCTGAGTTCAAATCCACCTTCAGACACTTACTAGCTGCGTGACCCTGGTAAGTCACTTAACCCTGTTTGCCTCAGTTTTCTCATCTGTAAAATGAGCCAAAGAAGTAAACAATGAACCACTTTGCCAAGAAAACCTTAAATTGAGTCATGAAGAGTCAGATATGACTGAACAAACTCTCTTCCCTTTGCTTCTTAGAATCTCTAGCCTGCTTCTAGGCTCAGCTCATGTGCCACTTTCTACAGGAAGTCTCTCTGGATCCTTCTTCTCAATGATCTCTCTCTCTCTCTCTCTCTCTCTCTCTCTCTCTCTCTCTCTCTCTCTCTCTCTCTCCTCTCCTCTCCTCTCCTCTCCCTCTCCAATCTATCTTGCCATCCCCACACATCACAGAAGAGCCTGAAAGGTCCTCTCTCCCTTTGTCCACCTGCTGAAATCCATATACTCCCCAGCAAAGCTCTAAAAATGTACCAGAAGGAACAAGGTCAAAGAAAAGCAAAATGAAATGGCTATAAGCTCCTCCGTCTAGTCCAGAACTGCGCACACAAAAAAGTATTTATTTTTCTGTTTACATGTTATACATCTTAATAGAATACAAATTCCTTGAAGGCAGAGACTGTTTTACATTTTTGTCTTTGTATATCTGTTGTCCTAGTGAGGTCTTGACAACAAATTGAGTCTGTTTTCTGAACGCCAACCTAGTTTATCACCAGTCGGCTATGGCAGCCCATAGAACAATGAAAAATAGGAAAAGGGCCCAAGTCTTGCATGGCCTCTTCCACTTCTGTAGTCATGGTGTCAGAGTGGTAGCAAAGAAGGCATAGGGTGCTAAGCATATGGTGTAGAGAATGCTATACGCTTTAACATGTAAATGTGAGATCTTTGTCCAGTGGCCAAGTGGACTGGGGATGCTAAATCATCTTAATTTTGACTTTCTCACTTTTAGAAGAAGCACAGAGATGTGAGGAAAAGAGGCATGGTGTCAGTTTAAACTAACAGGAACCCCTAGAGAGTCAGGCATGTGGAGAAAGTTCATACTCCCCAACATGCCCATTGACTCTTAGCACCTGAATCTCTAGAGACACTACAAGCAAACGTTCTCAGATGATATTGTTCTTGCCTTGGTCAAGCTAAGATTTCATCTCACTTTCCTCTTTTCATCCCTTTCCTCTTGCTTTATCTGTCACTGCCCTAAAGTAATTTGCATGGCTCCCTCTCAATTTCTATATTATTGCTTCCTTTTATAAATATGTTTGGCTGATATCCGTGATTGTCTTTTGTGTAATAAGCATTTGGCAGGAGGGAAAATAACCTGGCTAAAATTAAGCTATTGCCTTCCTAATCTGGGATGAGATTACTTCCTATTGGAGTGATCAGAGAGAGTAACTTCTATCTTGGAACCCTAAACAGAAAATATCAGATGTATAATAGGTATAATATTAGTCTAATATCCCCTTGGAGACAGAAGAGCAAAGGAATGATTGCCCAATTACAGCATGCATTGGAGACATGGGCTGGGCAGTCCAGATCTTAGATTATATCTTTCTAAATATATCCCTTCAACAAGGATTCCCCTGGGTACCTGTGACCTGGCTTGAACTGTTACACACATAACAAGTTCAATGTATAACTTTCAAAGCTGTCCTCTTTACTTCTGTTTTCTTCTGCACATTAATATATATATATACACACACATATCTATCTACATGCTTTAATGAGCCTCTTTTCCTTTACTTTCTTTGTTTTCTTTTGACATCTCTAACACTATCCCCCTCTCCCACCTACCTCTGCCTCCACCTTTGGAAAATCAAACCAAACCAAACCTTGTAACAAATAAACATTGTCAAGCACAACAATTCATGGGAGTTTCTCCTGAATCAGCCACATGTTTATACAGTCAGACCACTGAGTTGATGAGAGTGACAATAAAGGCAGAAGAAGTATGGGGGAAAGATACGTATACAAGTAACACAGTGCAGCCCAGGCCCATTCAAACAAATTATTATTATTTTTTTTAGTGAAGTGATTTACTAAGACAACATAGTGAGAACAATTGCTGCAACAAAATATTCCTTCCTTAAATCTAGAGAGCATTCTTTTTTTTTTCAGAATTTGTTTATTTATTTTTAGTGTTTATTATTTCCACAAGATTTTGAGTTCCAAATTTTCTCCCCATCTTTCCCCTACCCCTACCCCAAGATGGCAAGTATACTGATTACTCCTTCCCCCAGTCTGCCCTCTAAAATATCCCCATCTCCCCTTCCCTTACTTTGTTGCAGGGCAAGATGGATTTCTATACCCCATTGCCTGTATATCTTATTTCCTGATCAAACAAATAATTGAAGATGAAAAATGGAATGTGGATGGAAAAAGGATATAGATGCTGACCATAATAATTTCATATAGATGCTTAATTGATACAAACCAATCATACCAAGAACAACAGAGCCTGAAGAACCCCTTGTCCAGCGGAGAGATACGGGAGACAAAGGCAAGGCTGGTTTAGAATATAAACTTATTTGTAGATTCCTATAGAAAAGACCAGTGGAAGACGATGAGCAGCATGGCCTCATGAGACAAAGAAAAGCAGTTGAGGGTGAACCTAGTTTAAAGAAAATCCTGTGAGAGCGCGACCCAACTAAACAAGGTGCCCCTAGCATTCGCCCTGCTTTGGTGCTCACCGAGAACCAGCTGACTGATTTGACTATATTGCCTCTTGAGGAGCACCTAGCCCTGGAGAGGTTGGGCTCTATGTGGGCAGTCTGACTAGGTCTGGGGCCAGAGCTCGATCACTCCTGGTTGTGTTAGTTAGATGGCGTTTCTAAATACTATCTTCAATGCTGAGCAAGCTGAGAAAGAGAAGACTCAACGGGTAGTGGCAGAATGAATTCACATCTATGGAGCCTATACAAGTGTATTTCTTAAAATAACTATTCCCAAGTAACAGATGTATAAACCAAGGCTCAGAGAGATGATACGAGTCACCTAGGTTCTAATAAGTGGTAGGTCTTTAATCTCCCAGAGCAGCCAGCTGCCTCTCTGTGCCTTAGGGGCCAGTACTCACAACCTCTCTTCAGGTGCCCTGGCACTGTGAGAATCTGCTCAGAAGGGTTTGGGGCAAGGACTCTCTTCTTCCAGGCATGGGGGCCCCTTGCCATATACTAGTCAGGTGAGCAGAAGTCCCAAGGAGAAACCAGACAACTAGAGTATGACTCTACCCAGGAAAGAAAACACACATAGATACATTCACACTTAGCCTCTAAAGCTAGCAGCAGGACTTAGAGCAGGGAAGGACTTCACAGATCATCTTACTTTGCTCATGAGGAAAGTAAGGTGGAGAGAGGCTAAGTGGCCTGCCCAAAGTGGTAGGAGTAGTAAGTGAGGATTTGAGGCCCAGACAGAGGATCATAGATCTATACTTAGAAGGGTCCCCCCAGGTTAGAAAGCTCTTTTAAGTTTACAGATGAAGGAACTGAGGTCCAGGGAAGGTCGGTGACTTTCTTAAGGTCACACAGGAACCCAGAAGCATCAGAAGCGGGATTGGAATCCATGATCTCTGGGACTTGTTCTACTGTCTGACACTCTCTCTATCTGTGACTGAGACAACAGGCCCAGGAAGGGCTCTCTGTTTCCTGGAAGAGAATGGGGTTGTGTATCAGCAATGCCATATTCACAATGCCTATAGAGATTACAAATATGCTGATAAAATTATCCATCACAAAATATGTCAGGTTTGCCATTTGGGGAAATAAACTAGAAAATTTATTAAGATACCAAAAGACTGAGTCCCAAAACCAGAAAGTGAAAGCCATCAGAGTAGTTATGACATTGGCACAGGTAGATAAAGTAGAAAGCACCCACATTC
>NW_027187344.1:4508868-4557737 GCF_028583685.1 Petaurus breviceps papuanus | reverse complement strand
AAAAAAAAAGCGCAACCGCAACCGCTGCCAACCGCCAACCGCAGGACCGTTAGCTCGGCTTTCACTTTTTCTTGCTTTCCGCTTTCTCTTGCTCTGCTATGTGAGCACGTCCATGGGGCATGGGAGATCTTTAAATCCCATAACCCTTACAGGTTGGGATGGTACAAAGGCCTGCCTTCCTTCTATCTTCCTGGAGGCAAATGGTCCTTTTCTGGCAGACTGTGGGTCTAGGCAGAAGCTGGAGGGAAGGAGGAAATAAAGGGAAGAAACCATGGTCTGGGCTGGGCACCTTGACATACCTGCTGTGGGGAAGAGCTTGTGTTCTATGTGTTTTATGACTGGTTCTGAGAAACAGATTGGAGCCCAAATGGAACCAGAATCCCTAGCTCCATTTAGAGAAGGCCAGGCCTGGGACCAGTGTCCAGAGCTCATTTTCTTTCTCTTCTCTCTCCTACAAAGTTCCATTTGACTGGTTAACCTAGAGTTTTACTCTCTTGCCTCTGAGGGGGTCCTGCCTTGCCCCCAAGGGACAAGGCATCATGAGACAGTGGAAGAACTTGCTGTGGAGTTTTACAAACTGGGCTCACAACCCATCTCTGATATCACTTTGTGACTTTGAGCAAATCACTTAATATCCTTGGGCCTTGGTTTCCTAATCTGTAAAATGATGGGGTTGGGCTAGATGGGACTCCTCAGTCTCTTCCAGCTCCGTATTTATAAGCCTATAATCTGGCCCTCTTAGGGAAAGGACATGCAGCTCAGCCTAGCAGGAAATGGAGCCCTGGGTCCTAGAGAGATTCCTGGTCTGAACAGTGGTCCCTTCCCCAACACCCTGTGTTCTTTCTGGTATCCAGGCTTTGGAGCCGGGAATACCGAATCCTAGAACCTCAGGGGCGATCTAGTTCAAACTTACTAAGAGCAAAAATTCCTACTACAGCTTCCCTGGCCAGTTATCTAGCCTCAGAGAGGTGACTTCTCGAGATGGGGAATCCACTACTTCCCATCCCTTCTCTCAGTCCCATACCGCCCTCTTCCTCCAGCCCTCATGGCTTCTTAGGTGTCTTTCTACCACAAGTGTAGAATGGCACATGTCCTGTCTGATGTCCTGTGGGACTCAGAGGCAATTTGTTTTTCTGTAGAAGAGAAGGGAAGAAGGAGAAGCAGCAGTCAGGTAGACCCTTCACTTCTCACCTACGTCCTCCTCTTGTCCTCTTCCACATTCCAGAGGGACTCTTGCTATCCCTGGTTTATGAGACTCTTGGCTGTAGTGCCTGAGATTTTAATGGGGAAAAAAAGTAACACCTCTTTACTTGCTTCACTTCCTCAGGACAAGACACAACATATCATTTTCTCCTCTTAATATCAGCCAGTGATGGCTCTGAGGCTGTGAATATCATTAATCCCAAAGAAAGACTTCAGTCAAATAAATGAAGGGCCAGGGCATACCAGAGCTCATTGCTGCTGTCTGAAGCACAGGCTGCCAGGACTCTGGCAACCATACAGGGCGGGACAATGAGGAAATGCCCAGGAGATGGGTTGGCAGCATTGCCTTATCAGCCATGGGACAACCCAAGGTCACCTCACCAAATGTCTAGGAGAAACTAGCTCCTTGTCTCCCTTGATGTTGTACCAAATGGAAAGCCCATTAGGGTGAGGTCTTCCTACCGCCTCAAGCTGACTGTCTCCACTAATGAGGAAGAGAATGAACAAGCTGTCTGGGAAGCAGGGTCTGTATACAAGCGGGAAGCAGGCTGTGCACATACATACAAGCAGCTGGATGTGGGAGGGTAGAATTAGTTGTTAGCTTTGAAAATTCAGCCCAGTGGCCTGAGCTCCCAGATGGAGAAGTCCACTGAGGGTCACATAGCAGAAGACAATTGTCTCTGCCCTCAAGGAGATGTGGTCTAGTGGGGGAGATAAAACAAGCAAAACTAAGAAAAATACAATATAGGAGCTAATGGATTGTTAAATCCAATATAAAAAAAATGTGCAAATGTACAATACAGATAGCAGGTTCTTTAGAAGAAGTTTTAAGTGTAATAATGAAAAGTCCACCCAACTATTTACTCTATAGTGTTTGGACCCAGGAAGTCAATTGGAAGAAGCTCATTGGACCTCATTTTTCCCAAGTTGTTGTTTGTCTCAATATAGGGGAAAGGCAATCGGTAGACTTTGAAATATGTCTTATGATGTAATTGCTGTGCGTCTGGGCACACAGATACCTGGGAAAAAATGAAGTCCCTGGATTGTCTCCCAATGGATTACCTCCCTGGAAATCAAAATTATGGAAAATGGCATGTAACTGATAGGTCTCTATTATAAGAGAAAGAGGAAATCAGTGTGCTTTGGAATAGTTAGAGATGACTTCCTGAAGGAGCTGGGACTTGAACTGGACCCAGAAGGATAGGTAGGGTTTAGATTAATGGAATAGAACCAGAGGGCACCTTGGATAAGAGAATGATGTGAACAAAGGTTCAGAGATGGGAACATGAAGTCCCACCATCCACATAGAATAGATTTTGAGCTGGGTTGTTCCCCATTGTGGCAGGAATGGATAATATTGGAATTACCCACATTCTCTTACCCTGTCATCTAAGCATATTTTTTGATCTACTTTAGGTCTTCCTTCCTTCCTTCCTTCCTTCCTTCCTTCCTTCCTTCCTTCCCTCCCCCTCCCCCTTTCTTTCTTTCTTGGAGGACAGTGGAAGGAAGAGGAAGGGGGAAATTCATACATGTACATTTCAAGTCTGGGATTCTTTGCTTTTAGTTTTGGCAATTGGGTTTTGAATCTGAGACCTCAATGATGGTCATTCTGTTCTCTATACTTGTACATCGAGGCAGGGTTCTTTCACTGTATAATTCTGTGACCCATTTTTTCTCATTCCTGGGTGCTTGGGTTCATCTCTGCTCAGGCACCCTCCACTTGGGACACTTTTCCCTCTGGGCAGAGTCCTTCCTCCCCAGATGCTTGGGGCCTCCTAACAGTCAGAGCCAGACTCTGGGCCTCTCCCCATGCAGGCTGACGGGGCAGGTGAGCCGAAGCCTGGGTTTCCTTTCTTTCCACAACCCAAGACCACGTCCGCAAATTCCACGAATTCATTTCCCCTATGAAGCTGGCTTTTATGACCAGCCCGTGCCAGACAGCCTTCCACTTCTCCAGACAGAGAGAGACGAACTCGTCGGGAAAGCTCAGGTGAGCAAAAGAAACCAGATTTCATTTTTAAAGAGCAGGGATGTGGGGTGGGGGTTGGGTAGCCTGGTCCCACTTTGCCAGAAGATGGAATTGTTTTAAGACTCTTGCTACAATCTCCTAAAAAACTTCCCTATCTGAATGAGAGCTAATGAGGAACACATTATCAGAGGAAGAGGGGAAAGTGTGGAGAGTTAAGAATCGGTTTGTTTGGGTTTCTGAAATGTGCACATGAAAACACCATGCGGTTTTGGGACAAATTTAAAACAGGGCTATTCACTGCACTCCAACATTGCTACTGTTGATCTAGTAGGCCGTAAAGCATTTACTAGAGCGGCAGAGGCAAACGTAAGCAGCTGTGGATATTTTTCTGTATAATTCAGTGACCCATTTTATAAACATTGTGGTTCCTTTGTGGGGTTTTTTCCTGCCCCCCCTTTCCCCTCTCTCCCCAGCCACCTCTTTTACAGGGTGCATGGGCCGCCAGATGTCTGAGGTTAGGAAAATATGTGCAATTGGTGTTTGGTGGGTCATACTCCACAGAGTCTGAATAGGGGTGGGGGTGGGATTTGAGGGAGGGAGATGAACCCAGGAGTTGGAATATGAGAAGAGAGAGTCTTTTTTGGTAGATTGAGAATGAGTGAATATGACATTCTTTCCTACCAGCTTGGTCTTGGTCTTGGGCTAGAGAACAGGTAGTTGTTTGCAAGGCAAGACTAAAATGACCATTCATCCATTAATTCCTTTAACTTGCTGTTTGAATGCTTGATACATAGGCTTGATACATATGCATGTCTGATTTTGTCATCTAATCATTCCCTCTGCTTTTATCTAATGACCCAAAGCACCTTGGTCAGGTAGCAATCACAGTTGATGGTCAGGATGTAACAAGTTTACTTTGGATTGATGGATTCACTCAATGGAAATGTGATTATATTAACTGGGATTTGGGTTTCTACACATTTATTCAATAAGTATTTATTCAGTGCCTATTATGTACAAAGGGCAGCTAGGTGGTGCAGTAGATAGAGCACTAGACCTGGAGTCAGGAAGATCTGAGTTAAAATCCAGCCTCAGACACCTATTAGTTGAGTGATCCTGGGCAAGTCACTTAACCCTGTTGGTCTCAGTTTCCTCATGGGTAAAATGAGCTGGAGAAGGAAATGGCAAATCGCTTTAATGTCCTTGCCAAATGAGGTCACGAAGAGTTGGACACAACTGAAAAAATGACTAAACAACAACAACATTGTGTACAAGGCTCCAGCTAGGGAGATAAACAGTAAGACAATCCTGCCCTTAGGGAGTTTTTATTTTAGTGGGATGAATAGAACATATATGTGGATTAGTAAATTCAAGGTATATACAAGTAGAAACAAAATAATTTAAGGGAATGGGGAGAGTTCTAACAGTTGGAGGTGGGTTGGGATGAGGACCAGGAAAGATTGTAGCTGAACTAAGCCTTGAATGGACCTACAGATTCTAAGGGTGACGATGAGGAGGGAGTACATCCCATAGCTAAGCCAAGGAATAGAGGCAGGAGATGGAATGTCAGGTAGACCTGTTTGGCCAGCGTACAATGTTCATGGGGGGAAGTAATGTGAAATGAATATGGACAGGTAAACTAGAGACAGATTACAAAGGGCTTTAAATGACCGAGAAGATCCTATTTTATCCTAGAGTTGATAAGTTCTTGATCACGGGAGTGAAATGGTCAGACTTTTGTTTGAGGAGCATTGGCTTGAGAGTTGGGTGGTAGATGAATTAGAATAGAGAGATTGGAGGTAGGGAGACTATTAGTAGGCTATTGAAATTGTCCAGGTGAAGGATGCTGAGTGCCTGAGCCGGGGTGATGGGACTGTGAATGGAGAGAGATATGACAGATGTCAAGGAGGTAGAATTGACAAGATTTGGGGACTGATTGGCTATGGTGATGTGTAAGAGATAAGAAAGAGTCAAGGATATTTACAGGGGTGCCAGCTTGGGTGCCTGGGAGGAGAGGGTTAGGTTTAGGGCTCCCTAACTCATTAGAAATAGCAGGAGGAATGGATTTTGGGGAAACTATAATAATGAGTTCTAGTTTGGAAATGTTGAGTTGGAGAGTTTATGGGACATCCAGGTGAAGATATGTAAGAGGCAGTTGTTAATATGGATCTATAGTTCAGGAGAGAACTTAGGGCTGACTGTGTACATTTGTGATTCATTTGAATAGAGGTGATAATTGAACCCATGGGAGCTAGATCACCAAGGGAGAAAGTATAAAGAAAAAAAGAAGAGAGACCAGGAAAGAGTTCTTAGGGACATTCAGAGAAGAATGAGATTAAGAAGGAATTATCTGGCATGGAAGAGGAAAACCAAAAGAGAATAATATCACAGAGACCAAGGGAGGAGTGTAATCAGGAGAAGGGTATGATCAACAGTGTCAAATGTTTTCTTATCAATAAACAAGAGAACTACTTGGATGGAAATACAGTGCTCAGAATGAAGGGAATGATGGTCACACTGGACTATGTCTTGGTTGTTCCATATCTGGAATATTGTGTTCAGTTCTGGGCACTAGATTTTAGGAAGAATATTGACAATATGGAATACTTCCAGAGGATGGAAACCCAAATGGTAAAAGGATTGCATGCCATTGTATACAGAGATCAGTTGTTGAAACAACTAGGAATGCTAGACTGGGAAAAATAAGATTTTTAGGTGTTGGTGACTTCATGATAGCTGCTTTCAGGTATCTAGGGGGTAGTCATAGTGAAAAAGGATTAGATTTATCTTCTTTTGGGTGGCTAGGTGGCATAGTGAATAGAGCACCGGCCCTGGAGTCAGGAGGACTTGAGTTCAAATCCAGCCTCAGACACTTGACACAGTTACTAGCCATGTGACTTTGAGCAAGTCACTTAACCCCAATTGCCCTCCAAAAAGAAAAAAAAAAAGATTTGTATTCTTTGCTTCCAGACAGCAAAATTGCTTCCTTACATATATAAATGTTGTATCTTCCAAGTAAAACAATAATGATGATAGATGGATTCATACAGCACCTACTATGTGCCAGGTCTTATACTAAGCACGTTACAAATATCTCTTCTGATCTTGGGAGGTAGGTGCTATTATTATCCCTACTTTACAATTGAGAAAACTTAGATTAAGTAACTTACCCAACACCACACAGGTAGTTTTTGAGACCAGATTTGAACTCAGATCTGGTGATTTCAGACTTCAGACGTAGTGTTTGATCCTAACCACCTAGAACATACGGTCCTTGATGGCAGGGAATGTTTCATTTATCTCTTTATATTTCAAGTGGCTAGCATAGTGCCTTGTACCTAGTAGGTGCTTAAAAATGTTTGTTGAATTGAATTAAATTGAATTACTGGCTGTGTGATTGAATTTCATCAATTTCCTTTTTCTCCTAAGCCAGCATAAATGTAGTCTCAAGTTGAATCTTAGCTGGTTCTATGTGCAACCTTTCTGAAATCAGTCATAGTTGTTGAGAGGACAATGTTTCATTAATTAAAAAAAACCTAAACAAATGTAAATTATTATTATTCTTAATTGAACATTGTTGACAGATCCTTTTGACATTGACAATGGACTTGGAAATGTATTTGCTGTTCAAGAACCAACTGGCCTTACTAAGTTTGTTATTATTGTTCATCATTTTAGTTGTGTCCAGCTCTTCGTGACCCCATTTGAAGTTTTCTTGGCAAAGATACTGGAGTGGTTTGGCATTTTCTTATCCAGCTCATTTTACAGATGAGGAAACTGAGGTAAACATGGTTAAGTAACTTGCCCAGCATCACAACTAGTAAGTATCTGAGACCAGATTTGAATTCAGGAAAATGAGTCCTCCTGATTTCAGGCCCAGGACTCTTATCTATTGTGTCCCTATCTGTCCCTTACTTAGTTCAGAGGGGCTCAAAAACCAAGAGAGTTGGCTACTAAGACATCTTTTTCCTTTTCGTGACAGTTGTCTACCAAGGGTCCCAGAGCAGCTTCAATCTGCATTGATAAGAATATCCACATTGAAGAAATCACAGGGAAAAGTAGAGGGAGAAAGAAATAGACAAAGGGAAAGAAGGAAAAGATGGAGAGAGACACATAGGAACAGACAAAGAGATGAGAAGAGAGAGAAAGAGACAGAAAAGACAAAATTAGAAAGAGAATGAGACTTTAAGTAACTATTATCTGGAATAAAGGAATGCTATGCCAGTCTAGAATTTCTGCCGTTTCACACTACTTTTGCCTCATCCAATACCCACATGTGGCAGTAGCCAAATATTTCTGCACCTCAGAGTACCACAACAGCTGTTTTTCTTGCTAAAATATGACATTAAATTTTTTTGGATGGCTTGATAATTCTTTGACGAAAGTGGAAGACAGGACTTCTTCTGCTCGTTCCCTGTCTCTCCTCCACTCCCCTCTCTTGCTCCTTCTCCTTCCATCTCTGGCCCAAGGGTTGATAAAGTTCTCCCTGTTCAGACATAGCACAAACAGAGCCCCCCAGTGCTCAGTCCGGGCAGCCCAGCCTGTCCTCTCGGCCAGGCCCCAGAGCTGAGAGGCCTCTGAGGCGGGAGAGATGGGCTGCCGTCTGTCGAACCTTCCCCCTTGTTATTCTTGGCCCATGATTCCAGCCCAACAAAATCTCTGCCAGAGGCAATTACAGACTTGACATCTTGTTTTGCTGATGGTTTGGACGATGTCAAAAATGTTCCACTGGGATACAGAGGGTGTGGGGGTGAGGATATGGGGCAGGGATGGGGGGGGGCTAAGGAGAGTAGGGGGTTCAGACCAGTAGGCTCTGGAGCTTTAGAGGAAATATGAGGCAATTTAGTTTTTGTTCTTAATTTCGAGTAGTCATCTCAAAATTATAGGCTAATTAAATGTTAGAGATAAAAAGAACCTTTGGGATTGAATCCAACCATGTCATCTAACTAATGGGGAAACTGAGGCCCAGAAAGGGGAAATAAAAGTTACACAGTTACTTGTCTGAACTAGGTTAGGGCTGGGAGTGATAGAAGGATAGGAGCCATAATCAGGGGTAATGGGAAATGAACCTGACTAATTGACCTTTCTGAAAGTCTGTGGAAGTTGTGGCCTGAGACTCTTCTTTGTTCTATTACCTCACTATTGTGGGGTAATTGTGGATCCCCCCAGGGAATCTTGTGTCTAAGGAAGATGCCCCTATAGCACCCTCTCTGCAGTTATCCTTCAATTTACGTTATTTGGGTCTTCTAGTGGGTGATTATGGGCCACCTATGGACACTATGTGGGAAGTGTGGGCACCACAGTTCAAGGTACCCTACATTTCTGCACCTCTAAAACTCACCAGCTCACAAGTCCCTATAAATACACTTACCTTTAATAGTCATTAGACACAATTAACTCAAAGGGAAGGCATCCACTAAGATGGCATCATTAGAACAGTAGCTATAGAACATTCCCTCCCATAAGCTTGGGGTACATTCTCACCCACCCACCCACACACACACACACACACACACACACACACACACACACACACACACCACCAGTGGGGAGAATAGCCATAAATATAGAACAACCTTGTAGGGAGGCCCACACCTAGGAAATACATGGAGCCAGAGTGACTCGCTGGCACTGTGGTCCCTAGTGTCCTTCCTCATGATGTTCTCAAACTGTTCACCCCCTTGGATCAGTGTCTCTGCTGGGCAGGTAGCTCAGCTAGGCTTCCTGATTCTGCTTCTCTTCAAAGGTTGATTTCTAACTTTCAGTGCAAATTCTCTTTCAAGTCCATAATCAGCTCTCTTCTAAAATACCAGAAACCACACTGATTGTTTGGGCCTGTTCCCTGTGATGTGTGGCATCTCTTCCTGGGAAAATATATCCACTGCAAAATGTAATGGTTAATGGCACAGGCTGGGTGGTGGTGGTGAAAACCACCTGGAAGAGGCCCAAGGGGAAAGGAAAAGAGTGATCTTCTCTCAAGCTGGGTTCTTCCTCCATAACTGGCTCTTTTCTCTGCTGCCAGCCTGTGACAAACTTCCCTTCTGCTTTCATCAAGGAAGAACTTCTTTACACTTCCTAAAGGGAGTAGCAAACCGAAAACTCTTCTGTGTCCTCCATGAAAGACAAAACACCTCCTTGTTACCTGCCCCTTCTGTGATTTCATCATTTGGGCTGAAATGGAAATCAGGTCATCTAAAGTCCTGAAACTCCCTCTTGATGACCATTTGCATACTCTTTTTACCACACCATGGTTACATCTCTAGCCCCATCTCCTCAAACCCAGACCAAGCAAGAAATCTTTCCTGTGTAACTTCTGTGTGGTCAGGTCCATGATAGGGAGGCATCATGGTGCAATCAAAGAGTGATGAACTTGGTGAGACAAGCCTGGAGTTCAAATCCTGGCTCTACTATTTGATACTTATATGACCTTGGGTAAGACACTTAGTACTGGTAGCCCTTAGTTTACTCATCTGCAAAATGAAGGGGTGAGACTAGACTCTGAAGTCCCTTCTGGCTCCTTTTTGTCTTCAGTGAGGAGTGGGGAGACAACACAGGTGTTGCCCTCCAGGAGCTAATGGTCTAATTAAGAGGATGACCTGCAAACTGAGTTCTCTTTGACTCTGAGTTCTCCTGCTCTTCCCCCACACCTCAGTACCATATCAATGGGGACTTTCCAAATCAAAACCAATGCTGAATGTGTCACCCTTCCAGCACCACTCATAAAACTGGGGATGTGACTGGATTAGATCTTACTGTTCATCTACCTCTTCTCCTAGAGCAGCTCTTGGTGGGTCTCTGATCACCCTCCCTTACTTTGCTTTACAGAATATTGCCTGGCCCACTAATAGGAACAATCTCTAGGGGGCTGGAACTAAACAGTCCCAGAAGCAGATACCAAGACAACCATTCCAGATCCCCACTTCCCAACTCACTGTTTCATGCTTCAGAATCTCCAAATGTCAGAACTAAAAAGGACTTGCATGGCTACCTTGCCCAATTACCTTACTTTTCCAACAATCCCTTAGATTTGCACAAACCTTTGCCAGTTTGCAAAGTATTTTCCTGTCTGTTCTTTTATCTGACCTTCACAATAGCCCATGCTGTAGGGCAGGATGGAGTAGGGATTGTTACCTTAATTTTATGGATGGGGAAACTGGTTTCTACAGAATGGAGGTGACTCTTCCAAGGTCACAAAGCTATATCAGAGACAGAGCTAAGACAAGAACCCAGCTCTCCTCCTTCCCAGGCCAGGTCAGGGCTCTTACCTCTAAAACAGGATGCAGGCAGATGGAGCTCCTGACAAAATGACTCCTAAGGAAAGCTGGGCCCTTCTGGCTGCAGGGAGAACAGACTGTTCCTTGACTTAAGGGGTGTCCTCAAGCCTTGGGTGACAGCAGCACCCCCAATATCTGTAGAACAGAAAGTTTCAAGCTAGAAGGTTCCCAGCCTCCTTGAGGGGCCCTCATTTTCCACTTCCTGACAGAGTCTCTTTTATTTACTTATTTATTTATAAAAACATATTTTATTTATTTTGCTAAGTATTTCCCAATTGCAAATAAAAATTTTTAACATTCATTAAAAAAAATTTTGATTTCCAAATTCTCTACCTCCTTCCTTCCCCTCCCCACTCCTTAAGAAGGCATTTTATTTGGTGTTGATTTTACATGTAAAATCATGCAAAATATATTTCCATGTTAGCCATGTTGCAAAAGAAAACACAAACAAAAAAACCCCAAGAAAAATAAAGTTTTTAAAAAAGTATGCTTTAATCTGCATTCAGAGTTTATCTGTTCTTTCAGGAGATAGATCATATTTTTCATCATAGGTCCTTTGGGAATTGTCTTGGATCATTGTATTGATGAGAGTAGTTAAGTCTTTTAAAGTTCCCCATTGTTACAACATTGCTATTACTATGTACAAAGTTCTCCTGGTTCTGCTCAGTTCACTTTGTATCAGTTCAGATAAGCTTCCAGGTTTCTCTGAAACTATCCTGCTTGTCATGTCTTATGGGACAATAGTATTCCATCATAATCATATACCACAACTTCTTTCAGCTATTCCCCAATTAATGGGCATCTTTTTGATTTCCAGTTCTTTGCCACAACAAAAAGAGCTGCTTTAAATATTTTTTGTACAAATAGGTCTCCTTTCCTATTCTTTGATCTCTTTGGGATATAGACCTAACAGTGAGATTGCTGGGTCAAAAATGCACATTTTTATAGCCCATTAGGTGTAATTCTAAATCAGTCTCCAGAATGGTTGGACCAGTTCACAACTCCAGCAACAATACATGAATGTCCTAATTTTTCCACATCCCTTCTAGCATTTGTTATTTTCCTTTTCTGTCGTGTTACTGGCAGAGTATCTTATTTTTAGGATAAAGACAAAGGAGTGGGATTGGATAGGATGGATTGGCAGTCTGTGTTGGATATTGGCAAGAGACTGGATTCCTATCCTTTGGCCAAGGGACCCCTGGAGCACCAGGTGCATGAATCCAGAGGAGAACTAAGATCCCTTTGGGCAGACCTCAGGAATGGGAACTCAGATTTCCGGAAGTTGCAAAATGCAGTAGTCTCTTACCTCCCTTTGTGTTGCTGGTGCCAAGGGGCGGAGGACAACAATGGCCAGCCATCAGGTGGCAGCAGTGCTCAGAGCAGCTGGGGGACTGGGAGTTCCAAGAGCTTGGTCCAATGCATGGTTAGGACCTCTGCCCTTGGAGTTTCTTTGGACTGGGAGTCTTCTCAGTCTGCTTGGTTGGGGCTTGGGAAAGGGCTTCTTTGTGAGATCTGGATCAGAGGGCTCAACAAACAAGCTTAAATCAGTGTCAGCCTGGATTCCCAAAGTTGGGGGGGTATGTAACCCCGTGTTTATCTCTGGTCTAGTCTCTATCAATTAATATACAACATACCCCTCAGTGTTCTGGGGCTCAGGTCCCTGTTGCCCTCCTGAGGGTTAGATTTTCAACCCCAGTTTTGTGACTGACTCACTTTGACCATGATTCTTCTCTGGGCCTTGGCTCCCCAGGTGTAGAGTGCTGAATATGCTATCTGCCCTGCCCATCTCATAGAATTTTTTTGAGGATTAGAAGTTCTCTAAGTATAGACAGAGTTAAGAGAGATAGATACCTGTAGGGCTGTTCACAATAATAGGACTTTTACTCAGAGAGTGTAGGGACCCGATTACAAAACAGGCATCGTCCTCAAATGGTTCCCTTATAAGATCCAGTTAACAGACTATCAGAGCTAGAAGGGATCTTAGATCCCATCTAGTCTAATCCTTTCATTTTACAGAGGGAACTCAAGGACAGAGAGAATGAACATTTAGACAGACTGGGGACCAAGACCAACCTGCCTATTGTTGGGGTCTGAGGACCAGAATTTGAATTTGGCTCTCTGGAGCTCATGCTCCCCTACTCCCCCCCAGGAATTTCCAGATTTTCCAGGAGGCCAGAGCCTGGATTGCTGTTCCCTTTAAGGAAGGAGGCTCAGCACTCCCTTCCAGGCCAGAGAAAGTTAATCCCAGCTCCTTATCACAGCTAAGGAGCCAGAGTCTTCTCAGAAGAGAGATTTCACTCTGCAGCTAATTCGTTGGCTCCAGAGAACTCATCACAGTAGTTCTACTTAGGCAATTACATTAAAAAAAACATCTAATGAAATCTTGGTGACACAAAACATGAGCGTTTATATTGGCCTCCTGTGTCACGGAGTTGATGTTGGCCCAGGGCCTCAGACAGACATTCTGCATTCTTCAGAGATTAAACCTTCAAATGTTCTTGAGGGGAGGGAGTAAGGGGGAGGGGGTCAAGGAGGGAGGGGGACCCATCTGCCGCCTTCCCTTGAAATTGTAGCACTAATTCCAAACACATGGAAAGTGTCCAGGGAGAGAGGGGAATGGATTTGAACATAGACATACACCATGTAATAAACACACACACACACACATACATCCCCAAAGCCAGGAGGGAGGAGGATGTGACAGAGAGGGAGAGAAAAACTCAACAACAACCTGACATCTTTGTGGATGGGACAGTGGGACTGGAGGAAACTCCGAGGTGAAATCATTCTGAGTTCTTGCTTGCTGCTAACTAGCTGAATGGCCTTAGCTAAAATTTCCTCCTCTGAGATTCAGATTCTTTCTGCATTTGTAGAATGAGGGGATTAGATTAGTGATTCCTAAGGTCTCTTCCAGATGGAATGGTCTATGATTCTAGTTAATGAGAGCTTCTTGGGCCCTGTGAAATGCTGAGGGAGGTACATATATGAATCAGACCTGGCTCTTGAGCTGCAGCTTGGATGAAACAGGCATGGGTAGATGAGGCAGAATGCAGGGAATTCCATAAGAGGGCTAGATAGAAGGTGTCCCAAAAGTCTGAGTGTGGCTTTAAGCTTTTTTAGGACTTAAAATACCAGGAGGGTTCAGAGAAGGGAGAGAATAAATACATCTAGGTGAGGGAATAAGACTGGACAGGACTCAGAACTCAGCTATCCTGACTGTTGTCCTAGGCAATGTGGCCTAGTAGATAAAGTTGGTTTAGAGTCAGGGAGATCTAAGTTTGAATTCTGCCTCTATAACTCAGTGATGCTGAACAAGCTGCTTAATTCCCCTGATGAGCCTCAGTTTCCTCATCTGCCAAATGAGTATAATAATAACTGTAGTGTATACCTCCCAGGGTTATTGTGAGGCTCCCATGAGAGAATGCATATGGGAAGTGCTCTGCAAACCTTAAAGTTTCCTGTCAATGCCAGTGTATTTCACTATTCCAAAGTCATGTTGAATAGAAAAGAAGGTGAAGATAGTATGATCTTGTCTACTTAAGAACAGGATGAAAGTTGAATTAGCTTGGCTAAGAAAGGTATAAAACCATCTATTAGGGGTCATTTTCTTTCTTTCTTTCTTTCTTTCTTTCTTTCTTTCTTTCTTTCTTTCTTTCTTTCTTTCTTTCTTTCTTTCTTTCTTTCTCTCTCTTTCTTTTCTCTCTCTCTCTCTCTCTCTCTCTCTCTCTCTCTCTCTCTCTCTCTCTGGAGGGGGGAAGGCAGGACAATTGGGGTTAAGTGACTTGCCCAAGGTCACACAGCTAGTAAGTATGTCAAGGGTCTGAGGATGGATTTGAACTCAGGTCCTCCTGACTCCAGGGTCGGTGCTCTATTCACTGTGCTACCTAGCCACCCCAATTATGGGTCATTTTTCATAGCTCCAGACCTCTTCTCATAGAATCCCAGAGTTGGAAGGATGGTAGTCAGCCAATAGCTAACCTTTCTATAGCACCTACTATGTGCTTAACACCATGCTAAGTGCTTTACAAATATCATCACATTTGATCTTTGCAACAACCTGGGAGATAGGTGGTATTATTATCTCTATTTTACAGATGAGAATACTGAGATAAACAGGTTAAATGACTTGATCAGGGGCACATAGCAAATAAGTGTCAGAGGTCAGACTTGAACTCAGGTCTCCCAAGTTTCAGGTCCAGTGCTTTACCTACCACACCTCTTAGCTGCCTGTAAGCCTTTATATAGCACTTACTATGCTCCAGGTCCTGCGCTAAGCACTTGTATGAATATTATCTCATTTGATTCATATACCTCCTGGGAGGTAGGTGCTATAATCAGCCTCATTTTTACAGAGGTAAATGACTTGTCCAAGGTCACGCTTAGCGAATATCTGAAGCTGGTTTTGAACTCGGATCTTCTTGACCCTTGGCCTAGTGCTCTATTTATTATGCCACCTAGATAACTGATCATAAATTTTAAGACTGGAAGGGACCTTAGAGGTCATTTAGTTGAACTCTGTCATTTTCATATGAGGAGAGTGAAACCCAGAGAAATATTACTTATTCAGTCACAGAACTAGTAAGTGTCTGAGGCAGAGTCTGAACCCAGAGCTCTGATCTAAGGCCAGTGATCTACTACACTATGTTGTCTCTAAGGTATTGAGAAGCCATTAATCCAACCTGGACCTAAACAGGAACCACCGTGGCAATCAGTCACTTAGTTTCTTCTTGAATACCCTCATGTTATGGGAAACCCACTATATCGGGAGGCAGCTTCTTCCATTTTGGAGTATCTTTGTTAGAAAGTTTCCCTTATATGGAATCTGCCTCTCTGTGATTTCTATTTAGTTCTTCCAGTCCTCTTTCTTCTCCAATACCTTAGAACCTTGGAGAAGACTCACCTAACCTGACCAAATCTCCCTGGACCTCAGTTTCCTCATTTGTAAAACGGTGGGTTAGACTAAGTGGCCTCTAAGGGCCATGCCAGGTCTACAGCTTTGCTTTTGTGATTGATTCAATGAGTTTCAGGGATGTAAGATGAGCTCCTGTGTCTTTGAAAGCAGTCTAACTTAAATTTAACAAACATTGACAAACAGGAATGTTTCAACGTATTCAATATATAAAGAACAGAAAAGAGTATTGTATAGGAAACTGTGAACTTCTGCTGCATCATTATTTTAAAGTGTATATTAAATGTAACATGGTAGTAACAATATTGGCCTGCTTGTCTCTGTTCCTGTCTGCACTTTTTTTCTGTTCTCTTTGGGTATTTTAAAATTGGCTTTGTTCTGTAACTATTTCCAGTTTTCCCTGTGTATGTCTTGTTTATATATAGTTGTATGCAAATTGTCTCCCTCCTTTTTTTTTTTTTTTTGCCTTTCTTTGTATTCCCAGTCCTTTGCACAATACAGGCTCTTAATAGATGCATGTTGATTTGACTTGCCTAGACTTAACGTGTTGTATCTCCCTAGTACACAATCAGGAGTCTTATGCAAAATGTAGAGGGCAGCTAGGTGACCCAGTAAATAGAGAGCAGGGCCTGGAATCAGGAAGATCTGACTTCAGATCCGACCTCAGACATTTACTAGCTGTCTGACCCCAGACAAGTCACTTAACCCTGTTTGCCTCAGTTTCCTCATCTGTAAAATGAGTTGGAGAAAGAAATGCCAAACCACTCCAGTTTCTTTGCCAAGAAAACCCCTAATGGATTCGAAAAGAGTAAGACACAACTTAAAGCGACTGAACAACAACAACAAAATGTGCCAGGCTTAAAACTTGAGGTATATGAGCTCTTTGAAGGCAGAAACTATTGACTTTTGCCTTTGAATCTATTGCTTAGCATAGTTCCTGATAAGTAGAAGGTGCTTAATAAATACTTGCTTATTTTTCTATTTTTTAATTTTAAAATTTAATTTAATCTTATTCATTCATTCATTTGTTTATTTTTAGTTTACAACATTCATTTTCACAAGATTTTGAGTTACAAATTTTCTCCCCATCTTTATCAACCACCCTGTGTCTTCCAAAGGTTTTTTCCTCTGATTCCCTTGTAACTCAGACACCATAGTAATGTGGGCCTCTTTAGGGTCTTGGTAAAGATGCCCCTGGAGACTAGTCAAAAGGTTAGTTAATTATCTTGTTCCAGCAAGGTTATGCCATCCCATCTCAGGTGCAAACCCCAAACTCTGAATTCAAATTAATTTTGCTCTGTACTGCTTTGCCCACACCCTCTTTGGGCTTGGCTTCTCCAGGACTATTCCTCACTTTTTTATATCTTTCTGATTCAGGACAAAGGAAGAAAGAGGAAGAATAGAAGAACAAGAACCTTTTGTGGAAAATTCCAGACTAGAACCTAGAAAAAATGCTAACGGAACATCCTCTGATTTCTGAGGTTTCTGGTTTCTGCTGCTGTTTCCTACCCTGGCCATGCTGAACAATTTAGGAACATCCAAAAACTAAGAGGTAGTAGATGCTAAATTGAATCAACTATTCTGTGGTCTCAGGTAGGAAGGGCTAAGACTTTTTTTGAGTAGGACTCTCTGTCTACTCATATTCAGGGGACGCTTATCAGAAAGAATATTTATCCCTTTCCTTTCTGTTATTATGAAGAAATTAGTCCTTCCTCAGCCCCTGCCCCAGTTTTTTTTTGTATTTTTTTTTACTTCTCAAAAAGTCCAGATGTAATTAATATGAACCAAATGTTCTGAGTATGGGGTTCTGGCCCCCTGAAATCACCTCGTGGGTGGTCTTTGGTTTAGAAAAGTGATGGAGCTTTGAGTGTTCTCCCAGACCTGCTTGGGTTGAAAGGGCCCCTGGATAAAGGACTCCCCAGGCTCACTTTCCCTAATCACAGTGAAGGAGATGCTAGGGATATAGGATATAGGTAATTAGTGGGGATAGGTTAAGAGCTAACTCCACTTCTCCCCAAATAATCATGATAAGTTCACATTATTGTGAATCTAATCAAGAAGTTCACATTATTGACTCCTGTCTGATAGGTCGTGGGGGGTGAGTGTGGGAGGGGGCAGTCATTGAGTATGTCTCCTTATCTCTAAGTGGGACCAAGTTTTAGCAATCCTTTACTGGAGGAAGGATCTCCAGTGCCCAAGTATTTTGCCCTTGACCCATTCCAGTTGAGGTTGCCCACCCCACAACTTGGTGATGAGAAGTTCTTTCTAAAACCTAACTCAAATCCAGCTGCTAGGCAGGGGAGGAGAAGGTTTCCAAGTGGATTGGCATTTCTACAATTTCTGTTTTGGAGGAGAAGTGGACATGTTGACAACTCCAAAGGCAAGAGCCCCCATTCTTCTAGATCAGATGAGGTGGGACCTATGGACTTTCCTCCAAGAGTATTCTGGCCTGAAACTCAGACTCAAGAGTTTGGAACAGACACCTGGACTCTAGGAGGCCGAGCTGAAGCTGATTTCCGGTTTTTCCGTTGGGAGCTGAAATGACTGCTCCCTCCAGCCAGCATCCGGGTGGAGCAGACAGAGCTAAATCCTGTGACTGACGTGTTCCTGGGAGGAAATCTATAGACTGAGCATCCAGCTCTCCCCCAATCCCAAGCCCTACCCAGAGCTTACTACCTAAGATTCTTCACTGATTCTTTACTCTTCTGGCCTGGTATCCTAATGCATAAAAGGGTTCTGAAATATATCAAGTATTAAACAAATACAAAATATTATTATGATGTGTTCAGGACTGTCCTAGGCATTGTGTGGAAGAACTTGGTACTCTAGGCCTGCTACAACCTACTTTTCTCAACTGATCTCCAATTCCACCCTTCACATACCAGTTAAGCTGATCTGTTTAATATTCTGGGGTCATGGCCCACACTCACTTGGACAACATTCCCTTTACTTGAATGCCCATCCTTCAGGACCCAGATAAGATGTCATGTCTTCCATGGCATCTACTCAGATTCTTGCTGGTATGAATAAAATAAAAGCTAATAGAGAGAAATGTAAAGTCTTACATTTGGATTCAAGTAGTCAATAATAGTATGTCTCAAAGAAGAGATATTAGAAAATATCTCTCCCGGATCGTCTGCATTTACAGATGTGAGAGTCCATGTGTATGGGGGTGTTACACATGAGATTTTAATGTGTTGATTAGTTTTGCTGAATTTTTTTTCTTTTCTTTCTCTTAAAAAATTATTTGCTATAAGGGATGGCTAAATGGGAGGTGTAAGGGGATGGACACAGGGGACAAGCTAGGTGATAAAAAACCAAACAAATATCAATATTTAAAAGGTCATTATTGAAAGTCAAGATAGGGCAAAATAACAGTTTGACTGGAAGAGATTTGGGGGTATGAGCCAATGGAGTAATATGGTGGACAGGAAAATAATATGATTTTAGGCTGCCAGGAATAAGGAAGTGAGAGCTCTTCTGTATACCACCCTGTTTAGACCACATCTAGAGTACCGTTCTCAGTTGTGGCCACATTTTAGGAAGGACAACAGCAAGCTGGAGAGTGTCTGGAGGAGGGCCATCCAAATGGGAAATGGTTAAAGGTGCTGAGGCTGTTTAGCCTGGAGAATATAAGAGGGTTGAGTGGATAGGCAGAAGGAGAACACATTAATCTTCAACTACTTCAAGGGCTGTTACATGGAAGAGAGATTTTCCTTGTTCTTTTGAATCCTATGGGACAGAGCTAGGAGCAATGGGGGGAAGATGGATGCAAGGAGGTGAATTTAGATTTTGATGCAAGTGTAATGGCTGCTCCATAAGGAGACATTGTCTGACAATCAGATATATACAAAAGGGAATGGGGGTCTGTAAGAGGGAGTGAGTGGGTACCCTATACTGCTCCCACCTTTACACCCATGCACCTTGTAGACTTTAAGGAAAGGCTGAATGGGCACCTGGTCTTGTGATTGAAGGGTTTCTTTTTTCAGGTATAGGTAGAATTTTATAGTCACTGAAGTACCCTTCAACTCTGAAATTCTGTGATTCTGTGCCCTCTCCCTACTTTGCCATTTTGATACTTGATTAGAGCCCTCATTATAGCCTACTTCATAGCTTATTTACTTTTGAAATTTCACCCTCCCTTCTACAATGTAAGCCCCTGGAAGGCAGGAACTAAAGTTGTTTATAATATGTAGCACAAGGTACTTCATACCCTGGAAATATATATTGAATTGAATTGAAACCAGAGGCGTGGAGCATATTCTCCTTTAAGGAGCATATTCTCTTATGTTTGGCTTCTAAAAAAAAAAAACTGTGGAAGAAACTGAAATATTTCCCAATAAATACAATGTAGTTGGATCAGCCTAGTAAAAGCATGGGACTTGCCCCTCCTCAAAGGCAATGCAGCTAAGTCCAAAGGGACCATGGGGACCAGGGTAAGGAAACTGTCTCATGTCTTTTCCAGGCAGGCATCCTGACTGGGTGAGAATACCTTCAAGGGTTGGGAGTGGGGACAGAGGAAAAGGGTCAATGTAGTCACAGCATCCAGCTACCTTTGAAGGCTATCATTGAGTTTGCCACCTACCGTCTAGGAGAATCAGAGCAGCACTTTAAGAAAAGCCTCAGATAAATCCTGAACAGGCTGAAGAGGATTCCTGAGATCATAGACTAACAGAGCTGGAAAGATCTTTAGAAATTATCTAATCCCATCCTCTCATTTTGCAGAAGAGGAAACCTAGTCTCAGAAAGGATAAGTCATTTGCCCAAGGTCACACAAGGTAGGAAACAGAAGAGCCAGTATTCAAACCTAGGACCTTTGGTTCCAAAGATAGGGTGGTAGAATAGATAGAGTATTGGACCTGGCATCAGGAAGACCTGGGTCCAAATCCTCCTGTTACTATGAATGTGACCATGCTAACCTCAGTTTCCTCATCTGCAAAATGGGGATAGTATGAATAAATTTAGTGCCATTTACACTTTTGTGTAAAGTGCTTTGCACACTTAAAGCACCATCCAAATGTCAGTTATTATTGTTACTTAGTGCTCTTTTCACATACCTCAGGTTGCCTCCAAGGTGAAGGCTCAGGGCTCTTTTCCTTGATGGGGATTTAAGACAGCTTCTGTGCCCCACTGTCCTACTCTGAAGGCCTGGTGGGGAGGTCACTTGCCAAACCCCTGGATTCTGTCCATAGATCCATCAGCAGTCACCTTCCTCCTGTCAGGAACAGATCCATGCCAATTTTTGCCTGCTCCTTGGGATAGATTTGGCAATCAGACTTCTAGTAACTGGGAAGAGCCTCGACATTTTATCTTGGACTGTAGAATCTCTACGCACAACATATGGCATGTGATCCTTTAGCCATTCATTTGACAAGCCTTTATTGGGAAGGGAAAAGAACAAACATTTATATAAGTATCTGAGGCTGGATTTGAATTCAAGTCTAGTTGACTCCAAACCCAGTGCTCTATGCACTGTGCCACCTAGCTGCCTGCCCCCTGTGGGCCTAACCTTATGCTAGGTGCTATAGGAGTGTTCATTGTAGCCCTTACCTTTAGGAAGTTTAGAATATATTTGCGGGGACAAAGTATAGAAATGTCAAAATGCCTCCTGGCTCAAAATAATTTACTCACTGACTTCCTAGAGGAGAGGAGAGCAATAGGGGACAAGGAAGAGAAAGAAAGAGAGAAGGGCACTTGAAGGAACAGGAAGGGAGATGAGTGAGGAAGGGGAAAGGGAAGAAATAGTGGAGAAGATGGAGAGAAGGTAACAAGGGAAAAGAGAGGGAAAGAAAAACTGAGAGGAGTGTTCATGGAAGACAAACTGCTTTTATCACTGATCTGTACTCAGGTAAACAATCAGAAATCACTTATTGTGCATCTAGTATATGGCAGGCACCACTCTGGGCTATGGGCAAAAAAATAAAATAAAATAAAACAAATGGTCCCTGCCCTTGAGGGAGTATGAGAACAATTTGTTCCAAAGGCCATGAAGGTGGCTGAAATAGGAGCTGTGGAGTGCTTAGAACTTGGTCAGGCATCAAATATGCCAAAGCCATCCACTGCATCCTGGGCCATCACCAGTCATTCTGACTTTTGTCTCACCATTGGACTTCCATGACTCAGGAAGAGTGAGGTTAGTGACTTTGTGTGACTCTACCTCACTTGAATCCAATTTACTTTCAAGTCTACACATCACCCTGTGATTTCATTGGTCCACTTAGAAAATGAAGGAGGAAAAATAACAGCCTCCTTATTTTACAAATGAGGAAGCGAAAGCATAGAGAGTTTAAAGGGTTTGTTCAGTCATACCACTAGTGTCTAGGATGGGATCAGGACTTGGGTTTCATTGACTCCAAATTGGAGATTCAACCATTTCGGCATGCCTCTTCTCTTCCATCCAAAGGTGAGATCTAGAGAGAGACCCTGAGGGAGTCTTAGGGGCTTCCTAAAACTACCCCCTTCAGACTAAGCCTCAGGCATTGTAAAGGCTATGAATTCCAAGACCAGAGGCTTCCTCCTGGCTCTGGTAAAGCAGGCACCCCTTGTCAGATTTTGCTTTGAAGGTATTTGTGACTGTCTACCCAAATCCCTTCCATATGTAATGGCCACCAGTATCCTGGTTGCAGCAGGAATGCTCCAACTGCCAGACATCTCTGGCTACATCAGGAGTTCATAGGCTACCAGAACAGCCTGGGTGTCAGGAATAGAAACAGAGATAAAGACAAATTAGCTTCTCTACAACTTAGCTCTAAGAAGGAAGCCAATTGGGTTGGGGCCTGATTGGGAAAGAAGCAGCCTGGTTGACCTCCCTGTAGCTGGGGGGAGGGTATAGTGAGGAAGGCAGAAACCCCAAATCTCAGATTTGGAAGGAACCTCAGAAGTTATCTAGTCCAACTGTATCTGAAGAGCAATCTGTGGAGCCATATGCCCAACTAGTGTTCACCCAACCTCCACTTAAAGATCTGTAGGGACAGGGACGCTGGCCTATTCTGCTTTTGGATAATTCTAATGATTACTTTTTCCTTAAATCAAGCCTGAATCTTTATCATTTCCTTTTCCTTATCCATTGAACCTAGCTTTGTACTTCTCTGGGACAAGTAGGAGAAATCCATTCCTTCTTTAACAAGACAAGCCTTTCCATATTAGAAGCTAGTTGGATACTCTCTCCAGCTTCCTCCCCTACCTGTCCAATCACTTCTCTGTCTCTTTTGTTGGATTATCATCCATGTCCATCTTTAAGTGTGGTATTTCCTGAAGTTCTGCCCTATGCCCTCTTCCAAGTCTTTTCCTCTATAATCTCTGGGTGACTTCATCCCATCTTTATGGAGGCAGCTTTAGAGAGGCTCATTGGATAGAATGTTGGTTAGATCTGACCTTGGACACTTTCTAGCTGTGTGATCTTGGGCAAGTCATTTATCTTCTGTTTGCCTTAATCCACTGGAGAAGGAAATGGCAAACCATTCCAGTATCTTTGCAAAGAAAATTTAATGGACAATATATTCCACAGGGTCAAGAAGAGTTGGATACAACTGAATGAACAAAGTCATCTCTATGCGTATGACTCTCTCTATGTCTCTCTCTGTTTCTCTCTCTCTCTCTCTCTCTCTGTCACACACACACACATACACACACACACACACATATACTTTTTTCCTCTGGTCTCTCCTTTAAGCTTCAATAACATATCACTGATTGTTTACTGGATATTTCAAACTCGACTGTCCTAGAAATCCAAGAAGACTTGAGTTCAAAACTGCCCTCAGATATTTACTAGTTGTGTGACCTGGTCAAGTAATTTAATTTCTCTTTGCTTCAGTTTCCTCAACTGTAAAATAAGGGTAATACTAGCACTGACTTCCCAGGCTTGGTATAAGGATGAAATAAGATGATATTTGAAAAGTTCTTAACACAATGCCTGGCACATAGTAAGGTGCTTAATAAATGTCTATTTCCTTCCTTTCCCATGCTTGGAATGTACTTCTTCCTCCACCTGCACCCTGCTGACTCTCTCTTTCTTTAAGGTGCAGCTCAGACACAATTTTTTTTTTTGGTTTTGCTTTTTGGAGAGGGGAAGGTAGGGCAATTGGGGTTAAGTGACTTGCCCAAGGTCACATGGTTAGTTTTGTATTAAGTGTCTGAGGCTGGATTTGAACTCAGGTCCCCCTGACTCCACGGCTGGTGCTCTATTCACTGCACCACCTAGCCACTCCCCTCAGACACAATTTTGACACTTGCTTGACCTTTTCTTATTTCCCCTGACTGCTATGTAATGCTGGACCTTTTACAAAGGAATATTTACTTCAAAAGATAATCACAAATATACAAACTTAGTCCCCCAACAAGTGGGAGGTATAATCCTCCTTCCCCCCTGCTCCACCCCAGTCTCTGGGGAGGGGAAGAGGACTATTGGGCTCATAGCTTAGCTTGGTTTTCATAGAGCACAGATTTGATTCCGAGTTGAAATCTCCCCTTGGGCTCTAGTCCCAGGTGCTCTGACTTCTCAGGGCTTTCATGCCTGTCTGGCTGCACCATTCCTCCCGCAATCTTGACTCTGGATGCAACAATCCCATTTTCCTTTGCTGTTCTACCTTGGACATGCTCTAGTTTTCTAAGATGTTGTAGAGGCAAGCACCCCAGCGTCCCCAGGGTTTGCTGCCAGCACAGGTTCTTGGATCTGCTTTGATAAAGGAAAGCAACTCAAAATGGGTTAACAAGCTTACTTTAATCAGTCAAACATATGTATCGTTTACCTAGTTCAGGGGAAAAAGGTCAGTACCCCGAACTTCAGAATATACAGACAGAATTATCAAAACAGAGAAACAGATTAAGTAGACAGTCTTCCAAACTGTCCAACCATTACATCCATACCAAATCAACATCTGGGTTTCAAAGCCGGGGGGCCCTGGACAACGGCTTCCCAGAGTTTCATCTGATCAAATCACAGAACACTTCTCAAAGTGAGCCCCAAAACAAAGCTACACATCAGGACTTATATAGCCTTTTCCTGGCTCAGAGAATGTAACAACCTTATTGACTCACTGCCCAATCAAAGAGTATCTACTGAAAAACAAGCCTCCCACCCCAGGCTCCAGGTGCACTTTAGCCTAGGGGCAGGGAAGATCTTAAAAATTTACATTCCCATTACAGATGTGTGACACTCTTGATTTTCTTTGAAAGAAGTCCTGGTTCCTCTACAAAGCCTTCTTCAGCTGCTAGAGCCCACATAGATCTTTCTCTTCTCTGCACTCCTATAGCATTAATCATTTACACCAAGTATTTTTAACGCTTTATTACATACTCGTTGAGTTCTCCCAGTATTTCCTGTGTTAATCTTGTCTCTTCAACCAGATTGTGGACCTTCATCCCAGAGCTGACCTCCAGGGGATGAATTCTGCCTGGCCAGAACATCACAAAGATCAGAGAGCACGAAAATACAACTCAGTCTCACAGATTTAGAATAACTGGAGAAATAACTGGGAAAGAGGAAACATCAGGGATGGGGAAGAAATATATTAATTAACCTGAATTATAGAATATGTCTAAAGACATGCAGTTTGAATAACCAACCTCAAGTATATTTTTACCACAAATTAATAGTAGTGAATAAAATGCCAAGTAGAGATTCTGCTTTAATGAATAAACTCCTTTATAATTAGCCTGTTATTAATAGATAAATGTATATAAACCCAAAGACACTTTGTATTATTGTGAGGGAAGGTGTTAAACATCTATAGCCCCACCCCAACTTCACTTTCCCCCACTATCTCAAACCCTGTTTTCTAAGAGAGGACCCCAAGCTCTTGGGGTCTCCCTTAGTCAATTTAGGTTATTTCACACTTGGCTCATAGCTGATAGTACAGAGTCCATTCCAGACCTAAATTATTTTCTCTCTCTCTCTCTCTCTCTCTCCCCTCCCCCCCCCTCCTCCATCCCCCGTGTCAGGTGACCATTGAAGAAAAAAGAAATACAGGAAAGGAGGTACCCAGAACTAAATATTATGCACTAGATATGATTTGACTAGGGTACTGGAAGGTTGGACTATGACTTCCTAAGTGCTACATTTTAACAAACTGGAGGGGTTCTAGGGAGGGTTACCCCAGTTGCAAGACAGCTGATAGTCATCAGCACATCATATAAGAATAGCTTGAAAGAATCATGGATGTTTGGCCTGGAGATGAGAAGGATTTGGGTTGGGATTGGGACCTAATCACTCTTTTCAAGTATTTAAAAGATTATGGTATAGAAGAAGGATTAGACTTATTTGTTTTCAGAAGCCAGAACGGGGAGTGATGAGTGGAAGTAATAGACCATGTCAGGAAAACTTCCCAATAGTTGGAGAATTAGGGCTGCCAAGGCAGTTAGTAAGTTCTGCCATGGAGAAAACTCCCAAAAATTCTGAATCCCCCATGATTTAAAGTAAAGACTTGGCTCTTGTTGGGGGGGGGGGGGGGGGGGGAGAGAGAGAGAGAGAGAGAGAGAGAGAGAGAGAGAGAGAGAGAGAGAGAGAGAGAGAGAGAGAGAAGGCTCATCTGACTAATACCTTGCAGAAGGGATTCTTACTCAGATATGGTTAGACTCAATGGTCTTTGAGGTCCTCTCCAACTCTGAAATTCTGTTATTCTCAGATAAATGGTCTCTAAGGCCCTTTCCAGCTCTCAGAGTCTATGGAAGAAATAAAGAAGGAAAGAAAAAAGGAGAGGAAAATATCTGATGCCATATTTGAACAAATGTTTTCTTCATCAGGGGCAGCAAGACATCCAGGATGCTCTGTCTGGTGAGCTGCCTTTGTGGGTCTCTTGAGTTATTGGCTTGTCCTTATGGCTCATCTGACCTGTCAGCATCTTAGTCTCTGGAGTCATTGAGCACAGGATCCCAGAGCTGTAAGGACTCTACAGGGGCTCTCCTCTACCCCCTACTTCCCTCCCCCTGCTTCCTTTGGAAAGATGAGGATTCTGAATCTCCCATCATTTAAAGTAAAATCCTGGCCCATCTATATTAGAGGAGGGTAAGAAGGGAAACCTGAGTTTTAACAAGCACTGTTGGCTTGTGTGTGAGGTTATTTCCTTTTTTTTTTCTTTTTTAAAGTACTTAATCTGTCCTTTTATTTAGAGTTACCCTCCTCTTGGAGTAAAAGTACTCCTGACTTCAGTTTCCCTAGAAGGGCTAGATGTGGGTACTATAGGAGGCCTGAAACTTAAATAGCACTTTTTGCCTTTTCTCATGGCAACGAGGCTACGAGGGAAGGAGAAGGAAAAGGAGAGATAAAGGGAGAAGAGAATGATGGGAAAGAAGAGAGAGAGGGAAAAGAGAGAGAGAGGGAGGGAAAAGGATTGAGAGAGAAAGAGAAAAGGAGAGGGAAAGGAAGAAGGGGTGGTAGAGGGAAAAAGAGCAAGAAAAGGAGAGGAAGGGAGAGGGGAAAGTAGACAGAGAGGGGGAACCACCACCCTACAGGGAGACCCACTCTCAGAAATCTCTACCATTTCAAACCTGGAAGTCAAGAGACATGATGGGCTGGATTCCCCTTGTCTGTGTCACTTGGATCTAGCATTAACCATTCAAAAAGTCATTCAAAAAGCCTTGCTGGATGTCCTGCCCCTAAATTTATCTGCATCAAAATTGAATTAAATCCCTTATGTAGATACACAGTGTGACACTCAATGTTCTCTCAGCTGAAGTGAAGACTATTTACATACATGTAGCACAGGTCTTTCCCTCAGGAAAACCCACCTACTTTGCTTGGACGAGAGAGAACGAGACATACATGTCTTTACCTAATATCATGAAGGCATTCTTTTTTTTAATTATTAATTTATTTCTCTTCAACATTCATAAAAAATATTGAGTTCCAAATTCTCTTTCTCTCTCCTGCCCCTCCCTCATTTATTGAGAAAACTAGCCTTATGATATCAATTATATATGTGACGTTATGCAAAACATTTTCATATTAACCATGTTACAAACAATAAAAAGGAGGAAATATAAAGCATGGTTCAATTTGCACTCAGAGTTCATTAATTCTTTCTCTGGAGTTGGGAAGCATTTTTCATCATGGGTTCTTTGGAATTTTCTTGTCATCTTGATCAGAATAGCTAAGTTTTTCACAGTTAATCATCATTACAATATTGCTGTTGCTGTGTACAATGTTCTCCTGGTTCTGCTTACTTCATTTTGCTTTGGTTCATATAAGTCTTCCCAGGTTTTTCTGAAACCATCTTGCTCATCATTTTTTATACCATGAGGGCAATTAAAAAAACATCTATATCATGATGACTCTCTAACATGCTTCCTGTAAGCTTCCTGAGGGCAGGAATTTTGTGATTAAATACATCTTAGTATTTCTAGTGCTAAACCCAGTAGTCTTCCCCTCATTGGCTGCTCAGTTGTTTTCAGTAGTGTCCAACTCTCTGTGAGCCCGTTTGGGATTTCTTTGGCAAAGATACTGGAGTGATTTGCCATTTTTTCCTCCAGCTCATTTTACAATTAAGGAAACTGAGGCAAACAGGATTAGGCGACTTGTCCAGGGTCGCATAGCTAGTATGTGTCTGAGGTCAGATTTGAACTCGGGAAGATGGGTCTTCCTGACTCCAGGACCCATACAGTATCCACTGTACCATCTAGTTTCCCAGAGGTGATGGCAGGCTAATCATGAAAGTGCAAAGCCTTTTAAATCAAATAGAACATTTATCTAGAGCCTACTAGTCTTTCTGTAGGAAGAATTAAAAGCTTTTCCACTTTTATGATTAGACTGCCATCATCTCCCAATCAAGTGATCTTATAAATACAATAGAGACCAGGTACAGTATAGCATGAAGGGCTAAACCGTCATCATAATTAAAATAGTAGTAATTAGAATTTATATGGTACTCTAAAGTTGGCTTTACATATGTTATAATTTGATTTTCACAACCCCATGAATTAGATATTGGTAAAAAAAAAAATCCCCATTTTACAGACCAGGGCCCTTGAAACCCAACTCTTTAGAACATATTCCTGTTATAACACCTTTAGCATAGACCATGGATATAATTCCTCTTCCCCAAATCCAGTGTTATAAAGGGGCTCCCTTATATGTTCTTAAAATGAAATGGTCCAGTAATGCTTATTGGTGGTTTGCCTTCTATGCATGTTCATCCTTCCCCAGGCTGTCTCCCAGGTAGTAAAATTCTATTTCAGGCATCCCTGAGCACAAGTGCTATACTCACTAATAGTCTGGTGGATTGGTGGATACTTAGTCTCCGACAGAGAGCAAATCTATTGTCACAATACATAATTGACTAGGAAGCCAGGGATTCCTAACATGGTTGTATACTGCCCAGTAGCTCATGTTTCTGTCTTCTCTTGGAATAATCCTCCCCATCCCCCCCTCCCTCCTTTTCCCTCTTCTGCCCTTCCCAAGGTGGGGACGTTAAAAAGCACAAGGTCAGTTTGGAGAGTCAGTGGCAAGGTTAGTCAGTCTAGATGGATTTGAGAATCTGCCCTCAAATTTATAAGGTCCAGAACAGAGATTTAGTGCTAGAAGAAGCTTTTGAAATCAATTAACTCAGCCTCTCTACAGATAAGGAAACCAAGGCAGATATAAGCCCATATTGATAGTAAATGACACAGGTGAGAATTTGATCCCAGTTCCTCTGACTCCAAATACTGAGATCTCTTCACTGGATCACACACTTGCATGATACTTGGATAGATTTCTTAATTACACTGAGTCTAATGAAGGGGATGGAAGCAGTGATCTCTTACATCCCTTTCAGCTCTAAATCTTAGGGTTTACCAACAAATCTCCAGCTGGACACCAGGCCCTGATAGACCGAGACAGCTTTCTTTCAACAACTTTCTTTTATCTTATGTATAAATGCCCAGGCTCATATAAGCTGGCACATTCATAGACACATTCCTGTGTCCCAATGTATCTGGCCACATGTGTGGCTGTCTGGAAAGGGCAGATGAGAGAGATACCATCTTTCTTTAGTCTACAGCCAGATATCAAGCCTTGTTTGAGAGAAGATTTTTAATTACCCATAAAAGTGGAGATGGTGTGGTGAAAAGGACAGGAGGCAGAAGACCTGAGTGAATCCTGTCACAGCTCTCTGAATCTGAGATCACTTCTCATTGCTGTACATTGGCTTTCCCCCTCTGTAAAATGGGAATACTTACATTCACATTACCTGGATCCAGGATGGTTAAGGAGATTGATTTGTAAACCTTAAAGTTTCATAAAAATGTGAATTATTAGTTTCTTTCTAAGATTTTCTTCCATATGATTCCTTTCCTCCCACTTGTTTCTAGCAGTTGTAACTCATAGTCACAGGCATATTTTTTTTTTTTTGGTGCCAAAATCAACCCTGGTCTGTGTTTGTTGACTCTTTGCTAAGTACTAATCATTAGAATGTTGGGAGAAGAAGTGAGAGGGCCTTTGAGGCTAGGGGATCAGGAGAAAGTAAGGAGGCTATCCTGGCTAGAGGCAATCTGTTAATAAACATTTATTAAATGCCTATTATGTGCCAGGAACTGGATGGGGGGGTTTGGGTAGATGAGAACTAAAATAAGATTGGAAAAAGAAGTAGGGACTAGATTGTGGAGCTACATAAGCTGCTGGTGACCCACCCCCAACTTACTGTACTTTGTACTTCTCTGTACATATTTTATGTATTTATATATGTACATTTTACTTATCTAATAGAATGTAAACTCCTTGAGGGCAGGAGCTTTTTAAATTTTTTTGTATTCCCACTAGCTAGGACAATGTTGGCCATATTGTAAAGTCTTAATAAATGCCTGTTGATTGATTGTAGCACATCTCTTGGTCCACTCTGCCAAAGGTACCCAAAGATTCTATAACCAACAGCATGCATTTGCAAAATACTTTCCCATTCATGATCTTATTTGAACCTCCAAACTGCCCTGTGAAGTAGGCAGAGCAAGGATGATTGCCCTGATTTGTAAAAACTGAGGCTTAAAGAGACAAAGCAAGAGGGTCTGGATGACTCCCCTGTTAGGAGGGCTGTTGAGGGGATTCTTATATGAACACAACTCGAAATAGTAGCATAGGAAAGACTAAAACCTCAAACTTCTGACTGCCAGCAAGAGTAGACAACACCCAGTCCTAGGCCAACCAAATAATCACGGCCCCCACGCTGAAGGTTCAAGGAGATTCAGTTTGCACCCTTTAAAAAAAAAATCTTTTTTTGCACACTCTGCAGAAAAATACTCAATACAGGCCACATGCACTTAGGAATGCAGATTCTCAAAACCCCTTACTTCTCATTCCACTTTCTGCTGGTGGGACCAGCCAAGGCCCTGTGGCTCAAGGAATCACAAATGCCTTTAGCAGCTCCGTGCACCCTTCCCCCTAAGTAAAATCCCAGTGTCGAGGAGCAAGACAGTATATGAAGTAGATGGGGAGCTATAAAGACGCTTTAAAAGGGGCAATAAAAGTTTTGGGTTTCAGATCGTCTTACTGAAGAGGAGAATAACAGAGACAGGAAATTTCAGTAGCAGACACGACAAAGGTCACAGTGCTCAGACTACACCTTAGACAAAAACACCATCTTAATGAAAGCAGAGAGGACTTGCTGGCCTGGGCTCAAGCGCGCTCCCATGCCAGCCTCCCACCAGCACCAGGAGGTTACAATAGACTGTTTTGTCTACGTTGCTGTAAATGTTTATAAGGCTTCCCTGCATTTGTACTGCCGGAGGTAAGCCTCGCCCTCCTCCAGAGCTCAGCTTCCACTCCCCCTCCTAGCAGGAGGCTTGCGTCATGGGGGACGGGGGTAGAGGGAAGGGAAGGGGGAAGAAGGGGGACCGAGGCAGGGCAGCTGAGGGTGGGCAGAAGTAGAGCTCACGTACACAGGTTATCCAAGTGTGACACAACTGCTTAGTGGATGTGGGGCGTGGGGGTGGGGCGAAGCTGTTGCTGGTCGTGCTGCTCTGGGAGGGGTGTGTCTGTAGAGGTGAGGGCAGAGGGTTGGGGGTGGGGTAAGGGTGGGAGTGCAGTGGAAGGAATACTGAACATTAAATTGGGGGGCTTGGATTTGAATCTCTGCTCCTTCCCTCATCACTTGTGGGATATTGGGAGAGGCCTTTTCGTGCCTCAATTAGTTGGTGTGCAAAACACTGGTGACAGACTCCATGGCCTTGAAATGATTGTCTGGGCTCTACGTCCAAGATCCTATGATTTTGTACGGAAGTTGAGGGACTTGGCCAAGGCAGGTCGGGGTGGGGGTAGATTGTGAGCGAACTGGGTACCAGGCTTCTTTCTTTGATCTCTCACACAGCCCCTGGGGCAGCAGCAGGCCGTAGACTGTGCTCCTGCTTGGTCATCTAGTCAGTGCTTCTTGACTTAAGTGTTCTCCAGGGAGTTCTGCCCTGAGCTGGGAACCATGGTAATGGGCTGCCCTAGGCAGGCCCACACAGAGCAGGAGTCAGGAACCCTGGGTCCACTACTGTGTGGCCTTGGGAGACTTAGGGTCTCTCTCTGAACTTCAGTCTCCTCATCTGTGAAATGGCCAAAACAATACTTGTAATACCTATTTCACAGAATTGTTATGAGGAGAATATTTTGCAGACCTTAAAGTACTACATGATGGTGATTTATTACTGTTGAGTCACAGATTTAGAGCTGGAAGGAATCATAGAGGCCATCTAGTCCAACTCCTTTATTTTCCAGATGAGGAAATTGAGACCCAGAGAAGTGAGGTGACTTACCCCAGGTCACATAGGTTGGACTGGGGAGGCAGGAATTATTCTTATCCATCTTTTTTTGAGGGAGTCATTTTTAAAATTGGACTGTGATTCCCCATAAGGAACTTCTGTCAGATGATTTTTCTCCCAGTGCAGATCAGCACCTCCTCCAGAACTTGTCTGTAAATTGCCTGGGGCTCTGAGAGATTAAGTGACTTGTCCTTGGTCACTAAGCCAAGATAAGTCAGAAGTGGGACTCGAACCCAGGTCTCCTTGGCTCTGAGGCCCCCCTCTCTTCACCATACCACGTTGTCATCATCATTGTTGTTATTCAGTAAACTAGAACTAAGTTTATCTTCCCAGTGGGCCCCCACGCGGGGTTATCGTGAGGCTCCATTGAGATGATGTCTATGGAAGCACTTGGTGAAAGCCCAAACCTCTGGACAAAGGGGAAGGAAGGGCCTTGGAGAGCCTGACTGAAAGAGGACTAGGTGGAGGCGTCCAGGTCCCAATGGACACCAGTGTAGATCAGCGCTGCCCTAATTGTCCATGACATATAGACCTGGCACTTCTCCCAGGCAGTCTTCATAAATCAGTTGCTCTGGCTATAGTCAATAGGCTGTTAATGTGGGATGTTATGAGCTTTGCAGACCTCTCCGCCTCCCTCCTCAGGAGCGTCCTTCTTTGCCTCTGATTTTCCATGAGCTGCCAGGGAGCTGGGAGGCCTGGGAGAGAGTTAGCTGGAGACAAAGTGCTCAGTGTTCCAGCCAAGCCAGGAGGAGGCAGGGGGGAGGGAGAGGGGGCTGGATGGCCTTAGGAGATGTTCTCACCTGCCTGCGGTCTCCTGCTGGTTTCATTGCCCCCACCTAACCCCCATGGTCTGTCCTTCTTACAGCTCTTGGAAAGCCTACCTGTCCTTGGTCCCTATCACCTTTCTGCCTCGGGGCATGTGTGAGCTAGCTTAGTTGTTTTTGTATGCTTCTGTGTCTTTTGCCTCCCACGTTAGACTATAAGGTCCAGGAGGGGAGGGATGCTATTTTATTAGGATCTTAGGAACAGAGACAGCGCTGGAGGGGGACTTCAGAGGCCGTGTAGTTCAACCTCCTTATTTTACAGATGAGGAAACTGAGGCCCAGAGAGCTTAAGTGATTGCTTAAGGAGTAAGACCTGCGATTCATAACCAGGTCTTCTGACTCCTCTGTGATCACTTAACCCCATTTGGGACTCTGTTTCCTTATCTGTAAAATAAGACAGTGGGTCTCAGAGTTTTCTCCAATAGTCCATGCATTTAGCCTCCTTCCTGCCCTGAGAGCCCACCTTCTGGAGATATCACAAAGAGCTCACAAATCCCAGGACAGTCCCCTCCCAAGAAGTCCTCCTTGTGTACCTGTGTCTTGAGTATTTTCTTGGCCTGGGGGGAAAGGGAGGAGGTCAGAGGTTGTTACTGCCTGCCTGAACATCAGCTTCCAGGATGGAGCACACCTTTGGAAACCATCCCCCCAATGTCCCCATTCCCTCCCCTGGGGAGCCAGGGAATGCTGAATCTTGGTCCCCTTAAGAAACACAGGGTAAATTCTCTACCAGGATTTTTACTTGCTAGGTAATTGTCTCTATTTTTCCTTAACCTGGAGGCTGTGAGAGATAAACTCAGATGGCCCATATGCTCTTTGCGGGGAAGTCAACCATATATAGGGAGTTCTGAATATTTTCCTCTTTACCTTGTAAAGGACAGGACACAGGAAGACAAGAAGAAGGGTTTGGGATGGTCAATAAAAAGGACCAAAGGAGTGGAGATGAGGTATGGATGAATCTGAGCTAAAAAAGATACAGATTGAGTGCAGAGGTGGTTGCTGTCTATAAACTTGGGAAGGGGTAGGAGAGGAAGGATATTGACCATTGTCAGTTCCTAATCCTACTGCCTTAAGAGAGGTGTGCTGAAGATCAGAACACAGACTGTCCTTGGGGGAAGAAACGGTTTCTCAGGAGAGGAGATAGGTTTCAAAGATTTTAAAAGGAGGTTTCAAAAGGTTAGATTAGACATTTCCTTGTATAATAGAGTCCTAGGGGGCAGTTGGGGGCAGGAGAGGGTTTGTAAATGTCTCCAAACCTGGGAGGATTATGTCAGAGAGAGATGTGATAGCGTTTCCAAATTACCTATGGTAGGATCCTGGGCTATGGGATTGTGGAGTTGGGAAGAGGGGGAATGCTATTAAGCTGATAATTCTGTTATGCAGAAGGAGCCATTCAGATATGGAGCCATGCTTGCTAAAAGAGGTAAGGGGGTGCTTGACTGTGCAGCCCCCCAGTTATTTCCAAGAGAAAGAATTATTTGGAAGAACTCAGAGACTTTTCAGTATTCACTGCCCATCCATTAGAGAGCTATGGGAAATGATCTGGGCATGGGCAAAGGGAACGAGGACTGTAGCTTCCAAATGAGTTGGACCCCAGGAGGGTGTCCTTGGTGCCCAGACACTTTCGTCATTAAACCACCCACCTCAGTGGATCTGGGAAAGGGATACTTGTCAACCCTAGGCTGGACACTAGGTATGGTGAGTTGGCATTGGGCTCTTGCAATCTTGGGAAAGAGCCTATGGCCTCCAACAGAGTTAGAGTGAAATAAATAAAATCATTTTGCTTCTACATCAATTCAGTCTGGAATTTCTCTCCTAGAAGCAGGGAACTCAGAGCTCATGGAACTCAGCTGGAGGAAAGGACAGGGGCCAAGGGGTGGGGTTTAGGGTCAGGAGGTAGTTGCTGGAATTGACCAACCTGGTATTCCAGTAGTGGCACTCCCTATTTGACTGTCCCCCTCCCCTCCCAAAGGGCTCATTCAGAGACCATGGGTGCAGAAATAGATATCTCACCAGAACCCATGGGAAAAGAGATGTCTAAATCACAGAAATTGAAGTTGACTTTCAAAAGGAAAAGAATTGTAACTAAGGATAGTTGGTAGACTCTTCTTTGGTAGGAAAAGTCTTGTTTGCCTAGGATGATTTGGGTTCAGTCCTTCGCAGAGGCAGAGGGTCTTGATTGTATCTGGAAAGCCAATTCTTGGGTACTATGGTTTTTAAAGATGAAAGCCTTAGAAGGAAAAGGGAAAAGCAATAGTTTTTCCCCATGGTGCCTATGGCAGTGGTGGACCTACATTGACATTTTAAATACTTCTTGGTTTAACTTGACCTGAGAGAAGAAAATATTATATAGGGGAACATAGTCAAATAGAGGTCTGGGGAGAGTGAGGGGAAACACAGTCAGAAGGGGACAGTCAGATGCAAGCACAGCAGAGTGTAGAACAGTCCAATTTGGCAGGAGTCCCAGCATTCCCAGCTTTCTTGTTCACCTTGGGCAGCAGTAAGACAAAGGACATGGCTAGTGAACAGTGGTAGAAGCTGTGAACATAGGTGTGATCCCATTCCTTTGTAGACCGGGAAAGAGAGAGGGAGGGAAAGAGAAAAAGAGAGTCAGTCAGTTGCCTCAGCCTTAGAAAGCTCAACTTGGCATTTAAAGAATTCCTTAATTCGTCCCTATTTTTCCCATCTAGCCATCTTTTATCATTCATAATTTCCCACCTCCACATTTTTGCTCATGCATTTTTACAGCTTGGAACACTTCCTCATAGCCATCTTTCACTCTCTTCTTGTGTTACAACTTCCCCTATATAATAACTTCACATTCTTCCCTCTGTATACTCCCTGTGTGACCTCTAGCATTCTGGAATTTAGTTTCTTGTCTTATAAAATATGGACAACTAGGTGGCACTGTGGATAAAGTGCCAGGCCCAGAGTTAGAAAGACTCCTTTTCCTGAGTTCAAATCCATCTTCAGATACTTCCTAGCTGTGTGTTCCTGGGCAAGTCACCTAACCCTGTTTGCCTCAGTTCCTCATATGTAAAATGAGCTGGAGAAAGAAACTCCAAATGGGGTCATGAAGAGTTGGCCATGACTGAACAACAATCTGCAAAATGAAGGAATTGCCTGAATGACCTATTAATTCCTTTCCAGTACTAAATCTAAGATCTACTGATATTAAGATAACTTCCTCATCCTTCTGTCATATTCTTCCTACAAAAATGTTATTATTCCAGTCGCCAGTGATCCCCTCTTCGCTGAGTCCTATGGCATTAATTATACTCATTGTCTACATATTAAACATTAATCACCCAATGCCTTTATGACATTACAAGTAGTGCTTTTATGTACTATTGAATACCATATGTAACAACTCACTTGCTATTAATAACCAATGATGATTAATTGTTATTAATTATCACTAATCTTGTACATCAGATGAAGCATAAAACAGAGCAATGAAGGCTTGTCAAAAGTGTTGGCCACAGTCAAGGAGGTTATCCAATACAAGATCTGAGTCAGGGATTCCTTAGAGAAAAAGGTCTTTCAGGTGACCCTGTATACATATGAAAACGTGCTTATTGCCTCAAGCCCTGAAACATTACAGAGTCTTCTGAAAGAGGTCCGTAACCACTCAAAAGAGTCTGGCCTAACTATGTTCACTGGAAAAACCAAATGGATGAACAATGTTTATGTCGAGATTATGTATCTTTGACAGACACTGCCAATGGACAATGAACAGGTCCCAAAATTGAACAGGAGGTGGGGAGAGCGGACTGAGTTGTCTTTGAGAAATGACAAAGTACTTTTGGTGACTCCAAGTTTTCCCTCGTTATGTTATGTCAGTAAGTCATGAAACAATTGGGGATCAACTAAAGAGTGTAAGAGAGGCACACGGCAGGTGTTAACAGGTTGGGGTATAATACAGACAAGGAACTATGTGGGAGAGTGGTGAAAAAAGATGTCGTAGGAAAAAAAGTGTGATTGAAAAGGCAGGTAAGTTGATGAAGGGATAACTGATGGACGAGTCATGCATTCTGCTTGTATTCTCAGACAGGACACCTTGAGAAAGGCATCCAGCATGTTTGTTGGTCTTTTGGTTAGGACAGGAGTTAGAACTGCACAAGATGAGTGACCATGGACACAACATGACTGGCATCATTGGAGGGAATACTGATATTAGAAGATCATGACCCATTTGCATAGAGAGGTTAACCTGATGGGCTAAGGAGGCACTGAAAGTGTTTTTAATCCCCATTTTATGGATGTGGAAACTGAAGATCAAAGAAGTTCATTTTCACAGACGCACCCACTCACTCATGCACACTTTATCTATACTTATATCCATCTTGGATAAACTGGGGAGATAGATGGACAATGAGTCAAGTTCAGAACTGTGTAGAAGGTGAGGACATAGGGTAGGATCACATTTGGAAAACTGTTCAGCACTTTCACTGTTCCCTGCTGCAGAAGTCTGTGTCTTGAACCCCAATATTCTCCCCATGATGCAAAAGAGCTGCAAAACTGTGAACCATTGTGCTCTTAGAATTGTTCAAACTATGGATCCCTCTGAGAGCAATGGAATGATGGATGCTGGGTATGAATGCCTGCATCCCATTACTAACATTTTAAAGTACTAGTAATTTAAAACTGCACTAAGACTTTGGGGAGAGCTCGAATTAAAAGGAGAACATGATTGGATCATAAACACACCCAGAACTGGAAGAGACCTTAGGAGTCTAGTTTAACCCCTTCATTTTACAAAAGAGGAAACTGAGTCCTAGAGCCGTTGAAGGGACTTGCTGAAAATCACAGAAGTAGTAAGGGGGCATAGTAAGGAATCAAATGAAGGTGGCCTCTATTGAAGCAAGTGAACCCTCTATGGAGGAATTATGGAAAGCTATGAGCAAAATCCTACTGGATGAGAAGGCTTGGATGGATTTGGATTCTCTGCCACTGGAGGAAATATTCACCCCAGTGGAATCTCAGATTCATCCAAGTCTGTTAGACTTAACCTTCTGAAGGGAAGAGCTTGGAAGAGGACTTTGAGACAAGTCTAGAGAAGGTAAGTGACTTTCCCAAGTTGACATGGGCTAGTTAGTGGCATAGTTTGGACCAGGATCCAAGGCTTGTGACTCTCAGGTTAATGCTCTTTCAATCCCAGTGTGATATCTGGTCTCCCTAGGATTATGGGTTACCTGAGGACAGTGGCCAATGACTGCTACCTCTCTGCATTTCCCCCATGGACCCTTGCACAGAAAGGGGCCTTACCTCAAAAAAGAAACGCAGCATCAGGGCTAACGCTCCAAAACAGAAACCAGGGCCTATCTGTTGGGTGTACACACTCTTGTCCGGGTACAGACCCTTCTTCTCTTTCATCTTTTGCAGCTGGAGAGGAAACACAAAAGTCAGTGAAGAAACTCTGGGTGGCCTGACTCAAAACTCATCCCTTCTGGGAAGACTGTGCAATAGAGTCACTTTGCCAGACTCAACAAATACCACCTTGATGTGCCCCAAGGGGACAGCAGCCATCAGTTAAATAATAAACAAACCATTAGGTGAAAGAACAGACTTCTTTCAACTCTGACTCCAATCTTCTCACTCCTTTGTTCTGTAGCCCCCTGCTATATTTAGATTAGGTAATAATAAATCACATTTATATAATGTTTTTGTAATTTGCAAAGTGCTTTCTCTGAAATTATACTGTGAGGTAGGTAGTGCATGTATTATTTTTCCCATTTTAGAGATGAGCAAACCAAGGCCCAGAAAGACTAAAGGACTTGCCCAAAGTCACACTGGTACTAAGTTTTAGAGCTGAGATTCAAGCCCAGGTCTCCTGACTCCCAGTCCAATGTTCTTATTTCTAATGTTTCCAGAGTTTTCTTTCTGAGGGAGTTAGAGCAGTTTATTGTTCCAATTTAACAGATGGGGAAACGATCCCTCAGAGAAATTGCCTAGCCTCACTCAGTTAATACTTCTGTTCTTCCTTGCTGATATACTGTTAGTGTTAACTTCATGTCCTCCAGCTTTCAGGTGCCCTGAGGACAGTGGACAGAGTTCTTACTTGCTTTCACATCTCTTCACTGCATCTAATGATGTGCGCGTGGGCCAGGTGGGCAGGGAACTAGTTGCTTGTTTATAAATATGGGACCCAGGAGAGATGGAGGCAAGTGAAATACTTCCTTATCTAAGTCAGGAAAATGAGTTCTGTCTGCACTTCCATTAAAAAAAAAAAGTAACAGACAACACAACAACTTTTGTCTTTTTCTGAGGAAGTGAGGTGTAGTGGTTAGGGTCAGGGGACTCAGGTTTGAATCTCACTTTTACTAGTTATTGATCCTGGGCAGAGAGTCCTTCTGGGTCTTACATTCCTTCCATGTAAAATGAATATAATAAGAGTCCCTAGTGCAAAGTTGTGATGATTAATGATAATGATAATTAATGTTTATATAGAGTTTACTATGTTCCAGGCACTGTGCTAAGAATTTTTCAATTATTATCTTATTTGATCTAACAATAGCTCTGGGAGGTAGGTGCTCTTATTATCCCCATTTTACGGATGAGAAAACTGAGGCAAGCAGGTGTTACATGACTCCTCCAGGTTTATACTCCTAGTAAGTGTCTGAGGTCGTACCCGAACTCAGGTTTATAAGGATTAAAAGTCAGAATTAAGAGGAGATAACATATGCCATACTTTTCAAACCTTAAAGTGCTATATGAGTGTTAGCCATTATTTTTATTATCATCATCATCACCATCATCATCATCAAAGTGTATGGGATAAAGTTTATGTAAAGTGCTAGGCAGGCCTAAAATCACCATATAAATATAAGAACTATTTTAGTGCCATGTAAATGTGAGAACTAAGCCTTTTCCATTTGGATCTACAAATGGGGAACCCCAAAGAGAACAAAGAAGAAGCTGGCCTCCTGACAGCCTCCTGGGAGGCAGCCTTCTCTATGAGGCAATAGGTCAGAAGTCAATTTGGAATCTCTCAGTGAAAGAATTGTAAAGTCACAATCACAGAAATCTAAAATCCTAGTCACAGAATTTTAGAACACTGGAACTCTAGAATCCTGGGGCAGGAAAGAAACTTCTAGAATAATCAGTTTTTGGTTCCTGCATTCAGATAGGTGGCTGTCTAAACCTCTAGGGTAGCTCTGGTCCCAGGGTGGGGAGCAGAATCACTGCTTGGAAAAGGGATTAGGCTGATTCAGATCAGCTTCAGAGGGCAAGGCAGCAGTGGGTGGAAGCAGAGATACAAACTCTGACTCCATCTAAGGAAAAGCTTCCTAACAATTAAGGCTGTCCAAAAGTGGGCTGTCTGGGCCGTCTGTGGAGGACTTCAGGCTGGGGCTAGATCACTCTTTGTCTGGGATATGTTGGAGTAGGGATTCTTGTTCTGATACACTTTTGGCTAGACAACCTCTGGAGTCCCTTCCAAGCTGTCAATTTTGTGATCCTTTGGTTCATCTGAATGCTTTCTATCTAGTGACTGAGACTCCATAACTTCCCTTGGTTACTCACTCTTTTTTGTCTTTATGATCAGATTCTGGTTTGGAGAGCATAGAATATTCTTACCATTTTTCCCATGGCCTTAGAGGCAAGTAGAAGAGCTTAAAACTCACCAGTCTTAGTTTATGCCTTCCTTTCCATCTAATATAAGTTCAACTCCCCCCCACCCCACTTTTGGAGCCCAGGGTCACACAGCCAGTAAGTGTCTGAGGCTATATTTTAGTTCAGGTCCTCCTGACATCATAGCAGGTGCTCTGTCCACTATGCCACCTAGCTGCCCTTTCCCCTGTTTTTTTTAGAGGGGGGAAGGCAGGGCAGTTGGGGTTAAGTGACTTGCCCAAGGTCACACAGCTTGTAAGTGTGTCAAGTGTCTCAGGCTGGATTTGACTCCAGGGCTGGTGCTCTATTCACTGTACCATTTAGCTGCCCCTTCCCTGGTTTTTAATGGCCAATATATCAAATAATCAAATGCCAAAATCATTCCCCAACACTTTTCTTTATGTGAACCAAGTTCTGTGATTCTATACAATGTATATCCCTTTCTGTTCTTCCATAATGACCTACTTAAATGTTCTAGTTATTGTAATTGATGACATGGGCTGTCTCTTATGCTTGGAGTGTACTTCCTTCTCAACCCTGCCTCTTCAGGACCTTTCTCTCCTTTCAAGGCCCCTCTCAGGTGGCACCTTCTTCATAAAATTCTTCCCTGACCTTTACTGTCCGCCAGCCCCTCAACCTCCCAGCAGACTGTAAGTTCCTTGAGGGCAGGCATTTCTTTTCCATCTTTGTATCCCTACTACTATCTAACCTAGTGTCTTTGCACATAGAAAACCGTCAATGAATGCTAGTTGAATTGTGTATACTGGAAACCCCTCAAGCCACCCCAAAATCTTGTCTAATTGAATTGAGCAAAGGGATTGGTTTGTGCTCTGCCTCCTCTCTTCATTCCTGTCCATCCTCCAATAGATAGATGAGTGAGAAGTGGGATGGATTGAACATGGACAGCTCAAATGTCACCTCCTTTGGGAAGCTGTCACTGATCACTCCATCCCACACTGACTGCAGGTGGAATTCTGGAAGAACTTGATTCTATACCCCTCATTTAGCATGCTTTCTCCTTCTTCGGCCTGGAGCTGGGGGATTAGGAGATGACGTGAGTTCCAGTCTCTGCTTTATAAACACTGCTCAGAGTTATCTTGTGACACCCTCTGTGGGCCTTAGTTTGCTCATCTGTAAAATGAAAAAGTTGGACTGGATAAGCTCTAAGTTCCCTTCGCCCTCAGACATTCTGAGAGCTAACTGACTTTTCTATGTGTGATAATAACTTTTAGATAAATGCTTTAAAGTTTATAAAGCACTTTACGTGCACTTCCTCATTTGAGCCTTGCAACAATTCTGTGAGTTAGTATTATTAACTCCTTTTTATAGATGAGAAAACCAAGATTCAAAAAAGTTAAGTGATTTGCACAGGGTCACACAGTTAAGTGTCAGAGATGGGATTGGAACCCAAGCCTTCCTGACATTGAGTCTAACACACAGCTCTCTTCATATTATGTCTTGCCCATCAAAGGTGCTCTGGAGATATCTGCTGGTAGATTGAAAGACAGCTAAGGGGGTGGCTAGGTGGCACAGTGAATACAGCTCCAGCCCTGGAATCAGGAGGACCTGAGTTCAAATCCGGCCTCAGACACTTAACACAAAACTAGCCATGTGACCTTGGGCAAGTCACTCAACCCCAATTGCTCTGAAAAAAAAAGACAGCTGGAAAGATAAGAGAAGCAAGCAGTCTGGGAACTACCCTATTCATTCATTTATGAGAAGTTAAGAAGCATCTACTAAGCTCTCAATGGAGGGCATTATGCTGAATACTGTAATAGATTCTGGTGGAGAGACTAAATTTAGATAAACTGATCCCTTCCTTCGTGGGGTTATGGTGAGTATAGTAAGCATAACCTACATAGCAATATGCACAGAGTAGGAGATAAGTACGCGGAGAGGTATAGAACAAGTGTAATTATTATGTGTGGTCTGAAGGGGAAAGTCGTGACCCACAGCAGTATTAGGGAAGGCTTGGTGTAAGTGCTGACTCTTTTTTTTTAAGCAACTGGGGTTAAGTAACTTGCTCAAGGTTACACAGCCAGGTGTTTCTGGGTGGATGCTAAGTGTCTGAGCCCGGATTCGATCCCCAGGTCATCCCAACACTGGGGCTGGTGCTCTTACTCGCTGTGCTACCTGGCCGCCCCTTAAGTGCTGACTTTTAAGAAGGATTGGAAAGGACGTGTAGGAATTCAAAAGGGGAAGAAAAATGGGAGGGATGGCATCCCAGGCAGAAGTCACAATGTGAGCAAAGACTCAGAGGTAGAAAAAGACAAGGGGGGAGAGGTAAAGAAAGTAATCTGGTTGGATTGGAGTAAAGAACTCGTGGGCTAGTGTGAGATAAAAGAAGATTGCAAAGACTGGAACCTGGTATTAGATTGTAGAGGGTCTTAAATGTCAGCAAAGGAGTTTGAATTTTACTTGGGAATCACAAAGGGAGCCACAGAAGAATCCTGAGCAGAATAAGAAAGAATGTTTTGGCAATGGTAATGTTGGTGCATTGGAGAGGGAAGAAGGCTTAGAAGGAGGTTAGAAGGCAGTAGGCCAGGTAGATGGTACAGGGCAGGCCTAAACAAGGAAGGTGGCGATGAGAACAAAGGAGAGGAGACGGAGGTGACACATGTCCCAGGCAGGCCTTGGAATGGACAGACCTTGGTAATACTGGATATGGGAAATAAGGGACAGAGAAGGGTAAATGATAACCCCAAGGTTACAACAAATATGGGACACTGGGCCTGCCAAGGGAAACCGTGACGTTAGAAGAATAAACATGTTGAGGGGGACAGATAATTACCTGTGTCCAACATGTTGATTTGGAGATGTAGGAAGGACCAGATGGCAGCATGGTGAAATGAAGGTGAGACAAATAAATAAATTTAAATAAAGAAAATAAAGCATGGTGAAATAAACATTGGTGAAATAAAGAATGAGCTAACTGAGAAAGACAGAGATCTAGGGTGTGTGGCTAGGACATGGTCCAGTGGTGAGAGTATCAGACTACCCATGTGAACTGGTTAGTACAAGCCATTATGCCCTTTTGAGCATCCGTGTCCATCTGTAAGATAAAGGGTTGAGGTGACTAGGTGGTCCAGTGAATAGAGCACCTGCCCTGGAGTCAGAAGGACCTGAGTTCAAATCTAGCCTCAGACACTTGACATACTAGTCGTGTGACCTTGGGCAAGTCACTTAACCCCAATTGCCCTGCCTTCCCTCCAAAAAGAAAAAAAAAAATATATATATATATATATATGGGTTTACTTGACCTCTAAGGCCCTGTGCAGCTCTAGACCCACGATCCTGTGAATTCCTGGGCTCAGTGTAACTCTCCAGTTGCCTTCTTTATTCTTAGTCTTAGTTCCCCTAGGTGGTGTCCATACTGCTGGTTGTCTCTTCACCCTCTGAGAGGGGCAGAAAGGGAAGCAGAAAACCTTTTACTTGCAAAGGACCTTAACTTAATAATAAAATTGGATATTTATACAGCATTTTGGGGTTTACAAAATATTTTATGTATATTATCTCATTTGATTTTCAAAATAACCTTTCGAAATAAGTGGTTATTATCCCCTTTTTACAGATGAAACAACTCAGGCTGAGAAAGGTTGTGAGTTTCTTGGTTCACTAGTTATTAAGCATCAGGGGCAAGATTTAAACCCAGGTTCTCCTTAGTCTAAATTCAGTCCACTTTCCATTAGTCCATGCTGTCCTTCAGTAATTGTCATCTAACCTATTCCGGTGGTGCTTGCTGGTTCCAAGCCTTTAGCAACTGGAGGAATGGCCTTTAGAGAACAGTTAAGCCCTGAGGGTTTGGTGTACTTACTCTAGAAACCAGCTCCCCTCCCAGACAGCCTTAGATTGAATTCCCTCCTAAATGGGCTAGAAGGTGCTATTTAAATTAGGAATGTGGCCAACTTGCTTTGGCCTTCCCCCAAAGGGAACAGCTAGGTGGTATAGTTGGATAGAGCACTAGGTCTGGAGCTGGAGTCAGGAAGAGGTCACAGAGCTAGTGTCAGGTCATGCCTCAGTTTCCTCAATAGTGAAATGGGAATAAAAGCACCTATCATGCAAGATTGCTATGGTGATCAGATGAGATAATATTTTTAAAGCACTTAGCACAGTGCCTGGCACATAGGCACTTTATAAATGCATATCCCTTTCTCTCCCTCCCTTCCCCCCTTTTTTCTTATTGCTGAGTCCCCTTGCCCAAGGAGAGGAAAGTCTGTGTGGTATTCCACTCAGGCTTTAATGAGTAAATACTGTTCTACCTAATTATAATTCAGAAGCAGATTCATACCAAGCCTCTCTGAGGATAATTACCCAATGTCTAGCTGGGGGAGTGAGGAGGGAAATCCACCCGGACTGAATCAGGAGAGAATTATCCCATTTCCGGCTTGGGGTGAGCTGTTTTTATCATAAACAGAGACTTGGAATTCAGTGATTATCTCTGGAAGCCAGCATTGTTTATGCATTCCAGAATGTTAATTAATAAGGCATGCTATTGCATCACCCCAACAAGTCTCTCCTCCCCAAGGCAGGAAACTTACAGGCACTACCTTGGGTCACCCCAAATAACATCAATTCAAATTACTAAACTAGATCAAGAAAGAATAACCTCTTCCCCAATCCTCCTCCTCTGGAAGAGCATTTGAAAAAGTCAAGATGTTTGAATTCAAGGTCTGGCTTTGCCACTGGATAGCCGTGCGATTTTCTGCAAGTAGCTCCATCTCTCTGTGCCTTATTGTCCAAATAGGGAAAAGAAATCCTGACACCTTTTACTGCACGAGAGATAAAGTAGACAAATTTATTTTTGAACACCCACCACCTACACTTCACTCTCTTACCCCAGATCCTTGATTTGAGTCATCTCTGTTGTTTACGATCCATCCTTCTGACTTACCTTCCCCTAGCCCTCCTCTCAACACCCTGAGCTCAAGCTTCCCCTGTGCTAAAACACCTAAGATGAATTCATTCTTTGAGATACGCCCACACCTTTGAGTCGAGGACTAAGGTGGAAAGTGGACTCAGAAAGAGCAATGAAATCGTTGGACTTAAAGAGAAGTTGTAACTACAATACCAGACATAGCTACAGCCAGTGTCAGTCAGGAAAAGAAAGAATCAGCATTGAAAGCCAGAGGCATAGGTCAAAGGAATCTTAGGACACTGTCACTGAAAAGGACCTTGGAATTAACATAGAAAGTCAGAGTTGGAAGGGACCTTAGAACACTCAGTATTAGAACTGGAAGGGACTTTGAAACACAGAATGTCAGAGCTGAAAGAGATGTTGGAACACAGGATGGCAGAACTAGAAGAGATTCTAGAACACAGAATGTCAGACACTTTCAACTAACATTTCAGAAAGGAGAAAACTGAGGGCCTGAGGTTGAGACTCCTCAAAGTCAGACTGCTATTGTGTCCAGAGTGTAATAGCCCAGGGTTTCTTCCACAACTACCTCTCAGGAAGACCCAGTTATTAGGACTTTTCAGAACAAGAAGGCAACTCAGAAAACTGAGATAAAACTAGCTGAAATTTCAGTTCTCTTTCTGGTAAGGAAACTCAGACAATCACCTGGGAGACCCAGATGTGGGTCATCACATTGCTTTGTTCTTAACAGATGAGGACCTACAACTGGCCTCCAAAGCCTGACACTTTCCAAATTAGCTGCTCCCTCTGTCAGTACTTCAAGATGCCCCCGTATGATAGAAAAAACATAGACTCGATTACACAAAAATGTCAGAATAGGAAGGAACCTCAGAAATCATCTATTCCAAAATTTTCATTTTATAGATGGGGAAACTGAAGTCATGAGAAGGGCAGGCTCGAGGTCACAGAACTAGACAAATAGAGTTGTAATGATAACAGCTAGTATTTATGTAGCACCTTAAGGTATACAAGATGGTTTACAAATATTATCTCATTTTATCTTTTTTGATCACACCCACTTTTTTTTTTTAAAGCAATTGGGATTAAGTAACTTGCTCAAGGTTACACGGCCAGTTATTTCTGGGTGTGGTGCTAAGTATCTGAGCCCAGATTTGATCCCCAGGTCATCCCGACACTGGGGCCGGTGCTGAGCCACCTGGCCACCCCTAAGCAATTGGGGTTAAGTAACTTGCTCAAGGTTACACGGCCAGGTGTTTCTGGGTGGGTGCTAAGTGTCTGAGCCTGGATTCAATCCACATGTCATCCCGACACTGGAGCCGGTGTTCTTACTCACTGTGCTACCTGGCCACCCCCATCACTCACCCACTTTGCTGTAATGATGAGGACAGCTGTGCCAATAGGTCCCGAGTACACCCCATAGCCCCATCGGTCTTGGTAGATCCTTACGGCAATGGTCAACACACCAAACATCACAAAGGTCGACCTTTTGGGTTCATCAAATTCTGCCAGGGCTGGAAAGGGAGGGAAGGGAACAGAAATCAAAGTTTAGAGTTCATCTGAACTCAAAGGAGACTTCTAATGTCATCATTTATCAGAGCTGGAAGGGATATTAGAACATAGAAAGCACTGGAAGAGCTCTTAGAACATGGAATGTCAGAGTTGGAATGGGCCTTAGAACATGGTATGTTATAACTAGAAGGGACCTTAGGACATAAACTATCAAAGCTGGAAGAGATTTTAGAACATAGAAGGTCAGAGCTAGAAAAGACCTCAGAACATATGATATTAGAGATGGAAAGAACCTTGGAATATAGAAGATTGGAGCTAGCAGTGACCTTAGGACACAGCATGTCAGGAGTAGAAGGGACCTTAGAACACGGAATGTCAGAGCTGGAGTGGACCTTATAATAGATATAGAGGTGGAGATGACCCTGAAACACAGAATATTAGAGCTGGAAGGACCATCAGACATTTACTTATTTATTATCTATCTATCTTTTGTATGAGCAATGGACCCCTACCTTGAAATCTCAGCTGGAATAGAATCAGCACCAGGTGCTTTACCACATGAAAGGAACCTAATGGCATTCAAAACCTCTTCTTCAGTTGGAGCTTCAACTAGGGAGGGATTGACTTCAACCTGAGGCAAATGGTCAATGGCTTCAGCATTGATTGATGATGGTCTGTTGAGAATACTATAGAAATGTTCAGCCCATCTCTCTAGGATCATGTCCTTATCACTAATCAATATGGTTCTGTCAGTAGTTGTGATGTACCATAGGTCTTTGACCCATAAATAACCTTCATAGCATCATAAAGGTGCTTTGGATTGGGGTGGCCAGGTAGCACAGCGAGTAAGAGCACTGGCTCCAGTGTTGGGATGACCTGGAGATTGAATCCCGGGCTCAGACACTTAGCACCCACCCAGAGACACCTGGCCATGTAACCTTGAGCAAGTTACTTAACCCCAATTGCTTAAAAAAAAGTGTTTTGGATTGTTACTAACATAAAACATAAAACTGAATTTCATCTGCCTTCTTATTGACCCAGGAATCCTGCATCTTTCTAAGCTTTGCTTGTACTTTACTTTTGATGGAATTAAATGCTGCCTTCTTAGAGATGGATGAGCTATCCTGCTGGTAAATCCTGTGGAGTTCTTGTTTTTCATTTAGTAGCTTCTGAATTTCCCTATCATTTTCACATCAAACCAATCTTAGTGTTTGCTAGTGTTCTGACCCAGATGAGTAAATGCAGTGCTATGCACTAACTCTCTGAAAGCTGCCCACTCCTTTTCTTCCAGGTTATATGGCAAGAGGAGGTTATCCCTGAGGAGTTCAAGGATGCCTCCATTATCCATCTCTATAAAGGTAAAGGAAATAGATTGTACTGCAACAATCACAGGGGGCTCTCTCTCTCTTAGTCATTGCTGGCAAGATTCTTGCAAGAGTCCTCCTTAATAGACAGATCCTTCACCTGGAAGATGGTTATCTACCTGAGAGCCAGTGTGGCTTCAAAAAGGGCTGAGGAACAGTTGATATGATGTTTGCTGCCCAACAGCTCCAGGAAAAATGCCAGGAGCCGAACAGAGGTCTGTACACAACGTTTGTAGATATGACCTACATATGGCCTTTGATAGTTAGTTGTGAGGGCTTATGGAAAATTATGTCAAAATTTGGTTGCCTGGAAAAGTTCATCAGCATTGTACACCAATTTCATGATGTCATGCTTGCCCAGGTTCTAGAAAATGGGCAATGCTCTCATGCCTTCCTAGTCACCAATGGAGTGAAACAAGACTGTGTGCTTGCTCCTATCTATCTATCCATCCATCCATCTATCTATCTATCTATCTATCTATCTATCTATCTATCTATCTATCTATCTATCTATCATCTATCTATCTATCCGTCTATCCATCCATCCATCCATCCATCCATCTATCTATCTATCTTTCTATCTATCTATCTATCTATCTATCTATCTATCTATCTATCTATCT
>NW_027187344.1:4482575-4508858 GCF_028583685.1 Petaurus breviceps papuanus | reverse complement strand
ATCTATCTATCTATCTATCTATCTATCTATCTATCTATCTATCTATCATCTACCTACCTGTCTATCTACCTACCTACCTACCTATCTGTCTTTCTGTATCTAGCTGTCTGTCTCTCTCTATGTCTGTCTATATCTATCTGTCTGTATCTATCTGTCTATATCTATCTATCTATCCATCTGTTCATTTGTTTATTATATAAGACCCACTTATTTTATGGAGGTGCTGAGGCCTATGAAGAAGAGACATGACCAGAGTTAGTAGTCAAGAGTGTTCTGCACTTGTCTCTTTGTATCATAGTTATCTGTTTGCTTGTCCTTCTTCCCCTTGGGTTTCTTGATGGCAGAATCTGTGGGGTATCTTTGTATCCCCAGTGTCCAGGACAGAGTTTTGCATATAGTAGACAATAAATAAGTATTTGTTGAATTGAATTGTTGACCTGAACTTCAATCTCCTAACTCCCAGGTTAGCCCTCTTTCCATTGTTAGTAACCTGATCAGGCGCCTTAATTACTGCAGCGTTGTACATGCCACAGAGGTGTTTCCTGGTTACTTGTTATGAATCAATATCTCATCAAGCACCCTGTTATGACTTCCTTAAATGTCTGATTTTTAGACTACATACACACACCTATATCTATGTATCTAAATACATATTCATATGCATATATGTATAATATATTCATTTATGTATGTACCTCTCTGTCTCACCTACATATCAATTAGCATAATGCTTGGCAATAGTACGTTTCTAATAAATGCTCTTTCTGTCTATCATACATGTATATGTCTATATAGACACATACACACATATACATGAGAGGTCATCTACTGCAGTGAATAGTGAACTGTCCTCATCTTGGTGTTAGGAAGACCTGATTCAAGTCTGGTCTCTGATATATACTAGCTGTGTGACTCTGGGTGATCCACGCAGTCTCTCACGGTCCCAGGCAACTCTTTAAAACTCTAAGCTGTGGAATAGTTGACAATCTGCGTTAGTGGAAGGAGTATCCTCACTGGAAATTCCCTATAATAATGAAATCACAAATCGACACCAATGTATAGAAGTGTGTCTTCGTGTTTGTACATCTTTGAAGAAAATCCATTCATTATTAATCCGTTCCCATATCAACTTGAATGAGGCTAACAAAATTCTTTAGGGACTTGCTTTAATGAAGCAGTATGAATAGATCTTTTTTTTTTTAAATAATATTTCCCCTTAATTACATGTAAAGGCAATTTTTAACATTTGTTGTTATTTTAAAAATAAGTTTTGAGTTCCAATGAGTAGATATTTCTTTTTTTTTTAAAGCAATTGGGGTTAAGTAACTTGCTCAAGGTTACACGGCCAGGTGTTTTTGGGTGGGTAATAAGTTTCTGAGCCCGGATTAGATCCCCAGGTCATTCCGACACTAGGGCCGGTGCTCCTACTCGCTGTGCTACCTGGCTGCCCTGTGTAGATATTTCTAAAGAGCTTGAAAACAGTTTTAGACAAGCTTTTAGATAGTACAGAGGGTAGAGAATTATACCTAAGGAAGTAAGGAAGACCTGACTTCAAATCTAGCCTCAGAAACTTAACTAGCTTTGTTCCTCTGGGCAAGATGCTTAACATCTGACTTCCACAGTTTCCTTATCTATAAAATGGGGATAATAATAGAACTTACCTCCCAGGATTGTTGTGAGGCTTAAATGAGAAATTTGATCTATAGCTATTATTAAATTGTTGTACTATATATTATATAAATTTTTATTATGCTATTAAATGTCAGCTATTGTTGCTATTATTTTAAAGAATTAATTAAACAATATCTTTGCAATGGAAAGAGAGACCTGAAGGGATGAAAATGCTTAAAGATGGGGAAAGAGGATGGAGTATATATAACCTTCTCCTCTTCCTCTGTCAGTGAAATGAATTTTTCTAAAGTGCTTTAAAACTAATTTTCTAATATGAATTAAACACTGCCTTTGCAATATAAGTGGGAGCAGAAGGCAAGGAGGTCATACATGAAGTCAAGAAAAGCAGATATCATGCGACCTTCCATGCTCCCTGTAAATCAGTAGGCTGACTTGCTCAGGGGTGGGTAGGTGGGCTTATGAACGAGATCCTTGTTGGCAGGGCTGGGATAAAGGAGGCTGACACTCACCCATTAATGACACCCACATGCTCAATGCTGTCCCATAGATGCTGAAATACTCCAGTATGTCGTAGCGCATGAAACATAGCACTGATAAGCCTGGGCCATTACACGCATGGTATATCTAACAGAAAACACAGAAAAAACATATTACACAAAGGACTGACAGTGACTTGGGGTAAGACAATCTCCCCAGAATTGATTTAGTCCATTCTTAGGAGGCCAGTGAGCAGATGTAAGGAGTGTATTTTTAGTCAGGGTTTGCCTAAAAGAATAATAAATAATCCCTTACTCATTCACAACACTTGATAGTTTACAAAGAGCCATCCTATCTATCAGGTTCTTACAAAAGCCCTGCAAGGGAAGCCAGACAGGGATTATTTTCTCCATTTTACAGGTGAGAAAAATAAGGCAAAGAAAGGAGAGAAGAAAGATAGGGACAGAGCAGGGGTAGGGAACCTACAGCCTTGAGGCCACATGTGGGCTTCTAGGTCCTTGGGTGCAGCCTTTTGACTGAGTCCAGGTTTTACATAACAAATTCTTTTATTAAGGGGATTTGTTCTGTGAAGTTTGGAATCAATCAAAGGGCCATACTTGAGGATCTAGAGGGTTACATGCAGCCTCAAGGCCACAGATTCCTACCTCTGGGACAGAAACTGATCCTGGGTTTTCACTGAGGTAAGGAATTCCCAAGTATGGAAACTCCCTCTACCCGTGCAGGTTGGTACCTTTTTTGTAGCCTATAATCTTAGTTGCATAGAGCAGTGGGTAGTTAAGTTACTTGGCCAGGGTCACATAGCCATTAGGTATCAGGGGAAAGACAAAAAGGAAAGAAAGCAAGAAAAAGAAGGGAAAGGAGAAAGGAGAAAAGGAAGAAAAAGAAAGAAAGAAAAATAAGCAAACCTTGTACCAAACAAGCAAATTGAGCAAACCTCCTGATAATGGTGACCTGGATTTTTAGGGAAAAGGTGAAATGGGCTTGTCCGTTGATGCCAAAACACTCTTGTTCAAGGAGGACAGTTGCTTCTTCTACTCTGCAAATTGAGGTGGCTGGGATAGGAAGATTTGATGCAGACCACAACAGCAGCTGCTCGGTCCAGACTCCATCCCTTCCCCTCCCCCTCAATGGCTTTGAGCCCAGGCTCTGTAAAGGAGCAGGGTGGGGAATCAGCTGTCCCCAGACTGCCTTCACCTTCACATAGCTGTACTTTTAGCTCCTAGGGTTGACTGAGCAGGAGGGAGCCGGCAGTTCAATGGAATGAATTCTCAGTAATCAGATCTAGATTTGAATCCCTGCTTTTCCCCTGCCATTTTGCTTCCAAGCAAAATGAGGCCCAAGAGTGAATTTCTTTATCTGTCAAAAATAGGCATAAGAATCACTTGCCTTATTAACCTCATGTAAAGTTTATGAAGAGCCAATAGATTTGTTAGTTACAACACCATCAATGTAAATGTAAGGGATGAGGGTCATTGCTCCCTGTTTAAAAACACTCTGAAATAGAAATTCTGAACCTAGGGTCTGTAGGATTGATGCTAAAAAAATTCCATAACTGCATGTCACTGTAGTCTTCATAATTTTATATATTTTAATTTATACATTTAAAATTTTTTATATTAAAAAACCACATTTATACATTAAAAAAAATACATTTAAAAGAGTTCCACAGATCTCTCCAGCTTTCAAAGGGACTGATAACACCAAAAAAGGTTAAGAAATCCTGCTAAAAAGCACTCAGGCCCAGACCTAGATGATTGAAATGAAGATCAGAGGGCCACCCCTAAATCCTTCAGTCTAAGGACAAGGAACAAAAGGTTAAAAGTTAGAAATTCCAGGAGAACTTGGCCCTCAAAGGAATTGGCATATGCAAGGCAGTGACTCATAAAGTAAAATTGTGTATATAGATACATTCACACATGGATTCATCAGTACCTACCTGGATTCAAGCACACATGTGTAATGCAAATATATGTGTATCAGAATAGAGACATCTATGTATATGTATGTGGGCATGAACACACACATAGATACATATACACATGCATACATATATATTCATATATACACAATCTACACATATACACGTGTGTATGTGTCCCTGGTGGTTGAATCTGAGTGGAACCTTTCTCTCTCCAAGACAAATGTCTCATGGGGAGTTTTCTTGTCACTGAGGGACAGGTTTGATGGTAGATGAGTGAGGAAAAAAGCAGATGATTCAAAGACCTTTTAGAAATCATGGGAAGCCCCTCACAGAAAGAGAAAAGGAAAGACTGGCAGAGAGGTAGAGGGACCTAAATATACAGGAGAAAAAGGACTTTGGACAGAAGGAAAGAAACTGAAAGACAACCTCAGATGGAGAAAGAGAGCCATAAACACACACATGCGCGCGCACACACACACACACACACACACACACACACACACACACACTCTGAGGAAATCTTAGGCTCACAGAATATTAGAGATGAAAGGAATTGAGGAATTACCTAAGCTAACCACTTCATTTGACAAGGGGAAGTACAAGGCTTTGAGAAGAGGAGTGATATGCTCAAGGTCACACAACGAGTTAGAGACAGAGTTGGGACCAGAACTCACATCTTCTAATACTTAGGCTCAGGGCTCTTTCTGTTCAACCCTATACTGCCTCCAAATGGTGTATCCTTATTACCTGCCAACCAGGTACTCCAAGGTGGGGAAAACAATAGGAAAGAGGATTCCCATCCCAATCCCATCCTTACCGCTATGAAGAACATGGTGAAAAGGTAGACCATGGCTTCCATGTGGAACCTTCTCTTGGCGGCAATGCTGATGGTGGGGAGGAAGGCAAGGCTGCTGATTGTAGGGAGAAGCAACTTGGTAACAAGGGTCCCCATGGTCCTGTGCCAGTGGGCAATGTTCAATTCAATCAAAATCCTCTCTTCTACCCCTTGCCCAAAATTCAAGAAAGGGAGCAAGGAGAGAAAGAAAGAGGACAGAAGGGACAGCCGGAGGCTTGCAATCAGCTTGGTCCCTGAGAGAGCTGGGCTCACAGCTGTGACCGAAGACCACACATTCCCAAGTTTAAATGCCCAGGGAGGAGCGATGTCAATTCAGATGACAGGCAACACATGGAGGGGTTAACAGCTGATGGGTGGCATGATGGGGGTATTTGTTTTTGCTTTTATGGGAGAGGCCAGAGCTTAAGTTCAGAGACAAGTCATCTTTCTGTTCCTCCCTAGCCATGGTGCTCACTCATTTTCCATCTTTTAGCACTGTTCTTTGTTTTCCTTTTTCATTGTGGTCTATAGTTGGAAATCTATTTCCCTGCTTTGTCCCAGAGATTTACAGGTTGGATCATTCACCCTTTGAGAACTGTTTTTTACCTCTTAGATTCTCTGATTCTGTGTTTCTCTGGTCTCATCTCAATGTGGGTACTATCCGATGCTGGTTCAGATGCTGCCTCTTTATGAAGTCTTCCCTCATCTCTCAGGCAGAAGTTCCCTCTCCCTCCTCTGTCTTCTGCTTATTTGTTGCTATTTTATTCGTCTTTTATGACCTTTATCACATTCTTCTTTGTATTATGGCTATTAATGTCCATGTGTTCTGCCCTCTACTAACCTATATGTTTTTGAGTGCAGGGCTAACAGAATTCATTTTTATATGCATAGACCCTCTTATAGGTTGATCTGATCATGTTACCCTTCTGTCTAAAACTTGGCAGACTCTATTGCCTACTAAACAAAGCTTCTCTTCCTGACATTCAGGACCCTCCACAACCTGGCATCACCTTTTTTCACTTTTATTTCATATTATCCTCCTCCATGGATACTCTGCACTCACTGGAACATGGGCTGGTCTTACCCATCTCTGGGTTTTTGTTCTTTATGACCAGAATGCCCTTCTCTTCTTTACTTGTTGAGTTCCTGTCATTCCTCAAAGTTCAATTCAAATGCCACCTTCTTTATCCAGCCTTCATTGACCTGCTGGTCAGTTAACAGCCTTCCCTCTCAGACTCCATAATGCACTTTGATTTATAAGTTTCTTTTTTTTTTAATTAATCTTTTTATTAGGACATTTTTATACCACCTTAATTTCCAAATATATCTCTTCCCGTAGGCAGTGAGCTATTGTTTGTACTAAAACATTTTTAAAAGGGGGGGAGTTCAGCAGAGTTGACATATCAACTGTGTCTGATAATACATGTTATATTCCACACCTATAATCCCCCATCTCTGCAAAGGAGAGAGGGAACTGTACTTTCACAGCTGTTCTCCAGTGTCAGGCATGGTCATCATAATTACATAACATTCCGTTTTATTTTATTTTTTATCCTTTCCTTTACATTATTGCAGTCATCATGTATATTGTTTTCCTAGTTCTGCTTATATTATTCCTAATCAGTTCACATAAATATTCCTATGTTTTTTCGAGTTCTTCATATTCATAATTTCTTACAGTATGGAAACATTCCATGACTTTCAATCTATCCCGCTTTGTTTAGTCATTGTCTAATTGAAGGTCATCTATCTACTTTGTTTCCATTTCTTTGCTACTAGAAAGACAAATGTTGCTCTGAATATTTTGGTGTATGTGAGATCTTGCTTTGTGTTTTATTTATTTGTTTGGTTTTGGTTTTTTATCTCTGTGGGATAGATATCTAATGCTGAGATCCTTGGGTCAAAAATGATGAACTTTTTGGTTATTTTTTGTTTAGTTTAATCCAAATTGTTTTACAATTGGTTCAACCAATTCACGGCTCCACCAGCATTGTATTAGTGGGTTTATCTTCCCATAGCCCTTTCTATAATGACCATTTCCATCTTCAGAATTTGCTGAATGAGAGGTGAAATCATGGTGTTGTTTTGATGTACATTTCTCTTATAGATATTAGTAGTCTGAATTTTTATCAAGTTTTATCTTTGACAAGCTTTACAACTTTCTAACACACTTACTGTGTGTAATATAGTTTCCCCTGGTTATTTGAGCTGTGGCCTCATTCCCCTCCTAGACAGCAAGCTCCCTGAGGCCAAGGAATGTGTCTTTTTTTTTTAACCTTTCCATGTCCCTCAGAGCCCAGCATAGTGTTCTATACATAGGAGTTACATATAGCTGATAAATGCTTGTTCTATTGCTATATTTCCCATAGCACTTAACACAGGGCCCTGAAATGGTAGGTGCTTAATAGATGTTTATTTAGATGGATTAATGAATGGAAACAAGGAATAGTCAAAAAAAAATCTTTCTTCTTCCTTTTCTGCCTTTCTATCCCCAGGATCCAGCAGAGGCCGTGAGGTCCAGTTTATGATTTCCTATACTGTGACTGCAAGGTTTTAATTAAGGATTCATACATTTGCTTAATTATTGGGTACTAACAACAGGCCTAACACTATGATTAGCATTGTGGATGAATCAAAAAAGATGAAATGAGAAAATGCCCATAAAGCACTTTGCAAACTTTTAAGTGCTATATAAATGTCAGCTATTATTATTATTATTATTAGTGATCATATGATCCTTACCCTCAGGGAGCTTACAATCTAAATGAAACATAAATACCAGAAAGAGAGAATAATACCAATGTGTTAAGTTGACTTTAACTAAGTGCCAAAATAAGGGACAAGCAATAAATTCTATGGATGGTCAGGAAATATAGAGATTAGTTTCATTGACTGGAACTGTCTGGAAGGTTTCATTGTACTGGATACTGAAGGAGGGGTAGGAGTTGGATAAATAGAGAGGAAGTGGTGGGGAGGGTGATCCCAGTGGGGGAAATAGTGTGAACAATAGTATGGAGGTATGGATAAAATAGTTGGTACAAGGGATGGTGAGGAGGTCTGCTAGCCTGGGGCAGAGGATAGGAGTAATAGGAAATTAGGAGGGGTGTACCTTTAGTAACAGCATACAGAGACAGTAGCAGGGTAGTCATGGTTTCCTCCCTTCCACCCCCTTCTTCAATCCTATGTAAGTTTAGGTGTGCTGCTCAGTGTTTAACAACTGACTTTCTGAAAAAAAATGCCCATAATACACCTTTAACTTTAATCTGCATTATTAACATTTTCTCCATCACTTTCTCAAGTCAGATAATTAACAAAACAGTAAACCAAATTCTGACTTGTGTTTACCAAGTTTCAAAACAGATGTTCATAATGAAACTTTAACAGTAGACTCCAGCAAACCTCTGTGTGTAAGCCAGTAACATCAAGGGCTCCCCATTAAAACCCTTAAAATTTGGCTCTAACCTATCCTTTCCAGATCTATTATATATTACTAACTGTCATGCAATCTAGATTTCACCAGACAGACATTCCCATCATAGGACATTCTATCTCCCATCTTCATTCCTTTATACTGTCTGTCTGCCACGTCTAGAACACTAAACGTCCCCATTTCTACCATTTCTTCAACAGCTAGTTTCCTTAAGGCTCAGTTCAGGTGCTTTCTTCTGCAGAAAGCCTTTCTTGATTCCTCCTTTCTTGCTAAGTTTTTAGTTCTCCCCGTCTTTCCCAAATTACTTTGTGTTTATTTATCTTGTATTTACTTGTGTAGGTGTAGTGAGGGTCCATATGTAGCTTTCCCCCTATTTGTAGGTTGGGACATTGTGTGGCTCTAAGGGAGGTAGAATAGATGTCTCTGGCCTCTTTTCTCTTCACTCTTTTTGCAAGGGAGACTTTAATTCCTGCCAGAAGGGGAAATAACAAGTTGGGAGCAGAGGCTACTCTTCTCTCCTCAGTGTGAGGGTGTACCAGGCTGGAAGCATATCTATTTGCTCCCTTAAATACTGTTAGTCTAGGCAATGTGATCTGGTTCAGTCTAAATTCTGCTCACTATTTTTCATTATTGGAAGACAAGGGACCCCAAGTTTTATATACAAGGCTTGATCCCCTTCCTACCTAAAGCCAGTTCCACAAAGAACACACAAGAAATCCATTTATTTAAACCACAGTAAAACAGAAATCATAGAAGGTTAATATATAGGATAATAGATACCAGAAAATATAGAGGGAAGGAGCTCTCCCTTTGGGAGGGAGGGAAGGAGGGGGAGAGAGAGAGAGAGAGAGAGAGAGAGAGAGAGAGAGAGAGAGAGAGAGAGAGAGAGAGAGAGAGAATCCTAGATCTCATCCCAGAGGAAACTCCCCAAAATCTCTAGTCTTGCAAGTAAGCTAGGGATAGGGTCATAACAGAGACTGCCAGCTCCTCAAATGTCTTTCCAAAGTCTTTTCCTTCAGCAACCAGAAGTGGAGTTGGGCTCTTCCATCTTCATTCTTGAAGTTGGAAGCCAGAAGCACCTGAAGTGACTGCAGGGCCCCAGGGAGCTAGAAATGTGAAGAATCTTGCAGAAGACTCAAGGAGACTGGAGCTCTTATTCAGGGCAGGGTATTCATCTCCACCAGTGAGGAAGGATGTTGCACTTATCTTCAACATCTCTGGTTCTTTTTTTTTATATCACAGGTTCTTAAACTTTTTTTTTGCTTATGATGCAATATTCTTTGCTGTGAGGAATTGCAGTGTATTGAATATTTTAGTTGGCAATACTACAGGACAGTTGGTAGACTCACACATGTTCAGTTTTCTTATGTAAGAGCAGTTATTTTTGTTCGAGTTCTTTTCAAGTTCAAGATCTAAGATGTTTTGAGATTAATGTATACATGCAAAAGGTACGTTTTGTTTATTTAGCAAATATTATGCCTCCCATACCCTGTATGCTGGGTGACATTTATATTATATGAAATTATTTATAAATGTATTTTTTCTATAATAACATAATGTCCAAAATTTCCTGCTACACCTAGGGAAATGTGCCTTGGTACACTCTTTGAGAACCATTGGTCTACATGTTGTATCCCCTAGTAGAATGTAAGCTCCTTGAGGGCAGAGATTGTTTTATTTTTTATTTTATATTCTCAGTGCTTGGCACTTAGTAGGTCAGCTTTGTTGAATTGGATTAAATTGAAATGAAGGGAAAGCCTGGAACAAAGACTGCTCCTGTCATATCCTCAGCAGAACCGTAACATTGCTGAGACACAACCTAACCCATGTTACCTCAGGTGACCCTAGGCCTGAAATAGTCATCTGTGTTGGGAGGGTTCCAAGTTAGAACTGACTTTGGGACAGACTGGCACAGTCAGGTTGATTGCTTATTATCTCTCAGGTCTGACACCTATTTCAAATGTACCAGGATGGGAGGAGAAGGGTATCATGAAAATTCTAACAATTAAAGGCACTTTGTGGATAAGTAGACATAGTCTATCAGCACACCTGCATTTCTTGGTCACCTGCCTCCTCCCAGAATTAGCCTTGCTGATCACATGGGCAAAAATGATACTTTTTCCTCCTTAGCTGCATTGTTTCAGTATTTTTTGCTGCTTGGTTACCTTGCCCTGAGCATGATGGATGCAGACAAGTGACAATTTCCAAGTCTGCATTAAAACCCAAAGAAAGCTGAAAGAGTAGCGTAGGTAGCACCAATTCTTAGCAGCACAAGTTTTCTCTAAGCAAAACAAAACAAAAATCCCCAACCCAGAAAGCCAATGTCTGCATATCTTTTTAAAAAGTTTGTGCCAGTAGATGGGAGAAACTCCTGTGGCCTCATCAAGTTCAAGGCCAGCAATTACTGCCCTGCCCCCTTTGGACCCCACCCCCCACCTCCAGGCTGTGCCCAGGGCCCAGCCACCCCCTTCAGCTTCCTGCAGGAGTGAGAATTGTGCTGTGAGGAAACAGGATTGGCCAACAGGCATTAGGACTGGCCAGAGGTGGAGAAATTTCTCTGGAGCTATAAAACACACTTGGGGCTCAGGAGCAAGAAAACATTCCATAGTTGGTTCTCTCTCTCTCTCTCTCTCTCTCTCTCTCTCTCTCTCTCTCTCTCTGTCTATACGCCATGTGTTTCTTCACAGCTGTAAACCCCAGGGCCTGGTGTGAGGTGGGAGCCAGCGCTGTAGGCTCAGGAAGGGAAAAAAGGGAGGAAAAAAAATTCCAGATGCACATATGTTACAACGATTAGGGAGAACAGGGGTGGTGGAAAGCTAGGCCTAAGAAGGGGGGAGACAGGTGGCTAGCAACAGTGGTCTTAGCTTAGCTTCCAGACCTCCTGTTTAAAGGTTCCCAGGCAAACTGAACCCAAGTGCTTGGAGATTATGCAGGGGTGTACAGAATGGGAGTGGAGAGAGGTAGGTGGGTGAGAGCAGGAGCAGTAGGGAGAAGCTAGGGAGGCTCTCTTAGGGCCAGCTGGCTTCAGGGGTTTCTAGCTAGGACCTAGCCTCCTGGGGATGGTCCCAGCAAACTGTGCAAGATAGATGTAGAAGACAGATTTCCTTTCAATGAGAGAAAAACTTTGCCCTTCCTAATGTTGTCAGATTGACCTGTTCTACCTGGAAGCAAAGAACCATAGGATTTAGAGCTGAAAGGGGCCTTGGGGTATCAGATGTTGGAGCACAGAATAACAGTGCATGGGGAAGTCTTATTAGTGAGCATTTAGTCCAACTCTCTTATTTTTCATATGAAAAAATTGAAGCCCACAAAAAGGAAATGACTTGGCCAGGGTCATGCAGGAAGCAAAGATAGATTGTCTGGAACTTGAATCCAGGTTCCTTTGACTACTGAGTCAGTGATCTTTCCACTATAGCAGAAGACTAACTGGGAGTGGGGAGCAGATAATTGGAAGCAAAACTGATTGGAATTAGAGAGACAAGAGGACAGAGATCAGGTTTGGGGGGTACCAGTGGCCAATGGGACATACTAACTTACAACAAGGGAGGCTGAATGCCAGAGTCCAGCTGGGAAAATAGAGCAGGACACAGCCTACTGCCTTTGCTGTTTGGGAACTGCTTTCTTTAGACTCAAGTCACATCAGACCCTGGGGGGAGATCTATAAATCACTCCCCTATTCTGACCACCAGATGGCGCTTGGCTCAATGGGAATTTGCTTTGGGGAGAGCCCTTTAGGGCCTGGACGTGGGGCCAGGTTGGGGAGGAAGACTAACTGAACCTGCCCCAGAAATCAGGAAGGCTTCAGGAGGGCCCACTCCCATTATGCATGCTGTTCCGAGTTGAACTCTCTGGCTTCTTGGCTGCATCACTTGGTCTTTCCCTTCCAGTTTTTCCTTCTTTTTCCCCCTCTATATTTCCTCTTTTTCCCTCCCTCCTTTTCTCGCCCCACGTCTACCAATGGGCCTGGGGATGTGTTTTATGGAGGTATAGAAATGCTTGGAATTTCTCAAGCCTCGCTCCTGACTTCCAGGGCAGTTGTCTGTCTGCCTTTCCCATTTTTAGCTTGCACCAGCTGTTCCATCTGTTTTCTTGGAATTCGGAGCTTTAGTGCTCTAGTCCCCTCTGCTCTGGCCTTCACTGCCCTGTCCACATTGGGTGCATGGGGACCTGGAGAGTCCCAGTAGGATGCAGGTTTCCAGATGAGAGTTTGGATACCTTGACTGCCCATCAAGGGCTGTCTGGAAGGTGGTGAGCAGTATGCCTTGCTGTACTTTAGTCCCAAAGATAAATCAGAAGGAATTAGACTAAAATGGCTCATTTGCTGACACCTTAGGACTAGTGTGAGAAGCACAGACTTATGGGATATCAGACCTGGTGAAGATCTTGGGGTCTATCTAATGAGGGGTTCTTAGCTTTTTTTGTGCCCTGTACTTTTTTGGCAGTTGGGGGAAACCAGTGAACCCCTTTTCAGAATATTGTTTTAAATGAATAAAATAGGATTACAAGGGAAATGAAAAATTAGTGAAACTAAAGATGTATGGGGTTTTTTCTCATCTAAATTCAGAGACTTCCTGAAATTTATTCATAGCTACCCCATAGGGATTATTAAGAACCTTTGAGAATACAATCCCCTCATTTGACAGATGAGAAAACTGAGGCCTGGAGACAAAGTTTCACAGCTAAGCTAATTAGTAGTAGTGAAATTCATGATTATTACTGATTGTTATTAAAAATGACATTATTTCCTACTTTCTCTGGGCAAATCACTTCCCATTTCTGACTCTTAGTTTCCTCCTATATGAAATGAGGTAGCTGATTTCTTAAAGAGGTGGCATGATTAGAAAGACCTGGGTCCAAATCCTGTCTTGGACCTGAGTGAGTGAATGTAAATCTGAACTTTGGTTTTCTCTGTGGTAAATTGGGGCTAACAATTATTATCATACCTATTTCACAGGGTTTTGAGGCTCAGATTAGGTAATTTATGTAAGTACTTTGTCAATACTGGTTACTGTTATTCAAAATCTAATTCTGGAATTTTTTTTTTAAATGAGGGACCAAGTATCTGAGATATCAGGAAAGTTAGGCAAGCATCGGTCATTTGTAACCACTTAAACTTTACTGACAGACAGGTGGTACTTACTGGACAGGGCCTCTGCCCAACTTCCTAAGAGAGAGAGGGTACCTAGGAAGAGTAATCCTTTGGGACTTTAGAGAAAGGAGGGAAAGGGAGCCGCAGATATTTTCACAAGCACCTGGGAGATGGCTTTTGCAAGCCCTCTGGGAAATCATTAACCTTTGCTTTTGTTATTGCAAGTGCCCGCCTGCCTCCCAGACAGCCTTGGGCCCTGCCAAACCACCTGCGGACCTTATAAAATCCCAATGATTGGCTGGGGAAAACAGTCTCAGCCACAGTTGCTGCTGTGGAAAGCATGATCTTCTTAGTGGCCTGTTGGCCTCCTGGGTAAGCACCTGCCAACCTAGGCTTTCTCTCTTGGACTTGGAGACGTCTGTTACTGTAGGAGTTCCAGAAGTCTTTTTGGCTATGGCTTTGACCTCATCCTATGCTTCCTCTCACAGTGGAAGCTTTGATGAGAGAAGAGCAAAGTTTCCCCTGATGCAGACAGAGAATAGACCATCGCCTATGTGCGTCATTTTAATAGATCTCCGTTCTTTAATTATCCCTGTTCACTAGAAGGGCTTGAAATTCTACTATTAGGGCTTCATGCCTTTAGTGAGGGTTTTCCCCATTAAAAATGTAATATCCCTGATGAGAGAGATACCCTAGTTATTTTTAGTTACTTAACATCTCAAAGTAGATGAGTTGAAAACTTTGTGCCCATTTTGGAAGAATGTGTTAAGCCACCATCTTCATCCTCACTCAAAAAGTGATCTTTAGACCCAATGTGAGGGAAACTTCAAAACAAACAGAATTGTCTAAAAGTTGAACAGGTTGTCTTGGTGAGTAGTGGTTCCCTGTCATTGGCAGTCTTCAAGTAGCAGCTGGATGACCAGTCATAGATGGAATTCCTAATGGAGCATGGGTTGGACTAGAGGACCTCCAAGATCCTTTCCAATTTAGAGATTATGTAATTTCATTTAAAATGAATTAAAAACTCATAACAGTTTTAGAGCAGGAGGAGATAATGATGATTACTTACACAAACTCTCATTTATCCCATGAGCCCTAGAGAAGTGATATGATCTGCTTAAGTCTTCACATCAAGCTACTGGCAATTAATTCTAGGACACCCTAGGGGTTCCAGGGCTAGTTCTCCTGGGAATGACTTCACTCCTTGCTCATGTTCTCATGGGGACTGCATATCTGGCAGTATCCAGTCCGCAGCCCAGAGGAAAATCAATGGCGGAAAGTTGGCTTGGGGAGAGGCTGGAAATTGTGAGTGTGAGCCAAAGCGGATTTACAACCCATTTCTGTAAATACTCTGTTCGGGTGCCTGCTCCCAGATTTGGGCTGGCTGGTTTTTGAAGGCCCAGTCTCATGTGTCTTCATTGGGTTCTTTTGGATAGTACTAGGCTTGTTCTTGCCCAGACTGGGTAGAACACTCTCCCATATCCAGTTGGGCCTCTTTCTTAATGGCCAGGCCATGGGGATGGTGTTCTCAGGACCCTTTTCACTTCCTCTCTCTGATTCTCTCTTCCCTCACCCCACACCAGGCATACACCCAGCTCCTAGGCCACTGACTCTTGTTTATATTTGGACAGTGATGTCATGCAGGACTCCAGCAAAACTTTCAGATCTCCTGGAGGGAAGTCCCCACCCTGGTCTCTGCCCAGGTCATTCATATACTTTAATCAATCCCTTAGGTTGTGTCCTCTATCCTCATGGCCTTACTTTTAAGGTCATAGTTTTCTAGAGCTAGAAGGGGTCTCAGATAAGAAAAAAAAGAAAAGATTTGGGAGTCCAATTGAACACAAAGTGAATGAGAGCTAGTAATGTTATTGAATGGCTAAAAATCAGATTAATTTCTCTTTAATAATAGAAGTCTTGAAATCCCGTAGCATCAGGATATGGACTAGAACCTAGGTCTCCAACGCACACTCTTCTAGACTCCATCAATAGCTCTGAGGTTTAAGCAATTAGAGGACAAGCCAAACTTGTTCTAAACTATACAGTCTTGACCCTCAGCACTGAGAGGTCAGAGAGCAGAGCCAGGTTATTGTGGGCTTGCTGGGTGAAGTCTTCCTATTACTGCGCCCAGCTTCAAAGGGTTACTTGGGCTATTGTCTCCTTCTTGCACCTCCTGGACCTGGCTATCCTAAGAGAGACCAGGAATTCTGAGGTCCACCTTTGTTACTATCCAAACGGCCCCACAAGGTGAACTCAACTCCTAGAGCTCTCTGCCTGGAGTTTTCTTTTGCCTCTATCACATTCTCTCCTTAAGCTTATTCCCTTTTTCAGACTGTAGGCTTCTCAAGGGAAAACATTATATTCCTTTTTTTTCTTTGTGTGACCCATGGTCCAGGCCAATTTCCCCAGATTCTGGGCTCATATAGACCCAGTACAATCTTGGGGGATTTGACCAAGGAGAGCCAGTTTTTCTCTTTGGCTCATTGCCCTCGCCTGTAATACTCCAGGAAAAAATTATCTGTAAATATATTCATGGAATAGCTCTGTCTAGGTTTCCCTCACAGTGAGTAACAAGATCCGCAACTTTCACGTAACCATGCAAGGTATTCAAGATACATTAGGCATGGGACTGAGTTTATTTCACCCACCATAATGGGAAAGATTTATAGGAGTCCCTGAAGAGATTAGAGAAGCACCTAAGGCATTTGCATTTAACCCATAACACTTAACTTGGAGAACAAATATATATTCCCATCCATCTGTAGACTGGAGATCAAGTAGTCCCTTCCCATTAGACCTGTACTGGTCATGCAGCTCAATAAAAGGAATGGATGGCAAGATCCAGATCTTTTCACCCCCTCACAATATGATGCTAGTACTCTAGCTACAAGCGTCATGTTGGCAATCTTTCTTTTCCTTAACAGATGCGCCATTAGGGAAATTTCCCTTGAGGAGGCTAGGGTCAAGGTACTTCCCTTGGCCCCCACTGCCTAACTGTGGGCTGGCTACATTTCACCTCTTCTCTGGTACCTTGAACAGGATTTAAGTGTTGAGTCTTTGCCATTGGCTCTAGCCCCCACTGATTGTGTTCCTATAATTTTAGGGGTCCCCTGCACCCCAGTTCCATTTACTCACTTAACAATCAGATTAGCTTTAGCAAAGGTTTAAGATATAATAAGCTTTCAAGGTATAATAAGAACACACATACAAATATTCCTCCCCTTCCAACGTGTGAGTACATAATCCCCTTACAAAATCTCCGTCTGTACAGAAAAGAGAGGGATTATATTCACAGTTTAGCTCAGTTCCTATGTAGCATGGTCCCAAGCTCCCCTGGGCTTGTGTCTCCACACCCTAGCTTTTCAGGGCTTCACTGCTGGGCTAGCAGCAACATCTGGCCTGGAATCCTGCCTCCAATGTTACCATAGCTTAAGTTCTTGGGTCCAGTGACTCTTGTGTCCACAACTGGACAGGACAAACAAAAGAGACCCAATTCCCAAGTCCATTTCTTGGGGCCCTAGGGCCTAAAAGGCAGAAGGGAAAGATAACCTTTCCCCCTTCTCAGTTCAGTGAAGGGTGCCCATGTTAGGAGTGAATAGCACCTTTAACCTGGCCCCTATTCACCCCCTGAGTGCTGTTGGGAAGAGAGTGGGACTCTCCTACTCTGGTAGTTTTAAAGATTCAGAGACTTCCAGGCTACTCAGACAATGCCTACCCACATGGTAGGGGAATACAGAATGTCCTCTCCCAGAAGTACATCTCCGCTATCTCTCACATGAGGACCTCCATCTTATATGATCTGGGCATGTGCAAAGCCCTATTACACTAGAATTTCGATTATGCATCTCTGACATTAGGGAAGTCTACTCTCAGGCCTCTTAGGCTGCATGTAAGCATGTGATTTCCTCTGCCATGTACTTCTCCAGTGACCTAGCTGCTGCTATTTTATTGGGCAGGGAAAGTTGATTCTCAGACATTCTAATTTCTTAATTGTGCCTATAAAAGGAAACAAAAAAAAATCAGAAAACACCCAGAAATTTGAGATCTTTGAGCTCCCCTTGGTAGTCAATCACATGTAGTTCACTACATTTCTCCTGAAAGTCACCATTAACTGCTCCTGGAACAAGGAAGAGAAAAGGGAGATACTCCATCTCAGTCCCCCATTTTGTCTCATTCTGCAAGAAGGTGTGAGGAAAAGAGGAAGAGGAAGAACTGAAAGGAGGGGGGGGGGGAGGCTCCTCTCATAAGTTTATTTCCCTAACTCTCAGTCTCCAATTAACTTGGAGGAAGTACCAGTCCCTGGGGACCAATCAATAAACAGTCAATCAATAAACATCTATTAAACACCTACTGTGTGCCAGGCACTGTGCTAAGTGATGAGGATTCAAAAAAGAGGCAAAAGGCAGTCCCTGCCCTCAAGGAGCTTACAGTCTAATGGGGGAGATAACATGTAAACAAATAGATTCAAAGCAAGTTCTATACAAGCTAAATAGGAAATAATTAGAAAAGGAAAGCAGTGGAACTGAGAGGAGTTCCCTGTGTGCTCTCAATAAGGCGCCAGTGCTTGTGCCTATCTTCCATTGGAAGGTTCTCCTCAAATGCCACTGAAGAAAGATCTGCCTCCTGAAGTCTCCCCAAGTTCATTGGGGAGCTCACCAATATACCCCACCTGTACCCTGTATCTGCAGTACCAAGCACAGAGCCTTGCACATCACAAAGCCGTTGTGGCTCTGCCAAATTGCCTGATGCCCTTGAGATTTAGAAACAAATCCCTGAGGATTTCCTTTCTTTCTTCCCTTCCCCCTCACCCCCCACCCACCACCTCCAGTGGCTCAGGAGATGCTCTGGGCTGATTCAGTTTGTTCTGCTGAGCTGGTGAATCAAAGCCTAGCGATTAAGAGCTAGGTGGCACAGGAAGATTCATCTCCCTGAGTTCAAATCTGGCCTCAGGCACGTACTAGTTGTATGACCTTAGGCAAGTCACTTGATCTTGTTTGCCTCAGTTTCTTCATCTGTAAAATAAACTGGACAAGAAAATGGCAAACTACTCCAGTATCTTTGCCAAAACCAAACCAAACCCAAATAGGGTCACAAAGAGTCAAACACAGCTGAAAAACAACTGAACAATGACAATAAAAATTATGAACTGGCAGACCTCTAGAAGGCGAGGCTGTGTTGATTGCTCAGGGGTCCCTCAAAGGACCCACAGGCATAAGCAGGGTTCCAGTAAGGACTCTAGGTCTGGGGAGTGGGGAGAGAGCTTGCCCATCAGTCACAGAACTGAAGTCCTCCTGGCCTGGTGTCAGGGGGACTGTACCTCTGACCAGATAAAGCTCTGCTGGGCTGTTCTGATGAGGGTCAGACCAGGTGACTGAACAACTCCTTGGCAGTAGCCCCAGCACATGCTGTGCAGAGCGGGGCATCAGCCTCCTGGTATTATGGCTTCTGGGTAGCATTACCACCTGGTCAGGGCGGGGCCTGCTGGGACTGGTCAGCCCATCTACTCCAGGCATTAATCCTTCCACAGACTTGTCCAGCTCCTCGAATTGAGCCCCCAGGGACTCACACACAGAGCACAGTTCCTTCCATTGCCTAATTGGCCATGTCCCTGTTGCTCTGTTCCTTCCCTCCTCCCACTGGGACTTTCCATTTTTAGTTAAGCCACCTCCTTGAATTTGACACTTGGTCTTTCCTGGATATTTTTCTCCCACCTGGGTCATGCTATCCCCTTCTTTCTCCTATTTAAAGCCTAGTTTCTCGAGGGTGAAAACCTCAAATCTCCACCCCCCCCCCAATATACCACACCTCTTGTTTGTCATCTCTTTTTCTGGACTTCTTTCTCAAACCTTTGAGAAAGATTTACATTTTAGTGTGAAACTTGTTTAAAGAGACCCCTACATATGACGTTCTGGTCCTCTAATCCAACTGACACAGTTACAGAGGGATGGGCCTGGAGTCTGGAAGACCTGAATTCAAATCCATTTGCCAATATCAAATAGACATTTCCTAGCTGTGTGACCTTGGGTAAGTCATTTAAACTTAGTTCCCTCAGCTATGAAATGGGGATAATAACAATACCTATCTTTCAGGGTTGTTGTGAGAGTCAAATGAGATAATATTTATGAAGCACTTCGAACAGTTCCTGGCACTTGATAATTGCTTAATGAATGATTATTTGCTTCCTTCCCCAGTGAAGGAGCACCTCCCCCAGAACTCTGTGATGTACCACTGTGCCCAGTCAGACTGACCACTTGGAATCCGGGAGAGAAGAGCTGGTCCCAAAGTACTTGGTGAGGACAGACACATAGAGACCCCTGCTCTGGGGGCATTTTCCCCAATAAGACAAAGGTATAAAGGAGGTAGCAGAAGGCTGAGCCTATGGACCCTCTTGTTCTGTACCTTTCCCCTTGGGTACCACCTGCCCCTCTGGATGGAGGGAGCTTTATTCTGCTCCTGGTGCATGTGAATGAATTTCATGTTCTTCATAGGAAGAACTGGCACTTGGGAAAGGCATAGGAAGGCAGGCACTCCCCTGTGCCTGTCTAGTACCCCTGGGAAGAAGTTGGGGAAGGAATGTAGGCATTAATGGGAAGGACCATCTTGAAGAATGAGTCAAATTAATCTTTCTAAAGCCCTACTTTACATGTGGCGTTCTTTGTGCTCCTTGAATCAATTTCAATGACTCCCTGTGGCTTAGCTCCAACCTTACCTCCTTTAAGAATTAGGCTTTAGGAATCAGGAATAGGTCTCCCCTTTCCCCAACAATCTAGCTGATTGCTCTTGCTCTTCTGAAGACCTGGGGCACCTACTGTCTCTCCCAATTATTTGGCACTTAGCATAGATGGCCTCATTTCTCAGTTTTTATCTCTTGTCTTTCCAGTAATGCTGGAGCAGTTAATTCCTAGAGGATAAGGATTTGCTCTATATTTTTGTATCCCTCAGGTTCAGCGGATGAACAGATATATAGCTGATGCTTAGCAAATATTTATTGATTGGGTGACAGAAAAATTGGTCTTGGATTCCAGGATCATTCATGTTGGTAAGGCAACCAACCAATGGGGGATATCTCCCTCTATCAACTGCAAAGAACAAAGAGCCCCCAGTGGATGGATCCATAGTACAAAGGGTCTTTGGTACATATACAAATGACCAACAGTCCTATTAATAATCTGAGAACCCTTGGTCAGGAGAGCTCTGGTGGCCTGAGGGTTACCCAGTAAGGTACTAGACTGAGCTGGGAAGATGAACTTCAAGGTCTGATTTCTACAAGGTCTGGCCACCAGGCTATGCACTGTCCTTCCAGAAATTGCAAAAAGACTCAGGGGCTATCATGATTGGGCTGCCACCCAAGGAAATGCATTGAAGCACATAGGCCTAAGTGAAAGTCAAGAGGGAAGAAGACTCAAGCCTTGACATAATGTTAAATCCTAGTCCATGTAAATTGAGCTAGGTCCCTAGTTTAATCCATGATATGTTATTTGCACTGAGATCTTGTTAATTTGTAAGTATGGATTTTGAACTGGAAGTGACCTCAGAGGCCATCTAGCTCCAGCCCTTCATTTTACAGAGGAGGAAACTGAGGCCTAGGGAGGTTAAGTGACTTGCCAATGGCCAGCCAGTTAACCAGTATTTATGAAGCAGTTACTACATGTTAGGCATTATCCTAAGCACGAGGATACAAAGGAAGGCCTTGACCTCGTGGCGCTCACATTCCAGTGGTAGAGACAACATGTGAATAACCAATGTAAACAAGACAGATACAGACTAGATGGAAGGCAATCTGAGAAAAGAGCTCCTGAAGAAGGTAGGACTTCAGATGAATCTTGCGGGAAGTCAGCGAAATAAAAAGGAGTAAAACAAGGGGCAGACCAAGGGTGGGGAACCTGAGGCCTCAAGGCCACAGGTGGCCTTCTAGGTCCTTGGATTTGGCCTTTTGACTGAGTTCAAGTTTTACAGAACAAATCCTTTTATTAAGGGGATTTGTTCTATGAAGTTTGGATTCAGTCAAAGGGCTGCACTTGAGGACCTAGAAGGCTACATGTGGTCTTGAGGCCTCAGGTTCCCCACTCCTGGGGGAGACCATTCCAGACACAGGAATTCTAAACAATGTGCAAAGGCATTGCAATGGAAGACGGAGTGTTATGTTAGAGGAATTACAAAAGCACCAGGATACCTGGATTGCAGAGGTGAGTAGAGCAAAAGAAGTGGAGGAAGGGGCCAGGTGGTAAATGGCTTTCAAAGTCAGAGGATTTTATATCTGATCCTAGGAGCAATCAGATCCTGGGGCAGCCCCCAACGGGGTCACAAAGAGTTGGACACGACTGGAGTGACCACCAACAACGACAACAACAATGGCAACAACAACAGAAGCAAGAGGGAGCAGGCGACAAGGCCAAAACTACCTATTAGGAAAATCTCCTTCACAGCTGAGTGGAAGACAGCTTGGAAGAGGAAGGAACTTAAGGCCAGGATATTGGTGAGGAAGCTTCTATAGTAAGTAAGTGAAGGGATGAGGTCTTGGACTAAGGTAGTGACTTAGTTGTGAGTGGAGAGAAAGGCAGAGTGTATAAGAGACCCTTGATACTGAAAAGACAGGATATGGTAACTAGTTGGATGAGCAGGATGAATGAGAGCAAGGAGATGAGAATGTCCCTGAGGTGGTGAGCTTGAGTCAGTGGGAACATGGCAGTGTCCTTGACAGTAATGGGGAGTTCAGAAGAGGGCAGAGTTTTTTGGGGGATGATTATGAGTTCTACTTCATAGAGAATTTGAGATGTCCATGGGACACATCTGGTTCAAAATGTCCAAGAGGTAGTTGGTGATTCTTGACTAGATCAGGAGAGCTATACATATGTGTGTATGTGCATGTACATATATACATATATGTGTATATAATATATGGATATATTATATTAATCTGTATAGAAATGAAAATTGAAGCCAAGGCAATTGATGAGATCAACATGAGTGTGATTGTACAGAACGAACAGAGAACTCAGGAGAGAACCTTGGGGCACACCCACAGATAGTGGGCATTGACACGGATAAAGAATCAACAGAGGAGACAGAGAAGTTTTTACTGGTAGTAAGGGAAGTAAGATTTATGTGACTGTAGACACCATTCTATAGTCTGGTAGTAAGATTCTAAGGAGGGATTTGAACTCAGAACTTCTGACTTCAGAGCCAGGGCTTTTTCACTGTTCCATGTGCAAGCTCACGTAGGTAGAAATGACAGAAATAGGATTTGAAACCCAGGTCCCTTGACTCCAAATCCATCTATCTTCGCTGCACTAAGCCATCACTCTTGTTTATTTAGTTTAACAGAATGTCTGGCACATAATAGAAACTTAATAAATGCTTGTTGACTTTATTTCCTGGCTGATGGCATGAAAGGGCTCCAAGATCTTGAAGGACCTTTGGGTTCTTAGATTTCCTAATCTTTTTCTTGTATCCACTCTCCTCAACTCTAAATCCTTAGAAATCACTCATAGATTAAACAGTAAATGCCTTCTAGAAGGCAGAATGGAGTGAGATTTGGGGACGTTTAGCCTGGAGATGACTTAAGGGGGCCGTAAAAGCACTCTTCAAGTACTTGTCAATCATTTGGAAGAGGGATTAGTTTGTTCTGTTTGGCCCCAAGAGGGAAGAACTAAAAGTAGAGGCAGATATAAGCAAAAATGTCCCAAACATCAGAGTCATTCCTAAATAGAATGGGTTGCATTGGTAGATGGCGAGTCCCCTGTATATCTTGTACGTACGTTTTTTTTTCATGTTGTGCATGTGAACTCTCTGAGGGCAGGGACTGTGTGTGTGTGTGTGTGTGTGTGGTGGTTTTTTTTACCTTTCTTTGGATCCCCAGTGCTTAGCACAATGCTGGAACATCCTAAGTGATTAACAAATGCTTCTTGACGGACTGACTAACTGATTATGGCAGTTTTCGAGCAGATTTTGGACCACTCATCAAGAATGCTGTAGGGAGATTTCTTATTTGGGTATGAGCTGCATTAGAAGACCCTGAAAGTCTGATCCAACTCAGAGGTTCTGTAGTTTGGGAAGACTATTGGACTGGGAGAAAAGAGATCTGGGCCCTAATTTCAGCTTCATGATCTTGGGCAGATCAGTTCCTCTTTTTGGGTCTTGCTTTCCTTTTCTGTAGAATGAGTGAGATGAGCTATATAATCTATATACTGAGTTAAAGAAGCTATATATGAGCTTATATATGAATAATGTCTATTCTGGTTCTAAAATTATGGTGTCTACAGTCACATAAAGCTGTTTGCCTAGAAAAGCACCCAGACATCTCCTCTGTCCCTTGATGTATCTATCAAAGGGTAAGAGTCATGGAAAGCCCTGGATCACCAGAGAAGGTGAGTCCCTTGCTGAGTATCACACAGTAAGGTAATGACAGCTGGGACTGGGAAGATGAGACTCAAGGTCTGGTTCTCAGAAGGTCCAGTCCCCAGATTCTGTCCTGTCCTGAAGGGTAGAGGAGACTGGTGATGTTTTAGTTGGTCAGCTTTGAGGCACCACCCAAGGGAATACATTAGTCACTAAACACGTGGGGGAGCTGTGGATCTCTAAGCCAAAAATAGATGTGGGGCTCTGGGCCAGTGGTGGCGTGCAGGGCTCTGACTGGTGCTGCTTCGGGGAAAGGGCAGTGGGGGGAAGCTGAGGCCCTTTAGTTGTTCTAATCCCAAATGCCCCAAATAAAGAGGGGATGAAGTGGGTAGGAGAAATATAAAAAGGACCTCCCACCAGGCTTAACCATCTGATCATGTGGGAAGAGCACAAGATTTGCAGGCAGATGATATGGGTTCAAACCTCAGCTTTCTCATGAAATGTAGGGCTTGGATTAGGTGATCTCCAGGGATATTCCTTATGAGACATCTAAATGGCTCAGTGGATAGAGCCCTGGTCCTGGAGTCAGGAAAATGTGGGTTCAAATCTGGCCTCAGGCATTTACTAGCTGTGTGATCCTAGGCAAGTCACTTAACTTCTGTTTGCCTCAATCTACTGGAGAAGGAAATGGCCAACTACTCCGGTATCTTTGCCAAGAAAACTCCATGGACAGTCAATACTACTGTGGTGCTATGGTCTACAGGGTCACAAAGAGCAGGACACAGCTAAACAAAGGATACTTTCAGCTTTAAATCTTAGGAACTCTCTGCTTCTCTCTACTGACTCCAGAATTCCCCAGAACTCTTCCTCCAGGAGTGACCCCAGGCAGATCATCTCTAAAGCACAAATTCTGTAATGAAGGAATAATCAATAATTAAGAGAATAATACTGACTCACTTCTCTAGTGCTTTAAGGTTTTCGAAGTGGTAGATAATGACATCAGATTTGGGGGAGTATCTGAAGGAGGCTAGCTTAGGTGATCCCTCGTGTGGCAGCTAGTGGATGGATCAGAGATGGTCTTGGGAGGACTTCTTCACCTGTGTCTGGATAAGTCTTGGATTGTCTGGTAGGAAAGCCAAGGTGCTTGGGTAGGGCACTAGCTCCCTGGGGTGGGGGCGGAGACGGGGGGGGGGGAGAAATTAGAGATCATTAAGAATGGAATCCAGTCTCCTGGGGGGTTTTTAAGCCAGCCTTGCTCCTCAGCACAAACTCACCGTGAAAGTGTGTGTGTTTTATAAAGTCTGACTCAGAGACGAATAACAAAGAGCTGGCATTGAAGACTAGACTGTCCAGGGGCTGCCCGTCTGGCATGAGCCCAGCACTGCCTCATCCAGGGCCAAGTTGGTGCTAAACATCTGCAGAGAATTCCTAATCTCCCCCTGCCCCCACCCTAGCCCTGTGTAATAACAGAGTCTGGACTGGCTGCCTTGAAAACATCTGTCCTACACCCAGAAGTCCTCATCTGGCCTCTTTCCCTCTGTCACTGGGGTGCAGGGCAGTACCCACACTTCTTCCATCACTTACTCTTGCCCACCAGCCCTGAGGACCCAGGAGAGGCTCCTTGATCACTTCCCAATTGATCTAAATTCTTTATTTGCTTCCTGCCTGCAGTTTTTCTTGTCAACCCTCTAGGAAACCCACAGATTTTCCCATGACCACCCAGAGGCTTCATCTATACATCCTTCATTCCTCTGCATGCAGTGCTCTCCCCACATATTCCCAGTCTTTCCTGCTTGTGCCTGCCAGTGACCCAGCCAGAATCAGATTCCCCTTCCCCAGAGGGCTGAGTCTGAGGCTTATTCTCAAGGGAGGCCCACAAGGTAGCAGATAGAACAGTCAGGAGACTTGAGTTCTGGTCTTTACTGTGGCACTAACTGGCTGTGTGACCTTGGATCAGTCACTCTCCTTGTCTAGGTCTTAGTTTCTCCATCTACAAAATTATGGGATTGCATTAGATCTCTAGAGTTCTTTCTCTTACAGCATTGATATTCTATAATTCTATGATCCTCATTCCCTCTCCTCCCCCTTCCCAGGTCTATTTGGTGAGCCTGGGATTTTGAGGGGGGTATGTGATTGGAGGAGAATATGGGGAGACACAGATACATATGTTCCTCTCCTCTCTGTCTTCTTGGCTACTCTAGTCAGCAGGCAGCTGTGGCTGGCCCCGGTCCAGAGGCGCAGAGTGGGTTAAAGCGTGAGCCAGGCGGAGGTGGGGGGGGAGCAGCAGGGTGAGAAGTGTGAGTTCCTCCCAGTCTGTCTGACAGCTATAAAGGCAGGGAAACACAGCGAGAGAGCCACTGGGGCTGAATGCCTTTCCCTGGAAACCCCCACTCTCTTGGACGCCCATTGAAGTGGGAGAGGGAGGGAGGGAGAGAAGGAGGAAGGAGGTGAGAGAGAGAGAGAGAGAGAGAGAGAGAGAGAGAGAGAGAGAGAGAGAGAGAGAGAGAGGACAATTCTTATTGCTTCTGCTGCCTCTTTCAGTC